>NC_092819.1:155879535-156479535 GCF_023375885.2 Dermacentor andersoni | reverse complement strand
CAGGGGTCACAGCCATTTTTCCTTGAGAACATATTCCTCCGGAACGTATCAAGCATGACTGAAGTTATTAAGGCCATTTAGTTGGAAGTCTGTGCGATTGCTGCAATGAGGTGACAATGGCTGCTGGTTTATGGTGCACAACACGGACATGCATTTGATTGCTTCTTTCACGCAAAAATCCTGCTCGGCGGACTACGACTGCCGTAGCCCGTGGCCGTGAACTGCATTTTCCGTAGATAAGGCGTGCGTATAGTGTTCTGTGTTTGCAGTTTGTCGAGATGCAGTCATATTGCAGTTACAAACGTCCCTTCTTTTGCAAATATCTCCATAAATATCCAGGATGGCGCTGGCATGGTGCTTCGTTAGAGCGCTGGCAGCCAATCTCTGTGAGGAGGGCGCCCTCATAATTAACCCTCATACCCCGTCAGCGGTGCCCTCCCGTAAGATGGCAGCACCGTATGTCCTCGTCCCCGATAGTGGTAGTAAAGTGGGGAATGATGAGCTGGCCTGTCGACAACCATGACACTATAGTGGCAAAGACGACGGCAGCAGGATGATTATGACATTAGGACTAGGACGACAGACACACAAAACAAAAAGTCTCGATCTCAGCTGCTGTCACAATAAAAGCGACGCAAGTGCACCTAAAGACGCTTACATAGAAATGCTTTCTTTTTTCTATACTGGGTACGGACACAAACCTCCTTGGCTGGTAATGTCTGGTTTCCTATGTGAAAGGACGATCAACACTTGTTGTATTTTGTTGAATAATCTGAACAAGGCTTTTCAACATTACAGAGGCTCACAGCGCAAAACTGAGCTGCATCCGTCTGTCTTTTTTGTGTCGTCAGCCTTTGTGCTGCCAGAAAGCACTGCTTGTTTAATTACACAGGTATACATCATCCTGCCCTAGACATCATTCTGCTGTTTCATTTTGTGAGCATCAGAACGGCAGCCCCATCTAACGACGGTGAACACCCGTATGTCGGCTGCCTTCAACAGCTGGTTGCCCACTTGCTGTCGAAGCAGAGAAATTTCATCCTTGTCACGACTGAAAGAATCGCGGATTTCCTCATGTCAGATGCGCTTATTGCAGGAGCTGCCTCGCTGCCTTTGTTGGAGGAGAGCTGACTCCGGAGAACGCCATCCGTTTCGTCCTGTCCATGTTCAGCGACTGGTCTGGTAGCGCTGAACACATACACCTTCTCAAGGTGAGAGAGCATCCTGTAAAGAAAAAAAAATTCCCATGTGTAGTAAAGGTAATTTATTAATAAAACGGATACATTACCCAGTGAAATTTCAGAGCTGCACCGTGCCTGTGTAAAAAGGAAAGCAGTTCCACGAAATAATTTCGTGTATAACAGGTCTGAAAAGCTGCCAAGTGGCGTACGGGATCACTTCATTGCAATTAATGACGTAGTAATTGGAGTAGTATATTTGCCTCGTATAAGGTGGTGGCAATAAACGATGCCCGATACCGCGAGAACTTTCTGTGTGCTTGAAATTGTGAAAACATGAAAACCTTTATTGTTTTGTGTCTTCAATTTGGAGAATATCCTCGTATCAGCAACTTAGTTAAAGTACACGCAATGTTATTTTATGAATATCGCCTTCACGGCCTATAAAGGTCTATGTTAATTGCCACTCTAATTTACGTGATTGAAAAAAGAACTAACGCGCTGGGAAAATGTGCAATTCGTTATACGGAAGATATGCTATACCGCGCAGCATATATAGCGTTAAATACAGACTTATCCCATTATATTCAAAACAGATTAACAAAAGAATCATAAATACGAGTTACCACAAAGTCTGGATACCTATCATATGTCGCATGCTGTAATGCGGTTGTCACAGGTCATAAAAGCACAAAGAATGCGCAACACATGGAGGCTGCCTAGCTATCATGGGCCGATTTTTTTTAAAAAGGCGGTTCATCTTAACGTAAATAAGATGGAGTGCCTGTTGTTCGAAGTCCAGTCGAGAAACTAGCAGTATTATTTTCCTCTCTGACATCCAATTAATTAGTTAGATGTAATTATCAAACTTTTTATTATTGGAATCGTCTATATGCCAAATAAGGAGTTGTAGATAATCGCAAGACACGTAAAAATTAAGTGTTTGCAGTAGGGTACGTATGGACACGTGTACTCGTTCATCCTTATCGGGTGGCCGAGTTTCAACATCTAGCTAATTTATCGATCAGCCAAGGACAAGCCTGTATGTATCGGAAGTTTCTCGAATGTTATCGATGGTGCTGTCCGCTGTCTGTTGTTACCGAACCTTGTGTAATCTGATTCCGTGCATGCGCGACCCGAATTGCGTAGTACTTTCTGGAAGACACGCGGGCACAAGCGATTACTCTGGAACCTTGGATCACTAACGTATAAAAGGCCACGTGCTTGACCCGCAGATCAGATTTCGACGATGGCCGACCGTCTTCACTGCTATCGCTGTGATTTGAGTCTAGCTTACCTTTGTGGGCACAAGTTCGCCGAATAAAAAGTTAGCTTTGTCATTCACAGTTTTACCGCTGTATTATTCACCTTCAATGTTAGGCGATAATATGCCATGTTTTATTTTCACGGGACAAGAGAGAAAGCCTACGAAATATGAAAAATAATGTGCAAGTACGCGTGCGCGTGCATGGGATAGCAGCGCCAAGAGGGTCCGATCATGAACATGAAACATGAACCTTTGTACATGCACGTGTGATAGATGTTTTTGCATTTCTTGGCCCTGTCAACATGCGGCTACCACAGTCGAGAACAGAACCAAGGACTTTATGTTCATGAGTGCAGCACCGTGGCAATTCGGCCACTAGGGCGGCTGCCTGAATGCTGCGAGAGGGTTTTTAACGCGATAGCGTTATGAGCCAGGTGTCGCAGAAAATCGTGTCGGTCCCGACGGCGGCGTCTCCGGCCGGGAAAATCATCTTGAACCACGCGTGGCGCACAGGCGTTACTGAGCTAATTTAATTTCTCAAAGTGAAACGCGTCAGAAAATTTGGAAAGTATGATTTACACACAACGTACAGGCATAATAGCGTCGGATCTTAATTTTAACACACGAAAAACATAGTTTTGTTACGTAGAAACACAAACACAAACCCAATTTTAAGCGATAGCGTTTTCCAGCTGCCCTTTGAGGTCTTAGTAAACAGCGCGGATCGCTCGGTTCCTTGCAACACCGAAGAAAAAAAAAAAGAAAATCAAAAAGCTCGCTTTCTTGCATAGCGCTCGCCGCCAACATTTCCAGCGAACCGATACGGTTACATAAGCTGCAGTTGCTGGGAAGCGTGAGAAGCAGTCAGGAATCATTGAATACTATCGCGTTCCACTGTTAAAGGCGAAGCTTAGGCGCCCTCCAAATTTTTTTTTTGCCAAGTTTGCGCTTGTTGTCTACAGCTGAGACAGTGTCTGATGTGGCCTGTCCTTTGGGCCGGAGAGAAAGAGACAGTGGGACGCATAAACGGGCGAGAACTACTTGCCGAATCACGTAAAATTCATGTGTGGTACGAAAAGCGGCAGTTTACGTACATAGTCGTTGTGCCTTATTTTGTCCAGGTACGGATCCCAAGCTTGTTGCCCTGCAGCGAGACTTCATTTCTTTTTAATACGCTCCTATTAGGAGCGGAAAGAAGTGCTTGTATATGTGGGCAGTGTGGGAAGTCAGTCTCGTGGTATGTATGTATGTATGTATGTATGTATGTATGTATGTATGTATGTATGTATGTATGTATGTATGTATGTATGTATGTATGTATGTATGTATGTATGTATGTATGTATGTATGTATGTATGTATGTATGTATGTATGTATGTATGTATGTATGTATGTATGTATGTCCTCTACTGCTTTTAATCTGCATTAATGACTTGCCTGCGCGTGTAGGGTCCAGAGTTCGAGTCTTTTCTGATGATTGCGTAATTTACCGTAACATTATGAATGACACTCACCGCGAATCCCTACAAACTGACCTCAGTGCAGTAAGCACGTGGTGCTCATCTTGGTTAATGACCCTTAACGTTCGTAAAACAAAACATATGTGTTTCACTCGTCGTGCATCTCGTATTCCAAGCACTTACATCTTTAATAGGAATACTGTAGAACTAAGAACTTATAAGTACATCGGGGTGCACCTTCAGTGTGACTTAATATGGCAGCACCATATCCACATCACCCTTGCGTCTGCTAACCGCTCACTTGGTCTTCTTAAATGTAACCTCAAACATCCACGAAAGAAAGCTTCCTTATGCTACTGTAATACGGCTTAAAATTGAATGTTCGCGTCGATTTGGCAACCCGATCAGGCCTACGTTATCACTAACATTGAATCCTTGCAGAGCCGTGCTGTTAGTTTCATTTTTTCCCAGCTACTCAGCATATAGGAGCGCCTCAGAACTAAAAAAGCGTGCCGAACTGGAAGGCCTATCGTATCACTGTAAACTTGTTCGTTTAACACTTTTCCATAGGCTTCGTCACCATCCATCCCTTCAGAACAATTTTGTAAATCACCTCATGCCATCTTTCCACGACGTGATCATTGTTTCAAAGTTAAACGTGTAAAGTGCCATCCATCCTCTCGTGGCAACTCATTCATTCCTCGCACGATCATACAGTGGGACAATTTGCCATCGCACATCGCGGTAGAAACTGACACAAAGAATTTCAAGATTTACTTCGCTGTGATGAAAATGTGTCATAACATTGTGTTCATTGTAATTTGGTTCATCCTTTCCTTTGGTATTAGGCTTTATGTTTTCATTGCTGTTTTTTATTGTTGCTCTTTCTAATATGTAAAACGTTAATAAGGATTGTATCGCCCCCCCCCCTCCCGTATGTAATACCCTCCCCGTGAGGGCCTTTAAGGGTAACATGAGTAAATAAAGAAAGCCTGTGCTAACTACGGTGGTCCGCTTCGCACCACCGTCAGTTGCACGTCGCTCTCCGAAGAGGCAGGACGTGTGTCCAGTGAGCGACTGAACAACACATGTGCAACGTGGTGAACGCAGTGTAAGTCAGCGAACCGAGACCTCAAAGAGGTGTGACGTAACGATAACGCATTTCTCTCGCCTTTGCCGCCAAATCGCCATTGAATGATTTCGAGCAGTCGGTTTTAGCCGATGTTCGCTCGTTAGCTCAGCGCGCTTTGGTGACTGTAGATAATGCGCAATAATTGTGAGAGAGAAAATGGGACATCCATCCAATAGTAGCATTTGCTTATTGTCAAATTTTCTCTTTATTAATTAGTTCTCTCCAGCTCGCCGTTTTCCGCAGAACTATCACGTCAGTAATTGTCAGAGAAGTAAGATTAGTGTCGGGTAGGATTTTTCCAGGTAAACGGATGGAATCTGTCAAAGCTGAGAAAAGACAATGGCAGAGTGGTGCGAGTTGCAAGAGTCTTAAGGGGAAATAAAGCCAAAGTTAAAATACTCTTGTAGGAGAAACCGGGTTCTGTAGAATACAGGAAGAATAATAAAACTTCGCGACAATGCAGAGTACTGCACGGAAATATAAGACTCGCATAGCACCTACCAGAACGTTAAGAAAGGCTTTCGATTAAAAGACTGGTATTAGATCAAAACGAAATCTGACAGAACAATAAGAAAGCACAACAATACGCACTGGATCTATGATAAAAACGTTGAAATATTGGGCGAGTCACAACACGTTATTAAAACGACAATAATTGAAGCGCGGCGTAGTGATCGAGAGGAGACTAGATATGAGCATGAAAAAAATAGGCTTGGGCTCCTCGTGTTGCGACGCCGCGTGTGAAATGCTGAGGGATTCATTTTGAACGCTTCACTTGTGTGGGGAAGTCAGGGTAGGCGCGAGAACATAGCGAAGGGTGCGTCGCCACAACGCCCCGCAAAACAGTGAACGCAAGGCATTGAAGATTTCCAACCATAACAGCACAGACAGTGGCAGTAGTCCGCGAGCCAACGCAACGTTAAAATAGCGTTAAATCATATAACTAGGCTTCAAGGTTTCTGGTTTAAAAAAAAGAAATAATGCACGCATATATATTTTTCTGATGGGGGGAGGGGGGCTAGGAGTAGTAGCAGGGGAACTGGCATTCAGTGGCGCAGCAGTGATACATGCGTTCCGATGACAATTCCGTGCATTGGCGTCAGCGGGTCGTGTGCAATACCAATGCTACGCGCATCGTGCGCGCCGACTGACGCGGAACTGGTGGCGGCCTCGCTGAGTGCACTCTGTAGAGGAGGTAGCCGTGCGCCGTGGTTTTCTGCATCGATGCTCGTGCTTCCCTGTTTGAGTCGTGTTTTCCGAGCTGAATAAGCCACGCCCGTCGCATGCGTGTAGCAGCCAAATCTCCAAGGCATATCCGAGAACAACTGGCGCGCGGTAGGGAGCGCCAATGCCGGCTAAAATTTGTCGGCGATACGGTTCTAATCGTTCTTCCCGAGGCTTCGTGAGTAGGAGCAACGGGAACAATGGATCGCCGCTGTTCGGCGAGAAATTTCTTGTTGCTTTATTTTGTCATCTCGGTGGTTGTTGCACTACATCACGTTTACACGATGAGGCGACCAAGTTGGTCACTGTCAAGGCATGTTGTGGTTCCGTTTGTCCGCCGTGCAGAATGCGGGTTAAGGCATTTCGCTTAGGTTCTGAATGGCGCTTGGCGCTCCTTTAGCGCGTTCCTCTAGCGAGGGCGCGGGACTACACGAGTGCAGCGCCTTGCTTGTTAAATCTGCTTAGGCATAGAAGGTCTGATTTTGTTCGTTTCATGCAACCCGGTAATTTCGTCCCATCAGTTCTGACGCAGTTCCTGTTTTTGGCTAAATATTATGCTTGGATTCACGCATACTGAAATTTTGTTGATATATCCAAGTACGAAGTTTTCGACACGTGGTAAATCACGATGCATTTTATCACAGTGTTATGTGCAAGTGCTTTTCTCAACAGCTTTATTCATTTCTCCGCAGGAAAACTTCGACGTTGTGGTTGCTTGGGAAGTGTGTAGAAAAAGGAAGCCCGAGGGCGAGGATTGCTGTTATCTCTTGCATATATTATTGCTGTTCGCTTCTCGCTCAAAAACTCGCGTCATGTTTGTGAATTCACTACAGCTTGATGCTGTCTGAGCAGACCGAGCACGCAGATTACTCTGCTTGTTTCCTGTTTGAACGCCTTTTTTTTTCCGTGTGTGAGTCCCTGTCACTCGGCTTCTTATAAACTTCTGCGGCGTACGACTGCAGTGGCTGCTCCGCAAAAGAAGAAAGCCAGCCTCGCTACCAGCGCGCACCTACCTTGGCCGACACTGCTCCACTGTCAAAGATGTCTGGCATCTGTCTCCCGTAACGCTCGAATAAACAAAATACTCAAAAGTTGGTAAGCATAGCTTTGTACGTTCTCAAGCAGGTCACCAACGAAATCGCAGATTGCGAAAACTGCAGCGGGAAGGGCAGTTCGTCGACCGCGCTCAGTCTAAATGACAACGTGCGAGTGCATGACAATACACTCTCCCAGGATGGATAGCGACGGTGCCATGTTCCCAGGCTAAAGGGGCTCCTGTTATAGCTCGTACTACTCGTAGTACGAGCTACTCGTAGTTCGTAGTACGGCGTGGAATTGCGGTACGGCTTTAACTTACGCGTTCATTCACCCGGAGAGTTTGGTGACATCGCTTACTAGTGTACGCGTTTCCATTAACGAATTTTCAGTTAACGAATTTTTCACTCTTCTTGAAGCCACTTTGAAGACCCATATTTGACAATGTCACTTGTCGAGAAAACAAAGTGTCTACTTATCACCAGCTCCACTTCGTATAGGTGGGTTTCATTGCGCTAGTCTCCCGAACGCACCTGTCAAGTATGTTCCTACAGCAGCCACGCTCAAGTAGCGGTCTGGCCCCCGAACTAAGGGGAATTCGGGGCAGCCATCGTTGCTGCAAAGTGCTGTCGTCTGCTACTCCATGCCGAGCGTACTTTCGAAAGCGCCCGCTCAGCTAGAGGTGGCGCTTGTATAGCTGGCGCAACACCCGCGTAGCGAGGAGCTTGGCTTACCAGGCTTACGGCAGGAAGCATGCGCTATCTCGAAAAGAAGGCCAGTCGTCACTGAACTGGTCAGTCTTCTCTCGCTGAATCCCCTCGTCATGCCCATGCTCTCTGTAGACCAAAAGGCTCTCTTCGCTAACTACGTGTAGACCTGCTAGGAGCCTTTCGACTGCCATTAGGTAAAGGAATCAGAGAATCACTGAATATCTGAGTTTTCTGTTGTTTTTTGTTGTATAACTCGTTATTCTTTTTGCAGCGACAAACACTTCATGACGCAAACACTGTGCAAGTGATGCGATGAGCGTACATAGATGACAATTACGGCGCAATACGTTTTGAAGCTTTACGCGTAAGTGCAACTCTGACATTTCCTCAAATCTATTTTACACGAATACGCCTAGTGTACGTCCTCGTACCTTACATCTCCCAAATCTGATTTAATAGTCGTAATTCCTTTAACCGCACATTCGCGATTTGGCGCTACGATTCCCACGACAGCTCAGGCGCACTTGTGTCACAGCAGTGAATAGTAGTCAGGGACTCCTATTTCCTGTGACTCAAACTCATGCTTGATCCTAATAATATGAACGTTACACCCAGCCCAGCGCCCAGTCGGACATAGCTCGACCGAGTTTATCACACTACCTTACTCATCTTTACTCTTTACTCATCTTTACTCATCAGACTCATCTTTACTCGGAGTGAGTCAACCAACTGAGCATGCTGCCGGGCTACGCAGGAAAAAAAACCCACTCCTTTTGAAACGCGACTGCTGCAGGTGCTGGGTCTGCTCCACCTGCGCTACAACCTGCCCACAGTGTTCGCCGTCTCATTTTCGTTCAAGCCCGCGCACGAAGGCTCCGGCGTCGACCGACACAGTGTGCGAATCAGCGGTGGCTACGCGCCTCGACTGAAGGCTTCCGTAGACGCCGTAGTCGTGGAGAACCGCATGGTCGCCTTTCTCTCAACGCACCTCCTGCAAGGCACGTCTCGCGAAGAACGTCAGTCCTCTCGCAAGGACTTGTGGGACGACATCCTGCGCGCCAACTTCCGCCTTCAGGATGCGCTGCAAGTCTTCGATGACATCGTCCACACGGGTGACGCGAGCTTGCTCCAGCAGCTTTTTCCCGAGCACGACCTGAGCTCTTGGAGGGAAGTGCTCGGCGACTGCTGTGACTCGTGGCACCTGGAGGTACAAGACCCGCAAAACGCGCGCAACGTCTTTCACGTCCTCGAGGATGGCCAGACACGGAGCGAAGCATTCGCGGCCTACTTCGCCATAACCGTCGCCATGGCCATGTTCTCCGAAGAGTTCGCCCTTGCGGAACGCACCGATGATATGAGTTTGTGCGGCAAGTTATGCGACAGGATAGCGCGGCAGCCACAGGCACTGTGGGACATCTCGTCGGCGACGGTGCTCACCAGCGCAAACCTGGACACCTCGGTTCGCATGATATTCGACGCTATGACCGCTGCCGTGGCTTCCGAAGCCAGCGAACTGTTCGCCAACTACACAGACTGGGGCAGCATACGCGAACTTGTGCGGAGCATACGCCTTCTCCTGCCGAAGGACATCGCTCGCCCTTACACGAGCATCCTGCCTAACCTGACGGACAGCTATCTCCAGAACAAATTCACCGTTCGCAGCTTCTTGTTCAAGGCAAGTGGTCTTTCACGCTGTCTCCAATAAATATGTGATTGGTTTGCTCCGGATGATGGTAACAAACATAGGAAAAGCAATATTGGCGGGACCAAAATATTAAGGTATCTGATCAGTTCCCGAAAGAATAAAAAATCTTAATGTTTGTCAAGCGATATTGTGACTGACTGAGAGGGAAAAAGAAATGTTAGTCAGCGCAGAAATATGCAAGTATGAAAATTCAGTATGAGTTTACAGTTCCACACTTGGCAATGGGGAAAAAAAAGCCGCTTCTCGCTATGACTAGACCACGTTGGCTTCCCTTGCGAAATACCTAAGGCGAGTCCATTTACTCTGTTAAGAGCATGTATTCTTGTATGATTTTTAAACAGGAAATTTATATCGCATTTTGGCCGAAATCTTGTTTGTTTAGAAACGCATTCAACTTGCTTCGTGTTTTAGTTCACCATTTTAAATGCTTCAAATTCCACATGAGGCACTGCCATTGTGTTCTTTACATTAGGCATTATTTTTAATCACTTGCACTAAGCACGTCATGGAATCTGGCATAGTAATGCTCATTCTAGGTATTACCATTTATAAACCATTTATTAAAACCGTTTTGCGCACATGCCGCAGGTAGTGGGCACGGAAGCATCGGCCGAAGCATGCACTCATTCATGCTCCCCTACGTTTCGCAGGTACTTAGGCAAACTACCCTACGTCACCCTTCGGTCGGACAACCATTGTATCGTTCTGCTCCCATGCCCAGAAGCCTTATTATTGCCGTTGTGTGAATTGTTGCTGTTAATATGCGGTGATGTTGAGCGGAATCCGGGTGCCAAGGATGATCAGCTTACTGAGATGCCCAAATTGGTGAAAGACATGCCTGAACGCTTCATTCGCATTGAAGCCGCACAGATGGCGATGTAAAGTGATATCCTAGAGCTTAAGGGTCAGCAAAAATCGCTCACTAAAAATATTTCGACCATAGTTACGCGCCTAGAAACTGTCGAAAAGCGGACATCTAATTTGGATAATGTAAAGTGTGAACTAAGAACAACGTGTCAACTAACTGAGCGAATGCAAAGCGAGGCGCTCAGATTATGGGCGCGTCTTGATGAAGCAGAAGATCGCTCTCGGATAGAAAACGTAGTATTTTTTGGAATCGCTGACAATGCTTCTGAAATGGCACAGCAGGCTGAAGAAAATGATTTAAGATTAATCCGCCAGTCTCTCGTACTAACCTTATCCGGCGGTAACATTGCGAGCGCGCATATAATTGCAAAATTTTCCGCTGAGATAGTTCGATCCATTATAGTAAGGTTTTCTGCCTGCAAAACAAAAGAAAACGTTTTCTCCAAGCGTCACGTGCTCAAAGGAAGTAGGGTGGTCATGCGGGAGGATTTTTCGGTCAACACTCGTCGTGTTAGAGAAAAAACTAACCAATTATGCCAACGAACTTAACTGCCCTTTCAAGCTGCGGTATAACAAATTAATCGCTAATGGAAAATGCTACGCCTATCACTGCAGTGCTGACGAAGTATGTGAAACAGGACCATCCTGACGAGCAACTAATGCCGCTAACTCCTCTCCGCGGCAACTTCGTTCTGGTCGCGCATTTGCTTCCTCGGGAAGGTATACGAGGACGCCAGGGGTGGCGGCGTTTCCGCCAATAGCGACCTGATCCTGCTTTCTACTAACGTTCGCAGCCTTCTGTCTCAGAAAGATGAAGTGTGTGAAGTGATTAACGGTTCTAACACTGATATCGTCGCGTTAACCGAAACCTGGCTTTCTGATAAAATACGAAACGAAGAGCTGTTTTGCTCTGCAAAACAAAATATTTCGCTGTGATAAGCCTAATCGATATGTTGGTGGTGTTCTTCTTGCTATAAACATGGAAATTGAAAGAAGAGCTGTTATAAAGTCTATTTTGGAGGCAACAAGGTGTTGCTTCAACTTGGCTTTAAAAAAAAATTGTCACTGGTGTATGCTATCGCCCGCCTTCTAGGTGTTCCAATTTTTGAGACGACCTTCACGATTGCCGTAATGCACATGAACATCATGTTTCCTGGAGCGCCGGTCATTCTGTAAAGTGATTTCAACATTTTTAACATTGTGTGGTTAAATTCGCACTGATATTCGTCGCCTAACTCGGGTGAAGCGGACCAATTCCTTCCCATTTGTTCTCATTTTGGTATGACACATCTGGTTCAGTTTCCTGCACGCGTTACAAATAATGCATCTTCAATTCTCGACCTGGTTTTCACATCATCGCCGGAAAGTGTATCTTGTGTGTCTAATACGCCCGTTATCAGTGGTCATGAAATTATTTAAGCAAAGATTTCACTGCCATTCTCACGCGCGCGTGAGCATCTTAAAACAATACGCGATTATAAGAAAGCTCATTTCGACTAGATTAACAACGAATTATGCTCCTTCGTAGATGTGTTCTCATTCGATTACCTTGAACGATCTGTGCAAAGCAACTAGGACTTATCCAAAACAAAAATTTCAGAACTAACCTTTAAATACATTCTTATCAAGTAAGTTTTTTCGAATATGAGCACCCTGTGGTACAACACATACATAAACCGTCTTTCAAACCACAAGAAAAGGCTCTATCGCACTGCTATAAAATCTCGGTCTGATAAACGTTGGTCAGCCTATAAATCTCCAAAAACAACTTACTTAAATGAAACGAGCTACATTTTTATTTTTTAATCACACCCTTCCAGCTATGCTAAAAATATTTCTAGACAATTTTGAAGTGTCATGCATGGTAAGGAACGCAGCGCAATAACTTTGCAAACGACGGAAGGACAACTCGTACGTGACATAGAATGCGCGTCTGTCCTAAATGACACATGTATAAAAGCTTTTTCTCGCCGAGTAGGTACCAATGAATAACATACCTTGACATTATCACATTACTTGCCCATGGACGCCATTATTCTTACTTCTGAGGGTACTCGCGCCGTCATTAAGAAACTTAAAAATTCAACATCATGTGGCGTTGAGAGCATCAGTACGAAATTCTCGAGAAAAACTGTTGAATGCTGTTCTGTCATTCTGACATGTATTTTTTCACAGTCACTTCAGCATAATAACCTTCCGAAAGACTGGCTGGTTGGGAAGATTGTTCCAGTTCACAAGTCCGGGGTAACACACAATCCATCAAATTTCCGTCCAATTTCACTCACATCTGTTCAACGTGAAGTTTTTGAACATATTATATTCACTCAACTTATCAGTTTTCTTGAGTCGAACGAATTTTTTTGCACCCTCACAACATGGCTTCCGGAAGAATTTTTCTTCCGAAACACAGCTTAATAAGAGGAACAACTTGAAGGTCGTACAGGGCTACGCCCCTACATCCAGTCATTATGACCAGGAAGTCGAAAGCCTCTATGAAGACGTGGAATCGGCCATGTGTAAAGTCAAAACAAAATACACTATACTGATGGGCGACTTCAATGCAAGCAGGCATTGAAGTCAGTGGAGCAGGCTGGAGACAAGTCAGTGGGGGAATATGGCATAGGCTCTAGGAATAGCACGGGAGTGTTATTAGTAGAATTTGCAGAACAGCATAATATACGGATAAAGAATACCTTCTTCCGCAAGCGGGATTGCCGAAAGTGGACGTGGAAGAGCCCGAATGGCGAGACTAGAAATGAAATTGACCTCATACTATGCGCTAACCCTGGCATCATACAAAATGTAGACATCTCGGCAAGGTGCGCTGCAGTGACCCTAGGATGGTAAGATCTCGAATTAGCCTATACTTGAGGAGGGAACGGAAGAAACTGGTACGTAAGAAGCCGATCAATGAGTTAGCGCTAAGAAGGAAAATAGAGGAATTCCGGATCAAGCTACAGAACAGGTACTCGGCTTTAACTCAAGAAGAGGACCTTAGTGTTGAAGATATGAACAACCATCTTATGGGCATAATTAAGGAGTGTGCGATAGATGTCGGTGGTAACTCCGTTAGACAGGATGCCAGTAAGCTTTCGCACGATACAAAAGATTTGATCAAGAAACGCCAATGTATGAAAGCCTCTAACAATACAGCTAGGATAGAACTGACAGAACTTTCCAAGATAATCAACAAGCGTCAGACAGCTGAAATAAGGAAGTGTAATATAGATAGAGTTGAACATGTTCTCAGGAACGAAGGAAGCCTAAAAGCAATGAAGAAGAAACTAGGAATAGGCAGGAATCAGATGTATGGGTTAAGAGACAAAGCCGGCATTATCAATAATATGGATGAGATAGTTCAAGTGGCTGAGGAGTTCTATAGAGATTTATACAGTACCAGTGGCACCCACGACGATAATGGAAGAGAGAATAGTCTAGAGGAATCTGAAATCCCACGAGTAACGCCGGAAGAAGTAAAGAACGCCTTGGGAGCTATCGAAAGGGGGAAGGCAGCTGGGGAGGATCAGGTAACAGCAGATTTGGTGAAGGATGGTGGGAAAATTGTTCTAGAAAGGCTGGCCACCCTGTGTACGCAATGCCTCATCACCTCGAGCGTACAAGAATCTTGGAAGAACGGTAACATAATTCTAATCCATAAAAAAGGGGACGCTAAAGACTTGAAAAATTATAGGCCGATCAGCCCACTGCTTGTTGCCTACAATGTCTTTACTAAGGTAATCGCGAATAGAATCAGGAACACGTTAGACTTCTGCCAATGAAAGGACCAGGCAGGATTGCGTAAAGGCTACCCAACAATAGACCATTTTCACGCGATCAATCAGATGATAGAGAAATGTGTGGAATATAACCAACCCTTATATATAGCTTTCATTGATTACGAAGAAGCGTTTGATTCTGTCGAAACCTCAGCAGTCATGGAGGCATCACGTAATCAGGGTGTAGACGAGCCGTATGTAAAAATACTGAAAGATATCTATAGCGGCTCCACAGCCACCGTAGTCCTCCATAAAAAAAGCAACAAAATCCCAATAAAGAAAGGTGTCAAGCAGGGTGATACGATCTCCCCAATGGTATTCACAGTGTGTTTACAGGAGGTATTCAGAGAACTGGATTGGGAAGAATTAGGGATAAATTTAATGGAGAATACCTTAGTAACTTGCGATTAACTGATGATATTGCCTTGCTTAGTAACTCAGGGGACCAATTGCAATGCATGCTCACTGACCTAGAGAGGCAAAGCAGAAGGGTGGGTCTAAAAATTAATCCGCAGAAGACTAAAGTAGTGCTTAACAGCCTCGGAAGAGAACAGCAGTTTACGATAGGTAGCGAGGCACTGGAAGTGGTAAGGGAATACAGCTACTTAGGACAGGTAATGACTGCGGATCCGAATCATGAGGCTGAAATAATCAGAAGAATAAGAATGGGCTGGGGTGCGTTTGGCAGGCATTCTCCGATCATGAACAGCAGGTTACCATTATCCCTCAAGAGAAAAGTGTATAACAGCTGTATCTTACCAGTACTCACGTACGGGGCAGAAACCTGGGTTCTTACGAAAAAGGTTCTACTTAAATTGAGGACGACGCAAGGAGCTATGGAAAGAAGAATGATGGGTGTAACATTAAGGGATAAGAAAAGAGCAGTTTGGGTGTGGGAACAAACGCGAGTTAATGATATCTTAGTTGAAATCAAGAAAAAGAAATAGGCATGGGCAGGACACGTAATATGAAGGGAAGATAACCGATGGTCATTAAGGGTTACGGTCTGGATTGCAAGGGAAGGGAAGCGTAGCAGGGGGTGGCAGTAAGTTAGGTGGGCGGATGAGATTAAGAAGTTTGCAGGGACAACATGGCCACAATTAGTACATGACCGGGGTGGTTGGAGAAGTATGTGAGAGGCCTTTGCCCTGCAGTGGGCGTAACCAGTCTGATGATGATGATGATGATGCAATTCGATGCGTGTATCTCGCACCTCATTAGCGTGTCCACAGTAACATCTTGCTAATGCATCTCTCGAGTCTGTTTCATCCCACATATACCTCGGTGTTTATATGTGTAGTAAGCTATCATGGAAGTATCATGTAAGGTACATCATCACCGAAGCTAACCGTTCATTTGGGTACTTTTGAAGAAATTACTATATGACACCTCAATCGCTTAAAAAGCTTCTGCACACCACTTACATCCGTCCGTCACTTGAATACGCATCATCTATCTGGGATCGTGGTGGTACGTCACTGATAAACGAACTTGAAAGAGTGCAGAATCGTTCCGTTCGCTTCATCTTATTCAATTATGACCGCGCAGCCAGTGTTACCCTGATGAAGTCACTGCTTAACCTTCTCGAACTTACCGTACGGCGCAAAGTAGCTTGGCTCAGTCTTTTTCATAAAATTTACTATGGCAACAATCATCTTTGTAAACAGCTCATTAAAATGCCTCCTTTCATCTAAGCTAGAATAGACCACTTCCAAAAAGTTGACGTTCCTCGTTGCAGAATTGTGACCCATTGACATGCATTTTTTCCTAGGACCACCTCCGAATGGAATCAGCTGCCAGAAGCAGCTTCTGCTATTACCCGTACATAAGACATTAAGTGTTTTTTGAATAACATGCTTAGCATTGCCTAATTATTTGTACTCACTTTGTTCTGTTTAGCCTGTTTTCGTTTATTTTTAGATATTAAAGTTAGTCTGCTTTTTGTTATTTGCAACTGTAAAGTTTTTTGCATTAATTTGTCAATTGTTCCTGCTCTTTATCGCTATTGTATCAACTGTTCTTTTTCCAATTTTCGTCTTTAATATGCCCCTCCCCTCTGTAATGTGTAAACCCTGAGTGTAAAATAAATAAATTGAAAGGGGGTTTATTGCAGCTCGTATGCGGGATCGCAAGTGGCTCTTGATCGCGAGTCCTAGCTGTTCGCATCAGCAGCCCGAGCTCGGGTCTCGCGCCGCAGCGGTGGCAGTCCGCACAGCGCCACATGCATGTTACCCACTACAATTGCCCCCGCGGCGAAGAGGAGCCATCCTGGCGACCTAAGGTGATGACACGATAAGGGGGTCGTGGTACGGCTTCAGGCGGCTGACGTGAACCGTCTCGCGGCCACGGCGGCGTTTGTCCGAAGATGGCGTCACCGGTTCGACCACATAATTCACCGGCGATGTACAAGCGACGATCCGGTACGGACCCTGATATTTCGGAGCAAGCTTTGGGCTAAGGCCTGGAGATTGGAAGGGCAGCTGAAGCCAGACGTGAGAGTCCACGGCTGCCCGTTGTCGTGGCGATCTTTGTGGATTCCTTGGGTAATAGACGTGAACGAGCGAGCCAGTTGGCGGCACTCTTCAGCATGGCGAGCAACTTCGGAAAGAGGGGTGAATTCAGAGGCATCCGGATGATATGGTAGCATGGTGTCGAGGGTAGTGGATGGTTCACGTCCATAAAGAAGGAAAAATGGGGAGAAGCCTGTGGTAGCCTGAACGGCGGTATTATACGCGTACGTCACAAAAGGGAGGACATCGTCCCAATTGGAATGATCAGACGCAACATACATGGTGAGCATGTCACCAAGAGTGCGGTTGAACCGTTCCGTTAGACCGTTAGTCTGTGGGTGATACACCGTAGTGGTGCGGTGAATAGAGCGGCAAGCGGCGAGTAGCTCATTAATAACTTCGGACAAGAAGACACGGCCTCGATCGCTGAGCAGTTCTCGCGGTGCGCCATGCCGTAAGATGAAATGCCGTAACATGAATGCAGCGACGTCGCGAGCAGCAGCCGAAGCAAGTGCAGCAGTTTCGGCATATCTTGTGAGGTGGTCTACTGCGATAATTATCCAACGATTTCCTTTAGCAGTGGGTGGAAGAGGCCCATAAAGGTCAATGCCAATCCGATCAAAAGGACGTGCAGGACACGGTAAAGGTTGCAGAGGGCCTGTCGTATGAGATGTCTCGCGTCGCTGACAGGCTACACATGACCGAATGTATTTGCGGACATAAGAATACATGCCGCGCCAGTAGTAGAGCTGGCGGAGCCGCTCGTAGGTTTTCAGGATGCCAGCATGAGCTTGTTGTGGGTCGGAGTGGAAATACGTGCGTATGTCGGAGCGCAAATGGTGAGGGATGACTAGCAGCCATTTGCGACCGTCCGGCTGATAGTTTCGGCGGTACAAGATGGCGTCCCGTAGCACGAAATGGGTGGCTTGGCGACGAAGGGCTCGAGGGCATGTAGCCGTTGAAGAACTGTGAAGAATGTCAATGAGAGACACAATCCACGGATCTTTCCTCTGTTCAGACGGCATGTCAGTAACAGCAACTCTATGGGTGAGGGTGGCGTTTCGTCGGATCGCATGGGCGATCGGGAGAGTGCATCGGCATCAGAATGGTGGCGCCCGCATCGATAGATGACGCGAATGTCAAATTCTTGGAGCCGAAGAGCCCAACGTCCAAGACGGCCTGACGGGTCTTTCAGTGACGCAAGCCAGCAGAGCGCGTGGTGGTCTGTCACAACATCGAACGGATGGCCATACAAGTAAGGGCGAAATTTGTTTAACGCCCAAACTATAGCCAAACGTTCTTTTTCTGTGACGGAATAATTGGTTTCTGCCTTCGTGAGGGCACGACTCGCATACGCAACCACAAATTCCGGAAAGCCAGGCTTGCGTTGCGCAAGGACGGCTCCAAGACCAACGCCACTGGCGTCCGTATGAACTTCGGTCGGTGCAGTCGGGTCATAGTGGCGTAGAACAGGCGGTGAGGTAAGCAGACGACGCAAAGTGGTGAAGGCTTGGTCACATGCCGGAGTCCAATGGCGAAGGTCACCGGGGCCAGCCAAGAGCTTCGTCAGGGGAGCGATGATGCAGGCAAAATTGCGCACAAAGCGTCGAAAATAAGAGCAAAGGCCGATAAAACTTCGGAACGCTTTCAGTGTAGTCGGCCGCGGAAATTCGGCGACAGCGCGAAGTTTGTCAGGGTCGGGAAGGACGCCGTCTTTGGAAACGACATGGCCAAGTATGGTCAGCTGGCGGGCGCCGAAGCGGCACTTTTTCAAGTTAAGTTGAAGGCCGGCGGTGGCAAGGCAAATAAGGACTTTGCGTAGACGAGAGAGGTGAGTGGTGAAATCAGGGGAGAAAACTACCACGTCGTCTAAATAACACAGGCACGTCTTCCATTTGAGGCCTCGCAGAATATTGTCCATCATTCTTTCGAATGTCGCGGACGCATTGCAGAGGCCGAATGGCATTACTGTAAACTCATACAGGCCATCAGGCGTAATGAAAGCTGTTTTCGAGCGGTCGGATTCATCCACTGGCACAAATTGATAACTTCGGCCACGGTACGCGGATCCTTCGCTAACAACATCTGAAAGGCGTCCTCATCAATGCCTTTCATAATGTATTTTATCTTGTCCTGTTCTGACATTGACGGATTCACGCGCTTACACAGGTCAATGACATCTTCGATGTAACTTGTGAAAGTTTCACCGTGATGTTGCGCACGCCCCCGTAAGCGTTGTTCTGCGCGAAGCTTGCGCACCGCGGGGCGCCCGAACACTTCTGCGAAACTTGTCTTGAATGTGCCCTATGTTGCGAAATCGTGTTCGTGGTTTCGGGACCAGAGGTTCGCGACGCCGGTTAAGTAAAACAGCACGTTGTGCAACTTGGTGACGTCGTCCCACTTGTTATGCTGGCTCACCCGTTCATAAGAAGGCAACCAATCCTCCACGTCATGATCACCGGTGCCGCTAAAGATGGCAGGATCACGCTGGCGCAACACACCGGAAACGATGACCGCCGGAGGCTGTGGTGCATCTTCCTGGGTGGTTTCGTCAGGCATGGTCGCAGCAGTCGGTAGCGTCCGGCTTCGGAGTTCCAGTTTCCAAGGTCTACCCCGCAGCTCCACCAAATGAAAAGGGGTTTATTGCAGCTCGTATGCGGGATCGCAAGTAGCTCTTGATCGCGAGTCCTAGCTGTTCGCATCAGCAGCCCGAGCTCGGGTCTCGCGCCGCAGCGGTGGCAGTCCGCACAGCGCCACATGCATGTTACCCACTACAAAATAAATAAATAAATAAATAAATAAATAAATAAATAAATAAATAAATAAATAAATAAATAAGTTTTATATGATCAAGATGTAAATGCTAATAGGTTGACAAGCATTGGATGAACCAGGCTAAATTGCCCCCGACAATCTCACTGACGCTTCGATAGGTAGACATAATTTTTTCGAAGGCGGCCTTGTATCCGCTGGCGTGTTAGATTTAAGTTGGTGGTTGAATGACGTCATAGGGAGTCGATGATGGCGATGAGTGATAAAGCTGCGTTCAACAACGTTTGGGCTACCTATTCAAATGTCAGCGCGAGCATGTCTGAGGTAATGTAGCCTGATTCAACCAATTTTTCTCACACTTCCTGCTTTCACCTGTCGGCCTTCATGCTGATTTTAGTAAGCTCGATATACGTAGTTCTAAAACGGGAAGAATGACAATTAGAAAATGAGCATATCAGTGGAATTAAAGTGTGTGCAACACTACAGAACACAATGCTGCACAAAAATCTGCATCATAGCCATGTTATATTTACGCAAAGCAATGAAGAAGGAACTGGAAACAAAAGTGTAACAGCTAGGTAGTGAATGATTTAAAGTTTTATTCGCTGTCTTTGTTCTTTATCCAAGTATATGCTGTCCTTTTCATTTCTTGTGCAGTTGTCATTCAGTAGAATATTTTTTTGTTTCACTAATGGAACGATGCTCACCAAACCTTGGTGCGTGTCTGCTGTCGCAACCGTCAAAGTAATTCATGCGGGCCACTAGATGATGCTTAAAAGCTAAAACAGCCTGTTTTAGGTTTCAAATCACATGAATCTTTGCGGCAAGCTTTCGAATCCTAAGATTGTGCGATGTTTTCTTCGGCTAGCTGTGCTCGGGACTTACAGTGAAACTCCAGTCGCCATTATTGTTCTCTCCGCAAGAAAAAATGCCGTAATGCGAAAGATATTTAACAAAATATTTTTATAAAATAAATAAATTTCCTACTGGACATTAAAAAATACGAAATGAATCTTTTTGCAAAATTTCTTAACAGTGATGCGCCCGCCACGGTTAGTGGTCACTTGCTGAATATGTAAGAGCCAACGCCATTTATCGATGGCATCAATAATTGCTAAACAGTGAAGTTCTGTGATGGCGTAATTGATTTTATGTTTTAGCAGCTTGCGTGAATGGTATGCAACTGGATGCTTTCAACCCTCATCATCAGCCTGCTTCAAGAAAGTGCCGATACCTTTGTAGGCCGCATCGCAGCAGAGCCCGCAAGGTTTGGGGGTAACTTAGATGGCAAGGATGGGTTCTTCCGTTACACGTTGGACGGTACGTGCACGCTGCTTGAGCAGGCACACACAAGTTTGTTTTAAGAGCCTGCTACGCTAGTCCTCTGGTCGTGGCGCTCAGCTGCAACCGCTCGATTCGCGACAATGGTGACTCGGACTACGAGATGACTGGCCCCAGCAAACTACCGCCCTCAGGCAGCCTTCCGCCTGACACTACCTCGCGTCCACAGGGCGTAACAACTCTACAGCTTCACCTGCCCTCGTTCTGGCGTAAGGATCGACAGTTTTGGTTCGCTCAAGTTGAAGCCTTCTTCGATTTACACCACCTCACCTAAGAGGCTTCTCGGTATCACTATTTACTTGCCAACCTGTCTCCTGATGTTGCTCATGAGGCGGTGGATGTCATCGTTGCCCCTTTGGGGGATGCCCCGTAGTAGCATCTGAAGGAGAGTACTTTGGAGTGCGCCATGACGTCTGAGTGCCTGCCATGTTATGAGGACGGGGCTTTGATGCTGCAGAAAGATTGAGAATTGTGTATGAATTCGTGTGCCTTCACAATGAAGAAAGTAATGCGAAGGTGGGCACATAAAGCGCCCTGTAGAGCCCTGTTGTTCTGTGCCATTTGTATGCCGGTCTGTGGCGTGTCGAGCCCTTTGCGTGCCATCTTTCACACGGGTTTCCCCACAGTGCATATAAAGATTACAACTGACGACGCAAAACTTTTCGTTTCCTAACACATTTCCTAACCTTCCGTGCAGTTCAGCTGTTGGAATGAATGTAGGCGCAATTTGGCGCCGCCCGTAAATGGTAACGGGTAATTTATACATAGCATCGTTTATATTCACATATGCGAGATAGTTGCCGTCCTTCTAACCAAGGCGTTCATCCCATTATTTGCTCCATCTATAACGACCCTTACTTTAGTGTGAATATGGAGCCCTACGAAAACCAAAGATATAACTGGAACAATGATATCAATCGGAGCGTTTGGGAGCATGCGTAAAATAATTACAGTGAAGATGGCCGTTAATCAGTTTCAATCCTTTCGCGGTAATTAAAAATAATGCAACAGCTTTTGGAAGCGAGAATGACTGCAATATGTCTCAAATTAGGTGAGCTAGGCAACAATTAGTGCATTCGTGTTACAAGGGCGCCGTGTTGATCTGCTTATTGCCTTGACATATTTTCCCGCAGCAACGTGAGCCTGTGCTTTTCTCTGCATTATATCGGCTGTGTCATTGCGTAAATATTGAGCAAGCAGAATTACGTGCAGGATAATCCCTATGTCTAAACAGTAGTTGGAAACTTGCATCTGTGAAGCAATGCCGCAGTCCTTGGTAATTACGAAATTTTGAGCATTGCACTGCTCGCACCAAAGGGAACGTTTTCCACTTCCATTTGAATACGTGACTAATTTAGGAACACGCATTGGTTATGGAAACTGTTTAACTTCATGCTTCGATGCACTAGATGGTCGTCATCTTTTTGAAGGAATCCCAAGTACTCATCGTGAATAGCGTCGTCAAAACAACTGAGACGCGCTTCTCAATTTAGTGTAGCCGCCTCGGTACGAGGAAGCGACTGCTGCCATCGCGCACTTGACTCCCTCCCTTCGACTTCATAAAGACCGATGGCGGCGCCATTCCGTCCGCTGTAAGGCACGTCATCGACCTTTAATTCAGTGAAAAAAACTTAGTGAACTGGTGTTTTGGTAAAGGTAAGTTACGGCTTAATGCGGCATTGCGAACGCTATTATTTGCTTTATCTGTGGACCAAATTTCTCAAAAATTGGCATGTGAAATCGTGACAAGTGAATCATTCTTTAAATCATTTTACTATGCGGAGCAAGCATCGTGGTTATGGAACTCTACCTTCTTAACGTATGGGGCATACTTCAGCCTAAGCTACCACCTAACTTTATGTAGTCTACGAAGCTTCATTGGGTCACGCGTAAAGGAGGCAACATGGTAAAACAACCCCGGTTGCACGTTTATGTTAATGATAACTTCGTGTCATTAAGATAATATAAACGACTCAGTCCGCATGAAGAAACGATTCGTTTCGATCAAATGTATAATAGTTATCTAGTTTCACTGCGCTGGCACGGCCCCATCGACATCCTGCTCACTTGACCGTGCTCCTCGCCTCTTGTCAGCCAATTAGATAAGAGAAACCGCTCAGTGTAGGCAATGTTATTCGTTTTGAAAGCGAACAAAGGTGTCCTATGAACGAGGAGAGCGTTTGATTGGGCTTTTCAGACAACCCTGCCGGTCAACGCCCAATGCTTCCGTCGGCGGTTACGTAAAGTTCAAGTCAGGAGATTGGAATAAAAACACATTAGAATAGTTTTACGTTATAGGGCCCCATGCTCGTATTGCCCAAAAATTGTGACTCAATCATAGAAAATTCCGTTATCTGTACATTTAATACAGTCTTGTGTGTCGAAGTTACTGCCGTCTACCTACTTTTCTTGTGCTTTCTTCCACCCTTTCTTCCAAAATTTGCTTCCAAAACATGTACGAATTACACCTTCCCGCGTTGTTGCTTTCGCGAATATGGGGATTCCACGAGGTACGCAAACTTCTGCGCAGGTGCATATCGCAGTTCACCGGGAGATCAGCTAAATGGGAAGCGTCAGTTGTGTTTCGCACTAGGCATTTCAATGTGCTTCCTCGCCTTCCCCGCCAGGTCAGCGTTCTGGACTCGGCACGAGGACTGGGTGGCCTGCGCCGGCTGCACACACTGAACCGCTTCTCTGCGCGCGTCGGCGGCCACGTGGTGGTCTCCCCGCGGGTGTACCCGATGCTGAGCGTCGACAAGGGAAGCCAGACCGTGGTCAACGCGGCCTCGCTGGGCGTCTCGCTCGCGGACAGTCTCTGGGACGCCGTGTTCTCACGCCGGGAGTGGTCGGTGCCCCTCCTGCATCGGCTGGACGCGCACACGTCCTGTCTGCAGCGATACGTCAGGACCGAGTTGGGAGGCCGACTCTCCTATCCGCTGCTCTCGCTGCGATCGGCCGTGCGGGCCGCGTCCTGGCCTCAGTGGCACGCCAGGGCGGACGACGACTGGAAGCTGTCGGCCAGCCAGGTGTTCTTTATGCTTTTCGTCCTGAGGCACGCCTGCCTAGCGCGCGACCACGCCGACAAAGAAGCGACCATTTCCAGCCGGCCCTTCATGCTTCGCGTCAGCCACTTCGCTGCGGCGTTCGACTGCAAGCCGGCGCCTTTGCTGGGACTGGGAAGCTGCCTTTGATAGCTTCGGACAATTGCAGGTGCCATTCGGGATACGGTAACTTTTCGTTAGGCGGAGGCAGCTTCGTCTAACCCTATTCTGTCTTCTGATCCTTACCTGAACCACAAAGTTGCATCTACCAATCGTTATTCCGTGGTATTCGCATTTATGCATCACAAAATGCCTACCAGGTCAGGAATTGATCGTTATATCTATCATGCTTCTGCTTTATGTTTTCCCGTTTATTTCACATTCGCTGCTTTTCTGATTTCGTGTTAATTGATTTGTACAATTCGTTTCTAACCTGACTGCCCCATATTGTAATTATCTTCCTTTCTGAAAGTTTGTAGTCCTCTTCACGAAACACGTGTGTTTAGAACCGTGTTTCCGTACTTCCATGCCAATTAGCTAGCTTATTCTGTTTAATCACCGCGGAAAAAATAAAAAGTATGACTTATTAAAAAATATATTCGCTCAAAACTGGCTCTACTGTCACGAATGTATATTTAATGTGACAGGCGCTGCAGAATCGACCGGTGTCATTCGTAAGCGATACCGGACGCAACAATTACGTAGACAGAAAGTTCTCCTTGCCTGACTACAATGTCAGTTTTTCAAGATATGAATCCACAACGCTGCCATTTGCGATATAATTCTTGGGCAGCTTCCTTTTTATTTTGCGCACTGTTTTACGAGAGAGAAGTGTTTTTTTCAAATTTCGTCCACTTATCGGCTGTGATCCAATGGCGATGGTTACAGAAATAAAGACGTTAGTCATTTGATTAAATGAAGCTGAATAAAGCCGTCAGTTGACTTCGCTGCTCCAGAAAGCTTTTGTCAGTTAGTATGGAACAACAGCATTTGTATCGAGTGAATTTGTAACTATTTGCATCTGAAATGCCATCTCTGTTATGAAAATGGTGACAATACTGAACGTAGTATTCTTTAGCAAAATAGGTCCGTAAGAAAATGATGTGGACAGTACAGACACACTGTCCTGTCAACATTCTTTTTTTCCCGTGCCTATCACGCACAACCATACAATATGATAAACCAACTGGCCAAGCAGTGACCGATTGTGTACTGAGTATTAGTTCCCAAAGTTCGCCGTGACATTTGTACGTAGATGATTGCAACTTCAAGTAATGAAAAGGACTGTAAACATTGTTACAACAAAAAGCTTTTGGTCTCTATTGCTTCAGACGCACAATGGTAAGCGGAACAAATGTAGCAATAGCTAATTTCGTGATAGTATGGGGTTATGCTAATTATGCGTGCATTCACATGCATTTCTAACAAAAGATAACGTCTGTAGTGTGGTTATATGCGTAGTTACACATTATTCTGCATTTTGTTTTGTAGTACATTTGTGCATATCTTGGTCAGGTTGGTAGCGGTGTCTCTGTGAACTTTCAATAAAAGCATGCTAGGAAAAATAAGACGTTACATTACGCGGCGCAAACACAAGAATGTCGCTGTGCAAGTTTACTAAATAGAGCTGTACTGTCGCACAGGCACCGTAATTAGCACACATGTGAAAACGTTTAGGCCTGACGCATAAAAAGGAAAGAAAGCAGAAGCATGGACAAGCCTACGCAGTATCACTCTGTCGTGAAAATAATTGTTATGTGTCGCATGACCTTGGCGCTGCAGTGGTTTGTTACGTTAAGAGCTACGGATTGTAGACTCATTGATATGGGTTCATTCATTGTCGAATGGTGCCACAGCCAAAAAAATTGTGCATGATTCTGCTATCGAAAACACCAGAGACCGACAGAGCAGGGGGAGGGCCAGTAAAGTAGTGCCAAACCGCAGACTTACCCCCGTACTCAGAAATGCGTCTTGACTCGAACTTGACTTGCGGCCGCCTCAAGTCAGCGCCCACGCGCATCATAAGCCTCCCTCGACTTGAAGCGCCTCCTCACGGCGGACTTCACTTGATCAAGTACGCGAACACTTCAAGACAGGGCCAGCGCTACCTTGAAGAGGGCTCTGAGAGGTTGAGGAGCCATGGCGGCTCATTGGAATACGTCGCCAGAATAATTAGCGCGTACAAATTTGCGTGTGGAGCCTGTGATGTCTTCTTCGGTGATACATTTTACATGCAAACGGTGCCACGGCCATGGATGCGCGACATATCGAACCCGATGGAGGTATACGACGACGATGAGTTCATCACACGCTATCGCTTCACGAAGCAAACAGTTCGTGAGCTGCTCGCCTCCCTGCCACTTGAAGCGAGCGGCGACAACCGAGGACTTCCGCTGAAATCCATGCTGCAGCTGCTTGTGGCACTGAGATTTTACGGCACCGGAACCTTTCAAATCGTGAGGGGAGACTTGGTTAATGTGTCCCAGCCCACGGTGTGTCACACAGTGAAAAAAGTGACGCGCCTTCTTGCAATGCACCTGTTCCGAGCAATTGTCCGCTTCTCGGATGTCTCACAATTGTTAGGTGTAATGCGAGATTTCTACGAGATCACCCACTTCCTCCGGGATGACGGGCTGCATCGACGGCACACATGTACGCTTTAAGAGTCCCGGAGGCGATGACGCAGACGTTTACCGCAACCGCAAAGGAGCGCTTTCTGTTAACATTCAGGTAAGCCCTTTTTCACAATGGGTAGGGATCGTATGCGATTAGTTTTTGCAGAAACGTAAAACCAGCGGTAAAAGTCCTAATCGTTATATTACAATTCTCGCATGCTGTTTTAAGTAATGATGTTACGCACTTGATATTCATTCACGCACTATAATTCACAGAGAGACAGTACGAGTACTACTTTTTAGTCGAGTGTGTGGTCTCAACTGTAGCGCTTTCAGGCCATTTACTTACGTAGCGTAAATGTGCGGCAAAGACGAGCTTTGCTTGCTGATAACGAAGCAACTGATGTGCGCGTGCACACATTTTTATTTGACAACGTAAGAAATGGGCTATCACACTTCTGTCCATTGTGACCCCTACAAGCTTTGCAATTCTGTATTTACATGTGCCGTGGCAAAAACGGCGTAGAATTATGAGCCACATAAAATTTTTAGTTATTTGAAAATTTCTGTGAGGTAGCCTTCAGTTGTTTTCAGATTTTTATCTTCCCTCTTGCTGGGAGATAAAGTGTAGTTACAGTTGTTGCAACGACAACACGCTGCTCCTGCACTCATACTCTAGTTTTTTTTGCAGGCAGTTGCCTGACCAATGTTGCAGTATTTCAAAGTTTTAGCGAGCGGGCCGGGGTCTGCCTTTGACAGTCGCATATTCGACAATTCTCGAGTACGTGTTATGTACGAACAGCACCGTGTGCCTGGTCTGCTGCTTGAGGACATGGGTTATGCCTGCTCTCCTTTCCTGATGACGCCCCTTGCTGAGCCACGTCCAGTCAATTTACCAGAAGGCAGGCAAGTAATGCCTAATCTTTTCAGGGGTGTATATGATAGGTAGCACCTCTCTCCATAATAACATACTATGTTTTTGTAAGGCTATGCAATACACCTGAAATGTGTTACAGTTAGTAGCTGTAGCGCATAAGCAACATGTTCATCTGTTATCCGCTGCTGCACCAAGAGCAGACAGATGGCGTTGCCTATATAGCGCCAGGTTGTTACAGCTCCATTCAATATAATGATCGCTAATGAAATATGGCTGGGCAGAACGAATGTGAATATAGCAATGTGGTGCATAGTTTGCAGGAAATAGAATGTGTTTGTAGGCATTCAATGTAGATCTGTGCTAACTACACAGAAGAAAAGCTTTGGCACAATATAATGTACAGTGTATATTCGAAAACTGACTAATTGCATTATATTGTCATTCTATCAGGTACAACAAGGCGCACATCAAGACCCGCAACTCCATTGAAAGGGCCTTTGGAGTGTGGAAAAGGCGCTTCCTCTGCTTAGACATGAAGCTGCAGCACAAGCCTCGTAATTCAGCTCACATAATAACAGCTTGCGCGGCCCTGCACAACGTGGCCCTCCTACGAAGAGAACCCGAGCCACTTGGTCTCCATGTTCCCACCAGCCGATGCAGACGTACAGGAAGAAATACTTACCAAGAGCACCTGCCACCTGTTAATAGTGTGGGGGACAACATACTTGGCATGCCTGCACGGCAACTTCTTATCCAGAGAAGTTTCTCCGAAAGATTGTTGTTTAAAATCCACCTCAGTGTTTCTGAATGATAGGGGTGTGCGAACAGTGAATTTTGAGACCGAATCGAATGCAAATCGTCCAGAATCGAATCGAATGGTTTTGGAATAATGAACAGGCATTAACATAATTAATATAAACCAATTTTCACTTCCTAGTATAGTTAGGAAGTTTCTGTCATTACATAGTACATTACGAAGCGTTGTTTAATAAAAGTACAAATGGAGAATTAGGACCAGACAAGGAATTTCTTGGCGTGTACAGAACTCTTAAGAGTGTGCGAATGGTTTCTGCATAGCATATAATGTATGGCTACCTAAGCGGCGTAGACTGTTCCACTAAGCGAGTTCTCATGCTATATCTCTATAGTATGCCCTATGGGTGAAAACATACCGTGCTTTTGCTCCAATTTCGTTTATTTGGGCGCAGTTGACGTTTTCAAATATTCAAAAGTTTAGAATGCTCGCACACCCTTACTGAATAGCTGGGTAATGTGTTTAGTGTTGTTCTATGTGTTGTGTCGCATTTGTATGGCACTACAGACACACATGAAATGTAAAAAGACCTTATGTGCTAAAAACTCTGTTACTGACCAGACATGCAGCCTCAGGGTGGCATGTAGCCAAGTGCATGCTACAAATTCCTATTTCATATGCTATATGTTTGTGTAGTAATTGCTGTTCCGCAGCTTCGATAGCTGTTTTAGCATTTTCACAAATGCACATGAAGAAAAAACGGCACTATATTGTTTCATATTCTATGGCCTATTTCACAATAAAAGCCTTAACCTCATTTCAATGACTCTGCATTCGTTTATTATCGGCATTCAGTATCGCAAGCTCAACTTGTTTTTGAACTTGCAATATTTCTATTTGGAGCTTGTGTTCATCATTTCTTTTTTGGATGTTGTCTCTGTGCTCCTCCTCCATGAGGCGCATTCTAATCAGATGTTCCTCCCTGAGCAAAGCAATCTCTTCATTTTCTGAAGCCAATGTCATTTCGAGGAAGGCCATCCTGCCTCTGGGCGGCCATGGGCTTGTTGCTCTGGCTGGTTCCTCGGGCTAATTTTCGTTGTTCGCCCTCATTGTTAAGCAGCTCCGACGCAGCTGCAGTGTCGGCCACTTTGTGTGCACTTGTCCTATTGGTGACGCCTCCTACTGACTGGTCATTCTGTAGATGGCCAGGGCTCCTGTGCTTCTCTGAAATGATAATTAGTTCAAAATTATGCCCATCATGCAGCCCACCTTGCATCGCTGAGTGCAAATGCGATGACAAATGGCTTTTGACATATTTAACTGAGGGCTTTGAAAAAGCCTAAATGCCTTATAAAGACATCTGTAGTTTCTGCGCACTGTACGACAAACAGGCTGGAAGTATCAACTGCCCAGACATGTATACAGCATCAAAGCCTCAGAATACATGATAAACTGGGAAGTGGTTCCTCACAGCAGATTGCCTTCAAGTTTCATGCCACAAAAACTTCCCAATGTATTTCATGAAATAATACTATACCATAATAGTCCTACAATGGTTACACTTCTATTTTCATTGGCTACAAGAGCCGAACGGGCTCTCTGTCCACTGAGGGGAGATAGGCCGCTCCATCTGAATCGTCTTCATTCGTAATTATGGTGGCCATGTGACCAGCCACAGCCCCAACCAATGCGGACACTGGTGTCATGCCTGTAGCGGCAGGTCCTTCTTCTAAAAAATGCGTAACAGTTGTTATATTCTATGCAGTACATTGAAAGGGCTTTGAGTGGGCCAGTACACGATGTACATTGAATAAAAACGTTCAGCATATTTGATTTCAAGCAGGTTGCTGAAACTGATGTGACCCACTTTTTTTCTCTTCATTTACAGTATTAGCATGCAAGGTGTATTACAGTATTGCATGCTGTCACATTTCCTGTTCCTTAATCTACTATGATGAGGTTGTAGAATGAGCAATTTAACACCGCAGTGCACTGCTTCGGGATGGTCTAGAGTGACGCAATCTAGTCGCTATGTGTATTGGAGAAAAGTGGAGCAGGTCCTGTTGGCATGCATGCAGACATACAGGGCCCACTATCAGACCAGCTTCTTTTGGGTCCTTGGCCTCATCCAAACAGCACTGCTTTGATTACAAGCACTGCTTTTGCCTTTCTACAAGCCACATGCCTTTAGATATAACACAATGTTGTGAGCTTGTATATACACACCTCCTCCTTATATGATCCCTCATCAGCTCTTTTCCTCCTTGTCCCTTTTTCCCAGTATAGAGTAGCAGGCCAGAGGAAGGTATAGCTGAGGACCTCTCTGCCTTTCTACACATAAATTTCTTCTTCTCTCTACAGAACATGTAGAAATTTCAGTGGATAGCTACTTTCTGGCACACCTACATAATTGGCACTACTGTGTCTGGAAATTCTGCTTCTCGTGAACATCGTTACAGAAGAGCAGTATCGAATTTCCATTACAGTTTTACCTCCACCATCAGAACACTGTGTTGTCATTGAATCATGCCAGATAAAATATACTTCTAGCAACCCTGCACATTTCTATAAATGCCCCAATATTTTCATAGTATGTGTAATTTTGTTACCTGCATTGCCTTTCAGCGTATGATGCTTAGAACACCATGTCGCATTGCATAAAATGTCACTGCTGTATAGTGGATGCAACACACGATGGTCATTGAGGTTGTTCTGAGTCTTGCCAAAAGTTACGTAGCAAACTGGCATGCACTTTTTACAAGCAAGTAGGCAGGCTGTTATTGTAATAGGGCATTTTAGGACTTACGAAATGTGATTAAATGCCACGTTTTGTCAACTGTAGCCTATGTGCATCTGATCATACTTAAATAAAATACCTTATGTCAAACTACTACTAAGCTGTGTTTACCATCATACAAGTGTGTCAAGGCGCAATTTAAAAATACATTACTTTCAGAGCAGCAGAATGAACATGATATGCTGCTTGAACAGCTCACTTGTTGCATGAAATACTTCAAGCCTAATACCTGCATTCATCAAACCTAATTTGTGTTCGCTCATGTTGTGTGTTACCCGACGCCTAATGTGATCCCGATCATATGTTCCAGCATACGCATCGCGCGAGAAAGTGCTTGCGTATTATCTTCGTTCTTTTGAGGGGAAAGATTTCGCACCGTGCACCATTTCGGCCACCTTGAAATCTCAAGGCTACACGAAGCACACGTGTATCAGCAGTGCAGTACAAACGCACGAAAAAGTCGGAATGTTATTCAGCGCGACAATGCCGAAACGTGGAGACCTAAATACACGAACACACAGGACGACGCGCTCTTCATGTCATTTATGCGTAGCGGTCTTTCGTCGTTTTCGCAATTATTGACGCCAGTCTCAGCCAGTACGAAATCGCCGAAGCCAATATACTGTCGACATCACACACACAGTTTGACAACACAATTCCAATGTCCTACACAAATATGCTAGTCTTCTACGTACCGTCATCAAGGAAAAGGTTGCTTGCCCGTCTTGTGAATTTTCCTTTTTTCTTCCGAAGTGTCTTCTTTCCATTTCTGTTTCATGTTTCCCGAACATTTCTTCAGTTGCTTGAAATCTCGAGGCGTGACACCATGCTGTCCGTTGAATTCCACTGCAAGCTTCTTCCATGCCGCAGTGTTGGCGCTCAGCGATGCGACGTCCGTCTTCTTGCATTCTAGAACTTTTGTGCAATAATTTACCAAGCTCAAAAGACGAGACTTTTCCTCGAGTGTGAAGTGCGGTGCCGGTTTTGGCGACCCACACAGCGCTGTCAAGTCCTCCGACGCCATTTTAAAAAAGTCACTGTTGAGCGGCAGTGGATAGACTTGGATGTTTGTGGCTATTTTAGTGCGTTGGTTTTTATTTCTTTTTTTTACCAACCCCTGTCTGCAAACGGGAATTTTGTTTAACCTTTCAGGAAATCGTCAGTTCTGCAGCTGTATCAGCTATTATTATTGTCATTCAATCTGGCAACCTCGCTCAAAGACTCACCGCGTCGTAGCTGGGGCTTGACTTGACGAAGGAAGGCAGCGGGAACGTTTATGAAACGCGATGGCTGCGTTCAGCGTGCTCAAGTCGGGTGTAGTCTTGAGCCGGACTTGTTCAAGTCAAGGCGTAGCTTCAAGTTAAGGCGCATCTCTGAATACGGGGGTTAGTCTTACTTTTACTGGGCTTCCCTCAGCTGCGCTGGTCTCTGGTGTTCGCGGTAGCGGAGCCACGCATAATTTTTTTTTTCCACTGCAAGAAAGAGGACGACCTAAACGAGGGCGCGGCTTTTCATCAGAGAGCAATGACGTCACATCACCTGTGTCCCCACCGCACCGCTCCTTCTCCCCCGCTAGGTTCCACCGACCCTGGCCGCGTTGCTATGCTGCGCGATGCTATTTTTACACTCTGCTTTCACTCTCTCCCTGCTCTCTCCTCCCCAGCACGGCAACACCGTGGACGTCAAGAGAAACCCGCCGAGGTTCCATCATCATCATCATCATCATCATCATCATCATCATCATCATCATCATCATCATCATCATCATCAGCCTAGTTACGCCCACTGCAGGGCAAAGGCCTCTCCCATACTTCTCCAACAACCCCGGTCACGTACAATTTGTGGCGATGTCGTCCCTGCAAACTTCTTAATCTCATCCGCCCACCTAACTTTCTGCCGCCCCCTGCTACGCTTCCTTTCCCTTGGAATCCAGTCCGTAACCCTTAACGACCATCGGTTATCTTCCCTCCTCAATACATGTCCTGCCCATGCCCATTTCTTTTTCTTGATTTCAATTATGATGTCATTAACTCGCGTTTGTTCCTTCATCCAATCTGCTCTTTTCTTATCGCTTAACGTTACACCCATCATTCTTCTTTTCATAGCTCGTTGCGTCGTCCTCAATTTAAGTAGAACCCTTTTCGTAAGTCTCCAGGTTTCTGCCCCGTAGGCGAGTGCTGGTAAGACACAGCTATTATATACTTTTCTCTTGAGGGATAGTGAAAACCTGCTGTTCATGATCTGAGAATGCTTGCCAAACGCACCCCAGCCCATTCTTATTCTTCTGATTATTTCCGTCTCATCATCCGGATCCGCCGTCACTACCTGCCCTAAGTAGATGTATTCCCTTACCACTTCTAGTGCCTCGCTACCTATCGTAAACTGCTGTTCTCTTCCGAGACTGTTAAACATTACTTTAGTTTTCTGCGGATGAATTTTTAGTCCCACTCTTCTGCTTTGCCTCTCCAGGTCAGTGAGCATGCATTGCAATTGGTCCCCTGAGTTACTAAGCAAGGCAATATCATCAGCGAATCGCAATTTACTAAGGTATTCTCCATTAACTTTTATCCCCAATTCTTCCTAATCCAGGTCTCTGAATACATCCTGTAATCACGGTGTGAATAGCATTGGAGAGATCGTATCTCCCTGCCTGACGCCTTTCTTTATTGGAATTTTGTTGCTTTCTTTATGGAGGACTACGGTGGCTGTGGAGCCGCTATAGATATCTTTCAGTATTTTTACATACGGCTCGTCTACACCCTGATTCCGTAATGCCTCCATGACTGCTGAGGTTTCGACAGAATCAAACGCTTTCTCGTAATCAATGAAAGCTATATATGAGGGTTAGTTATATTCCGCACATTTCTCTGATTGATAGTGTGAATATGGTCTATTGTTGAGTAGCCTTTACGGAATCCTGCCTGGTCCTTTGCTTGACAGAAGTCTAAGGTGGTCCTGATTCTGTTTGCGATTACCTTAGTAAATAGTTTGTAGGCAACTGACGGTAAGCTGATCGGTCTATAATTTTTCAAGTCTTTGGCGTGCCCTTTCTTATGGATTAGGATTATGTTAGCGTTCTTCCAAGATTCCGGTACGCTCGAGGTCATGAGGCATGGCGTATACAGGGTAGCCAGTTTTTCTAGAACAATCTGCCCGCCATCCTTAAACAAATCTGCTGTTATCTGCTCCTGCCCAGCTGCGCTCCCCTTTGCATAGCTCCCAAGGCTCTCTTTACTTCTTCCGGTGTTACCTGTGGGATTTCGAATTCTTATAGACTATTCTCTCTTCGATTGTTGTCGTGGGTGCCACTGGTACTATATAAGTCTCTATAGAACTCCTCAGCCACTTCAACTATCTCATCCATATTAGTAATGATATTGCCGGCTTTGTCTCTTAATGCATACATCTGATTCTTGCCAATTCCTAGTTTCTTCTTCACTGCTTTTAGGCTTCCTCCGTTCCTGAGAGCATGTTCAATTCTATCCATATTATACTTCCTTATGTCAGCTGTCTTACGCTTGTTGATTAACTTCGAAAGCTATGCCAGTTCTATTCTAGCTGTAGGGTTAGAGGCTTTACATTGGCGTTTCTTGATCAGATCTTTCGTCTCCTGCGATAGCTTACTGGTATCCTGTCTAACGGAGTTACTACCGAATTCTATTGCACACTCCTTAATGATGCCTACAAGATTCTCGTTTATTGCTTCAACACTAAGGTCCTCTACCTGAGTTGAAGCAGAATACCTGTTCGAACAGCTCCATTGTAAAAAAAAGACAAGTAAGCAGAAGTTACACAAGCGCCGACTGAGCTGAACTTTTTTTGCAAAACAGGCAGTATATTACTTAATGCACTGTGTACGGAATCACGCATGCAAACAAATGCAGGGTGCTTTATTTTATTGTCAACATAGTTTTAAAACTCACTCGTCAGATGTGGCACAATTCGACTTGAGCTAGAGAACTCTCAGATGCATACAATATTTTCACGGGATATAAAAAAAGAACATATGCGTGATTGATAAAGCTTTGCTAAATTTCTTTTCATTTAAATATTTAACGGCACATATTGCAGTTTGTGAATTGAAGTCAGTGACACGTAAACGAATTATGAGGATGACACCAGTTTCGAGATATGCGTTCTCATAGTTTGCGACGAAATGCGCTAAAACAATATTTAAAACACGTCGTACATATATTACAATGTTCCAACATCCGAAACAAGTCTTTAAATGTTTAATGTCACGAATCAGTGGCCATTACGGTTTTCCATGTCCTTTTCATTACGTCTTCCTGCTCATTCTTGTCTTCTCCGCCAGCTATTCAGTCAGGATCATTGTATCCTCCCAGGTTTCTATTATCGTCCCTCTTAGGAATATAATGAATACGTGCAATTGACACCTCTGCTACATCGTCTCGGGGTCATTTATAGCACATGGTATTGAGAATCCCTGGATGTTGTGCGGTTTTTGACACGAAGGAAGTGAAGGACACAGACTTCGAGTACTGCCTTTTTCAGTACAGTACCATGCGTCCTGCTTCGGTGTTGGGCATTGCTGACTGGAGAAGCTTGTCGAAAATTTATTTATTTACTTATTTATTTATTTATCACTTTACCCACAGTGCCACGAATGGCATTACAGTGGGTGGGATAAAGTACAATGAAAGGAGAAAAAAAGTACACGTGAATTGTCATGTGCATAAAAATTGCGAAACTCACACACATGAAAACCAACACTGGAAGAATAAACCATAGAAATAGAAAGCAATGACTTTAGCATAAATATAAACTTACTTGACAGTGCCTAGTAATTACGTAGCAATTACAGGGCCTAGAATACATTCTTTGTACTCCATAGAATTTACTTTTTTATTAAATACATTCTTAACGTAAATGCACTACTGGAGCAACAACAAAAAGTTATGATTTCTGGTGGTGATGGCAACTTCTCGTGATAGTTGGTTCCAATCCGAAATTGTCCGTGAAAAAATGGCATAATAAATTGTACAGTTTTGCACCTTATCTCTTTAATGTTGTTGGCATGGTTCTCGTCGGAAAGAAACACAATCAGGAGGAAATAATTACGTTTCACGCCATCTACCTGTTTGAGAATAATAAATAATGTTATGCAGAAATTTCAGCATTACAATTTTCCTACGTTTAGCTAATGAAACCGAGGCAAGGTTTTCCTTAGCACGCGTTACACTGAAGTGTCTTGTGTAATTTCCGAAAACGTATCGAACTCCTAAATTTTGTACTCTTTTTATTCGCTGAATGTCATTTTTAAGCCAGGGATCCCACACAGTACAGGCGTATTCAAGTGTGGAACTAATATATTGTCACGTGGTAGTGACTTTAAAGAACACAGTAGCAGGACTGTGAAAGACAAAACTAGCTTTTATTGGGCGAACCTGTGCCCACAAAACAGGCTACACTTAAAGCACAACGATAGCGGCTAACACAGTCGGCGATCGTCGAAAATCTGATCAGCGGGTCAAGCGCGTCGGCTTTCATACTACAGTCGTCGAATGTTCCAGACTAATCGTTGGGACCCGCGTGCCTTCCACAAAGTTCTACACCATTCGCGTCACGCGATGAAATCAGATAACACAGGGTTCGGCGACAACAGACAGCCGGATAGAAGCATCGATAACCTTCCAGAAACTTCGGATACATGCAGGCGCATCCCGCGCGGTGCGATTACATTTGTTAGGCGGCGAAACGCGGTCGCCCGATAAAGATAAGTACACGCGTCAATACCCCCCTCTTAAAAAGCATCGTCCCGATGCTACAAATATAAGAGAGCGAAACACAAAAGGACACTTATTAAACATAAGTAACAAAACAACGAAAAGAAACAAAGTCCAAAGGTCAGTTACGCGAAGTCCCAAAGTTCATTATCGCTGGTAGTACGGCTTGAGTCGCTCAACGTGGTCTATTTCAGGTCGTGAGCGGCGCCGCTGTGATAGCGAAATGCCGTCTGGCACGACCTCATAGTCCAGTGCCCCAACACGTCGGATGATCTTGTACGGTCCGAAATAGCGACGCAAAAGCTTCTCGCTCAGTCCTCGTCGGCGTATAGGGGTCCAAACCCAAACATGGTCACCTGGCTGGTACTCGACGAAGCGTCGTCGGAGGTTGTTGTGTCGGCTGTCGGTACGCTGCTGGTTCTTGATCCGTAGGCGGGAGAGTTGTCGGGCTTCTTCGGCGCGCTGGAGAAAGGTCGCCACGTCAAGATTCTCTTCGTCGCTGACGTGCGGCAGCATGGCGTCGAGCGTCGTCGTCGGGTTCCTGCCGTAGACCAGCTTAAACGGCGTGATCTGTGTTGTTTCTTGCACTGCCGTGTTGTAAGCAAAGGTTACGTACGGCAGGATTGCGTCCCACGTCTTGTGCTCGACGTCGACGTACATTGCTAGCATGTCGGCTAGGGTCTTGTTCAGGCGCTCCGTGAGACCATTCGTCTGCGGGTGATAGGCAGTTGTCCTCCTGTGGCTTGTATGGCTGTACTGCAGAATTGCTTGGGTGAGCTCTGCTGTAAACGCTGTTTTTCTGTCGGTGATGAGGACTTCTGGGGCACCATGTCGCAGCAGAATGTTCTCGACGAAAAATTTCGCCACTTCGGCTGCGCTGCCTTTCGGTAGAGCTTTAGTTTCAGCAAAGCGGGTGAGATAGTCCGTCGCCACGACGATCCACTTATTTCCGGATGTTGACGCCGTAAACGGTCCCAGCAAATCCATCCCGATCTGCTGAAATGGTCGGTAAGGAGGTTTGATCGGCTGTAGTAATCCTGCTGGCCTTGTCGGTGGTGTCTTGCGTCGCTGACAGTCTCGACATGTCTTGACGTAACGAGCGACGTCGGCGGTCAGACGCGGCCAGTAATACCTTTCCTGTATCCTCGACAGCGTTCGGGAGAATCCGAGGTGCCCAGCGTTTGGATCATCATGTAGAGCGTACAGTACCTCTGGAAGCAGCGCTGACGGAACAACAAGAAGGTAGCTGGCGCGGACTGGTGAGAAGTTCTTCTTTACGAGCAGGTTGTTTTTTAATGTGAACGAAGACAATCCGCGCTTATATGCCCTAGGTACTACGTCGGTGTTCCCTTCCAAATACTCGACGAGGCCTTTTAGCTCCGGGTCTGCTCGTTGCTGTTTAGTGAAGTCATCTGCGCTTACTATTCCGAGGAAGGCGTCGTCATCCTCGTCGTCTTCCGGCGGGGGATCAATGGGGGCGCGTGATAGGCAGTCGGCGTCTGAGTGTTTTCGTCCGGACTTGTAGATCACCGTGACGTCATATTCTTGCAGTCTGAGGATCCACCTCGCCAGCCGTCCTGAAGGGTCTTTAAGTTAGCTAGCCAACACAACGCGTGATGGTCGCTGACGACTTTGAATGGCCTGCCATATAGGTAAGGGCGGAATTTCGCTGTAGCCCAAATGATGGCGAAGCATTCCTTTTCAGTCGTAGAATAATTGCCTTCCGCTTTTGACAGCGACCAGCTAGCATAAGATATCGCCCGTTTATGTCCGTCTTTCTTCTGGACTAGGACGGCACCGAGGCCTAGGCTACTGGCGTCAGTGTGGATTTCGGTATCGGCGTGTTCGTCGAAATGTGCGAGTACCGGTGGTGACTGCATGCGTCGTTTTAGTTCTTGAAATGCGTCGGCCTGCGGCGTTTGCCATTTGAACTCGACATCAGATTTGGTTAGATGCGTTAGCGGCTCAGCGATGCGTGAAAAGTCCTTAACAAAGCGCCTGTAGTAGGCACACATGCCAAGGAATATACGCACTGCCTTCTTGTCGATGGGCTGCGGGAACGTTGCGATGGCAGCTGTTTTCTGCGGGTCGGGGCGTACTGCGGATTTGCTGATGACGTGGCCTAGGAACAGAAGCTCATCGTAAGCGAAGCGGCACTTTTCTTGCTTCAGAGTGAGCCCTGATGATTTGATGGCCTCTAGTGCTGTTGCAAGCCGCCTAAGGTGATCGTCGAAATTTCCGGTGAAGACGATGTCATCCAAGTAAACGAGACAGATCTGCCACTTCAATCCTGCTAAAACTGTGTCCATGACGCGCTGGAACGTTGCAGGCGCCGAGCACAGTCCGAATGGCATAACCTTGAACTCGTAGAGGCCGTCTGGGTGATGAAGGCGGTCTTTTCGCAATCTCTTTCGTCGACTTCTATTTTCCAGTAGCCAGACTTGAGGTCCATCGACGAGAAGTATTTAGCGTTGCAGAGCCGATCCAATGCGTTGTCTATTCGTGGGAGGGGGTGCACGTCCTTCTTCGTGGTCTTGTTCAGACGACGATAATCGACGCAGAAACCTAAGGCTCCTTCCTTTTTCTTCACTAGGACAACAGGAGATGCCCACGGGCTTTTCTTCGGCTGGATGGTGTCGTCGCGGAGCATTTCGTCGACTTGTTGCATAATAGCTTCACGTTCTCGCGTCGAAACTCGGTAAGGGCTCTGGCGGAGTGGTTGAGCGCACTCTTCGGTTATTATGCGATGCTTTGCAACTGGTGTTTGTCGAATCTTTGATGGAGTCGAAAAGCAGTCCTTGTATCGTCGGAGAAGACTTCTGAGCTCTTGCTGCTTGCTTATGGGGAGTCTTGGATTTACGTCGAAGTCTGGTTCGGGGACTATGGTCGGCGGGGTAGATGCGGCAGTATCTGAGAGGACTAAGGCATTGCTCGTTTCCACAATTTCCTCGATGTACGCGATTGTCGTGCCCTTGCTGATGTGCTTGAACTCTTGGGTGAAGTTGGTTAGCATCACTTCCGCTTTCCCTCCGTGGAGTCGAGCGATCCCTCTTGCGACGCAAATTTCACGGTCTAGCAGTAGACGTTGGTCACCCTCGATGACGCCTTCTACGTCGGCAGGTGTTTTTGTGCCGACGGAAATGACAATACTGGAGCGAGGCGGGATGCTGACTTGACTTTCGAGCACGCTTAAGGCATGATGACTACGAGAGCTCTCCGGCGGTATCGCTTGATCTTCAGACAGGGTTATCGACTTCGACTTCAGGTCGATGACTGCGCCGTGTTGGTTTAGGAAGTCCATGCCGAGAATGACGTCGCGTGAACACTGTTGGAGGATAACGAAGGTGGCAGGGTAAGTCCGGTCATGAACGGTAATTTTCGCCGTGCAGATTCCAGTCGGCGTAATCAGGTGTCCTCCAGCGGTCCGAATTTGAGGGCCTTCCCATGCAGTCTTAACCTTCTTCAACTGGGCGGCGATGTGTCCACTCATGATGGAGTAATGAGCCCCTGTGTCCACTAACGCGGTAACTGCGTGGCCGTCGAGAAGCACGTGGAGGTCGGTGGTTCTTTGTCTTGCGTTACAGTTAGGTCGTGGCGTCGGATCACGGCTGTGTCGCGTTCACATGTGGCTGGTATGGGACGTCGTCAGGTCGTCTTTCGTCGTCGTATTCTTCGTCGGGGCGGCGGCGTGTCGGTATGTCGTCGAGGTAATTTCTTCGGCGTCTTCGTCGGTGGCGGAGGATCTTCGTCAGTTTGACGAACAGCAACCACACCTCCATCGGTTGCTACTTTTAGTTTTCCGGATGTGGACTCACGGATCGGCCCCGGGCTGGGCCAGTGTATGCTCGGCGCTGCGGCGACAGGTAGCGGCCTGGTGATGGTGAACGCGACGGTCGTCGAGAGCTCCACTGAGTAGCGGCGATGTAGTCGGCGACATCGCGAGGGCGTTCACCTTGCTGCGGGCGCGGAGCGTTTACGGCGAAACCTCGCAGTCCCATCTCCCGGTATGGGCATCGTCGGTAGATGTGGCCGGCTTCGCCGCAGTGGTAGCAGAGCGGGCGGTGGTCGGGGGTGCGCCAAATGTTCGTCTTCCTCGCGTAGGTGCGCTGGGCGACGGATGGTCATGCTGGCGGCGGCGGCGGCGGACGACGGAACTGCGGCGTGACAGGGCTCTGGCGCGGTCGCGGCGGGGGACCTTGACGGCGTGCGACGGCGGCGTAGGTCATCGCTTCTGGCTGGGGCTGCGGTAATTGAGCTTGCACCTCAGGAGCTCCCTCATCTTTCACGATGTCAGCGATCGAGGCTACTTGAGGTTGCGACGAATTCAAGACTTTGCGGAGTTCTTCGCGCACAATGGCCCTTATGGTCTCTTGGAGATCAACGGAGCCCAGTGCTTGGATGGCGCACTGAGGCGTGAGCACTTGGCGGTTATATTGCCTAGTGCGCATTTCTAACGTTTTCTCAATCGTCGTAGCCTCTGTCAGGAACTCAGCTACGGTCTTCGGTGGGTTTTGGATTAGTCCTGCGAAAAGTTCTCGCTTTACGCCTCGCATCAGGAAACGCACTTTTTTCTTTTCGGACATTTCCGGGTCGGCGTGCCGGAAAAGACGGGTCATCTCTTCTGTGAAGATAGCGATGGTCTCATTCGGTAGTTGGCCTCGGGTTTCCAGCAGAACTTCGGCCCTTTCTTTTCGGACAGCGCTCGTGAACGTCCTCAGGAAGTTACTGCGGAACAGGTCCCATGTTGCTAGGGTGGACTCCCGGTTCTCGAACCGCGTCCTCGCGGCATCTTCTAAGGAGAAGTACACGTGTCGTAGCTTATCTTCAGAGGTCCAGTTATTGAAGGTCGACATGCTTTCGAAGGTTTCGAGCCAGGTTTTGGGATCCTCCGACGTAGCTGCACGGAAGGTAGGGGGCTCTCTGGGTTGTTGAAGTGCGATGGGTGAGACTGGGGCAGCCATTGTGGTTGTCTTGGACACAATCTTCTTGGTCTTCTCAGGTAGAAGTCCGTGCTCCGGGGGCAGTTGTTGTAGACGACGGCTTACTCGATGGTCCGTGACTACGTTGGTGCTCTCTTTACGGTCCGGGCTTGGATCACGGCTTGTCGGGGGCGTCCGGTACATGGACCAAAAGCACCTCCACCAGATGTCACGTGGTAGTGACGTTAAAGAACACAGTAGCAGTACTGTGAAAGACAAAACTAGCTTTTATTGGGCGAACCTGTGCCCACAAAACAGGCTACACTTATAGCACAACGATAGCGGCGAACACAGTCGGCGATCGTCGAAAATCTGATCAGCGGGGCAAGCGCGTCGGCTTTTATACTGCAGTCGTCGAATGTTCCAGACTAATCGTTCGGACCCGCGTGCCTTCCACAAAGTTCTACACCATTCGCGTCACGCGATGAAATCAGATAACACAGGGTTCGGCGACAACAGACAGCCGGATAGAAGCATCGATAACCTTCCAGAAACTTCGGATACATGCCGGCGCATCCCACGCTGTGCGATTACATTTGTTAGGCGGCGAACCGCGGTCGCCCGATAAAGATAAGTACACGCGTCAATATGATGTGTACAATAGCTGTTTAATTTTTGAAAGAAACCGCTTGGTATTTCGACGCAGCAAGATGACAGTCGTTGGCTGTAATTTTTTCAAGGCGGCGGTGCCATGATAAGTCGGTGGTAAAGACGACGTCAAGGTATCTGCACTCACACACGGGAATTAGCTCAGTAGTGCTTGGAAAGTATTTGTGGTCATAGGTGGGTCGCTTTTTTGTAAACGACATGTGCACAGTTTTTGCCAATTGATAAGTATGCCCCAAGTGCTGCACGATTCACCTACGCTGCTAAATTCATATCGCGAAATGACACAATCTTGTTGATTAGTAATAACGCGATAAAACAATCGTCTGCAAACAGGCGCACTTGGGAAGATATGTTAGCACCTATACCATTCATATAAATTAAAGATAGCAATGGACCCAAAACGGACCCCTGCAGTACTCCTGATCTGACATCAACCTCACGACATCTTATGTTGTTCAGAACTACCCGTCGACGTCTAGTACTTCAGTATTCTTTGATCCAGGAAATTACTAAGTGATTAACATTATACCACGAAAGCTTTTCAAGGAATAAGTGATGAGGTAAAACATCAAAAGCTTTCTGGAAATCCAAGAAAATGGCATCAATGGAGGAACTCATGTCTAATGCACTTGCTAAATCATGTGTTAATTCAGTGAGTTGGGTGATGGATGAATAGCCGCGTCTAAAATCATGTTGACTAGGGCTGAGCAATGCGTAGGTGTCGAGCTGGTTCATAATACTGGTAAATAGGATATGTTCGAAAATTTTACAACCGCAAGTTGTTAAGGAAATAGGTCGATTATTCGATACAGTACTACGTGGTGCTGATTTTTTTCTAAATATATGTACGAAGAATATTTGTACCGATAGCCTAAAATGGCTAGTGGCCATCCCAGTGCAATATACAACAAATATGCTCAGGTCAGCTAGAGACTAAAAAATCATGCAAAAAGTACTCAAATATATATATATATATATATATATATATATATATATATATATATATATATATATATATATATATATATATATATAGTGCAATATGAAACAAGGAGACAATATTGTTACGTAGGAAGACGCAGACGAAAAGCTATGTACAAATATATTTACAAGGAAAATACGCTGCGCTTGGCCAAGAGGCAACAGCCCGCGCTAGCTTCTAATCGTCGTCGTCGTCTTCACACTGCTGGCCTTTCGTGATCGCGCATATTGTGCCGTAGCACTACCCCCGGCTGCAAAAGCGCCGTCCCGGAGCGACTAAAGATCGGACTCGGAAGCAGTGTAGTAGGCCTTGAGCCTACTGACGTGTACGACATCACTAGATGCCACAGGAGAGGACGAGGTTGAGGCCACAGGAGCAATTTCGTAAGTCACAGGCGTCACCTGGCGCAGCACGCGGTAGGGCCCTGTGTATCGCGAAAGGAGCTTCTCTGAAAGTCCGACGTGACGAGAGGGCGACCACAGGAGCACGAGCGCACCAGGTGAAAACTGTACGTCACGATGGCGGGCGTTGTACTGACACTGCTGAGTGGTCTGTGAGGCCGTCAGTCGAGCACGGGCAAGCTGGCGTGCATGGTCAGCGAGGGCGATGGCGTCGCGCGCATACTCGCTTGTTGAGACCGCAGCAGGAGGAAGTGCCGTGTCTAGGGGCAAGGTAGGTTCGCGACCGTACAGTAGATAAAAGGGAGAAAATCCGGCGGTGTCGTGCCGGGAAGAATTGTACGCAAATGTTACGTAAGGAAGGGCAATGTCCCAGTCGTGGTGGTCCTTGGAAACGTACTTGGCCAGCATATCGGTAAGAGTACGGTTTAACCGCTCTGTCAGGCCATTGGTTTGAGGATGGTATGAAGTAGTCAGTTTGTGTTGAATGGAGCAGGAACGCACAATGTCAGCGATAACTTTCGAGAGGAAGTTTCGACCACGGTCAGTAAGCAGCTGTCGCGGGGCGCCATGAAGCAAGATAATGTCACGCAAGAGAAAGTCCGCGACGTCAGTGGCGCAGCTGGTAGGGAGAGCCCGAGTGATAGCGTATCGGGTGGCGTAATCAGTCGCGACGGCTACCCATTTGTTCCCAGAAGATGACGTGGGAAAGGGACCGAGCAGGTCTAATCCAACACGAAAGAACGGTTCCACAGGGACGGTGATTGGCTGGAGATGACCGGCAGGTAGCACCTGAGGTGTCTTCCGACGCTGGCAGGGATCACAGGCAGCAACATAGCGTCGAACGGAGCGAGCGAGACCAGGCCAATAGAAGCGGCGGCGGACGCGGTCGTACGTGCGGGTTACCCCAAGATGTCCTGAAGTGGGTGCGTCATGCATCTCAAAGAGCACAGTCTGTCGTAGCTGTTTTGGCACGACAAGAAGAAGGTCAGAGCCGTCAGGGAGGAAGTTCCTTCGATACAAAATGCCACCCTGGAGGACATATCGGCGAACGGATGCGTCGGTAGGTGTAGAGCGCAGACGCTCGATAAGTGCTCGCAGCGATAGGTCTCGGTACTGCTCATCGGCGATGTTACCGAAGGCAGAGACAGAGAAAATGCCGTTGGCGCTACTACTGTCGGCGTCGTCAGGCTCGTCGACCGGGTAGCGAGACAGGCAGTCAGCGTCCTTGTGTAGTCGGCCAGATTTATAGGTGACAGTATACGAATATTCTTGGAGGCGTAAGGCCCAGCGACCAAGTCTTCCTGTAGGATCTTTCAGTGAGCATAACCAGCAAAGCGCGTGATGGTCTGTGACAACGGAAAAGGATCGGCCATATAAGTATGGGCGGAATTTCGCAACCGCCCAAACTAGGGCCAGACACTCACGCTCAGTGATGGAATAGTTGCGCTCCGCGGGTGAGAGGAGCCTGCTGGCGTAAGCGATAACACGGTCGTGGCCACGCTGGCGTTGTGCCAGTACTGCTCCAATTCCGTGACCGCTGGCATCAGTACGGACTTCGGTAGGCGCAGAAGGATCGAAATGGGCCAAAACGGGAGGCGTTGTGAGAATGTCGATTAGATGAGAGAATGCAGAGGCCTCGTTATCGCCCCACTGGAAAGGAGCGTCTTTTTTCAAAAGGTCGGTTAGTGGTCGTGCTATGGCGGCGAAATTTCTCACGAAACGGCGGAAGTACGAACAAAGGCCGATGAAGCTGCGCACATCCTTGACACACTTCGGAACAGGGAAGTGCGTAACAGCATGGATCTTGCCTGGGTCCGGTTGCACTCCGTTCGCGTCAACGAGATGTCCAAGGACGGTAATCTGGCGACGGCCGAATTGGCACTTCGATGCGTTGAGTTGCAGACCGGCTCGCCGAAAAACGTCCAGGACTGCTGAGAGGCGCTCGAGGTGCGTAGCGAACGTTGGGGAGAATACGATAACGTCGTCCAAGTAGCACAGGCACGTGGACCACTTGAAACCGTGAAGAAGGGAGTCCATCATGCGTTCAAAAGTGGCAGGGGCGTTACATAGACCGAACGGCATCACTTTGAATTGATAAAGACCGTCGGGTGTGACAAAAGCAGTCTTCTCGCGGTCGAGATCGTCCACGGCAATCTGCCAGTAGCCGGAGCGAAGGTCAATAGAGGAGAAATAGCGAGCACCGTGGAGGCAGTCAAGGGCGTCATCAATCCGAGGTAGGGGATACACGTCCTTTTTGGTAACCCTGTTAAGGTGCCGATAATCCACGCAAAAGCGCCATGAGCCATCCTTCTTTTTGACCAGTACTACAGGTGACGCCCATGGACTATATGATGGTTCAATAATGTTCTTGGCAAGCATTTTGCGAACTTCTGCGTGAATAACTTGACGCTCAGCTGGTGACACTCGATACGGGCGGCGATGAATAGGAGGGGCATCGCCGGTATTAATGCGATGTTTGACAGCTGTAGTTTGGGCTAAAGGACGATCGTTAAAGTCAAAAATATCGTGGTAGGAAAACAGAACGCGGTAGAGTTCACGAGCGTGCTCGGAGGGCATGTCGGGGGCAATCATTTTCCGTAAGTCAGCGATGGTACAATTTGCCGACTGCGATGGTAGAGGAGTATCGGATGAAGTGTCGTCTACTGCAATGGATGCTACTGAGTGATCCTCGAATGAACAAAGCTGGGCCAAAGACATCCCACGTGGCAGCACTTGTGTCGTCAAGCCAAAGTTGACCACTGGCAGGCAGACGCAATTCGCCGTAATAGATAAAACTGTATGGGGTACTGTGATCCCATTCTTTCTATTCTTTTGGGTGATTTCAACCTACCTGGAATAAACTGGAATGCTTACTCTCCTGGAGATACAAAAATTTTGAATTGCAATGAGATTCTTGATCTTGTTTTTTGTTTTGGTTTAAACCAAGTGGCGACCGACTATACTAGAATCAGTGCTCGTTCTCCGTCTATCCTTGATCTTGTTTTCGTGTCTAATCACCTGTTGCCTTTACTAATAGACTGTGAGACGAGTGATGGCATCTCTGACCATAAACTTGTAGTACTGTCTTTGAGCGTTTCCGCCAATACTGTAAACCATCCCCTCAAAAATGTCGTGTTAAACTTTGCTAGAGCTGATGATGTTGGGGTTCTAGAATTGCTAGCGGACTCTTATGAGGGATTCTCTGAACTTTATATGCATAATCAGGGTCCTGATTGTCTCTGGGAGTACTTTCGTAATTTGGTCATGTCTATAAAACTGTATATACCTATGCGTATAAAGAAAAACGGCAGTAGAAGCCCTTGGATAACTAGAGAAATTATATACTTAAAGAGGCTAATAAAACGAAAACGTAAGAAATATAAAAAGAATCCTAGCACTCAGACTCGTTCCACCATTCAATGTCTTGGAAGGAATCTTAAGATACTTGTGAAAGAATCCAAATAAAGGTTCTTTGGCATCACGATCACAAAATTTCTAAAAGAAGCACCGGGTAAATTTTGGAGATATATTAATGCATCATCGAATGCTCGCTCAACGACACAATATAATCAGCATCCTTCTTCCGAGAGTTTCAATGATTATTTTGCATCTGTGTTCACAGAAGATAACGGGATTATGCCGAGTATTGAAACTCCATCTGACAGGCCGCCTATTGCTGACTTTGAAATTTCTGAACAAGCTGTGCTCAACATTTTGCTTCGTTTGAACATAAAGAAAAACCCTGAACCCGATCGCATCCCTAACGAGTTTCTTTATCGATACGCCGAATGGAATTCTAAATATCTTGCATTAATTTTTCGGTCTTCACTTCATAGCGGTTTTTTACCAAAGGTGTGGAAGCAAGCTAAAGTGATCCCTGTCCTCAAAAGCGGTGGTGCTGACAATTTAGCAAATTATCGCCCTATATCAATTACTAGTACCTGTTCAAAGATGCTTGAACATATCATCTCGAAACATCTGTTAAATTATATTAATGGATATAACTTGTTATCTATGCACCAACATGGCGTTCGTCAAGGTCTATCCACAACATCTCAGCTCGTCGAATTAGCCCATGATCTTTCAGAAACCATTAACTCTCGGGGACAGACGGATATGATCTTCATGGTCTTTTCGAAGGCATTTGATAAAGTGTCTCACCATAAACTACTAAGAAAAATTGATGTTATGTTCAAAAATGCTGGTATTACACAATGGTTCTCATCCTATTTTCTTTCTCGCGAGCAATATGTCGAAATTAGTGGTACAAGGTCTCAGATTTCATGTGTTAAGTCGGGAGTTCCCCAAGACAGTGTTTTGGGCCCCATTTTATTCCTCTTATTTATAAATGACCTCTCGAATGAAACAGACGTTTCCATCAGGCTCTTTGCAGATGACTGCATTATATACAATAAAATTGATACAGTAGCAGACCAGGCTAAATTACAAGCAAATTTACAGAAGATAAAGGAATCGTGTGATGAATGGCAAATGGTGCTAAATCCGTTAAAGACTGTAGTTATGACAGTCTCTAGAAAGTTAAATTTCCTAAACTACTCTTATATTGTTAATAATCATGAACTTATAAGAGTTGATCAGCATAAGTATCTTGGCATGATTTTCATTAGTGATCTTCGCTGGAACCACCACATAGATTATGTGTGTGCCAAGGCCAACAAGTCTTTGATCAGCATAAGTATCTTGGCATGATTTTCACTAGTGATCTTCGCTGGAACCACCACATAGATTATGTGTGTGCCAAGGCCAACAAGTCACTCTGGTGTCTGAGCCGCAATTTACCATTCGAAACTCAAGAAACAAAACTTCTAGCTTATAAAGCATTAATTAGACCTATAATTGAATATGCTAAGGTTGTCTGGGACGCTTACACTGCTATAAATATATCAAAAATCGAACGAATGCAGCGTCTGGTAGTCAGATTCATATTGAATAAATATCGGTGGTCGGACTCCCCTTCTCAACTTTGTGTACAGGCAGACCTACCGACATTACAGGCTAGATCTAAATATGAAAGACTTAAATATATTTACCTAATAATTCATCACCATGTTCATATTAGGTATACAGACTTTTTTGAAATTCTTTCTGGTGAAACCACTAGACATCGTCATTCAATGTTTATTCGTCCCCCTGTTATACATACCGATTGTTTCAAGTATACCTTTTCTCCAAGAGCTATCAAAGAATAGAACTCCCTGTCGGAAGAAGTCGTTTCATCCTCATCAATTGATTTCTTCGCAAAACACATTGGAAATATCCTAGTTTGTTAGTAATATACTTTATTTTGTGTCTTTGTTATCTTCAGCGGTTTATGCTGGTACCACTTGGTGTTATTAATTTTAATTTATTGTCCCTTTTTGTGTTTCAATGTACAATTTCCCATGTACAAAATATGTTATTTATAATTGTTCGCGTTCCTCTCCTGCTATAGCCGTGTGTAAGGGCTGGCAGTATCTGTAAATAAATAAATAATATATATATATATATATATATATATATATATATGTACTGTAAAGGGGGTTTATTCGGCTCGTAGAGCAGCAGCGACAAGGAGAGGAGAGACAAAGAGGAGGAAAGACAGGGAGGTTAGCCAGTGTAAGTACCGGCTGGCCACCCTGTGCTGGGGAAAGGGGTAAAGGGAATAAAAGGAGAAAGAAGAAGAAGAGGAGAAAAAAAAGAGAAATCGGAAAATTCACGCAGTAACGCGATAGTACTCGATACAACACTCAAAGGCGATCGCACAAACTCGGCACCAGCAGGTAGGGCGCAGCCAGCGAACGAACTGGGTACGTTCCACGCGATGGCAATGGGGCTTTTCAGCCTGCCGATCTTCTTCGTCACAATCACCCCCGGAATTGAAGAGTAGCCATCGTGGCGACCTAGGAAGAGGTGGGCGGATCGTAATATTGCTTCAGCCGGTCAATGTGCACAGTCTCTCGCCCCTGACGACTCAGATCGGGAGATGGCGATACGGGTTCGACCACGTAGTTTACTGGTGATGTTTGTGCAACCACCCGGTAGGGCCCGTGGTACTTCGGGAGGAGCTTGGACGAAAGGCCAGGAGCAGCAACAGGCGGGACCCAAAGCCACACGAGTGAGTCGACGGGAAAGGGGCGAGGGGGAGGATTGAGGTCATGGCGTTCTTTTTGGGGGCACTGTTGAGCAGACGTCAAAGAACGGGCCAGTTGTCGGCATTTCTCGGCGTGCTGAGCAACCGCAGGAACAGCTGAGCATTAAGCAGGGTCCGGCCGGTACGGGAGAACCGTATCAATGGTGCTGGAGGGATGACGGCCGTAAAGCAGGAAGAATGGTGAGAATCCGGTAGTGGCTTGAGAGGCAGTGTTATATGCGTAAGTGACGAACGGAAGTACAAGGTCCCAGTTGGAGTGGTGAGATGCAACATACATTGATAGCATGTCACCAAGAGTTCTGTTAAATCGTTCTGTGAAGCCATTGGTCTGTGGATGGTAAGCAGTAGTAGTGCGGTGAATAATTTGGCATTCAGATAGGAGTGACTGCAGGACATCCGAGAGGAATACGCGGTCCCGATCGTTCAACAGTTCACGAAGTGCGCCATGGCGGAAAACGAAGTTGTTTAGAATGAACGAGGCGATGTCTTTTGCTGATGCGGCAGGCAAGGCGGCGGTTTCAGCATACCGTGTCAAATGATCTACCGCGACAACAATCCATCGGTTGCCAGCGCCAGTAGATGGAAGAGGCCCGTATATATCAATGCCGACACGGTCAAATTGCTGAGCTGGGCAGGGAAGTGGTTGGAGAGGTGCGGTGGAGAGATGCGGGACACATTTGCGTTGCTGGCAGGCAATGCAGGAGCGTACGTATTTGTGGACGAAGGTGTACAACCCCTGCCAATAATATTGTAGGCGAAGCCGTGTGTAAGTTTTTGACACTCCGCCGTGACCACACTGCGGGTCAGAATGAAAAGCGGAGCACAACTCTTGTCGTAGGTGGTGAGGCACTACTAAGAGCCATTTGCGGCCGTCACTGTGGTAGTTGCGGCGGTATAAAAGTCCGTCCCGGATTGTGAAATGCTGCGCCCGTCGGCGTGACGCTCGATGTGCCGAAGTTGCCGGAGGATTTGAAAAAAGTCGAATATCATGACGATCCATGGGTCTTTTCGTTGCTCCGATGCCATCTCCATGATGTCAAGTGGTGAGATGTCATGTCTGTCGGTAGAAGTGCTGCTGTCTGAAGTAACTGGGGAGCGCGAGAGGGCTTTGGCGTCAGCGTGTTTGCGTCCAGACGTGTTTGCGATAGACGACACGGATATCATATTCCTGGATTCGGAGGGCCCACCGAGCGAGGCGGCCCGACGGGTCCTTTAGGTTGGGCAACCAGCAAAGAGCGTGATGATCCGTCACCACCTCAAAGCGTGGACCGTAGATATATGGACGAAATTTTTGAAGAGCCCATACGATAGCCAGGTACTCTTTTTCTGTTACTGAGTAATTGGCCTCAGGTATCGTGAGGGCACGACTGGCATAGGCGACTACGTATTCGGCATTAGTGTTCTTGCATTGTGCGAGCACGGCACCAAGGTCGACACCGCTGGCGTCAGTTGGAAGTTCTGTAGGTGCACTTGGATCAAAATGGCGCAAGATTGGCGGAGATGTGAGTAGGTGACGAAGAGTCGTAAAGGCATCATCAGAGGCTTCCGGCCAAGCAGAAAGTTCATTGTCGCCTTGGAGAAGCTGGTTTAGTGGTGCGATCACAGTAGCGAAATTGCGAACGAAACGTCGAAAATAAGAGCATAGGCCAATGAAGCTGCGTAGTGCTTTCAAGTTAGTGGGCTTCGGAAATTCGGATACGGCGCGAAGTTTAGCCGGATCAGGAAGAATGCCTTCTTTGGAGACAACGCGGCCTAATATAGTCAGTTTTCGAGCTGCAAATCGGCACTTTTTTAAGTTAAGCTGTAGACCAGCATTCCGGAGACAGGTCAAAACTTAATGTAAACGCCAAAGATGGGTTGGAAAATCAGGAGAAAAGACGACAACGTCGTCGAGGTAGCAGAGGCAAGTATGCCACTTCAGGCCGCGTAGGATGCCGTCCATCATGCGTTCGAAGGTGGCGGGCGCATTGCACAGACCAAATGGCATTACAATGAATCCATACAAGCCGTCTGGTGTTACAAACGCGGTTTTCGAACAGTCAGCGTCAGCCATGGGCACCTGCCAGTAGCCAGAGCGGAGATCTAAGGAGGAAAAAAACTCCGCTCCTTGCAAACAGTCAAGTGCGCCGTCAATACGTGGCAACGGGTATACATCCTTTCGGGTAATCTTGTTAAGCCTTCTATAATCGACGCAAAATCGTATGGTGCCGTCTTTCTTTTTAACTAGGACCACTGGTGATGCCCAAGGACTACTAGAAGGCTGGATGACACCGCGATTGAGCATATCGTTCACCTGGTCATTGATAACGCGTTTTTCAGTCGCCGATACTCGGTAGGGACGCTGTCGAATTGTTGCATGGCTCCCAGTGTCGATAGCGTGCGAAACAGTCGTTGTGCGGCCGAGTGATGTTGCTTGGCAGTCAAAAGACGAAGAGAAGCCTTGGAGCAAGCGAAGTTCGTCGCGCTGCGTGGTCGTAAGGTCACTGGCAATAGCTGGCGTAAAAGAACGCGGCATTGACTGAGGAGGCGATGCCTCGAGAGCAGCAAGATAAGTGGAGTCGTCCATCGTGTCAAATATTGAAGATGAGGTCAGTGGCTCTGCTCTGCCAAGGCTTTCACGGTGGCGTAAAGTAATTGGTTCAGCCGATGGGTTTGAGACGCACATGAGAGAGGCGCCAGCTTTGAATTCGAGGATGCCGAACGGCAGTGGTAGTGAACGGCGGCGAACTAAGAGTTCGGACGGAGCGAAGAGTACTGTGCCGTCATCTACAGATTCGCAAAAGATACTGACAAGAGTGGAAGACCAGGCAGGTATGACGGTGTCTTCTGAAACAGCGATTTTGCGACAATGGTCCTTATGGTCAATGATAATATCGGTCGAAAACTGAAATAGCTCGATTTCAGCGCGGGCGCAGTCAATGATCGCATGATGTGTGGAGAGAAAGTCCCAACCTAATATGCCGTCGTGTGAACATGATGGCGACACGATGAATTCTATGATATAGAGGACCTCCTGCATTACGACACGAGCCGTGCAGGCGCCGGATGGCTCTACGTGCTGCGCGTTGGCAGTCCAAAGGGACAGTCCAGAAAGCGGCGTCGTCATTTTTCTTATCTTGTGGTAAATACGGGCATCTTTCGCTGAAAGTGCAGCACCGGTGTCGACAAGTGCTAGCGTCAATGTTCCTTCTATTGCGACTTCAATAACGTTTTTCGGGGAAGTGTGAGGCCTTATACATTTCGCAGACACCGCAGTTCTCGCCGCCTGAACTGCGATTTTTAGTTTTCCTGGAGCAGAGGGCTCCGCCGATGGTGCATGGAGGAAAGGGAGCGGCGGCGAGGGGAAGGTGAACGGAAACCGGAGAATGCCGTCTCGACGGCAGGAGAATCAAAGGTGTCAGAATAGTTGCGGCGTTGTTGGAAACGTGGCGCATATGCACGCACATTGTTCAGGACGTTCGGTGTAAGCAGGCGACAGTGACGTGCCACGTGTCCAGCACGGCCACAATAAAAACAAATCGGACGGTTGTCTTCCGTGCGCCAATGGTCTTGAGGTCGTGCATAGTGCACCAGTGGACGGACTGGAGGGGATACGGGTGGGCGCAAATGTGGGCGAAGAGGGCCGTAGGTCTGTGGCGCAGGCCTCATCGCGACTTCGGCGTACGTCAGAGGCGCGGCCGTCGGATCCTGCTGAAGAGAAGCCGAAATGTGGCCGGCTACCTGCTCCTTGATGACAGATTGGAGAGCGGGCGCCAACGGAGTACTCGGCTGGCCGCGTGCAAGTGGAATCAAGGAAAGCTGACGAGCCATCTCTTCACGGACGAACTCCTTGATCTGTAGCAGCAGCGAAGTGTTATCCCGGGCAGCAGCCAAGCTCGATATTGAAGTGGCCTGAGGTGTAGATTGGCGGGTGGCTACGCGTTGTTTGCGCTGTTCATCGAAGCTTTGACACAGACTGACGAGTTCAGAGACTGTCGAGGGATTTTTAGCCAACAGCATCTGGAAGGCGTCGTCTTCAATGCCTTTTAAGATATGGCGGATCTTCTCGGCATCAGCCATTGCGACGTCAACGTGGCTGCAGAGGTCGACAACATCTTCTATATAGCTGGTAAATGTCTCCCCGCACTGTTGCGCACGGCCACGCAAACGTTGCTCGGCGCGAAGCTTGCGAACCGCGGGGCGCCCAAATACCTCTGTCACGTTAGTCTTGAAGGCCGTCCACGTCGTCAGATCACGTTCGTGGTTGCGGTGCCACACGCTGGCGACACCACTCAAATAAAACGACACGTAATTAAGTTTTTTGGTGTCGTCCCAGTGGTTGTGGATGCTCACCCGGTCGTAGTCAGCGAGCCAATCTTCTACGTCATGGTCTTCGGTACCACTGAATATGGGTGGGTCGCGTAGCCGCAACGGGCCGGGGCAGACCACGGTAGTCACCGGGGCAGCGGGTTGTGGTTGTGGTGGTCGTTTTTCCGGCATTATGAAGACGGGCTGCAGTGTCCGATTACGAAGTTCCAGAATTCTGGTTGTACCCAGCAGCTCAAACAATGGTAAATGGGAGTTTATTCGGCTCGTAGAGCAGCAGCGACAAACTCAGCACCAGCAGGTAGGGCGCAGCCAGCGAACGAACTGGGTACGTGCCACTCCCACGCGAGGGCAACGGGGCTTTTCAGCCTTCCGATCTTCTTCGTCGCAATCTATATATATATATATATATATATATATATATATGTATGTATGTATGTATGTATGTAGGTATGTATGTATGTATGTATAGCGGTGGCGGTAGCGGTGGCGTATAGGTAGAGTATCGTCCTCGTGTGCAAGAGGACCGTGGCTCGAATCCCGGTGCCGCGCAATCCGCGTCTTGAGAAAATTGCATAAACAGCCCTGGAGCGTGGCCTCACCCGGTGACCAGAACCGGTAACGCACTCCCTCACCACAGCAGCATTGGCCACCCAGGTGCAGTTTTTGGCTACAACCTCCTATATGAATACAATAAAACGCCGGCCCTCAGTCCCCAGCAGCTGCGAAGCAACTGACCACGGCTGCGGTCAGACCTGTGACGCAGCAGAGGGTGCTAAGAATCCCTGGATCCGGACAGGCCGGCATTGGAATCTGAACCTGGCAACGTTTAACGCTAGAACGTTATCTAGTGAGGCGAGACTAGCAGTGCTATTGGAGGAATTAGAGGGCAGTAAACGGGATATAATAGGGCTCAGTGAAGTTAGGAGGACAAATGAAGCATATACAGTGTTAAAAAGCGGCATGTCCTGTGCTACCGGGGCTTAGCGGAGAGACGAGAGCTACACTCCTAGGCAAAGTTACACCCTTTGGCTTGCCCCTTCTGCCACACAACAATAATCGTTATCTGCCTTCATGCGTTGCCTTTCTTTAACGCTGCGAGCCCGGTACTTTCCAGTAACGAACGGCACGCGCGTTATCAGCATAGAACAGTTTACACCCTTTGGCGTGCCCCTTCTGATAACGCGCGTGCCGTTCGTTACTGGAAAGTTCCGGGCTCGCAGCGTTAAAGAAAGGAAACGCATGAAGGCAGATAACGATTATTGCTTTGTGGCAGAAGGGGCAAGCCAAAGGGTGTAACTTTGCCTAAGAGTGTAGGAGTCGGATTCGTGATTAATAAGAATATAGCTGGTAATGTACAGTAATTCTATAGCATTAACGAGAGGTTGGCAGATCTTGTTGAGAAACTTAATAAGATGTACAAATTGAAGGTCGTACAGGTCTACGCCCCTACATCCAGTGATGATGACCAGGAAGTCGAAAGGTTCTATCAAGACGCGGAATCGGCGATGGGTAAAGTCAAAACAAAATGCACTATACTGACGGGCGATTTCAATGCCAAGGTAGGCAAGAAGCAGGCTGGAGAGAAGGCAGTGGGGGAATATCGCATAGGCACTAGGAATAGCAGGGGAGAGTTATTAGTAGAGTTTGCGGAACAGAATAATATGCGGATAATGAATAGCTTCTTCCGCAAGCGGGATAGGCGAAAGTGGACGTGGAAGAGCCCGAATCACGAGATTAGAAATGAAATACTTTATACTCTGCGCTAACCCTGGCATCATACAAGATGTGGACGTGCTCGGCAAGGTGCGCTGCAGGGACCATAGGATGGTAAGAACTCGAATTAGCCTAGGCTTGAGGATGGAACGGAAGAAACTGGTACATAAGAAGCCAATCAATGAGTTAGTGGTAAGAGGGAAACTAGAGAAATTCCGGATCAAGCTACAGAACAGGTATTCGGCTCTAACTCAGGAAGAGGATTTTAGTGTTGAAGCAATGAACGACAATCTTATGGGCATCATTAAGGAGTGTGCTATAGTAGTCGGTGGTAACTCCCTTGGACAGGATACCAGTAAGCTATGGCAGGACACGAAAGATCTGATCAAGAAACGCCAATGTATGAAAGCCTCTAACCCTACAGCTAGAATAGAACTGGCATAGCTTTCGAAGTTAATCAACAAGCTTAAGACAGCTGACATAAGGAAGTATAATATGGATAGAATTGAACTTGCTCTGAGGAACGGAGGAAGCCTAAAAGCAGTGAAGAAGAAATGGGAATTGGCAAGAATCAGATGTATGCGTTAAGAGATAAAGCCGGCAATATCATTAGTAATCTGGAGGAGATAGTTCAAGTGGGTGAGCAATTCCATAGAGATTTATACAGTACCAGTGGTACCCACGATGATAATGGAAACGAGAATAGTCTAGAGGAATTTGAAATCCCAGAAATAACGCCTGAAGAAGTAAAGAAAGCCTTGGGAGCTATGCAAAGGGGGAAGGCAGCGGGGGAGGATCAGGCAACAGCAGATTTGTTGTAGGATGGCGGGCAGATTGTTCTAGAAAAATTGGCCACCCTGTATACGGAATGCCTCATGACCTCAAGCGTACCGGAATCTTGGAAGAACGCTAACATAATCCTAATCCATAAGAAAGGGGACGCCAAAGACTTGAAAAATTATAGACCGATCAGCTTACTGTCAGTTGCCTACAAACTATTTACTAAGGTAATCGCAAATAGAATCAGGAACACCTTAGACTTCTGTCAAGCAAAGGACCAGGCAGGATTCCGCAAAGGCTACTCAACAATAGACCATATTCACATTATCAATCAGGTGATAGAGAAATGTGTGGAATATAACCAACCCTTGTATATAGCTTTCATTGAATACGAAAAAGCGTTTGATTCAGTCGAAACCTCAGCAGTCATGGAGGCATTAAGGAATCAGGGTGCAGACGAGCCGTATGTAAAAATACTGAAAGATATCTATAGCGGCTCCACAGCCACCGTAGTTCTCCATAAAGAAAGCAACAAAATCCCAATAAATAAAGGCGTCAGGCAGGGAGATACGATCTTTCCAATGCTATACACAGCGTGTTTACAGGAGGTATTCAGAGACCTTGATTGGAAAGAATTGGGGATAAAAGTTAATGGAGAATACCTTAGTAACTTGCGATTCGCTGATATTGCCTTCATAGTAACTCGGGGGACCAATTCCAATGCATGCTCAATGACCTGGAGAGGCAAAGCAGAAGAGTCGGTCTAAAAATTAATCTGCAGAAAACTAAAGTAATGTTTGACAGTCTCGGAAGAGAACAGCAATTTACAATAGGTAGCGAGGCACGAAGTGGTAAGGGAATACATCTACTTAGGGCAGGTAGTGACCACGGATCCGTATCATGCGACTGAAGTAATCAGAAGAAGAATGGGCTGGGGTGCGTTTGGCAGGCATTCTCAGATCTTGAACAGCAGGTTGCCATTATCCCTCAAGAGAAACGCTTGTAGCAGATGTGTCTTACCAGTACTCACGTACGGGGCAGAAACCTGGAGGCTTACGAAAAGGGTTCTACTTAAATTGAGGATGACGCAACGACCTACGGAAAGGAGAATGATAGGTGTAACGTTAAGGGATAAGAAAAGAGCAGATTGGGTGAGGGAACAAATGCGAGTTAATGACATCTTAGTTGAAATCACGAAAAAGAAATGGGCATGGGCCGGACATGTAATGAGGAGGGAAGATAACCGATGGTCTTTAAGGGTTACGGATTGGATTCCAAGGGAAGGGAAGCGTAGAAGGCGGTGGCAGAAAGTTAGGTGGGCGGATGAGATTAAGAAGTGCGCAGGCACGACATGGCCACAATTAGTACATGAGCGGTGTAGTCGGAGAAGTATGGGAGAGGCCTTTGCCCTGCAGCGGTCGTAGTAACCAGGCTGATGATATATGTATATTGACACGTGTACTTATATTTATCGGGCGACCACGTTTCGCCGTCTGACAAATCTTATCGCACAGCGCGGGACGCGCTTGCATGTATCCGAAGTTTCTGGAAAGTTATCGATGCTTCTATCCGCAGTCTGTTGTCGCCGAACCTTGTGTTATCTGATTTATTCGCCTGACGCGAATGGTGTAGAACTTTGTGGAAGGCACGCGGGTCCCAACGATTAGTCTGGAACATTCGACGATTCTGTATAAAAGCTGACGCGCTTGACCCGCTGATCAGATTTTCGACGATCGCCGACTGTGTTCGCCGCTATCGTTGTGCTTTAAGTGTAGCCTGTTTTGTGGGCACAGGTTCGCCCAATAAAAGCTAGTTTTGTCTTTCACAGTACTGCTACTGTGTTCTTTGGCGTCACTACCACGTGACATCTGGTGGAGGTGCTTTTTGTTCATGTACCGGACGCCCCCGACAAGCCGTGATCCAAGCCCGGACTGCAAAAAGGACACCAACGTAGTCCCGGACCATCGAGCAAGCCGCCGTCTTCAACAGCTACCCCCGGAGCACGGACTTCTACTTGAGAAGACCAAGAAGATTGTGGCCAAAGCAACCCCAATGGCAGCCCCAGCGTCCCCCATCGTGCTGCAGCAGCCCAGGGAACCACCGACGTTCCGCGGTTCCACATTTGAGGACCCGGAAAGCTGGCTGGAAACATATGAGAGGGTCGCTACGTTTAATAGCTGGAACAATGACGACAAACTGCGATATGTCTTCTTCGCATTGGAAGACGCTGCCAGGACGTGGTTCGAGAACCGCGAAGCCACCTTGACGACCTGGGACCTGTTCCGAAGCGGCTTCCTGCAGACATTCGCAAACGTCGTACGCCGAGAACGAGCCCAAGCGCTATTAGAATCCCGGGTGCAGCTACCTAATGAGACAACCGCGGTCTTCACGGAGGAAATGAGCCGTCTATTCCGTCACGCTGACCCCGAAATGCCCGAGGAGAAGAAAGTTCGCCTACTCATGCGTGGTGTGAAAGAGGAACTTTTTGCCGGAATGGTACGAAGCCCACCGAAGACCGTCGACGAGTTTCTTCGCGAGGCCACCAGCATCGAGAAGACACTCGAGATGCGAAACCGGCAATTCGATCGCCGCACGAACTCTACAACCTACGCCGGGGTTCAATCACTGGCTACCGACGATCTACGAGAGACTATCAGAGCGGTCGTACGGGAGGAGCTGCCGAAGTTCTACCCGAGGTCGCAGTCCCAAGTGGATCCAATCACTGAAATCGTCAAAGAAGAGGTTCAGCGATCGCTTGGAGTGCCTGAGGTGCAACCACGATCACCGCAACCTCAGCCAGAAGCAATGACCTACGCCGCCGTCGCCCGCCGTCAAGGTCCCCCTCCACGACCGCGCCAGGGCCCTGTAACGCCGCAGTTCCGTCGACCACCACCGCCGCCGCCAGCACGTTACACGTTACAATACACGTTACCACCACGTTACAATATATCTATATATATGTTGTCACGTGGTGGCGACGTTGAAGAACACAGTAGCAATACTGTGAAAGACAAAACTAACTTTTATTGGGCGAACCTGTGCCCACAAAAACAGGCTACACTTATAGCTCAACCATAGCGGCGAACACGGTCGGCGATCGTCGAAAGTCTCATCAGCGGGTCAAGCGCGTCGGCGTTTATACATCAGTCGTAGAATGTACCAGACTAATCGCTGGGACCCGCGTGCCTTCCATAAAGTTCTACATCATTCGCGTCGCACACACATGCCATCAGATTAGCAAGGTTCGGTCACAGACAGTAGATGGAAGCATCGATAACATTCCAGAAACTTCTGATACATGCAGGCGCGTCCTGCGCTGTACGATAACATTTGTTAGGCGATGAAACGTGTCGTCCGATAAAGACAAACAGGTACACGTGTCAATATATATATATATACGCGTATATAAGTGCACCTATAATATGTAAAAACATATAGTGAGCATAAATCTCAACCACATCCGTCATTTCTGTGTCCCTCGTTCAAACTGAGGCAGCATTGGCGCTTCGTTGCCGACCGCCGACAGTGACGATGGTGAACGCTCGACGTCCCTTACAAGAAGCGGCGTCCACAAAGCTGACTTGTCGCTGATCACTGTGTATTTGCCTAAGGAGATTGGCCACCCTTGCCCTCCTTCTACTGCGAGTATGAGTGGGGTGCATGTTCCTAGGTATGGGCGCGACCGTAATGTTCTCACGAATCGACGGAGGAATGTCAGAAAACTCCTCCGCTACTCTATCGGGGTGATATCCGAGTTCCTGCAAGATGGATCTCCCTGCCTTCGTTGCAGTGATGCGAGTTATCTGTGCGCACTCCTGGGCCTCTGCAATCTTATTGAGAGTATTATGAACCCCAAGCTGCAGTAAGCGCTCTGTACAAGTGTATACGGGTAACCCGAGAACCCGCTTAGTAATCTTCCTAAGCTGTGCATTCAATTTATCCCGCTCTGCCCGTTTCCATCGATGCATGGCTGCCACGTATGTAAAGTGGCACAGAACGAAGGCATGCATTAGTCGAACGAGGTTATCCTCCTTGAATCCATTATGCCGATTTGATACTCTCCGAGCAATTAGCTTCCGTATAATATTGTCATTTGTACCCCTTGAATCAACGACCATGCCCAAGACTTTGAATATATTGACTCTGGGTATGCTGCAACCGTTTCTTGTATATGGGTTAATGTCTCTGTCTCCTAACGATGTCCATCCCTTGAGCCTTGGACCGCATTTCTTGTGGGTATACAGTAAAAGTTCCGACTTCAAGACCGGTGGGTTCGAGATAGGTTTCGATAGTGTCTATGGCCTCCTGTAGGGCCTCCTTAACCTCACCGTTATTGCCTCCTGCACACCATGTAGGTATATCGTCAGCATACATAGTGTGTTTGATGCCTTAAATCCGGAGAAGCTTTCTGCTAAGGTCGACCATGGCTATATTGAATAAACAGGGGGAAAGGACTGACCCCTGTGGGGTGCCCCTCTCGCCAAGTTCCAGCAGTTGTGATTCGAGATCGGCCTCCCGGAGGTAGACTTCCTATCTGAGAGGAACGATCTATCATTTCATTTCATTTCATTTCATTTCATTTTATTTGTGCCCATTTACCAGCAAATGGAGGGGGCCAAGGTAAAAGCTGCTTTTTGGCAGCTTGAGTGGTCCCTGGCCCCCTTTACATATTGGCAGACCGGTGGCAAAGAACACTTTCAGAAATGAAAAAAGTAAAGAACAGTGGGTTACATCAAATAAATTACATTTCTTTCATTGAATGCATATAGTTTTACGGAATCATGGCGATTGAAATGGTAGTTTTCACCAGACAGATTAGCTCCGATGGTGTCAAGGCATGGATGTCAATGCCGGCTTCTAGGTAAGAATTTATTAGCCGTGGCAAGGTATTTGCGACCATTTGATGGCCGTAATTTGTCCTCGAGAAGGGTATGAGCCATTTTTCATGGCTGCGCGTCTCATATGTGGGTGTATTCTCTTTTAAGTTTGCTATATTTGTAATTAAGTTGCTTGTATTTTTTACCTGAAAGTAGTAGGTGCGTAGGAGGGTTTGTTTGTAGAGATGATGACTTTTTGTTATGTTGTACTTGGTAAAAATATTCTCAGTGTGTGAGTTGTAGGCACATTTGCGATAGCGCGTATTATCTTTTTTTGCATCAATAGTATTTTAGAGTGATTGGAAGCTGATGTCGTGCCCCATACAAGATGGCAGTAATTTACATGCGAGGCAAACAGTGCGTTATAAATGATCAATTTAGCTGACATTGGTAAAAGGTAGCGATTTCGATGTAGTATACCTGTTACGCGGCTCAGTTTCTGCAGTACAAAATCCACGTGAGCGTCCCATTGCAATGTGTCGGTAAAATATACGCCAAGTACTTTTACCGTGTCAACAACCTGTATTTTCTCAGAGTGATAAAATATGTTGTGGGTCAATGGAGTACATGTACCTCTTGTTTTAAAGATGACTGCTTGTGTTTTATTCGAGTTTACTTTTAAAAAGTTGTCCTGGCTCCGTTTTGAGAGATGGGTTAATAGGTTGTTCGCTGCACTGATGAGGCCTGTAAAAGAGTTGTTTGATAAAAAAACACTCGTATCGTCTGCGTAGTTTATGAATTTTGCTTCTCGGTGGATAAGAACTATGTCGTTTATGTAGATGTTAAACAAAAATGGGCTAAGGATACTTCCCTGAAGGACACCTGTTTGTATTTTTCGTGTAGATGATATGTTAGTGTTTATAGCCACATATTGCTGTCGATTTCTAAGGTAGGATGTCAGTAACTGAAGAGGAAGGCCCCTGAGGCCATATCTTTCAAGCTTAAGTATTAGGAGGTCATGGTTTATGCAGTCGAACGCTCTTGTGAAATCTATGAATAGACCAATTACAAGTGACGTATTTTCGAGGTTCTGCAGTATATATTCTTTTCGTGCTACTAGTCCTAATTCTGTTGATTTACCTTGTTGAAAACCGTATTGAGCGTCTGTTATTAGTTTATGTTTATTGCTGAAAGATGTTAATTGGTTAAGAATTATTTTTTCAAGACCTTTGGAAAACTGCGAGAGAATAGATATCGGACGGTAATTTTTTAAATCAAGCTTGTCACCTTTCTTGTATAACACAATTACTTTTGCAATTTTCATTTTTTCAGGAAAAGTACCTGATGTTATACATAAGTTATAAATATAAGCTAACACAGGTGCAATGTCACAAATGACGTGTTTGATAGGTCTTATTTGGAGGCCATCAGCATCGTAGCTACATGAATTTTTCAGTTTGAGAAAAACTGAACAAACCTCGGTAGGTGTTGTCGGTTGGAAAAAAATAGTGTCCATAGTTGCAGGGAATTGAAATGTACATGGTGGGCTTAGTGATAAATGGGAATCAGTGTCTGTAAAGTAATCATTAAATGCGTTAACTAAATTATCTCCGGTTAAAATGCATCTGTTTACAGAAACTTTCTTTATAGGTTCAGTGTTCTGTTTACGTCCCATTAGTTCATTTAACTTGTTCCACATCTTCTCTGTTTGTCCCTCGCATGAAGAAAAAGTACGTAAATAATAGCGATTTCTTGCATTTCCTAGCTCTTTATTTAATTTATTTTTAAAAATTTTGAAGGATTTTAGATCCTCGCTGTTCCGAGATTTTATGAACCTGGCATAAAGCTTATCTCTTTTCTTTATTTTTTTAGAAGCTCTTTGGTCATCCAAGGTTTCCGATAAGCTTTCTGGTTTCTTTTCTTATGTATGAAATGTTGCGCATAAACAGCTGAGAATTTCTTTAAGAAGATGCTGTATGCTGGCTCTGCCTTGTTTTGTTGAAAAACCTCCTTCCAAGATACTTGTCTCAAGGCATCCTGAAACGCAGTTAATGTGTGCTCGTTTATTGTCTGAAATGTTTTTTCAGTGTTATCTTTTTCGGTATCGTTTGCTCTTGTGTGGATAAACATGACTATCGGCATATGGTCACTGAGAGGACAGTTTAAGACTCCACTAGTTACTAAGAATGGATTATAGTTCGTTACATAGTTGTAAAATCTCACCCAGAGTGAGCCGAGATATCGAGCCTAGGATATGCGAATGTAGAACGTTGTCGAAGGCCCTTTCAAGATCAAGTCCCAAGATTGCCCGAGTGTCGCTAGAGTCGTTGTCTATGATTTGATGCTTAATCAGTTTCATGGTATCCTGTGTGGATAGGCCTGGTCTGAATCCTGTCATACTATGGGGGTAAATGCCGGTATTCTCCAGGAACCGGGAGAGTCGATTCAGCATCGCGTGCTCCACTACCTTACCCACACAGGATGTAAGCGAGATGGGCCTCAAGTTGTCAACGCTAGGTGTTTTGCCAGGTTTCGGGATGAGTACTGCGAGAGCAGTCTTCAAAGTTAATGGGACAGTTCTGTTCCTCCAAATTTCATTAATTTCCTCTGTGAGGTATGCGATTGATTTGTCATCCATATTTCGCAACGCATTATTGGAGATGCCATCCGGCCCTGGCGCGGATCTACAAATGAGTCCATGTAGAACCCTACGAACCTCCTCAACACCAAACTCCGCATCCAGGTAGGAATTGGCCTGGCCCTGGTTATCGAGATGTACAGGAGACCGCTCTGAGCCGTCTGCGAGATATTTGTCAGCAAGCGTGCAGATTAATTCATCCTCAGAGCTCATTCGTGCGGCCTCATGTATGGTTCTACCAATGACATGCCTCTGATTAGACTGAGTATTGGTTTCGGTAACCAGATGCTTAAGCAAGCTCCAAGTTTACCATTGCGCATTTGGCCGTCTATCGAATTGCAAACCTCGTCCTACTTGTGTTTGGAGAGGGTTACACAATGGTCCTCAAGGTGTTTGTTAATCTCAGATATCTTTTTGCGTGGCCTGCGATTAAGTCGTTGACACTTGCATCTGTTGAGAGTGGACTGTTGAGAGACACTTGCATCTGTCGAGAGTACATACCCTCCTCCCCCCTAACTTCATGGCGACCGAGCAAACCCACCACCTCTTAGACAAGAAGGCCTGAGTGCTCGGCGAGCGACGTCACGGAGAAGAGGCCGGTGGCGCACTTGGGGATACGGGTTGAATGAAGGGATCGCGGCTTGATGCTTCCATTGATCACTCCACATTTTTTCTTCATGTCAAAACTGCGGAATGAGCAGCAGACACCTTACAAAGCATTTTAGATGCGCAGATACAAAGTAGCTTTCTAAAACTTGTGCAGGTATTGATGCCAGCAGCTTTCTATAGCGTCGCGCTTTGTCGTCTTTGAAATGTAGTTTTTTCGCGCATCATCATTATTAATATTATTATTATTATTATTATTATTATTATTATTATTATCATTATTATACCCAATACTTCAGGCCTATTACTTCGAATAAATTGAATCCATAAAAAAATTTCCTTCTGTGTTTTTGTACTTATAGTTCTTTGGCGCGGCAATGATGAATGTAACGCACTCCATTACCTTCACAATTACGTATGAACAGCTTTACTGGGGACACATGTACTTATTCCAATCAAGATTATGCTTAAACGAATATTTTGGCGTTAAACGCACTACCGCTGTCCACTAATTTACAACAACTCAAATAAGTTGAGAAATGGGATATAAAACATTCGTGCAGCTGTTTACAAGGAAGCAGCTGCCTTATTGCGCAGAGTTTCAGCTTTTCTCTTCCTTGTTTTAGCATTGGCATCCAATATATTGTCGTTCATCTTGCAGCAGTAGTTCTTCAATAAAATATTCGTGCTACACCACAAAAGGTGCCTCAACAGAAATTCACATTTTTGTCCATCCTTGCAGGCGTCGAACTCTGAGGAATCATCACTGACGAGCAGTTCAAGCGTGAGGTCAGTGTCTAAACGATGTTAGTTCGGTAGATTAATAAATTCATCTTTCGCTGATAATTGCTTAACAACTACGTAGTGGTGTGCGACAGCGTTGACGGTAAATATAGCTGGATAGACAATATAGACAAGTCCTCCCATGTCAAGTTGTTTTACGAGGTCGTACCGTCCATCCGTGTCTGAGACCGATGTCGACCTTTTCTCTGTCAGTGCGTCCCTGCATTTTGAACAGTTGAGCTTTTTGAATGTAGCGTACTCGGCATAGCCCGTATTTTCAAAAGTAACTATTTAAAGAAGTTCTGAACATCTTACCCTGGAGTGTGGCGATACAATGAAGTCTGTACGTGGTATCACCATAATCCAGGCACTCTGGGCTTCTTCATCTTGCGGAAACTTGAAGACATGATTTTTCTGCCCCGATTTGTAGTTGCTTCAGCAATTTCGCACGCAGCACTTATGAGGCATGTCTTGGCATGACACTCCACATTCCGGGGCAATGAAGACTCGCGGCACACACAATCGCAAGCACAGCACAAGTGTTGAGATAACATGCACTGGTCACGTCTAGAAAAAAATGTGCATTCGGAATCATGCAACAGCATGGCCGAGCATGCCAGGACTTGTTTAACCCCGAAGCTATTCAAGGAGCGGTTGGGCTCACGGAAATAATCGAATTGTTGTCGCCGCTGTCGTCCTCTCGGTCTTCTCCGAATAGCCGGGGTTAACCATTTTATATCTTCCGCGCTTCATTTTCAACCCATATGTGCCGCTAGTAGCTTCGCAGTGCGCTGCACGGAACTTCTATGTGGGCCTCTTCTGCGTGACGTAGTTCAGGGGGGGAAGGAACAGCTAGAAGGCCTTAAGTTCTCTAGAGGGTGTTGGCAAAACCCAGTCATCGAGATGCCAGGCGAGAGGGTTTCCTGTACTAAAATAATCTGGGGCATCTTTTCACAACTGCGTAGATATTGCTGTAGGGGAGCCTTCTCCTAGAGAAGCCCCTACAGTTCTAAATTCGGAATGTCTCAAGGGGCGGAGCCATCTCTTACGAGCTGGGCACCGACCATAGGTGGGGCTAGAATCGTGGCTACATCGCTAGCTGCTGGGTCAGAATGACGTATCGGTGGGTTCGGTGGCGCTACCGGGCCCACAACAAACTCGAGAAAGGATTCCATTTTAGCCAACCGCTTGTTGCTGTTTGCTTCTAACGTCGTCATCTTGCTTTGCATCTCAGTGACCTTATCACCTAACTGTTTCATACTTTCGCTGCGAGCGGTTAACATCTCGCGCAGTGGTGTTTATTGCATCAGCCACCACAGTCGGGCCTATCGTGGATATATTCAGGCCACCCCTCACTCTGATCACAATTTTAATGTCCTCCCTGGGAAGCGGCGGTATTCTTCCACGACGAATATCGCGGCTCTTGACACCAGCTCCGGTCCTGCCACGATCGTTGTGCCCGGGCACTGCGCTAGGCCTGGCTCCATCGCCGGGCCTGTCTTACGGCGATTTCGTCAAATGGTGTCTGTGGTCAGCTAATTGCCAGTCGGAATCCTCTAGAAAATCGTCGGGAGGTAGTTCCTCCCCTTGCACAGTGTATTCCATAAGAAGAAGTCTCACGGAGCGGCCAAATGGCAGGGAGCGGTTTCCCGCCACGAACTCTTGTGGTCCACCGACGACGTGGTCGAAGTGAAAAGAGCCGTAAGTTTGGAAAAGGTCCACTCACTGGCAACAGTCTGGTATCCAGCTGGAGCTCACAACTTTACGGATCCATCGGCGATGAAATTGGGCACCCACAAGCAAAAAATCCGGTCAGAAACTTCCCAAAAACGGGCACCGATGCGGACAAAGCATTATGTGTTATCTTTTTCTTCTTCCTCCCAGGAACATATATTCGAAAAAATTTTTTAAAAAAGACCTAGCAGGAGCGTAGATATCACGAGATGGATACTTATCTCTCCCATTCCTCCTCAGTATCCTCCGTTTCGACGGAGGGAGGCGGAGCCTATGGTGATGCCCCACCCACGTCGTTACGTCACCACGCTTCAATGGTGTGCTTTTTCTATCGCTGCTATTTTTCGCGCAAATTAACGGGGGTTGGGTGCTGTTGGCAACATGGTATTTCCGGTCGCCTGCTTTTCATTGCACGCAGCTGTGCATCTGTGCACTCTGTGTTGGTGCGATTTCTGCGGTTCATTGTTCTGGTCCGCCAAACCGCTCTTTGTAACGTCGTTTGTGCGCGGCCTGTTTCAATATTGTGCGTAGTGTTAGGGTTGGCGTCTGGCACCACGTGCTGAAGGGAATCTCAACCGACCATCTCACCCTGCCTCGTCGAAATGAGGCGTGACTTCGCCTGCTATTGTTGGCGTCCCGCCCCTCGTGCACAAAGAACTTTCTCTCACCCGCCCTTCTTCCACCAGGCCTCGTCGAAATGAAGCTTGGCTTCCTAATTCGCCATGACCATTTCGAGTGTCTGCCGGAAGCCCCGCAGTGTACAGGCCTCTTTTGTGTGTGTGTGTGCGAGTTTAGAGAGATCCTTTTTTCGAATTGGACCTAGAGGAGAACTTCCACGAACCCGCAACGCGCAGAAGAGACGGGTAGGCGTCCACATTTCCAGGAGGCGGGACGACCTCTTCCTTGCAGCAGACTCGGTGGAACCAAAAGCTCGATATGACCAGAGGAGGAGGGGCCCTCTTTCTGTGCCGGTCACGTGACGTCGACGGAAGCAAGATCCTTCCCACGATTGTAGAGAGCCTCTGTAAGGGGCTCCGAAATGTACTCTTGGTCACTTCATGCTCTTCTCATTTTGTTTCACAAACTTTTAATAAACCGCGCAAGTTTCGCACTAGAAATCGTCTCGCCCTTGCTTGGTCGGCATGGTCTCCCGTATGCCTGCAGCCCGCCGACAACGCCACGCTACCCAATAAGTAACGTTGGTCGAGCTTCAATAGGCAGGCGTCGCTACAACTCGGGAACAGTACGATACGCTACCCTGGAGTACGCAACAAATTGACTGGCAGCGATTGGGATACGGAACCCTGGAGACCACAACTTGGACGACAACTACGAGATCGGAGCCTCTTCGTCCTGGCGACAATGTTGGGAAGGAAGGTGTCTGGATTCATGACTGCATATGGTGAGTGCACGGCTTTTCTTTACTAAGATATCACTTGACTTTACGTATATCTTTAGAAAGTACAGTGCAGTGATTTTTCTTTAACCATTGACGGAAGTTTTGAGTACGTCAAGGTTGTTATAGAGTGAATAGTTAGCAGCTCTAAGGGCAGCCATGAACTTGAAGGCACTAAAGAAGCCGGAATTGTTGAACTTGGCCAAAGCGTTGGGCCTCCAAATTGCAGAATCAAAAAGAAAGCCGGAGATCATTGAGGTGATCGAAGCGACCAGGGCAGACGACGATGAACTGACGGAATGCTTAGGGAGCATTGAAGAGAAAGAGGAACAGCGTAAGCGCCTAGAGAAAGAGGAAAAAGAAGAGCGTAAGCGCCTAGAGGAAAAATAAGAGCGTGTTGCCCGCGAATCACTCGAAATGAAGCGCCTAGAGATTGAGCTCTTGAAAGCTCAAAATTCTGAAAGACTTAGCCCAGAGGCGCGCGAAAGCGAGCGCAGAATGACACACTTGATGGAACCCTACGCAGAAGGAGGGGACATAGCTCTTTTTTCGGCACAGTTTAAGCGCACTTGTGAGGATGCAAAATTTGCGAGAAACACGTCGCCGCAACGCTTGCTTATGTTACTGCCACATGAGGTGGCTGATATCATCGCCCGCATGCGGTAAGAAGCAGAGGACTTCAATTAAGTCAAAGCAAATCTGCTTAAAAAGTACAGATTATCAGCGGAAGCGTTCAGGCGAAAACTCAGGGAAGTCGAGAAGACCAAAAGCGAGTCATACTCAGATTTTGCCTACACCTTGGAGGTAAACCTGAAGGAATGGCTCAGAGAAGAGGGTGCACTCGGCGACGCCGAGAAGACAATGCAATGCGTAGCTTTAGAACAGTTCTACCGCCGGCTGCCAGTAAACATCAAATATTGGGTTCAGAATAGGCCAGGCCTAGACACTATCACGAGAGCGGCCGATCTCGCTGAGGAGTACGTAATTCGCCGTGCGGACGAAGGCAGTGAAGCTCCTCAGAAGTAGATGAATAAATACAGACCCGACAAGCCAAAGCGATGGTCAAAGTCGAGCCGGTATAAATCAAAGGAAAGGTCAGATTCAGCGAAAAGTAGTGACGAGAACAGCAAGGCAAGGGAGGAGTCACCCGAACAGAGGGCGGAAAGGCAAAAGAAAAAAAAGCTTTCGAGGCCAAGAAACCAATAGTTTGCTACAACTACCAGCAAACGGGGCATATCTCCGTGGGATGCAAAAATCGCAAACTAGTGTTGATGTCACTAACTTCTAAAGTGCAAAATCTGAAATTGCTAGAACCATACATTCCAGACCTCGTGGTAAACGGCAAACCGTGTAGGGTGCTTCGCGACTCGGCAGCCACAATGGACGTAGTGCATCCGTCGTGCGTAGAGGAAGGCCAGTTCACAGGAGAATGTGCTTGGATAAGGCAAGCCGTGGAAACCTCCAGTGTTTGTCTCCCTGTGGCCAAGACTCGTATCGAAGGAACTTTTGAAGTACTAGACACTGAAGCTGCCGTCTCGGCACATCTCCCGTCTCAATATCCATATTTGTTTTCTAACAAATCTGAGGATTTGCTGCGACGAAGGGGAATCGGGTTTAGTGAAGGGATAGTGCAAGCCTTAACTCGTTCCAAGGCAAGGGAGCTCGCCGCAAAGGCAGTGTATGAGTGTCCAGTGGTGAATGAAACAGGTTTGACGGAGGATTCATCAACTAGTACCGAACAGGACAGCCCTGAGATAATGCGGAAAGTACACCAGCTAATAAAGAGGTCAGGAAAGCAGCAGAGCCTGAAATGTCTCGCGAGGCAGAATGCAGATAGAGGTTATTGAATGTAAGCCATGTCACATTGATTGCTGAGCAGGAAAAAGATTCCACCCTGCGTAACCTAAGGCCGGACGCTAACGAAGGTGTGGCCAAACAGAAGGTAAAGTTCCTCAAGAGGGAAGGCGCCCTCTATAGAAAGTACACCAGTCGAAAGGGAGTGCAATTCGACTAACTCGTGGTGCCGCATCCCTATCGTGAGTAGCTCCTGCACCTGGTTCACGGGGGCTTTTGGACAGGGCATCTGGGCATTCGTAAAACAAAGGACCGCTTATTGGAGGAATTTTACTGGCCCGGCTGCTTTCGAGAAGTAGAAGCATTTGTAAGAAGCTGCGACACATGTCAACACATAGACAAGCCCGGAGATAAGGCTAAAGCGCCAATGAGACTTGTTCCCATTATCACGGAGCAATTTCGCAGGCTCGTAATAGACACAGTGGGACCACTTCCTGCAACGCAGTCTGGCTATCGACATATTCTTACTGCACTATGCCACGCAACGAAATTTCCCGGGGCAGTGCGTCTCAAAGAACTAAGCTCGGTGGAGATCGTCAACGCGCTTTTATCTATCTTCGCGCGAGCAGGGTTTCCCGTAGAAATCCAGTCAGATCAAGGATCCGTCTTTACGAGCGCACTGACCTCGACGTTTCTGGAAAGGTGCGGTATTAAAATTATTCATAGTTCAGTTTACCACCCGCAGCCAAAGGCGGTAGAGCAAGTCCACTCAGTCATGAAACGGCTTTTGCGAGCCCTTTGTTATGAGCACAAAGCCGATTGGGAGAGTTGCTAGCCTGCAGCAATGTTCGCGCTTCGAACTGCACTTCACGAATGAACAGCTTTTTACATCTTCAGAGCTCGTTTACGGATGCTGCCGTCGCTCCCCTCTTCGCATTGTTCCCGAAGCATGGGAAGGCCGGGCAGACGATCCTTCGGTTGTGGCATACGTGCTAGAGCTGTTGGATCGCCTGTACGCTTCTCAGAAATTAGCAGGGCAGGAAATGCGTAAGGCACAAAGCAATGCTAAGCATTACTATGACAGAACGGCTCGCGCGCGACGCTTTGAAGTGGGGGAAAATGTAATGATACTGAAACCCTCATTGAAAAAGAAACTAGAGGTTCAATGGGAAGGACCGGTTGACATAATTCAGCAATTATCTGAAACAAATTACGTAATCACGGTACCGGGAAAACGAAGGACACCACAAGTGTACCATAGCAATCTACTTAAACCTTACCGGCAGAGGGAAGCCATTGTGAACATGTCCCTTAACCAACCTGAGAAAATGCCTGTCGACTTTCCAGAGTTAACAGCAGTGACGGAGGCAAAAGACATTCACGAGACCATTGACAAGTTAGTAGAACAGGCGGATTTGAATCCCAATCAAAGAGCCGAACTGAGGGAACTCGTGTTTGAATTTAAAGACGTATTTTCAGACACACCGGGCAGGACAACTGCGATCGTTCACGATATCAAGTTAACCTCGTCGGAGCCAGTTCATTCGAAAGCTTATCGCGTTTCGCCTCGTCAACGTGAAGTCATGACGGCGGAAATAAACAAGATGTTAGAGCTAGGTGTAATCGAGCCAGGAGAGAGTGATTATACCTAGCCTATTATCTTGGTTGAGGTCCCAGGAAAGGAGCCGCGACCATGTATCGGCAGGCTGAATTTAATCACGAAGAACCAGACTTATCCAATACCGCATATCGAGGAAAGGCTTGCGAAAGTGAGCAGTGCTAATTTCATCTCTACGCTCGGTTTAGTCAGAGGGTATTGGCAGGTTCCGTTGACCGAGACGGCAAGCAGGCTTGCGGCGTTTATTTCCTCGATGGGAACCTTTCGTCCGAAAGTCATGAGCTTTGAATTGAAAAATGCGCCGTATTGCTTCTCCAGCCTTATGGACCAGGTGCTACGAGGAATGGAGGACTTTGCACTTCCGTATCTCGATGACATAGCATTCTTTTCTTCATCATGGGCCGACCATATGCAACACCTGCGAACCATGCTGTGTCGTCTACGAAAGGCCAACCTAACTGTTAAGGCTCCCAAATGCCAATTATGGCGCGCGGAGGTAGCCTATCTAGGTCATGTAGTGGGGCAAGGTCATCGCCGGCCTTCCGAGGCTAAACTGACCGCAATAGACAACTTCCCGCAACCACGCACCAAGTGGGACATCAGATCATTCCTTGGCTTGGCGGGTTATTACCAAAGATATATCCCCGGTATTCCGAGATTGCGAGTTCTTTGAGGGATGCTCTCAGAAAAACAGAACCACAAACGGTAAAGTGGGATGACGCAAAAGAAAAGGCTTTTAGTATGCTGAAGAATGCACTAACAAGTGAGCCAGTGTTGAACGCGCCCGAATACTCTAAGCAATTCATTCTTCAGCGTGATGCCAGCGACAGGGGTATGGGGGTGGTGCTCTGTAAAAAGAGAGATGACGAGAACGAACACCCTGTACTGTACGCCAGTAGAAAGCTTTCAGTTAGTGAGGAAGCATACAGTGCATCAGAAAAGGAATGCGCCTGCGTAGTATGGGTGGTGCAGAAGCTAGCTTGCTATACGCCGGTTCAAGGTTCACCATAGAGACTGACCACCGTCCCCTCACATGGCTGCAGTCCATGTCTACGAACAACGGTCGTCTTTTGCGCTGGAGCTTGACTCTTCAACAGTACAGTTTCGATATTCGCTACAAGAAGGGTAAGCTTAACGGCAAGGCCGATGGTTTGAGTCGTTGCCCCTAGAGTAACGAAAGCCTTATGTTCACCCGTGTTTCCGTGGCATTCGTACGTTCGTTCAAACGTTTTTCCGAAGTGTAGCCGATTGTTAGCTGATTTTAATAACCACGTCTTAACGCTTTCAAGAAATGGCTGTTTTTAGTGTTCAGAGGGGAGGGACGCGCGTAAGGAATGACAAAGTTGTAGCGGGTTTTCTTTTTTTTTTTGGAAGCCTGGTGTGACTTGGAGGAGGGTGGCCTTTTGCTCGCTGCTTTGTGGTTGTGGGTCCGGCACTGTTCTGGGGTGATTGTTTGCCCACGCGGGAGACGAAAAGTTGCGAGACCTGAAGACCAATTTCACCGGACCGGACCAGGGAGAAAAGTTACTAGAGCACCGCGAGGACTCATGACCACTCCCAGGACTCTACCAACTACGAACTAAGGTTTTGTCACCTCTAAGAGGAATTCTGCTACTGAAACGCCGATTCCTCGCACAGCGGCTGCTGGGCCCTAAACGTCGGGATCATCCTTCCCCGCCGGAGATGCTGTTAGGGTTGGCGTCTGGCACCACGCGCTGAAAGGAATTCGAACCGACTATCTCATCCTGTCTCGTCGAAATGAGGCGTGACTTCGCCTGCTATTGTTGGCGTCCCGCACCTCGTTCACAAAGAACTTTCTCTCACCCGACCTTCTTCCTCCAGGCCTCGTCGAAATGAAGCGTGACTTCCTACTTCGCCATGACCATTTCGAGTGTCTGCCGGAAGCCCCGCAGTGTACAGGCCTCTTTTGTGTGTTTGTGTGTGCGTGTGTGTGTGTGCGAGTTTAGAGAGACCCTTTCCTCGAATTGGACCTAGAAGAGAACGTCCACGAACCCGCAACGCGCAGAAGAGACTGGTAGGCATCTACAATTCCAGGAGGCGGGACGACCTCTTCCTTGCAGCAGGCTCGGTGGAACCAAAAGCTCGATATGACCAGAGGAGGAGGGGCCCTCTTTCTTTGCTGGTCACGTGACGTCGACGGAAGCAAGATCCCTTCCACGATTGTAGAGAGCCTATTTAAGGGGCTCCGAACTGTACTTTTGATCACTTCATGCTCTTCTAATTTTCTTTCACCAACGTTTAATAAACCGTGCAAATTTCGCACAAGAAATCGTCTCGCCCTTGCTTGGTCGCCATGGTCTACCGGATGCCTGCAGCCCGCCGACAACGCCACGCTACCCAATAAGTAACGTCGGTGGAGCTTCAATAGGCAAGCGTCGCTACTAGTCGGGAGCAGTACGATACGCTGGAGTACGCAACAGTAGTTAGATCGGTAGCGCTCCGCTCGCCGATGGATACCGCGCTCCGTGCTCGCATTTGGATGATTAACGAAATGGGCTTCGGCCCTTATGGCGCAACGCGTCGGAGGTGTACAACTCGGGCACCGGAAGACCCAGAGTTCCCAGGACCTCCACAACGCTACGGTCACGACATGGATTGGTACATGAAAGCTTACATCATCATCGTACGTTGCCTTTACTGAGTGAGAAACGTACGTTCAAGCCTCGCATCTTTGTTGCTATTTTCCGTGTGGTTTCGTGTGGGTAATGGCTGCTGGTATATGTAGTCAAGAGTTCGACGTAAGTTCGTCTGGTCAGGTAACATGATGATGAAGAAATTGCGGCCACTGACCAAGTCAAGGTGAAAAAACACACAGAGACGTTTCGGGACCCGTACGGGTTCCTTGGTCACACTAAAAGCGGGCAAGAGCCGCGAGTCGTTTTTATGGCAGAATGTGACGTAGGGAACGGGTGTAGTTAGCGGGAAGATTGCCATCAGTCCTGTTGATAGTGTTGTCAGTAGTTTGAATAAATAAAGATTCTAACAAGAGTTGCGTCATCGAATTCTATTCCTTAGCTATTATAGCAGCGTTTTCCCAATCGATGCGGTGACTGCGATTATCGGCGTGTTCGGCAAGGGCATTCGAGACTTTTTTCTTGTTGGACACGTCCCTTTGGTGCTCTTTTAGTCTTCTCGTGAATTTGCCGGTTTCACCGATGTAGCTGCAGCTGCAGTCTGCGCATGGTGCCTTGTATATGACACCGGGATAATTCTTGCTTTCAAGCCGATCCTTTACGTTAACAAGCTGATTTCTCTGCTTGTTGGATGGCATGTGGGCTATTCTGAGATCGTATGTTGAGAATACGCGGCTAAGAGCTTCGCTGACGCCAGGAACATATGGGACGCCAGCGCGTTTCATGAGCGACTTGCCTTGAGACGGCTTTGGATGGAGGACGCGGGCTTCCATTTTGCCAATAAACTTCTTGGGGTACCCGTTCCTGGATAATTCGTGACGAATTCTTTTCAGTTCGTTCTGCATTTCGTGGTCACTTGAGCAGATGCGTGTGGCCCGCGTCACGAGAGATGAGACAACGGATTGCTTGTGGCAAGCCGGGTGACATGAATTGAAGTTTAAGTAGTGGCCGGTATGAGTCGCCTTCCTTCCTGAGTGGCCGGTATGAGTCGCCTTCACTTCGCCGCACGAGGACGTCAAGGAAGGGGAGGCTGTTGTCACACTCGTATTCTGTGGTAAATTGTAGGGCTGCGTCTGCTGAGTTGAGAAGACGTAGGAGGCGTGAAGCGTCCGGCTTTCGCACAATGCAAAAACAGTCGTCTACGTAGCGGACGAAAACCTTCGGCGCGGGAGCGAAGTCAGTGAGGGCCTTCTGTTCAATGACTTCCATGACCAAGTTGGCGGTAGTAACGGAAATGGAAGCACCCATGGCAGGTCCGTTGATCTGCCTGTAAAAATGTTTGTTATAAGTGAAGTAGGTGTTGCTCAAACAGAAGTCTAAAAGCTCGCAAATGTCCTGTACTTCCAAAGGGGTGCGCTCAGCGAGCGTGTCGTCCGCCAGCAGGGCATCTCTGCACGTAGCAACGGCCAGGTCAACAGGCACTGAAGTGAAGAGCGACTTCACGTCAAATGACACCATAATGTCGTCTTCATCCAGGGAGATGTCGCGCACTTTCTCCACGAAGGCATAAGAATTTGAAATGTGCGTCGCTGTCTTGCCGGTGAGCGGGCCGTGAGTCCGTATATTGCAGGTGCGGACCCGTTAGTACACACTAACGGGTCCTAACGTGTACTAACGGGTCCGCACCTGCAATATACGGACTACCGAAAGTTCACAAGCCAGGCGTTCCACTACGGCCATTGTAGACTTTACAAGGTCACCGCTGCACCGGTTATCAGGTTACCTACACCAAGTGCTGGGCCCGCTCATACCGGCCACTACTTAAACTTCAATTCATGTCACCCGGCTTGCCACAAGCAATCCGTTGTCTCATCTCTCGTGACGCGGGCCACACGCATCTGCTCAAGTGACCACGAAATGCAGAACGAACTGAAAAGAATTCGTCACGAATTATCCAGGAACGGGTACCCCAAGAAGTTTATTGGCAAAATGGAAGCCCGCGTCCTCCATCCAAAGCCGTCTCAAGGCAAGTCGCTCATGAAACGCGCTGGCGTCCCATATGTTCCTGGCGTCAGCGAAGCTCTTAGCCGCGTATTCTCAACATACGATCTCAGAATAGCCCACATGCCATCCAACAAGCTGAGAAATCAGCTTGTTAACGTAAAGGATCGGCTTGAAAGCAAGAATTATCCCGGTGTCATATACAAGGTACCATGCGCAGACTGCAGCTGCAGCTACATCGGTGAAACCGGCAAATTCACGAGAAGACTAAAAGAGCACCAAAGGGACGTGTCCAACAAGAAAAAAGTCTCGAACGCCCTTGCCGAACACGCCGATAATCGCAGTCACCGCATCGATTGGGAAAACGCTGCTATAATAGCTAAGGAAAAGAATTCGATGACGCGACGCTTGTTAGAATCTTTATTTATTCAAACTACTGACAGCACTATCAACAGGACTGATGGCAATCTTCCCGCTAACTACACCCGTTCCCTACGTCACATTCTGCCATAAAAACGACTCGCGGCTCTTGCCCGCTTTTAGTGTGACCAAGGAACCCGTACGGGTCCCGAAACGTCTCTGTGTGTTTTTTCACCTTGACTTGGTCAGTGGCCGCAATTTCTTCATCGGTATATGTACTACGCCGCAGTGACCCACATATGTGCTGTTGTCTTGCAGAGCGTTAAGCGAGTTGTGTCCAAACGGGTCGTTTGTGCTTCAACTGTCACTTGCATCATAATAAGCAATATAGCGTGGCCGGTACAGCTGCCTGGCTAATGAGCGCCAACCGTAGCAGCAGCGTTGCGATTGACAAATGAGCGGGACGACAGCATGCAGTTACATTTCTAAAATGCTAACACCGCTTGCTTTCAAGAAATATCTTGTTGCGTGGCTATGAACGCAGGCGTATCTGTGGGCTATGTGTGGCGAGTGAAAAACGCTGTGGAGAACATATGGTGCCGAGATATTTCGAAGATACTGAAAAAGGGAACGACGACTGCATACCTCGACAAGCACAGTTTTCAAGCCTTTGCTTGAACCCAGCAGTATTAAAAGCGATGTATTGGGAAGTGACGGAAAATGGCACCAACGTCACGGGAGAAATCCACAAGTAAGGCCTGAAAAACATGCTGTTGATGTGGCTTTCGCATGCCTACTTTTTGCATACAGAAAATACCACTTCGTGGCCTATCAGATGTTCACCCATAGATATAGAAGAGGCTTGGACGACACAACCGAGTGGTGCTGCCTGCTTTCGTTGTAGCAAGAATAAGGGAAGAGTTCCTATCTATATCCTATGTCGGCTTCCAGTACCCTGCACTATGATTTCGGCTTGAACAAGTATGGACATATGTGGCATATTTGTAAGGGTGTAAGGATATCCTAAACTTTTGAATAACGAATCAAACATTGTCCAATTTGATTCAATCCTCGAAATGAATACTCCCTATTCAATAATGCATAACTACTGTTCCATTAGGTCATCAAATTGAACAGCACCACTTGAAAATCCAAACATTTTGCAAACACTGCACGTTGTCGACTGCATACAATCAAGCATGAAATTGAAGCAAAAATGTAACTTTTGCCCCATCCATAGAGGATATGACGCACTAGAGCACATTTCATTGCTCATACCACCATACATTTGCTGCTAAACAAGATCATTTGCAATCGAATGTTCTCAAGACACGGCATTCCGTACTTGCTATTGTTGGTAGCTTATAGAAGTCTAGCAACTTTGTTCCTCTCAACCGATTAAATCAGGATACCTTTAATTGCAACAAACTTTATACAATAGCTTCGCCATTTGCTGCGACCATTTGAGCTTGACAGTGTTTTTTTTTTTCACTCTGCAATTGCTGCAGACAGTGCAAATCTGGTTTGGATGTGAAGGTATATACAAATAATAAGTTCACCCGCAATGTTACCTTTATCACCTTTGTACAATAATACATGATCACATGCTCGGGAGGGCCCCGATTTTAACCAATTTTCTAGTTGTTCCGAATGGTTCCTTTGCACTTTTAAGAAAGCATGGTTTATAATGTGCAGTGTACCGAGAGAATATTTCCATTTTTGTGGATACCGGGATATGGAAATTGTTGGCGAGAAGGTCGTACATTGTTTTCAAACTATTTTGAAAGATATTCTACATTTGATTCACTTCTGACACTATTCGATCCATATTCGATTCGTCCCCAACAACTGCTATTCACACACCCCTACTAATTTGTATAAATCAAGAGGAAGCATGCACTTTAGCAATTGCTGTGTTTGCATTGTCTGGTGTAGTGATTGGTAATTGTTACCATTGCAGAAGCTTGTACATTTTGAAATTGATCAATAGGCATTACAATTAATAATGACCACGGTGTGCCCACAGTCAACATTTGTGAACTGCTGAGGGCTTTTCTTTTTATTATGCATTCTCATCTATGTACCACCAGCATGGTTCGAGATCTACTGCTTACTGCAAAGGGATGACTCATAAAGTGCAGTTCGATTTATTTACTTCAATACACTCAGGGCCCAGGGTATGTGGGTGTAATAAATTAGCATAATAATTCCGCACAAGCAGTGAATAGGAATACTTATGGAACAAGATCTTAGGTAAAATATCTGGAGATGTATTCACTAACAGCAGTTCAAAACAATGATACATCTTCAGTGCTGGTGATAGAGGAGGCAAGGTGGTCCCATTCCGTGCGAGTGTTAGGAATGAGGGAAGTAGAAATTTTGTTTTTCAGGAGGGAATAGAAACTGCATGGTCAAGATGCGATGGCACATAGACAGCCCTTAAATCCCTTCCTTTTTTGGGGCTGGAGGCTTCAAAAAAGATGTTTTGGCATAAACAGTTGCATAAAGCTATTCTTCAAAGCTGTAAACTAAAAACAAGATATTCTGTCTACATTAAAACAAAACTGGCTGTGCAGGAGAAGTTGGAGGACGCAAAGTAAACTGCTTTGTTCTGAGCATGTTTAGTGACAACCGCTACTATATTTTGTCGTGCGTCCCACATCGATGACACAAACTCGAGTTTGGTGTTATTTATGTACACTAATAACCTGAAATGCTGTAGAGCCCGGGAGAGTTGCTGTGCTTGCAGCCAAAGGCTGAGTTTGCATCACAAGAAACATGATGAATGTGTTTATACCAAGAAAGACTACTGCTTATGTAAATTCCAACGTATTTGTACAGTTGTGGTAATATTGTAGCTGAATGATGTAGGTAGGTTAGAGAGACGCGAGGCTGACATAAGTTTACATTTACTGGGATTGAGAGTTAACCGTTAGTCATTGTAAGTACAACTTACAGATGGTACGTAGGTCTGATTGCTGAACGGAATGTTGTGCTGGTTATTGATATCTCTATCTTGATGTAATGGATGGACATGTAGGCCGCCCCTAGGAGCTATAACAGCTGTAGTGCACCTACTAGTAGGGACACCTTTGTGAGACAAACTGAGGGATAGGGCCAGACTAAAAGAATATCCTGACTGCAGGCAGCAGTGTAGCCAGTACTGTCATCAGGTCAAGATGATCAACATTGGTCGAGCTGGTGTTCAGATATTCACAGGCGCTGCTCTACCAGCTGTGACACCGTGAGGGAGAAAGCAGTTGCAAACTACTCGCTTATCCACTGCCGAAAAAACACCATAAGCCGAAACATAGTGAAGGAAGCTGTGTTGCTGGAGGATGAGGTCTCGAGGCCTGAAGGCAACTCATCTACTACTGGGGAAGTGCTCCGAACTGTATCGAGTCTGACAGTGCGTTAGGATATTTCTGGGGAAAGTCGAGGCACTGAGCTTGCCAGTTTGAAAATAAAGACTCCGCAAATCAAGTGTTTTAATATAGGTATCTCGAACCTTACAAACACATATCAAGGAAAGTTAAAAATAATGAAGGAAGAGGTGGTAACAGCAAACATTTCTGTTCTAGGGACTACCGAGCTGAAATGGACAGGTATGGCGTATATTAAGGAATTCGCGATTTCCTACTCAGGCAGCGAAACAATGAAAAGGAATGGTACAGTATTTGTAGTAAGCAAGTCAATAAAAACTTCAATACTGGGCTATACCACACTCAGCAATCGCATTACCTGATTTGATCATAGGCACCACCTTCCTTAGCTTCCATTCTGCTGGCAACTACAAGCATTCAATGGATGGGATGAAAAGGTATAATGAAATGCAGGATGTTGCAGCTGACTCGTGCCAAGCTTTAAAGAATTCACGTGTGCTTTACGAGAATGCAATTTAGTATTGTTCATTGTTTTCTTGGACAACTCGGTATTCTTTTACCGTATGCTTTGTTAATCAATAAAGAATACTTTATTCTTTTCGTGTTGGGATGTGATGCACCCCGGCGTCATTTTTTATCTGAAATATTATAAAACGAACACAATGATTTAATTCTGGTTGTTAAGAAATGAAAAATTAACAAGGATAATGGCAAATGTTCTGGTGTGGTTCTCACAGCTGTCAAAAGGAACATGGTGGGACAGAAACTTGTAAATGTACCAATACGTAAGGGACGCTTCATTACCTTAAAGTAATGCCCTGAACGCAAAATTTTCTACTCAGAGGTTGGAAAGCCTATATACAAGTACATAAATGATTTATTTCCTTGATTTCCTGTGCTTTCAGTTTTTCCGTCCTGGAAAGAAGGTGTGCAAGATTTGGAAAATACCACATGACTAGGCTAGCATGCAGCAACATTGGTACCTTCATATAAGCTACTAACAAGCAATTGATGCTGTACGCAGACCGAAGGCATACACAGGCCTCAAGCAACAGAGATGGATCATATACGATGGTCTTAGCATCCATGTTCGTGGACGTTCGTCTTGTGTTGAGATAAATGAAGCCATGGGATATGCGATAAGTGACGCACGGCAATTGAAGCTCTGTTAGCGTTTTGCTGTCGGCAGACAGCGTGAAGGACTAGGAGGATTTCACTGTGGGTAGTGAAGTATTGGAGACAACAGGTGTGTCAACTGCCTATACCTTTGACTTCCAGCCTATTCCTGCCTTCGGTCTGCATGCAGCATTGATCATTTGTTGGTAGCCTGTTTGAGGGCACTAATGTCGCTGTGTGCAAGTGTCTAGTCATGTGGCAGTTCTTCATACCTCGCGCACTTTTTTGCAGTCCATAAAAAAGAAGGTGCTTTAGCAGCCCCCTTTCTCCTGTCGTTTTTCTGTGTGTCTTGCTTCCTTCACTTTTGCGAGTTGTGTTGATTCAAGAAAACTACATGGAATACCAATTTGCCCAAACTATTACCCGCGAGCACAGCAGCTATCACCAAAGAAAAAAATTTCTTAGATATTTGTCAATGAGCTCTACAACCTCTTCATTGAGGATCTTGCTTTTAAGCAAATATTTGAAAACTGACGCTAAAGCCTAACCTCACAGAAAACCCAAGTTGCTCGAGAGGACAATGAACGATATTAAATTGTTTGCGTCATCATAACGTACACATGAATTTCTTAAGGCTTGGCATGGGTTGGCTGAAACATCCTGCATGTAGATAATTAATAGTAGCGTTATTCAAGAACATTGAATTGATCTGAGCAATACCACGGCAAGACATCTTTGAACAATGAATCAACTTATACCTCGCGCAAGGTCAACAACAGCGGGATTCTGGCAAACCAGTGCTGTGGAATCCCATAAGGTTGAGGAAGGTTCATGAAAGAGACAATTGTCACCTACCTTTACCCGGATTGGTTTCCTTTGTAGCTTTATGCTACATGCACATGGATGACAATTTTTCCTTTCAGGAACAGCTGGAATCATTGAAATGTAAAAGTAATCGGGCACGTCTGACACTTCAACAGAACATCAGAAAAAGTTTTAGCAGAGACATCTGGTCAGACTGCTTGACATTCCTCGCTTTCTAGTTCTCATTACATTACCATTTCCATTTGTCAGTGTTGTGTAGCTTTTTATTGCACTTGAACATGCTCCACAATTTTCGCAGCTTAGTAGAAGGAATATAATTGAAAAATGTGCTTAGAAAGAAAGAACCAAGTAGTTGAAAGGAGGGATGTGGTTTGCTTTTATTGCTGCACATTAGGTGTCGCAATAAGCAGCCCGACAAGGTGAAATATTGTTTCTTACAAGATGTAAAAAGGGCGTTTTTTCTTATTTGGCAGTCTTTTTAGCATCTCAGTATACAGCGGTGTGCGTCTCTTTGAGGAACGATGACCTGGTGGCACACACATAGTGAGAAGCACTGCAATTTTTTAGAGGTTTCAGTTGTAACTGGTACCATAAAAAATTATAGCATGCATTTGTCAAGCGAAAATCCAAGCTCATTAATTGCAATGTAGTAGGCTTTCGCAAAATCTAATTGTTTTGTCACTATTAATTCGATTAACAAAGCTGCCTTTTATGAGAAAATGGCTTAAACCACGGAAATGAGTGAGAATTACTAAATCATGTTTGCTGGTAAGGGATTGGGTCTAGGAGGTTATATGTTGTAGGATGAAGGACTAGAAACAAGATGCATAGAATTAAAATTTAAACACAGGATACGAAAATATTACGTTATCGCAGATGTTCCGACAAAGAGGAAGAAAAATGAGTGATTTTTTGTAATATTGAAATCACTTAATAGATATAAAGGGTGGGTGTACAAAGTAAGAAGCAAAAAAATGAATGTGTACAATCACAAAATGTAACTGATGCAGTTAGCGGACGATAACACAGCCAGATCAATGCACTTTCTAGTTCACAAGGATATGAACACAAATCACTACTAAAGACATGATAAATACTGATATTGGACACAATATTGTCAGCTGCAGCAATTAGGACACCAGCACTGGTTTTGGGTCGCACTTGCACATGTAAATGGTGTAGTTCCTGTCATGATGGAATACCTTGTTGAAAATGCACTGTGGCGCTGGACAACTTAGGAACCAAGGATGAGAAGAGAAGCGAGAAGAAGCTAGCCCTCGTCTTTGAGTGCTTCGGCAACGGATCCTCGTTTATTATAAATTTTGGCTCCATGAAACCTGGGTATCGCCCTTCCGCGAACATGATGACTTCTGACGAGTGTCTTCGGAAAGTACATGGAACTGTCGGGGCCAGTGCCTTTCGAAATATTATGCTCCTGACAGAACTGCTGCAGGATCCTGTTTCCAAGGTGCGCGATGTCAACAGGTATGTCAGCTTTCTGAAGTGCAATGAAGCTGGGAAACTCGATATTACGGAAGATGATGCTGTAGAAAGTGAACGTGAGGTTGCTGCCAACTACGAGAAGATCCTCTATGAGATCTGATGCCCAGTTCATCTTGGAGCAACGCCAACAGTCTGCGAACACCAGCGACGATCTCCAGGGAACAACGATCCGGATTAGCAATGGGCAGACTGCTGTGTCCCAAAGCCAGGTCAGTGCACCATGTCACCGGTCAATGGCGCTCCTGAGGCGTCAGTAGCCTATGTATGCCATCGATACCCCCCGGCCTTCGAGCACGCTTATGTGGAATCACACGGTCTCGTGCAGCAGGCACAGCTTCTTCATGTCCTTCGGGGTCTTAACAAGTTACAATGCTAGGAGATGGTCGATGCATTCATTAAACGAAAGTTCGTTTTGACCGAAGCGCTCTCTCAACATAGGAGATGTGAAGCAAAAAAAAGAAGGTAGTTCTTGTAACATATACTCGTTTGTTCCAAATGCATTAGTGAAAAGGGAGTGTTACACACAAAAGCAAAACTATTGTGGGACGTTAACACAGCACTGCAGTATAATATAATAAACTACTGTAACATTGATACATGGAAGTTGTGCCTACTGCACGCAGTAAAATCACGAAAAGGTACCTGCAGTGGACAGTGGCAGAAAACTGTGAGCACAATAGTGTGTAAGCCCGTGTGCTGATAAAACAGTAGTTTCTGTTTGAGTGTACCACTCTATTTAAGAACTCAATAAAATTTATTCAATTTTAAACAAGAGAGGGGTTTGCTGGTAGATGTGGGCCTAAAGTCGCAAACAGTGCTAGAACAAGACATGTCGCTGAAGCCAACGCTTCGACAACGGAATTTGTCTTCATTAGGACAGCAACTGCATTATCTTCGTGTTTATGTACGCACAGCTTGCTCTCCCCCTAACTTTAGGGGAGGAGGTGGAGAATAAGATGGTGCACCAAGTAAGTGGAATTCAGAATATTGAAGAAAACGGGAGCAAGGAGAAAAAGAAATGAGGGGCTGAGGATGGTGTTTAGTTGTCAGACTGAGACAACATAGTGAAATTGATACTCGTTTAGAAGCAGGGATGACAAGAAATGTAAGCGGATAGAAACATGCAAGCAGTTGCTGGCAACAACCGCACGCCCATCTTCCCGCAAAAGAGGGAGTAAGTTGCATTGTTCAAATGTGTGGACAGAAAAACAAGAAAAATGCCGAAAGACAACCGAAATGATTAGAAGGAACTAAGTTATAACAAGACATTTCCGGTTAGAAGTAAGAATACAAGTGAACGTCTCCTTGAAAACTGAGGAATAGGGAAACAAGATTGATCAAATATTATAGTTGCGTTGTCAGGTCTCGTCTAACCAGTTGATAAATTGGGAAGAATTAAGGCCTGCTCCATTTGAAACATTTATGCCTGTTATGTGCAGTGCATTGAACTTGTAAAAGAGATATCATTCACCATATTTTCTATCTCTGCACGAACAAAAGTGTGACCATAGGGTATGAAATTTAACCTCGTTCAAATTGTGACCGGGCAGGTTAAAATGATTTGCGACCACTTTTGGAGGTTTCTTAGCCGTGCTCATACTGTGTCCATTTAATCTAACGTTCATTGGCTCTCCTGTTTATATGGGCAAAATAGGAGCCAATAACGTTACATTTACATTAGTGTTTTACTAATCGATTGTCTTCTCCAATATAAGCTTATTATTAATTTATTTAATATTTGATCAATGTTTTTTCCCTCTCCCTTAGCTTTCAAGAAGACGTGCACTTGTATTTTTACTCCTAACCGAACATATCTTGTTATAACTCAGTTCCTTCTAACAATTTCGATTTTCGTTCTGCATTTTAGTTATTTTTCTTTCCAAGCATTCGAACAGCACAAATTCTTATTCCCTCTTTTGCGGGAAGATGGCCGTGAGGTTGCTGACAGCAACTGCTTGCTTGTTTGTATCGGCTTACATTATTGTCAGCCTTGCTTCTATACCAATATCAGTTTCCCTATGTTGTCTCAGTCCGACAACTAAACACCGCCATCAGCCCCTCTTTTCTTTTTCTCCTTCCTCCCCTTTTCTTCAACATTCTCAATTCCACTTACTTGGTGCACCAGCTCATTCTCCTCTTCCTGCTCCCCTCATCAAATGAGGGGGAGAGCAAGGTATGTGTAAATAAAGATGCTGCCAAGGTAGGCAGTTGCTCTTTTGACAAAATAAAAAAAGGCAGTGACTTATTAGAAATTACTCAGTTGTAGCAGAAAATCTTGACTTTCGTGTAGCAATGAGTTCTTCCTTAGCTGGCTTTTCATAAGCGTCTGTCATGTGCAGGCATGGCCCAGATGAACTGCTGGCAAGGCTGCTCCGGTGTGAGCTGCTCTCACACCTCATCATCACAGCTTGGACGAGCTTGTGAACGTAGCCTATAAATCAACACATAAATCCATAAATAAATAACTCGTGTCACAGCATGGCTTCTTGTGGAGTGGCTAATACCACAAAAACATATTACCGAAGCAGATGTTATAGGTATTCTTGGTGTGGTATAGGTGTGGTAAACATTAGCAACAAGACTAGTAAATTTCTTAAGGAACAAACTTCGTTTCAGTACCGTAGGTTGGCAGTGTCCTGCTAGGTGAAGTGCCCATTCCTCGCTTTGCTGAGATATACTTTGCATCGTAGCGTTCCTTTCCTGGTGGAAGCATGAGGTCTCGTAGTGTTCTCCTTATAGTGAAGAAAAGCTAGTATAGCCCTGGAAACAAATTTGGATGCTGGCATGCTTTTTCATACCATTTCATTTAGGCAGTTGCCTTGCTTTCATGCCATCTGATCAAAGCGAATCGACAAGCTATTCTAAGGCTCTGATGAGCACGTCTGTGCTGCACGTGAAAGATGGCACAGATCACTCAGCAAGCGAGGGCTTTCCAAGATTGGTCTCAGCTTTTGGAAGCCGGTTGACTCTGTTTGCAAAATATATTTTCAAGATGTTAAAATGATGAACTTGGAAAGTTTGGACAACCATATCAAATAGAGTGGCTTTCTATTGACATTCAACGACAAAATAATGTGATTTTGTTGTTGCTGAACCAGAGAAACACAGTATCTTTTTGGCATGTGTAGTAATTCGTGCATGATTGCTTACAATAGGCGTAGCAAAAATTTAAACTGAGTGAACTAACGACCGCAGAGAGCATGACACAAGGACAGGCGCAGTCCTTCTATAAGACTAAGCAGATGACCACGCTTTCAGACGCACAGGAAAGCGCTGCAACTTTATACATTAAAATGGAATAGAACTTTATTGGAAGTGCATACACTCCAGGGAGGAGGCCGAAGGGCACAATGCCTGACTAGCGCCTTCCTCCCTATGGTAGGCAGGTTGCGCGCGGAGGGTTACAAACAGAAATAAATACACAAGCAGCGTTGCATATACGTCAGCATTTGTTGGCAAAATACCAAAAAATGAATCCATGGTGATAAAAAGTAAAGCTGCAAGCCACTCCCATGCCAGGTATCGGAGGATGCACAAGAACACCCGACATAGAAATGCCACCCGTAACAGCTGCATTTCCAACAGCAACAATAACCTTTAGATGTGCTCTTTGTCAGTCCAAACTCATCCCATGCATCGCTGTGTGTGGTAGTTTGCTTCGCACAAAACTGTTCTAAGCAACCTACGTCATGTCTTAAATAACATTTACAGCAGTTGCTGAATCCATACTGCGTACAAATATACATATATAAAATTTTTGTTTATGCTCATGCATGGTAGTTGTGGTTTTGGAGTTGTGTATTTGTGCAAGGAAGATTTAAAGGTACCACACCTTGTGTGGGTAGCAGGACATGAACCAATCCCGATTGCACATGGGATAAAATAATTTGACAGTCACTTTAGCATACTTGTTCTCTCCCACCCAATGTCGCGGGTTTAAGTGTATTAATGGACGCTACCGTAAATAATTTCGCCCTAATTAGCACCAAAGCTCATGGGTTCGACTCCGACCACCGGTTCGAGGGTTCGAGTGCATTAATTTCGCCTTAACACCAATGGTCGTAGGATGTCCCCCACATAAGCTCGAGGGTTTGACTCCCTCCGAAGGTCGTGGGTTCGAGTGCCTGAATTAACTTAATTACCTCTTAATTAACTTTGCTTTTATTTCTTGGCATGATGAGCGGCATCGGAGCCAGCTGTGGAAGAAAGCGATGACAAATGTGCGAGCAATGGCACGAGCATGTCTCTGCGGGAGGCGAGCTCATGTGACTTTATCTACCACACGCAGCGTATTCAAGGCCACCGTCTGATGAGGCATGTAAGGCTTTCGCCTTAATAAGGGAGCAGCTTAAGCAAATTACGTCGTGTCAAAACAAAATACACTATACTGATGGGCGACTTCAACGCCAGGGTAGGCAAGAAGCAGGCTGGAGACAAGTCAGTGGGGGAATATGGCATAGGCTCTAGGAATAGCAGGGGAGAGTTATTAATAAAGTTTTCAGAACAGAATAATATGCGGATAATCAATACCTTCTTCCGCAAGCGGGTTAGCCGAAAGTGGACGTGGAGGAGCCCAAATGGCGAGACTAGAAATGAAATAAACTTCATACTCTGCACTAACCCTGGCATCATACAAGATGTGGACGAGCTCGGCAAGGTGGCTGCAGTGACCATAGGATGGTAAGAACTCGAATTAGCCTACAGTAGAGGAGGAAACGGACGAAACTGGTACATAAGAAGCCAATCAATGAGTTAGTGGTAAGAGGGAAACTAGAGAAATTCCGGATCAAGATACAGAACAGGTATTCGGCTTTAACTCTTGAAGAGGACCTTAGTGTTGAAGGAATGAACGACAATCTTATGGGCATAATTAAGGAGTGTGCAATAGAAGTCGGTAGTAACTACGTTCGACAGGATACCAGGGCGCTATCTCAGGAGACGAAAGATCTGATCAAGAAACGCCAATGCATGAAAGCCTCTAACCCTACAGCTAGAATAGAACTGGCAGAACTTTCCAAGGTAATCCACAAGCGTAAGACAGCTGACATAAGGAACTATAATATGGATAGAATTCAACATGCTCTCAGGAGCGGAGGAAGCCTAAAAGCAGTGAAGAAGAAAGTAGGAATAGGCAAGAATCAGACGTATGCGTTAAGAGACGAAGCCGGCAATATCTTTACCAATATGTATGAGATAGTTCAAGTGGCTGAGGAGTTCTGTAGAGATTTATACAGTACCAGTAGCACCCACGACGATAATGTGAGAGAGAATAGTCTAGAGGAATATGAAATCCCACAAGTAACGCCGGAAGAAGTAAAGAACGCCTTGGGAGCTATGCAAAGGGGGAAGGCAGCTGGGGAGAATCAGGTAATAAGAAATTTGTTGAAACATGGTGGGAACATTGTTCTAGAAAGACTGGCCACCCTATATACACAATGCCTCATGACCTCAATCGTACCGGAATCTTGGAAGAACGCTAACATAATCCTAATCCATAAAAAAGGGGACGCCAAAGAGTTACAAAATTATGGACCGATCTGCTTACTGTCCGTTGCCTACAAAGTATTTACTAAGGTAATCGCAAAGAGAATCAGGAACATCTTCTGTCAACAGGACTTCTGTCAACCAAAGGACCAGGCAGGATTCCGTAAAGGCTACTCAACAATAGACCATATTCACACTACCAATCAGGTGATAGAGAAATATGCGGAATATAACCAACCCTTATATACAGCTTGCATTGATTACGAAAAAGCGTTTGATTCAGTCGAAACCTCAGCAGCCAAGGAGGCATTACGGAATCAGGGTGTAGACGAGCCATATGTAAAAATACTGAAAGATATCTATAGCGGCTCCACAGTCACCGTAGTCCTCCATAAAGAAAGCAACAAAATCCCTATAAAGAAAGGCGTCAGACAGGGAAATACGATCTCTCCAATGCTATTCACAGTGTGTTTACAGGAGGTATTCAGAGAACTGGATTGGGAAAAATTGGGGATAAAAGTTAATGGAGAATACCTTAGTAACTTGCGATTCACTGATGATATTGCCTCGCTTAGTAACTTAGGGGACCAATTGCAACGCATGCTCACTGACCTAGAGAGGCAAAGCAGAAGGGTGGGTCTAAAAATTAATCCGCAGAAAACTAAAGTAATGTTTAACAGCCTCGGAAGAGAACAGCAGTTTACGATAGGTAGCGAGGCACTGGAAGTGGTAAGGGAATACATCTACTTAGGGCAGGTAGTGACCACGGATCCGGATCATGAGACTGAAATAATCAGAAGAATAAGAATGGGCAGGGGTGCATTTAGCAGGCATTCTCCGATCATGAACAGCAGGTTGCCATTATCCCTCAAGAGAAAAGTGTATAACAGCTGTATAACACCAGTACTCACGTACGGGGCAGAAACCTGGATTCTTACGAAAAGGGTTCTACTTAAATTGAGGACGACGCAACGAGCTATGGAAAGAAGAATGATGGGTGTAACATTAAGGCATAAGAAAAGAGCAGATTGGGTGTGGGAACAAACGCGAGTTAATGACATTTTATTGAAATCAAGAAAAAGAAATGGGCATGGGCAGGACATGTAATGAGGAGGGAAGATAACCGATGGTCATTAAGGGTTACGCACTGGATTCCAAGGGAAGGGAAGCGTAGCAGGGGGCGGCAGAAAATTATGTTGGCGGATGACATTAAGAAGTTTGCAGGGACAACATGGCCACAATTAGTACATGACCGGGGTAGAGGAGTATGGGAGAGGCCTTTGCCGTGCAGTGGGCGTAACCAGGCTGATGATGATGATGATGATGATGATGATCCATGTTCTTTCTTAAAGGGAGCCACGCAGACATTCCGTGAAAGGCCCTTCATGTCGATGATGCTGGTCACAGATGTGGTTCAGCAGGGACCTCCAGATGCTCACTTCTAGGTCGCCATCACTTTGTCCCATAGGAGCTATCCAGTAGAGATGATTGATTATGCTATGTATCCATTGGTGAATATAAGCACATTTGCGGAATTCGGCAGCTGCTTTTGGCTTCTTCTTCAATCCTAGGAAAAACAGCACGTGATCAAGACACTCATTGTTGCTATATAATAATGAGGTATATTCATTTGCAACGTGCCACACATCAAAATAGTGTGTTTTGTCAAGCTTTTTCTGGCTGCAGAAGCCTCTGATGGCAGGGTGTCGATCTGCAAAATAACGTAACTTTGGAAAAGACAGGCCTATAAGTAAACGTAAAGGTACCATCTGCAGCCATTTAAGTGCAGCCAGTGGAGTGCATGGTTTTTGTACAAGCTATTGAAAACCAAAGGGCATAGACATGTACGAGAAGGTTCGATGTGTGTTTGTGACGTCAGGGTTCATAATACAGCTTCAAACTTTCTCGCTTTTCGATTGTCTCACAAAAACCACGCCATCCCCATGCATTGCACTGTTACCATTTCAGTGACTGCACATTGTGCTTTGCGTTGTGTAGGGTTGCGGCAATTAGAGCCTAGCTCAGTACTAAATAATGAAGCTCAGCAGGCTGTACATGCAAGCTGTACACGCAGAGTATGACCACTGAAAACCACTTACCTGTGTAATCTTAAGGTTCAACTTTACCTGTGGTTAGGGAGCACACTGGGATATCCTGCCTTTCCAAGTAGTCCAGGTTCGTCACCAAGCCCTCCTTCTCTATTGAAGTGCTGCTTGGGACTTCAGGTGACTATGAAAAAAGAAACATGCCAGTTGGAACTTGGTAGCAGTTGATTGAATTATTTGCCTTATTAGTTACTTGCCCGTCTTACTTGTACTTGCTCACAGGGCAAGATTTGGTTAGCCTGTGTGCTAAGTAGAATGTATGTGTAGTACTTGGCGCTGTGCCCTGGTGAATCGCGGCGTCCATCACCAGCCAAGTCAACCTCGGTGCCTGCCATTTTGCTTGTCAAGCAAGTCTACTGCCCCTTGAAAAGTTGTATACAACATAATTTGTTATTGCACTAATGATAAGATGTAACTATTTCCAATGTTATGCTCTTTTTTATTCTCTGACAGCACTTCGTTCACTGTACTTCTATTGTGGCATAGTCATTCCACTACCAATTGTTCATGAAATGACAAAGCCTGTTCCACAGTTACAAGCCTTGCTAAAGTGCATTAGGCGAATAGCATAATATGGTTGGTAAATTGTTTGTGCTAAATTCTTATGATTGACAACTTTGGCCCTTGCTCCAAATTTATTGTTCCCGCGTTGCTTTAATAGAACATGTCTTCCATCCTATGCTGGTATACTGTCCAGCTTCACATTTATTTCCATACTTAATTATGAAAAAGGAGAATGCCGACCACGAACTAAAAAATTATTAGGTGAAAAATTAAAAGATGCTTTCATTTGGACAGTCGTCACGTTTGGAGTGATAATATTGTGAACAACGCTTCTGTGTGGGAGATGAAATATTTTTATTTTTTCATTCAGTGTTTTTGAGTTCTGGGTCGGTGTTGACATTTTTTCATCATGACCAGACAGGATTCCATCAAACCCTGGGTTTCATTTCCATACTTCCTACTTTCTTTTTCTTGCCTTCATCTGAGTGAATATTGAACTGGTTGTTAAAGGTTTAGGCAATGTGTATAAGGGGTCACATATTGGCTAATATAGGATGTGTTGTGGCTTTATTGTTCTATTGTACTTGTAATGCAAGCGTATATATAAATATTTATGCACTCATATTTGTGTATTCATAAAGGAGGTTATATCTATAACCAGGCTGATGATGATGATAATTTGTGTACATGTGATGTATCTTGCCTTTTTGTTGGTTACTAGATACCTGTCCTAAGCATGGCTTGATTTCAAGCTATCCATTGCTGCCTAAGAAGGGGGCAGCTGCCTCCTTGAAAATGCTCAGTGTAGTAGCTTTTTTGTAGTTGCTCCCTTCTTGTTGTCAAGATAAAGTAAAGTTGAATTGAATTCAAACTTGCGAATTGACCGCAGGACGAAGGTAGCGCTTCTGATAGGTGTAGAACCACATCTCAGCAACGGCTGTCATGTTAATAAACTTGAGGCACCGAAGCACCGAGCAATAGAACATTCTAAGAACAAGATAGCTCCTGCTAGCAGCACATTTCCAGCTGGTTTGTTCCCTACCCCTCGTCCCCCATTGGCTGACTTTGCCAGCTTTTTATGTCCTTTTGCTGGCACCTGCTTTCCACAGTGACCATGGTCCCCAACACGGAGTACTTGTTCACACATGATGAATGGCACACACGGCAACGTGACAGGAGTTCCTGTAAGCGGCTCTGGAAAACCAGAAACTTGCGCTGATCCTTAGAAAGTGCTGCGGGTTCCGTATCGCTGTAAATGATGAAGATGGCAAAGTTATCGAAGGCATGCATAAGGCATACTAAAGTGCAACATGCACTAGAATGAATACTTTGCTGTTTCTCTTGAGAAGCAAGCCATGTAACTCGAGTTTGGAGATGTTGTGCATGTTACCCTTACCAGGCCCTTCTAACATTTTAGTTAGTATATATTGGAAGTTTTTGAGCAGATAATCTTCAAAAAAGGTTTTCATAATCATGGAGACATAAGCAGCAATAAATAAATAAATAAATAAATAAATAAATAAATAAATAAATAAATAAATAAATGAGTGTCCTCGGAGGAGGTGAGCTACGTTTACTGCAGTGGAGACTCTTCGATTGCATCAACCAGTGTGAGCGACACTGTTCCCCTGCCCTTCATGTCGGAGCTGAGGATCCACATGACGTTTTGATAGCCACTGCAGCCTCCCTTCTGTCTATTAGAAGAGTGAAAATTAACGACACTGACAGAAAGCTGACCTGTCTCCTCTGTGTGCTGTTAATTTGCGCTCCTTTTCTAATAGCTTTGCATCACCAGCTAGCCCAACAAGAAGTACTCCTACGATCCCTTCGTCTGCCCCCCCCCCCCCCCTCCTATATCTTTTGCAATGTGGTGTAATTCTAAAAGTAGTCTTGCATGCTGAACATGTTACAATACCAAAGTACATGTTAATGCTGACGAGTCATGTGTTGCAGGTGGCACTCAACTGATACAAAAACATCTTTGATGGCAGGGAAATGCCTCCCTCGAGAAGGACATGCAGGCTTTCACATTATTTTTAGCTGTCTTTGTGACTTACATTGATCCTACAATTTTCAGGCACAGTTGGCTATGCACTGTTGCTTGTTTGCAATGTGCTAACCTGGGGCAGGAAGTTTTAGATGTTGACATAGAGGAAACTACTGGTTAAAAAGAAAGTCTTGTGGCACACGTTTTCTGTTATAATAATCTTTTACAAATTTGTATTCCAACTTCCAGTTTGCATGCCAGTGTGAAATAACATGGTTAAGATCACTGGCGTTTGGTAGGCACTGAACAGTGTACTATAAATTGCAAAAAAATGAGCTCTGCTCTTCAACCTATTGCTTTGGAGATTGCAAATTCAAGGTTAATGTTGCACTGTAGGGTTGTTCACACTCTGGGCGCTTAGAGCGCTCGGTCGGCGACGCAATCTCCGGGGTAAATTTCACCTCTGTCGAAGTGAGCCGAGTGGAAGAAACCGAACATACAGTCAGCTCCGAGGCAGCCGCCCGAGCTCCGAAACACACTAGTAGGTTGCACAAAAATAATCGGAGAACCTGCAGTTACTGCGCTGCAACGTCCGGAGGTAGGTATCGCATTGCGGAGCCTCGCCAGGATGTGAATTTTGTACTGTATGGCTGCTGAAGCTCCCAAGGGCAATGATACCTCAAGGTTAATTAGGGAGAGAAGATAACTCCCCTTAACATTGGCAGGTCCCTGCCATCGGCCTTGGGAGGTCGCGGTTGGCACCTTTCATTGCAATTTGGCAACTGCCGCTGCGTGAAAAAGACAGCGATCGAAGCGGCGACAGGAGAGCGATAGTGTCAACAACCTTAACTCTGTCGACATGGAAGGTCGTGCGCGTCTGCGTGTGCTCGTGATACACAGGCATTTTCATGTACTTAGAACACTACTGGAAACAACAGTGCGCCTAAAGAGTTGACAGTTGACTTCGGGTTGTAGTTCCAACCTTACCGTTGGATCCGCGAATCCACAAGCGGGACGCTGCGCCCCGCTGAAGTGTGTTATTCAAGCTTTATATAGTTTGCCAAAAAAGTATCTTGCTCTAAACCTGAGGTTTCTTTTCACCTTCAGGTTTCACGAGGCGCAGTTCACCGGCCTTGGTCACCAAAGGACTCGCGTGAATATATATATATATATATATATATATATGTCTCTTACGGAAGGATGACAGAAGAGAGGAAGAAGATGGCGAGACTCTGGCGTCTGCGGGTTGTTGGTAGTGAGGCATCTTTACTACTCTGACTCATCGTGTATATAAATCGTAAATACAGCCTTTCTATATTCCGAACACCCCCGTAACAATATTACAATCTGGGCGCACACTGATCAGCACGGGGCCTGCGGCGTTGGAACTGAGCGACAGTGCCGCATCATAAGCTCCGTAAGGTTTGAGACCACTTCTGGCGTTCAAAACAACGCGAAACAAACGATGTACGAGCGTGGCGACGCCGAAAAGGGAGTGCGGTCTAAAACAGTTCGAACGCACGCGGGCGCATTGGCTCTGGGCGCCGCTGAGCCGTGGCTTAGCGTCAGCAGTCGACAGTTGGTTTCGTCCGGAAGTGGGTCATCCATGTGCAAACTTACAGCGAAGTTTTCGCTCACTTCAGCTATACTTCAGCCCGTTTAGTTACCTGTGTCAATCAATATCCACGTTAACAGTAAGAAAGAGTGCACTGATCTAAACACCCTTCTTGATTAATGTAAGTGATCAGCCAATAGCAGCCGTCTAAGGGAATGAGCTTTATGACGAAATAAAGCACACAAAAGAGAGTTAGAAAATGGCTTCTTTTGAAATGAGAGCGTTTGGGAAAAAAGTGACTTCGCGCTCCGCTTGTGAGCCCAACGCGTCGCGCAAAAGTGCAAAATTTGGCTGAGATATTCACAGCAGCATGTACCACCCACTGAATGTGTTTTTGCAAAGCCTGAGGAGTGGTTCAGGGCCCCTGTATTGTCAATCACAATATCGGCTATCCCCCTTTACTACCTGATCCAAAGCGCTCTCTTTCTGTCTCTTAACGTTACGCCTAACATTTTTCGGTCTATCGTTCTTTGCGCGGTCCTAAACTTGTTCTCACGATTCTTTGTCAGTCTTCAACTTTCTACCCCATATGTCAGCAATGGTAAAATGCACTGAATGTACACCTTTCTTTTCAATGATAGTGATAAGCTTTCAGTCCGCAGCTCACAATGTTTGCCGTACGCATTCCAACACATCTTTGTTCTGCAAATTTCCTTCTCATGATCAGGGTTCCCTGTGAGTAATTGACCTGGGTAAACATGTTCCTTAACAGACTCTGCAGGCTGACTGACCATCCTGAACTTTTTTCCCTTGCCCGGAGAGTCATCATTATCTTTTCTTCTGGATATTAATGTTCAGCCCCACTCTTACACACACTCTGTTAAGGACATCAATCATTTGTTGTAACTCGTCTCCAGTGTTGCTGAACAGGACAATGCCATCTGCAAACCGAAGGTTGCTGATATATTCGCCTTCCATTCTCACTCCTAAGCCTTTCCAGTTCAATAGCTGAAATACTTCTTTCAAGCACGCAGTGAATAACATTGGAGAAATTGTGTCTCCTTGTCTGACCCCTTTATTCCTAGGTATGCTTCCACTTTCCTTGTGGAGAAATAAGGTAGCTGTGGAATCTCTGTAAACATTTTCAAAGATGTTCACGTAAGCGTCTGTACTCTTTTATTACGTAATGCCTCTATGGCTGCTGGTATCTCTACTGAATCAAATGCTTTTTCGTAATGTATGAAAGCCACATATAGAGGCTGATTCTACTCTGCGGATTTCTCGATTGCCTGATTGATGACATGGATGTTATCCGTTGTAGAGTATCCCTTCCTGAAGTGAGCCTGTTCCCTTGGTTGACTAAATTCTGGTGCTGCTCTTATTCTATTGGAAGTTTTCTTGGTGAATATTTTATATAATACTGGGAGTAAGCTAATGGGCCTACACATTTTTATTTCTTTTACGTCTCTCTTTTTGTTGATTAGTATAATGATGGCCTTCTTCGAGTTCTATGGGACCATTTGAAATTGATAGGGAGTTCGTATAGAGGGCCACCAGTTTTTCAGGCGTTATGTCTCCTCCATCGTTGATTAAACCGACCGTTATTCCATCTTCTCCTACCGCTTTTGCCCGATTCATATCTTGAAAAGCCCTTCTAACCGCATGCCTAGTTATATAAGGACTCTCTATATCGTGTTTATTATTACTTCGAATGAAGGTATCGTGGCTCCTCCGGGTATTGTACAGATCAGTTTAGAATTCTTCCGCCGCTTGTACCACACCTTCGAAATTACTGATATTACCCTGCTTATTTTTCGGGTCCTACATCTTGGTTTGTCCTACCCCAAGTTTCCTTCTCACTGATATCATGCTGCTTCCACTTTTTACTGCTTTCTCACTCTTTCTCAGGTTATAATTTCGAATATCCCTTATTTTCTCCGTGTTCATCAGTTTTGACAGTACTGCGAATTCTATTTTATCTCTTGAGTTGGACACTTTAATTCTTTGCCGTTTCTTTATTAGGGCCTTTGTTACTTGGCAGAGCTTGCCTGCTGGTTGCCTTGGTGCCTTACCTCTTAGTTCAACTGCTGCCTCTGAAGCCATCTTAGTTGCTGTTTCATTGATTGCCTCTATGTTATCTTAATCTCTGATTTCTAAGGCTACATATTTGTTTGCAAGTAACAGCCTGTATAAGCCTGCTTTTACACTCACTGCGTCTAGGCTGGCCTCATTCTTCCTGACCATTTTTACTCTTTCTCTCTTCAAATTGAGGTGATTTGTAGACTTCACTGCATATGATCGCTGCACTTTACTCTACATAACACTTCAACATCCATAACTATATTGGGGTCGGCAGAGAGCATGAAATTTATTTCATTTCTTGTTTCACCATTAGGGATTTTCCATACTTAGAATTTTCCTTTTGGTCCAACGCTTACTGAAGAAGGTGGTAATTATTCGCAGGTTATTCCTTTCCGCGAATTCTACCAACATCAGCCCTCTAGCGTTCCTAGAATCGACGCCGTAGTTGCCAATTGCTTGTTCACCAGCCTGCTTTTCCTCCACTTTTGCACTGAAGTCACCCATGACTACAGTATACTGAGTTTGCACTTTTCTCATCACTAATTCAACATCTTCATAAAAGTTATCTACTTCATCATCACCATGACTGGATGTTGTTGCATAGGCTTGTGCTAACTTTAATCTATACCTCTTATTACGTTTGAATACGACTACTGCTACCCACTCAAAAATGCTGTGGAGTTCGTCAAGGTTTCCCGCTATGTCCTCATGGATTACGAATTCCGCCCCATATTGCTCCTTATCTGGGATACCTCTATAGCAGAGGACATGACTTCAACACTTCAACACATCTCATAGTCAGCACTTCATAAGCCTCACCAGTTCTGCTAATCTTACTAAGGCCAATGATATCCCAAATAATGCTTGATAGTTCCTCGCTCCCTCCAGAAGAATATTATTTAAGATATTCGATGCTAAAGACATACACTTTATTAGGAATCAAACTGCGCTCGCTAAACATTTACTTGTGCTGACAGCGACGCTAGCCACCCTGTGCTTGTGTGATTTCCTTTGCGGCGTGGAGAATTGGGTCCGTGTTTTGCTACCCGAACACCTGCAAACTATACTAAAACGCAATATTTTCTACACCGTGACCTTCTGAGCATTCAGTGAGGCGGAAATCAGAACGGCACTCCAAGGACTCAACAGTAAGTCAGCCCCGGGACCGGATAGGGTTAACAACAAAACGCTCAAAAACCTGGACGACAAATCTGTTACCGAACTCACGGGCTATATGAACAAGTGCTGGAAAGAAGGCCGCATCCCGGAGCAGTGGAAGAGGTCCAAGGCTATCCTCATACCCAAGCACGGAAAGCCGTTGAGTTTGGAGAACCTACGCCCAATATCTCTCACGTCGTGCGTGGGTAAGGTCTTGGAACACGCCTTCCTGAACCGTATCAACAGCCATCTAGAAGAGACGGAAGCCTACCCCCACACCATGATAGGCTTCCGATCCCGCCTGTCCACGCAGGACGTCAAGTTACAACTAAAGAACCAGATCCTTGACGACAAGACAAGAAACACCAGAGCCATCCTAGGACTAGACCTGGAGAAAGCATTCGACAACGTCGCTCACGAGTCGATCCTTAAACAAGTGTCTAATCTGAACCTGGGGGAAAGGTCCTACAACTACGTGAGGGACTTTCTGAACGATCGCACAGCCACCCTCACGGTTGGCGACCTCGAGTCCGAAGAACGAACCCAGGGAAGTGCAGGTACCCCCCAGGGCTCAGTTATATCTCCGCTCCTTTTCAACTTAGTCATGCTGGGTCTCCCCAGCAAACTACGTGAAATCGAAGGAATCCACCACGCTATATACGCAGATGATATAACGATATGGGCAGACCGCGGCAGTGATGGGCGAATTGAACACGCACTACAAACGGCCATTCACAAAGTGGAAGAGTACCTCGAAGGAACGGGCCTCAAATGCTCCCCGAGCAAGTCCGAACTACTCCTTTACCGGCCCACGCGCAGAGGCATGCCACCAAAGAGCTACACAGGACCCCGGGAGTACGAGGAAATCGGCCTGTACACCCAAGACGGAAACGCAATCCCCAAAGTAAACAAGATTAAAATCCTCGGAATGGTCATTGAGGCCAACGGAGCTAACGGTGAAACCGTGAGGAAGATCAACGGCAAAGTCATCAGCGCCACGAGACTCATAAAGAGAATAACCAATAGACACGCGGGCATGAAGGAAGACAACGTCATTCGACTGATCCACTCATTCGTTATCAGCCACATCGCCTATGTAGCCGCCTACCACAACTGGTACGTCGCGGAAAAGAACAAGATTAACACGCTCATAAGGAAAACGTACAAGATAGCCCTGGGCCTACCGGAATCGACAAGTACCGAGCTCCTGACTCAGCTGGGCATATACAACACCATAGAAGAAATAGCCGAAGCACAACGCATCTCGCAGCTCGAACGCCTGTCGACCACCACGACGGGAAGACACATTATGAACACGCTCGGCATAACGTACCACAACCAGCACGGCCAGAAAATGCAAATCCCCAACAAAATCAGAGAGACCATTACGGTGGCAACGATTCCAAGAAACGTGCACCCCGATTACAACCGAGGTAGAAGAAAGGCAAGAGCCGAGGCTCTGCTCCGTTCATTCGGCAGGGAGAGAAACGCGCGCTTTGTCGACGCAGCCGAATATGCGAACGGCCAAACATACGCCGCCGTAGTCATAGACGCAGAGTCAAAAATCAGAACCGCATGCAGTGTATACGCCAAACACTCGGAAATAGCGGAGGAAGTAGCGATTGCGCTGGCCCTCACAGAACAGGAATGCGAAGTTGTACTCAGTGACTCGCAAACGGCAATAAAGAATTATGCCAAAGGTCGAATTTCCAAGGAAGCCCTGTCCATTCTGGCCAAAGCGGGCAGATCCAAAACCGCGAGCTCGAGGATCATATGGTTCCCCGCGCACGTCACCACGGAAGGCGACGCGCTCCCGAACCTAAACGAGACGGCGCACCGGACGGCGCGAGACATGACCCGCCGCGCCGAACAGGGCAACGCCTCTCGCACGATAGCGAACGCTTCTCGAGCAGAACGGGACAGGCTCACCAGATACAACGACATCACCAGTGCATATTTGAACGCCAGAAGGATATACCCACCGCCGAGTCCCAAATTGAACAGGAGGCAGGCCGTCGCCTGGCGACAACTACAGACAAACACGTTCCCTAATCTATTCCGTCTCAAACGTATCTTCCCAGATAAGCATCAGGACGACACGTGCAAATTGTGCCAGGAAGGACCAGCAACACTCAAACACATGCTGTGGGAGTGCAATGTAGTTATAGAAGGGATGGCAGTTACTCCGGAGACCCTGTCGTCGAGGTGGGCCGCCGCTCTGCGCAGCTCAGACCTCGGAATTCAGATGTGGGCAGTCCAGCAAGCCCGTGAAGCGGCGTTGAGGCAGGGCCTTGACGTTCCTCCGTGGGAGACCTGAGCGCGGGTCGCGTTAAACCTTGCCGGACATACAAGAAAGTTGTATCCATCCATCCATCCATCCATCCATCCATCTACTCTGCCCATGTCATTAGCGGGTGACCACACCGACCACTGCATGACTAGCACGGCAAAGGCTACATTTAAATGAACCCGACGCGCACCTGCACTTGGTAGAGGACCTTAACTCGGCACAATATGTACTCTTAAACAACATCGGTGACATATTGACATGCATTTCATACGCAATGCAGAAACTTATAATTTAAAACACAACTAAGGAAGTCACACTTGACAATAATGGTAACAAAGAACTTTCATATAGTGAGCAAGATAACAAATACGTACATACACGAATACGAAACGAAAGAAAAGCAAAAGAAAAGGAAACCAGGACTCCTCCGAACCGCCTACATAATTCCTCACAAAACCAACTGTATTGAAGCGCTTACACATAATAAAATAAAACCGGTATCTATGATATTACCTCAATAATAAATTGTGTTTTAAGATCTTTTAGTCAAACGGTCTGCATTACCTCATTGATTATGCGATAATTTCAGTTTAGAATATAGGCATCTCATATTTGACTTGCAAAAGGTAATTTGTTCATTGTTTTTGTAGTTGGTAATGAACCTTTCTAGAATTGAACCTTTTAATCATGTAGCGACAAGTTTCTTGAAATGTGTGCAAATCTTTCTTTATTTTACAACATACTCCGATGTAACTTCCTATCTTACGTATGTACAGTTTGTTAGTGCTTAGAAGAGATTTGTTTTAAATGACTGCCTAATGCTTTCACTATACCTGAAGTTCTGGAGAGCACAAATTGATTTCTTTCATAGAATTATTAGAATGTCTGACATTTGTAAAAGTGGTCGCACCCCAGACTAGCAAACAATATTCTAAATAGTACTGGATCATTGAACACAAAAGTATAGTTTTGAACTTAGCTCGAACTTCAAGACGTAGTTTATATGAAATACTTTGAAGCTTTGCCAGCTTAAGCTTCAAATATTTCACACGTGTACCCTACAGTTCTATGCTGCTATCAAAATTTACGATATCTCGAAATTCGTTCTTAAAATTACTCCTGACAAGAACATTTCGAGGTCTAAATATTCTGTATTTGTTTTTGTTATATTCATTTCAAGTCGATTTGCTTCCAGCTACAGGGAAAGCTGCTCGGGCCAAGCATTTCTCTCAACCATATATTGGCTAAGTTGTTGTCACTGAAAAATATATTGGTTTGCTTCACGTATATTGGTTACCGCTCGTGTCGTCGTTTTGTGTTCTCTTTCCGTGTCCTCGTTTTTATTAGCGTTCAGTATGACTTGCAGAAGAGCACAGTGTCGTCAGTATGTGGTATTCTATTCTATTCTATATTGACATGCAACAAAAATACTGTAATTATTATTCCGGTCAATTGCTATTTCTCAGCTTGTAAAAAAATGGTTGTCTCATAATTGGACTTGGCTCATTTTAAATTTTATATGCTTGAATAAAATGGAGTGTCCATGTTTGTTATGATTATTTCAAATTTTCTTTGGCGGGCAGATCACAGCAGCTGTGACCGTCACTGCATAGTTATGGGCACATGTTATGTATCTGATCGGAACCATCTAATCGGTGGTTCTTCCTGCATGTATACTTAAAAAATATCGACCTAGGAACAGCACCAGCTGTCTTTTCATCAAACGTATCCGGTGTCACTTCCCCCAATGGATTGCGCCAGCTGCAAGCATACTAAAAATTGTTTGCGCTAGTTTTATGTACTGAATATGCATTCATGTTATTTGTGGTAGTCACCCGCCGTGGTCGCTTAGTGTCTATAGTGCCGGGTTGCTAAGCACCAGGTGGTGAATCGAGTCCCGGCCACGGCAGCCGCTTTTCGATGCTGGCGACATGTGAAAACACCCATGTATTTATATTTTGGTGCACAGTAACGAGCCCCAGGTGGTCCAAATTATTCCGGAGTCATCCACTACGGTGTATCTAATAAGAACATGGTTTGCCACGTAATGCCCCCTATTTTTTTTTTCATTTGTGGTAGCGCATTTACTACGTCTTGCAGAGATGGTGGTACACTACGGCCTCGAGTGTCTCGAGTGTCGCTCTTCAACCATTCAGCCAGTCATATTTTCATCTTCTCGGTACTTCTTTCGGTGGCGCCGCGGATCGGTGTCTTGGGTGAGTCTGAAATGTAGGACGCAAGGACGTCACTCAATAGCGACGTCCTTGCGGAGGTTGTTGGTCCAGTTCTCACTGGCGGCACGTTATCTTTTCGTTCGCTTTCATTTCCCTTTTCCTTATTATTTTCTAGAGTTCTATTTCAAGCACAGCTAGTTTCCCCTATGCTTTCCTTGCGTTCATCGTCTGCTTGCTTTACGTGATCATGATTAACAATATCGAGCCCCTCGGTTTGCTTTCTTCTCTCGCTGATCACTCTGAGAAAAGCTGGCCTACCAGCCGTAACGTTTGGCAGTAAAAAAGAACCCGCTTCCACGTACATAGTGTTTATTATTTGATGGTATACTAATGGAGCCAGTGCGTTTACTTCGCTGCCATATATATATATATATATATATATATATATATATATATATATTACAGGGAGTACAGAGATTTAAATATATTCACAGGTATATACAGCGCAATCACTGGCACACAAGATGGAAGCCCGTCCGCACGAAATCACCGAGCGTCGTCGCATTCCGTCCTCAGCTTCGTCTCTGGCTGTGCTTGGTAACATGAACCCCGGCAGCGCAGGCGCCGTCCCCATACGCTAGATTGTCAGAGTGGTATCGCTTAAGTCAGGTGACGTGGACGACATCGGTAGAAGGTCGAGACATGGTGGAATAGAGAGGCATGATTTCATATGCGACGTAAGTTACTTGTTGCAAGACACGGCACGGGCCGGACTAACGCAAAATCAATTTTTGGCAAAGGACCACTCGCCGTGACGGTGAAGGACCATATCGCCAAGGTCGAAGTGGGCATGGCGGTAGTGGGCATCATAGAAGCGCAAGTGAGCGAGTGAGTGAGGGAATAAACTTTTATTGGGTCGAGCGAAACGAGATAAAACGCTCACCTGGCTAATCCCACGACATGAGCGACTGGTCTAGGCTGTCGACCCGATCGCGGCCGCGCTGGACGGCCAGGATTTCGTTTTCAAAGACGGGTCTTCGCAGGAGCGGGTCCCACTCTCCCTTGGTGAACTTCGGGCCCGACAACCCGCACTCCCAGAGCATGTGAGACAAAGTAGCAGCCTCACCACTAGCCGCGCAAGAACAATTCGGGTAAATGTCCGCATATATGCTGTCAAAGGACGGCGGATTTGGGTAGGAGTTAGTTTGCAGGAGTCGGAGTGTGACCGCCTGCGGCCTGCTGAGCTTGGAATGAGGCGGCGGCAAAAAATTTCCCTCTAAGTAAAACAATTTAGTAGTTTCCTTGTGCGTGTCTCGGTCCGGGCACAGATACGCCTGATCCGAGGGCAGCGCCGTAGGTAAAGCCTCATGGGCAGACTCGTTGATATTCAGAGGAACCATCTCGAACGCGCTGACGTGGGCAGGGAACCAAAAGATGGAGTGTGTAGAGCTGTTGCCTTGTTTGGTGCCTCTCAGAATTCGAACTACCTGCCGCGCTGCCCGGCGTTTCTGGAATACCTTGACTTCCGCTTTCGAATCGCTATACATTCTGTCTCTCCGACCGTCTTGCATGGCGATTGCAATGGCCACTTGCTCGGCTACCTCGGCGCCCATCGTCCGGACCGACGCACGGTTGATGACTCTGCCCCGTGCGTCCACGACGGAAACAGGAAAAGCCTTGCGGTCCCGGTAGTCGGCGGCGTCCACGAAGCTTGCTTCGTTCTTGTCCTTTTAGATTTGGGGAGCTATAATGTAAAGCTATTCCAAACTTTTCTATTCCAATTCTGCAATCAGCCCCACGCGATTGGTCAAAAACTTTTTTGAAGCACCCCCACTACGCCTGTCTATTCACGCGACGTCACGAAAACCGTGATAGCTCCCCATCTCATGTGATGCATACACACTGATTACGCATTATTGGACTGAACAAAAGAAAATAGTTATATCTGATTCGACGCCTTTCCGCCATTAGCCTTTGGCTATTGGTCAAAAGTTTCCGTGCTGCGCCCACTTCACCTGTCTGACACGCGACGTCACAAAACCGCGAAAACTCACGGCTTAAAAGTGACGTGTAGGCGTTAAAGATGCTATAATATGCCGAACAAAACTTTTTTATTCTGTATAGCCATAGGGTGGGCCCGTTCTGAAAGCAATAAAAGATGGCTGCCTTCGATCGTTCAGGCATTGGCTACTCGCACCTGCCGGAAAGCCTGTGTTTATTGCGCACAATAATACTTTTTGCGTGGCCGTGTAAAGTTTTCAAGCGCTTTCGGCACGTTTACGGCCTCGCTCTGCCAACTCTTTTTTGGAGAGGATCCCTTTTAGCGGAATTCTTAACCTTCCGTTGCATGCTGCCGCGATTTTCGACTTGCAACCTCAAGCCAAGTAAGGAAAAGTGGACCAATAGCAGACGCCTGAACCACCCTCTTCACCCGGTTATCGATTTTCAGTGCAGTGGCTCGGCCCCATCGAATCCCTCTCCACTTAAGCGTACTCCTCGCCTCTTGTCAGCCAATTACATAATATAAGCCACTCAATGTATGCAATGTCATTCGTTTCTAAAGCAAACAAAAGTGAGCTATAACCGAGGAGAGCGTTTGATTGGTCTGTTCAGACAACCCTGCGGGTGATTGGCCGATGCTTGCGTCGGCGGTTACGCAAATTTGACGCCAGGAGAGTGGAATAAAAACATATTGGAATCGCTTTATGTTATAGGCCCTTGCTTTAGTATCGTGGACGCTCTTGCCTTGTGACGACCTGCGTTCTGCAAGGGATGAACGTTGCGGGCCGATGGGTCGACGACGTCGGTGCTTTTCCTGAGAAGCGGTAAAGCGCAGGCGGGAAATCTGGCGTGCCTCTACAGCTACGAAAACGGTGTCATGGGCGTATTCTGACGACATGTCAAGAACGGTTGGAGGGAGTGTGTCAAATGGCAGCGTGGCATTTCTCCCGTAGAAGAGATAAAACTCAGAAACACATGCACACACATGTCGGGAGGAATTATAAGCAAATATTACGAAAGGCGGAGTGACGTCCCAGTCACGATGATTGCCAGAAACATACATAGCAAGCTTGTCTTTGATAATTCTAATAAAACCATTCTATCGAAATCTTCAATTCGGAATATTAAGACAATTCAAGCTGTTGGTCTGACGGTGGCACACCGTTCTCAACTTGTGAATTGTAAATGAAGAGTGCAAGAAATCCTGGAAAACCTTTGATTTTAGATAGCGGCCCCAGTCTGTGAGGAGCTGTCGAAGAGAGCCGTGGTGACGTATAACGTCTTCAAGGAAGAAGTCGGCAACGTCTGTTATACAGCTGGTTGGGAGAGCCCGAGTGATCGCGTACCGGATCGTGTAGTCGGTATACCGATTGCTATCCGCTTATTTCCGCACGCAGAGACCGGGAAAGGGCCACGAAGGTCAAGCCCCACCCTAAAGGATGGCCCCGACGGTACATCAAGGTGTTGAAGGCGACCTGCTGGGAGTAATGCTGCTTTCTTGTGGCTTTGGCATTATTTACAAGAAGCGACCTGACGGCAGATGGAACGGTAAATACCGGGCCGAAAGAAGTGATACCGAACACACTCATACATTGGAGGGACCCCGGTGACCTGTGGTGGGAGCATCGTGTACAGTTTGAGGCATATGTGTGGGAATAACCAAGAGCATTTCAGGACCGTCAGGTTGCATGTTGTAATGAGACGCCATCCTGCAGCAAAACATAGGCAGAGAAGGGGAAGGTGTCTCAGAAGTCAGCCAGAGAATGACCTGTTGCCAAATTTTCGCTTAGGAATTGAACCAGTAAGAGTGTGTTTAGCTCTTCGTTCCTTATTTAGCAAACACATTTAAGCAGCAGCTCGTTACGTTTCTCACTTAGTACGACTCCCCAGGCGGTCACTATCCGATTATTTATTTTCTGCGTGATCGCTCGCGTGTGCGCTCAGTTGCGATATACTTGTTCTTGCTGTGCACAAGGTGTATAACATAGATATTCTGTACGTTGTAATAGCTTTTACCAAATGGGGGGAGTATATTTGCTCGTCACTCGCCTACTGTGTGGATCGTTACGAAATGTTCAGCTTCGAAATTTTCAGCTTCCAGTAGTTGAGCTGTTGGTGCACCTGTTCATTTATTCTTGATATCTTGGCGACAGAGTGGGCGTAAGTTAGCGTGCGAGTTGGGGTGGATGTGTGTAGATAACGTGCGAGAAAGTTACTATATGTCATGAAGCGGCGCTAGTCCCTTTGCCACCGAATAACGAGCGGTACTCATTCGTGCAGACGTTCCAGGGTTGAAGTCCTTTCCTTGTAGGTTATCGATGCAACGCTAGCAGATAAGTGACTTTTTTATTTTAGAGGGAAGCCGCGCTTCGCAAAGGGCCGGAAACATAGGCAGTCCTTATGTAGTAGTGGTTTCTGAACTTGGCCTCGAAGGTTCATTCCACTCAATAATATGCCAGTTAGAATTTTCGCAGCCAACTGCTGCACACGTCTTTACTCCACCGCTGCATGTTTTACAGCATGCGTTAGAGAAACAGTGCAGCAACACAGTGAGTTAGAGAAAAACCAGTTGCATTTGCGATAGCCGATCGCACAGAAGCAGAGCAGGAGAGGTAATGGTTTCGTATTCGTGTGCTTTCGCTGAGGCAACGTGCGCATGGATTGATGGATGTTATGGGCGAGGGCCCCTTTGGAAAGGGGCGGTGGGTTGCGCCACCAAGTTCTTGTTATTTTACTGCTTAATGTCCTACCTAGGTTAAAAAAGGATGAAAAAGAAAAAAAGGAAAAGGATAAGCTTTCCACGATGAGTTCCCATAATCAAGCTTTCTGAGCCCCTATTGTGAACTTTGTTTTTGTACGCCTCCGCTGTTTATCGCTTCCCTACTTTTCTTCCACCACGGCACGCCGTCGAAAGCGCCCTCTGGTTTATCTAGAGGAAAGTGTTTCGCGAAGAAGATCAATACGCTGGTAGTATCTAATAACTCGCGCGCGTATCTTGGCACTTCCATCGGGAGGAGGAAGAAGAAGTGCCTCGGAAGAAGAACGCCTACAGCTAAGGTCTCTTCATTTTCCTGTGTCTCGGACGTTTTTCAACATCAGAGGCTGTGCAAAGGGCACAACGTCATCCTCCAGGATGGGGGATAGGAATCCCAGCCAAGCATTTGACCCTGGTCGTCCACCACTGGCTGCATCGAAGACAAGGGACCGCACTGGCCCTTCCGCTGTCGCCCTTGAATCTTCCGACAGCTCAACGGTTGAAGAAATGGAATCGGACAACGATTTCACACTTGCCGTGGGTCGCCGTTTGAAGAGAAAACTCAGGAGGACATCAACAGACAGTGAATCGTTGCCCAGGCAGGACAGTGGTAAGCAATCATTCACTGTTGCTTACGTCCCTACCACAGCTACCGACGATCTGAATACTTTGAACAGGCAAAGCTTAACGGAGTATTTTGAGCGAATTGCGCCCGGCCAAGTCAGCGAGATCAGAATTAACGCACGGAGGAACATCCTTTCGGTGGACGTGAACAACAAGTCAATTCTGGATACGCTAAAGGCTGCCACACTACTAGGAAACATCCCAGTGCGCTCCTTCTTTGCGTATGGAAAAGGAACCTCGACTGGCGTTATCTCTGATGTGGACAAAGAAATCGCAGACACTGACCTCCAGAAGCTTTTGAATTCCACCGCACCAATAGTGCAGATTCACCGCTTCGGTCAATCCCGGTGTATTAAAATAGTCTTTGACTCTGAAACATCACCTGACTACGTAAAAGTAGGATACGTAAGACACCGTGTGCGCCCTTACGTGCCAAAACTGGTGCAGTGTCGGAAGTGTTTCAAAATAGGACACGTAAGCGCAGCTTGCAAGGGCGGCGTAACATGCCAACGGTGTGGAGGGGCCCATCAAAATGATAGCTGCGATGCTACTGCCCTAAAATGTCCCAATTGCGCCGGTCCACATGAAGCGACATCAAAAGACTGCCAGAAAATCAAGGACGAAATGTCAGTGCTTCGAAAGATGGTGCGGGACAACTCCACTCACAGACAGGCTGCTACATCGATACGCCGCCGCAGACGTCGATCGCGACACAGACGACAGCAAGACAAGAGTACTTCCCGTACAGATGGACCATCGACCGCATGGCAAACTCCTCGCTTGCCAAGTTTTCTTGTGCGATCAAGATGCGGGCCTGACGTACCTTCTTCGGCAGCAGCACGTGGAACACATGCGCTGCATAAAACGACGCCTCCGCCGACCGACTCTGACATTGACTGGCCGTCGCTCCCACCCAAACAAACAGGCTTAAACGCGTCGGGTGATGTGTCTGCAAAGGTGGTTGAGAATGATAAGACAGAAAATGAAAATGTACGAAGTATGCTGAAACACCTGATAACAACGATGCGCTCACTTCTCTGCGGACTACAGACGCCGGTTGCTAAGACCGCGCTACATGTTCTAGATGCTTTGGAACCGCTCCTCACGGCTCTACAATAAGGCATCATGGCGCTATCTTTTGAAAACCAATTACGAAGATCTGCAATAATGCAGTGGAATGCCAGAGGCCTACGAGGCCGCCTCGCAGACTTTCGGCAATGGCTGTTCAAATACCAGTTTCCCGTGGCTGTAATATGTGAACCAAACTTGACGTCTTCAGTACGTGTATCTGGATATGTGCCACTGTGGTCAAAGAATGATCATAATTCAAGCAAAGTGCTCCGTTTTGTTCGTCGGAATTTAACGTGTCTTCGTCAAGACATTCCTGCACACGCTTCCAACGAGTACGTTTGCATAACGCTGAAGTACAAGCGGCGCACACTCTCAGTAATTGGCGGGTATATACCCCCAACATCGAGCATAGACTGTTCATATTTGCTGTCCATACTGAAAGCTTGTCCGGGTCCCCACATAGTCATCGGTGACTTTAATGCCCACCATCCCATGTGGGGCTCTGCTTCGACGAACGCCCGTGGTAGAGACTTGGCTGACTTCATGCTTAGTCAAGGCTTGATGGTGATCAATGATGGCTCGTCAACATACCTTCGAGGCTCTTACTACAGCAGTTGTCTTGATATTGCGTTTGTTTCAAAAAGCCTGCTGTCTGCTACACGATGGTGTACTGATCTCGACACCCATGGAAGTGACCATCTACCAACATATGTTCAGTTGAAATGGTTACGTCCACCAGCTCCTCACACTGTGCGTTCTATCGATTGGCCAACATTTCGAGAATCTGTGACCAATGCATGTCAAGCCATCCAAGCACAATCCAATATTGAAGATGTCATCGCGGCAACTTTACGTGACACAACAAAACACCTCAGCGCACCCTCACCGAGATCATCTATTGATGACCAATACGAGCGACTTCGCGCGATACGGCGTCGAGCAGAACGGAAATACAGAAGGACCAAATCACCATTAGACGTCACTGCATCACGCCGGGCTCCGCGTCATGTCCTGCGCCACCTTGACAAGCTTGACAAACAACGCTGGAGATCATTCTGCGGCTCTCTGGATCCGAGAAAACCTCTCTCTAGAATTTGGAAAATTGTACGAAGCCTTCGCTCGCCTCCACAACAGCTTCACCCGTTCAGCGCTGTGGCCATACGGCAAGGCCGGCGTGAAGTTGAGGTCACCGATGACTTCTGCAAATTACTCGTGAGCTCCTCGAACGATATACCAACCCATTCACGACTGACTTTCCCGTCATCTAGTGATCACCGTCTGGACGCACCTTTTACTATGCACGAGCTCGACACTGCGATATCTTCTTCCCGCCGGTCAACTTGTCCAGGACCAGACGGAATTACATACTCCGCGATCTGTCATCTTGGAGTAGAAGCTCGAGAAATTCTCCTGGCGCTCTACAACTACGTGGGACACAGCAACTGTGCCTAATCACTGGAAGTGCAGTCGTCTTGTGGCTTTACTAAAACCTGGGAAATGCCCACATGAGCTCTCACATTATCGGCCAATAGCCTTGGCAAGCTGTGTCGGTAAAGTGATGGAGCGGATGGTACTGAGCAGACTGGAATGGCTACTCGAGAAAAGTGGTGGACTTCCTGATTTCATCAATGGATTCAGAAGAGGCCGATCATCAATTGATGGTGTGATCGACCTAGTATCTTTTGTTCAACAGGAAAAGAGACGCCGTCGTCTGGTATGCGCAATATTTCTGGACATCAAAAGTGCCTACGACAACGTCTTCCACCATTCGATTCTTCAGGCGCTTGAGGATATTGGTGTTGGTGGCCGGATGTATGCATGGCTGCAGAGTTACCTCAGTGGCCGCACCATTTTCATGTCCACTTCGGATGGCGAGACTGATAGACATGACGTTCGCAGGGGTGTTCCGCAGGGTGGTGTCCTTAGCCCAATATTGTTCAATATCATACTGGTGGGCCTTGCAGACGAGCTACCTGAAACAGCGCGTATCAGTACGTACGCGGATGATATCTGTATTTGGTCATCTGGGGTCACACGTCCACAAGTGCGTGCAAGGCTCCAACGTGCGGCTACCATAACGGCGAAGTACTTGCGCCATAGAGGCCTGCAACTCTCAGCAACTAAGTGTGCAGTCATGGCATTCACGCGCAAATCAATGTCGCATTATCCAATCGTTGTCGACGGAACGGCGCTCCCTTTAGTCACCCACCAAAGATATCTTGGCGTGATAATAGACCGCAGCCTTTCTTGGACCAAACATGTTACTGCGCTTAGGGCTAAACTGACCAACTTTATACACGTTCTTCGTGTAATATCAGGACTGAGATGGGGCCCCTCTGAGCGAAGTTTGCTCCAAGTGTACCAGGCACTTTTTGTGGGCTACATACGCTACAGCATGCCTGTGTTATCTAACATGGGGTCATCTTGTATACGCACGCTGGAGAGCCTTCAGGCACAAGCACTACGAATATGTCTTGGCTTGCCACGCTGCACGTCAACTAAGGGCACAATAGCGGAAGCACGGGCTTGTCCTATCGACATATACAGGTCTTGTGAACCTATGCGAACGTATCTTCGCCTGCTAACCAGACACTCACACCATCCACTGTCAACACTTCCAAGCACCAACCTTGACTGTGCTTTTTCTAAAGCTATTGCATGTCACGCAAGCATTGTACCTGCAAGATTCCAGGCCACCGACATCCCCGTGACACCTCCATGGACATTGCCAAGACCACTAGTGAGGCTTCAGATACCCGGAATTCGGAAGAAATCTCACGTTTCCTCCATTGGCTTGAAGCAGCTCACCCTGTCCCATATATTTACATCATATAGTGGGACTGTACAAGTATATACCGATGGTTCGGTCACGCCATCTGCCACAACGGCCGTATTTGTCATCCCACAACTTGGAATTACTCAACGATTTCGATTAGACCACAAATCGACATCTACGGCTGCAGAACTTGCGGGAATACGAGAGGCTGTCCGTTTTATGAGAACGCAGACACCCCATAAATGGACCATATTGTGCGATGCCAAATCAGCGCTACAGGCGCTAAAATACTTTTTAAAGAAAGGACCATACTATCTGCTCGTGCTGGAAATCGTCGAACTTTATCACAGTGCCGAGTTAAGTGGCCACGTGATCACCTTTCAATGGATGCCTAGCCATTGTGGTGTCTTTGGTAATGAACTCGCTGACCGTGAGGCAAGATCGGCCTCCTCTTCCTCTAATGAAGTACGGATTGCCTACTCGCGACCTGACACCAACTCCATGATCAAGGCACTCATGCAGGACCTTACAAAGGCTTATAGAGCCCACTCTGATAATATTCACAGACGTCTACATACGATTGACCCAGACGGTAAATTCTGTTTGCCCCCGAAGCTTACACGGAGCAAAACATCATTGCTACACAGGATTCGGCTCGGCGTTGCTTTCACCCGTCGCTACGCACACCTCATCGGCCAATCGAACAACCCTGATTGTGTACACTGCCAGATGCCCGAAACACTGCAACACGTACTGTGCGACTGCCCAGCATATATGCTGGAGCGAAGGACATTAGACACTTTCCTAGCCAGCGTTGGCAGACAACTACTGTCGGAGGAAGCTATCCTCGGCCCATGGCCTGACACTGCAATTTCAGTGCGTGCAACAAAAGTTTTGTTGAAGTTCCTGCAGGACACCAAGCTCGACGAGCGGCTCTAGCGAGGCAACTGTCTCATGTACATAAGCACTCACCACTTCTCTTATCATCATCATCCATCCCAATACTTTCACTCCCCTTCCCTCTTCCCCAGTGCAGAGTAGCAGACTAGAGCGCACTAGCTCAGGTCGACCTCTCTGTCTTTCCTATCAATAAATTCTATTCAATATATTGGCACTTCCATATTTCCGGTGCGCTCGCGTACCTAGCGCCGATTGCCAGCAGCAGATACTACGCTGCAAGCAGACGCTACTTGTACAACAGACAGGCGGGAGGGTGTCTAGCTAATTCCAGCAAGCGCCTGCCTATAGGCCATGCCTGGTTATTCCGGCCGCTAATGGTTGACGTTAAAAGTGGACGTGCTTCTTGTTGCCACTTGCCGGCGCTCTAAGCAGCCGTCACAGTGCACTGACCACGCACTCGCGCGCGTTCCGTCTCATACAGGACCACCGTGTAGGTTTGTATGGTGTGCTTGTATGTTGCATGGAAAACAAATGAGGAGTAGTCGTTATCCATGGTCAATCGAAACTAAAGCTTAAGACTGCTTCAAGTGGGAAACGGTGGAGGCACCTGTGGTACATATCACAATTTTCCGGCTAGAGTGTTGTAAAATGCTATTTCAGCTGGCCAAATGCGGAAATGCAAGCTTGCGGCGGGAACCTCCGTTTCCTCCGTGGCGCGGAAGTCATTTGTTCTGCGGTGACAGTGACACATGACACCGCAGCACCTCCTCATCGGAAAGTGAACTTTTTTCTTATACCCTTGCTGTAGACGGGAGACAAAACAGATAATTTAGACCACGTACTAAATAAAATGAGCATCAATGCGCCATTTTTATGACAGAAAATTATATTCCGAGTGAGGCGACAATATTTTTTACAAGAGCCGTTTTTATGAAACGTCCTTGCCGGCGCAGACTTCATTGCCGTTGACCTGGGACGGACAGCGTGTGTAGCGTGCTATATCAGCATTACGGCATACACACACGCACACGCACACACAGACACGCACGCACACACACACACACACACACACACACACACACACACACACACACACACGCACAAACGAAACATGCAGTGTAAATATAAACAATGTTTGACTTTCATGCTTTACTCAGAATGCTGTCACAACATCTACGAAAAAAAGAATGGTATGTGATGTACCGGTGCAGCTTGCCACCTTTTCCCATTACAGAATGATGTGAACGCGCGCAAGCACAATTTTTTTTCTGACGTCTGTCCGCTTGAGAGATCACATCGAAAAAAAAAAAAATGTCGGTGAGCAGAAATGAAGCGCGTCCGGCTGGCTGCCCAGCCGTACCAGACACATTTCTGAAGTCAGCTCGAAGAAAGCACATTCGTGGATTTCTCGAATAGTGGTGATGCACTGCAACATGGGGTTGTCCTTTCTCGCTCTTTGAACCACCACCCTGGTGACGGTCAAGTCGGACACGCCTGCCGGCCCGCAGCAGCCACATCAAGGTGAAATAGACAGCTTTGCGTTAACATTATTTCGCTCAATCAGGCTCAACCATCGCCTTAGGCTGTTCACCTCTCTCTCTCTCGCTCTCTGTGACAATAATTAATGATGTGACTCTCGAAGGCACGCCCAGCAGATGACAAACATTGCGAGCTGTCGAGCGCTTTGTCGCAATCTGATACTCGTATTTCTCGTGTTACTTGCATATACCTTCAATCCATTTCGCACTTCTTCCTACACAGGGTAGACAGCCACTCCTTACACGAGATTATCCATTTCCCTCCTCAGCCCTGTTCTTTTATTTGCCTCTATTTCTACATGAAGACTTCCCAGCTGCAGTATGAGAACATTTTGGTCAGTGGTAAAGCCCTGCGCTAAACACAAGTGAAGGGTAACGTGCACGATGGGAAAAATAAGACCCCAAGATGAGCCGTGAAGGAATTCTCGAGCGCCACTGAATATTCCATCTAACCTCCTTTCATATATATGTATCGCTTTAACGTGTTGTACTGCGTTTCACTGCGTATTTATTTATTTGTGCCTGTGCCTTGTTTTGTTTCTCCACATCTACTACAGCCTGATTAAGGGATTCAGTATCTGAAAGTAAAAAAGTCACTAAACTCTGACATGAACATAGTACTTGCATAGCGTGCATATCACGTTGTGCAAAACGTAAACCAAAGTGAAAAAGTGACTGCGATAAAAAACACACTCTTTTCTGTTGCCGTCGTCCTTGCTCACTTTGGTTTGTGCCGCGACACATCATTATAAGTATGACACAACCATCCCAGCAACAAGTAATAAATACGGACCCGAAACATTGTATGATACTGAAGTGGACTGAGTATGGTTATTTGCTGAAAGATAACCTTTCACGGATGAACCTAACACATTTTAATCTTGAGGAGCACTTTAAAAATGCGCCTAACTGCAGCCTTTTACACCTAGGTGCAGAAATAAGCCCAGTCTCTTTTCAATTGAGGTAGCTAATCTTTGGTATTAAACTTTCTTTGAAATAATTGCTTCTAGCACATTCCAGAGAATAATTATCACCCAGAGGACAAAAGACACGTTAATAAATTACAATTCATTGCTTTCTAAATAACGAGGATCTTCGTTTACAATATCAATTTGATTTCACAGTGAAGGCGTATAATATATGACCAAATCTCTTTAGAAAAATCAAGTTGGTTGAATGCAATCTTTAGTGAAAGAGCCTATAACAGCACTGACGTTCATTTCTATGGAAAGGGGTAACTTGTATATCCTACATAGTGCAAGGCAATGGTCTTCAGTGGCCTGAAAAAGACACCGCACGCAACGGGAACTGTGCATGAAGGTGTTGGTGCCTTCACTTTAAGCGTTTACCTCCACGTTTGTGCCGCGTGTATGGGCACGTAAAGGCCTGAAATTCCGTTATCGAGTTAGGTCCATCCGGTTAGCTCAGCGACAGAAATCTGGCCCTCTGACGAATGAAAGTTATAGCAGGCTCATCTGAAGTTTACATTATGGTACCAATATGGCCGTTTGGAGGTTGCTGTAACAGTATGGAGATATACTGGAACCCTGACCGAGGGAACACACACGTAAGGCACTGTACCCTCGTAACTTGAGCCAAACATTAAGGACGTGCAAGTGCCACCAAGATGGACTGAAGCAAAGTAATGTTGTTTGCCGTCGCTTTGATATTATTTTTTGGATTCAGCCTAATCCTGTAGTTAGTCTTAATTATTCAACTTCTCAAATATTATAGTAAGATGAAAAGTGTCAATGAGAAAATTATAGAGCAAGATGAAAAACTCTCGATACGGTTTTCTGTTGGTCTATACGCGCTACGCAAAAGTGTTTTTCGAAGCATGAGAGAAGCCCGCGAGAACAGACAAAGTACCTCGAGCGGTCTGTGGCGCGGCGATCATTTGTGTATTCGCGGGCTTCTCAAGCTTGGAAAAACGGCTGCCTCGCTGGTGATTTCCTTGCCTTATTCGCTTCTCTAAGGGCGAGTGTGGGCGCCATGGAAAGAAAAATTATAGCGGCACGTTAAAGTCATATTCGGAGGTCGCATTTGTACGCGAATCCCGTCTGCCGAACCATTGACGCATGCGCTGAAACGATGCATCTTCATATAGTTTAAGCTCATGTGTGCAATATTTTCTTCGTAAGTTCAATTTCTCATCATTGAGATATGTGCGGAGTTCCCCATCTCCATTTCTATATCACCGTTAGTCGCCCTTGACACTCACATTTCCCCTCTCGAATTTTCTATCGTCACGAAACACAGACGAGACAGGCCATTTACGGCTCAGAACTCATTACCTTCTGTGGCGCCTCTCCTAGTCGTAGTTGTGTTTTGGTCGTTAAACTTCATTATGACGACTCAATCAAATATACGAGTTTATTACCATAACCTGACCCGTTCCTACGTATTTGAAGATTTTTTAGGGTTGCCATGTGACTACTCGAACTAAAAGAGCGTTGAGAGAAGTGGTTCCTGTGGGGAAGGAGGAACGGCTAGCACTATTTTCTGCAACCCATGCGGGAGCACGGTTCAGCGCCAGCAGGGTGGAGGAGATGGGAATAAAAGAGAGAGAGGGTAGGAGGGAGAAAGGTAGAGGGTCGTAGAGATGGAAGCGAAGTAGTGGCGGATCAGGAAGCCAGAGGTGGTGGGATGACCGTTAGGCCATCCGTCTTTGTAGAAATGTCCTATAGTCTCGCCGAGAGCCTCGACGAGTCGACGTACTCGACGACACTTAGGAAGGCTGGTAGCTGATTACGACAAGGGAAGAGGATATCTTCCTATCGTGAACATGGGAGCCCCAGGCGGTGGAACTCTTGCAGAAGTCGGCCGCGGTGCTGCAGGTGAGCAGGGCAGGCCAGCAGGAGGTGCTCCAGAGTCTCTGCTTCACCACAGGAGGCACAGGCTGGCGAGGTGGCTTTCCCAAGGCGGTGCCGGCGGGCTGCCGTCCAGTAGCAGCCAACTCGCTGTCGGAGCAGCAACGAGGCATCCCTTCGTAGGAGATCGTGCTGTGGAAGAGGCCGTGGAGGCCGGCCCAGGGATACCCGTTTGTCCGTGTGGCAGGCGATGATGTGCCGGCGCAGCCTGTGTCTCGAGAAGTCTGCGGCCGTTACGGCAGGGCTGAGGGAAACGCTTGAGTGGTGGGTACTTTTTGCAAGAGTGTCCGCCTCTTCATTGCCCGGGATCCCCACGTGTGCCGGTAACCAATGCAGAGATACTGAGCATCCTGCGTCCTGAAGGGCCGTCAGCGTTGACGTCAGCTTAAAAACACTATCGCTCTCAAACCCTTGAAGTGCTAGGCTTCACTATTGCTTTTTTGTTTCTGTAAATATTGATGGGGGCTGAGATTCAATTGAGCGGGCTTAGAGCGCCTCACGGCAACAAGTGACGGCAAGGAGAAGTACAGCGCATGCCAGCGTTATCATTTTTGCGGGCACGTACCCGTATTCACGCGTGTTCTTTACTGTTTTTTTGTCGTTCTATCACTGATGCTCTGTATTAGCTGCTGTGCCGCCACCGCATTTCAGATAGAACGCACTTTATAGGCGCACGTGACTTAAATTTCACAGTAGGTAAAATTTTTACTTTATTGATTTTTTTCCTGTACGAAAACAGTGCTTTCGCAGTTATCATTAAGTTTTCGGAAGAAATACAGGGGAGGCATTTCCTAAACCTAATAATTTGGATTGCCCGACAACCCCTTCCGCAGTAGGTAAATCAGACCGCCATGTGTTTTCATGCCTTCGGGGCATGAAATGCCTGCTTGTGAGTGTAAATTGTACAAATATTGAGCAATGGAATGGAAAACAACTGCGCAAACTATAAACGTATAATTTCCTTTCAAAAGAGTTCTGGTCTTGTGTTGTTCGACGGGAATCGCGTTGTGACAGGTTTCGCTGTTCCTTCGAGGGAACAGACAGTTAACTGCTCGTGCATAGGGCATCATCCGTGTGCAAAGTACGTGTAAGACGTCGCTTAGGCGACGTCTGCAACGGTTGTCGCTTGTACTTCCGCTTCCGCTTCCTCTTCTTCTTCCTTTTCCACCTCGAGTTTCAGTTGCACCTTGTTCGCCTGCTGAGCCAGCAGCTCGTGGATCAGGTAGCCCAAGCAGAACAGCAACGAGGCGGCCCAGAAGGTGTTCTGCATATAGACGTTAGCGAGGCGTTAAAAGCGTACTTTATGGGCAAGTTCGTAAGAATTTATTCTGTAAGTAGCTTGAGGAAGGGAGGGGGGTAGCATTCTTGTCACACTAGACTACTCGTGTACAGGTCACCAAACAGCCCTCACTTCGAAACCATCGAATTTCCTTGATTGTTCAAGATTACAGCTTTTATTGGCGCAATGACATCGTTGGCTGCAGAGCACTATGACTATATGCTTTCTTAATGCTTCCTTGATCCGGTAATTCCTTTTATAAATTGAGCAGCTAGGCCGGCCTATTTTACGTTCCTTCGCGCACAGAAAAGAATAGCGCAGTGCATACGTATTTTGGTTTCAACATTTCTTCATACACATGTAATAATATTTCAGAATAGATCTTAGCAGATTAGTTACGTGTAGCTACGACCTCTATTTGGGTATGGGCCCTAATAAACAGCATATTTAATTAGGTGTTCTATCAACTGCACGCACTATCACCTTATGGTGGCTCTATTTCACGGGTATATTTACAGCAAGAAGAAGAGTTAATTTGACATAAACGTGTATGAAAGTATTTCTTGACATCTGCACACATCGAACAAACAGAGTTTCTTGCGTCTCCACATCAGAATGGGTGCAATCTCAAGGACGCATTGTCACGTGACAACTCACAGTGAGACAACTCTGCACACTAAGGAAAATGTTAACCTGAAAGGTCTCTTTTCGCGTCTATAACTCATCCGCTTACGTCTTTCGCGAAGGGCGTTTTAGATAACACACCCATATGAAAGGTTGTTTAGTTAAGAGTTACACCCTTTTCACCAATGGGTGTTAACTCAGAGTCGCACCCTTTTCGCTCAATGGGTATTTTGTCAGAATTTTACCCTACGTGTACAAAAGTTCTTTACGGACATACGCCCTTCTTAATTAAGGGTGCATTATACAGACTTCTACGCTTTCATAAAGGTTTTGTATGCATGTATCCAGCATAAAATAACCAGGAATATACACGCAGTTGACATAAGCAGTGCATATATCCCTACACAGGTGCCTGATTTATTGATGACCGCCTTTACATAGCTAGTGATGGCACTACTATAGTGCGGGCAAACAGAATTCTTCTATGTGGAATGGACAAACCAAAGTGTTCTTTCAAATGCATGCAGAAAATATTTGTTTCCCTCCGTTATAAAAATTACGAACAAATACACAGCGATACAAATATAGGCAAACGGCATGGGCGTATCTACCCGGAAGGGGGGGGGCAGCGGGGGGACATTTGATTGCCCTATCTCAGACGTGGGGGGCAAAGTAGGCCATTTGCTTACCTGCAATTTTCAAAACCGGAAATAAGGCGTCTAGAGTCGCGATCAAGGTCTCTCGACTTTACAGAAAGCTGCAAGAAGCCCACTGAGTGGAGTTTTGGCCTCTCCACCAGCTGCACGCGGAGCCCCGGCTACAGTGTTTCTTCAGGGCACTAATCCCCTGTATGTATATAGCACACACGGTCTACTCAATTCCAGCTGGTAAATCTCCCACATCGACAGTGGCTCTTCAAGACATTCACCAAGGCACTGATTCGGGGTAGTGGGTCTGTCATACTGGAAACCTAGTGCATTTGAGGCTCCCAGTAGTTTCAAGGCTGCTTGCATTGATTTGGCCGTAAAATGTTTTTTCGCGATGAAGAAAGAGGCAGCACAAAGCGTTTGCTTTCTGCTGCGAGCGCTCTACATCGCGCACGCATTGCGTCATCGAGTGACGTATTTATATTTGCCTGTGCGCCCGTAACACGTCACTTGACAAAGGCGAATCTACTGTTAAGGAGGGGGGGGGGCATGCCTTCTCGACAGTCACAGGAAGGACAAACTAGGCCATTTGCCTGCCCCCTTCCACCCCCACGTATTTTGGCAGCGGGCACTGCCGGCTGCACACAGGCAAATTCAACAAAACAGCTGATGCCAAGCTTTCTCTCAGAATTGGGCTCCTATACCTACGATTTATTAATTGCGTATACTTTGCTTGGGCAGCTAGGATGGTATTTTGGGCCAAACCGCCACGTGCTGTAGCAGATGACGCTCAGCCGGCCACTAAAAGCAGCTAAGAGTACGGTATCTCACGGTGCGGGCCGCCTGCGGACGCACCATGCAAATGGGCAGTCTGAGTCAAGTTGAACCTACCATCCATTGCATCATCCAGCGTTTGCTGGGGCCGTTTAACCTAGCCATCTTTCAAAACACAACATCAGATTTGCTTTCATAATTTACCTGTATTTCATCAGTGTTGCCATTTTAGCGACCTTGTTGTTAGATTTAGTGACCTTTTTGTCTGTTCAGGATAAAGTCTTCTATTTAGTCTTCAGCGACATTTTTAGTCACCTAAATGAGCAATTTGCGATATTTTACCGACTTACAAGATAGAAAAGTTGCTTCAAAAATGGCGTTCAAGAACGCAGTTTGTTATTCAAAAGGTACATGTAAACGGACCAAACTCGTTGTACGAAGCATAGGGTCTGTTACTACTTAAGAACGGTTGCCTTCACACTGGTAGCCTTCACAGGGTGATTGTGCTTCACAACACGGTAGTCATCATAATAGGATTCACACTGTGCTCCCAAAATTAGTGTTTCTTTAATATTCAAAAGGGCTATTTGAACGCTGTGGTTTCAGTGGTGTCACTGAATGCATTTGATTGGTGGACGCGCTCAAGCATGTCAGTAAGCTAATTTACTAAAGCAAAATGAAATAAACGTTGTTTTGAGATTTAGAACACAGCAGGTGAATAAGACACATCGACTGCGTAAAAAAGGCGTAAGTATCCGAACGGCTGAGCTCGCTCACGCAAGTCTGGACAAGTTGCTTCTGTCTTCATGGTTCTCGGAACAATCAGTACTTCAGACGGCTTTTAGGGAGACCACAGGCAAAAATATGGTAGCTGACATGTGTGAAGCTTGGGCAATTGTCATCACCGTGTTAGCAATAGGCGGCTAAGTGCGTTCCGCAGAATTTAGTTCTGCTACCACGAATGTCGAACGGAAAATTCAAGGTTAATGTAGACTAAATGCGTGCCCATGTAAGGAAAACTGCGTTATTTGTGTTCTTTTGAATCGTGCCGTATTTGTAACCTTGCTACCTGATCGTAACGAAAGGTTAAGCTTTCATTATTAGGTATGTAAATGTTAGAGGTGGACGAATTTTGACTTTTTCGAATACCGAAAAAACAAATGCAGAGGCACAAGTTTTCAACTGCAATAATTATTCCGGTACAATTAGACAACACACTGGTACTGAATAGGCAGTCAGCTATCACTGGAAATTAGGATCGTTTTAAGCGCAAGATTACTTCAACTGTTGTCGAAAGAAGTGCTCGAGAGCTTTAGAGCCTGGTCGCCAACAAGCTTTTCAAGAATGACAGGCTGCTGGATGGCTAGCTTTTCAAAAGCGCTAAATAAACAATTGCTGAAAAAATATCCGAAATTACAGAAAAGGGAAAAAAAGATAATGGAATATCTGTGGGCCGTTGACAAAATACAGAGTCTATTACAAGGAAATCAACACTGGCTGTAACATAAAACATAAATGTGCTACAAGAATAGACAGTAAGAAAAACTAAACGGTAAACCGGAAGCACAACTAAGCGGTTGTCGTGTAATGTAAGAGAAAAGGAACCGAGGGACTCGATTTATTGTTAGTCACAACCATATAAAGCCAAGAGATAAGGAAGAAAAAGAATGCATAGAAGAAAATACTTCCAGTTTATGACTGAAATGTAAAAATGAGAAGCTAAAGGGAAATGGAGGAAAAGAAAAATAACCTGCAGACGGTGGGAGCCGAACCCACAACCTCCGCATTATACAAGCTTTGCACTGCCAGTTGTGCGGCAGTTCGCACGTCCACATTCTTGGATATTTTTGTATGTGCACAAGATCTAACGCAAGGAGTGTTAAGCAGCGCCACACTTTCACCGCAACATCGACAAGGAAAGTGCATTACCCATTCGGTTTCTGCATTGCTTCAAAAATCTTTGCCGTTCTCCTCAGTTTGCGTTTATTATTCTTTAAATACAATGAAGTGATAAGAGACAATGCACTTCTGATATTCGGGATACTTTGTTCAGCAGGCGGAGAACAGTAACCTGACTTTAACAGTCGGTTGTTGCGAAGTATTTGGTTAGCTTCCATAATTGAGAGTACCGAATAGTTCATTTACGAATAGGAATAAAATATTAAAATTAAATTAGGGAGTTTTACGTGACAAAAGCGCTTTCTGATTATGAGACACGCCGTAGCGGAGGACTCCGGAAATTTCTACCACCTGGAGTTCTTTAACGTGCACCTTAATCTAAGTACACGGGTGTTTTCGCACATCGCCCTCATTGAAAGCGGCCGCCGGGGCCGGCGTTCGATCCCGTGACCTCGTGCTGAACAGCCCATCATAGCCTTTAAGCAACAACGGCGGGCAATAAAATATTACACACAGACTGCTTGTTTTGAACTTTGAATATTCACCCACGCTATAGTGAATACATCTGTAAAGTCCTGTATACCCTCCTAGTAAATTTACTGTTTTCCTTCACCTGCACGGACATTAGTCAAACACGAAACCTCTAGATAAGTGACTTGCTTCACGTTAGCTTATGTTAGAGTGCTCCCAGACATCCATGTTCTTAAAAGACACTTGACAATTTTAACGGTAATTCTAGTGACATTTCTTGGCCTAACTTCAGTGATACGCTTCAGAAAACTTCGGCAGGACTCGACTACAATGGTTCATCACGTGTGATTGAAAACCACATCTGTCAATGGCAAAAATAACCTTTGCTGACGCATTTTTCAGCCTTTGTTATTGCAATGGCAATCGCGTAATACTCAAGGGAGGCGTTCCTTTGCTCCACTCAGACAATGCCACCACTCAGACAATGCTCCGCCTAGTCAATAACATCAACTTATGTATAGCCTTCAATCAATATTTTACAAAAAAAATCACTCTCTGTAACACATTGCATCAAAAAGAACAAGTAATTATTTTCTGGTGTTTGACCACTGAAGGGGCATCTACTTAACCCCCGTCCCACCCGTGCGGCACCCCGGCTCACTCCGCTTCCCTTGACAGGAGCCCTCTGTGTCAGGCTTTGTGGAAGAACATATGGAAAACGAACGCGTACTGCAGAAGTCAAGAGCAAAATTACATATAGGTTTAAAGCAGCGGGCCTTCCGTTCTTAGCGTGGCATCCATGCCGACAGGGTTGTGACGCCAGAGCGACCCCAAGCGGCGTGTACTGCAAAGATCAGTTGCCAAACCGAAACACTTCCTTAAATTTACCAAATGAATGTTTTTTGGATGGTCCTGTTGTATTAAAAGCCTACAAAAGGAACGTACAAATGCGCGAAGCGTAAATCATTTGGCGATGATACGGCCGGGTTCTAGCCTTGGTCCAGCCTTGGTCACTAAATTCTCTCTCTCTCTGTCTCAGGCAACTCATACCAACTCATATATATATATATATATATATATATATATATATATATATATATATATATATATATATATATATATATATATATATATATATATATATATTTATATATATAGTGTAATGAAGCAGAGTAGCCTGCGCATCGCCGCTGGTACGAGTTCGTGGTTGCTGTCCTTGGCAGAACGCTTGTGACTGTTACGCATTCGCCTGCATCCATTGCTAATAAATCTCTTAGCAAGTGGTGGAGGTGCTGGGTTTCGACCAACCTGGAATTCGGAGACGCACTCTACCCCCCATCATCCCCAACGATTCCTGCACTCCTCCGACTCCTCCAACGGCGCCGCCCACCCTGGTTTGGGCCGGTGCCCTGCGTTGGCAAGATCCCCCTACCTTCTCCGGCGCAGATGACAAAGACGTTGAAGATTGGATCTCCTCATGTGAGCGAGTGAGTGAGCCAGTGGGACGATGTTAACAAGTTGAAAAACGTCGCATTCTATTTTTCGGACGTTGGGAAACTATGCTTTCCAAACCATGAAGCCAACCTGGCTTGGTGGTTGGTCTTCAAGACCAGCTTTACGCAAGTTTTGGTCGGCTAGCAGTACGAAAGCTTCGTGCAGAACAATGTTCACGTACACGATACCAAAAAAGTCGAAGAGAATTTCACCAGCTATATTGAGGACACTGTTGACCTTTCCAAATGGGAGAACGCGTTGATGTCAGAGGAGAAGATCAAACAGATAATGATGGGTATTGAGGACGACACATTTTAAATGTTATTATCGAAGAATCCTCGCACTGTCGAGGAATTTACAAAATTATGTCAGAGTTACGACGAGTTGTGCAGGCAGCGGCTTCGCGCCCGACGTCCCACCACGCCCGCCGACTCTCTGTCAAGCCTTGGAGCCGAACACAACCATGCTAGTGTGTTCCTAAAAATTCAGGAGTTCGTTCGCGCAGAGGTCGCTTGCCAGCTATTTTTGATGTTTTCTGTCCCGGAACCACCACCCGCTTTGCCACCCATGATGCATGACTTCATTCAAGAGCAAGTTTCTCAAGCCGTTCCTCCAGCCCGTAAGCAGACACCAGTCACGGCACATCTCACATACGCTGAAGCAGTTTCTTGATCTCGTCCACAAACACTCTTGCTGGCCTGTATTCATCGACCGCCGACATTTTTGGCGCCATCTACGCCGCTTCCAGACCGACAGCATTTTCCGACTCCTGAACCATGACTCAGACCTTACCCCGACCAGTGGCGAACCTTAGATGGCCGTCCAATATGTTTTGTTTGTATTGGTGCTGGTCACGTGGCGCGCCATTGTCGTTGTTGCATGCATCCTTTTCCGAACATCTGGCGAGTGCCACCTTTCCCCGCGGAGTTTTCCTCTTCGCCTTCCAGCTTCCTTTTCCCCTGATCCCCCAACCGCGTCTACGCACCACTTACCATCTTCACGTCGTCGCTCGCTTTCTCCGATGCGGCGCCGTCCCGTGTCCACCACGCAGGAAAACCGATCGCCGCAGAGGCACGAACTGCGTCCACGTCGCAATGTCCAAGTCCTCGTCCCTCTCCAGCCAACGTAATTGAAGTGTTGTTAAAGAAATCGTCGTGCTGGAACTATGGTAGATACAAGAGCCGCCATATCCGTAATTTCCGCCGAACTCTGCCGTACACTACGAAAGGTTTTGACGCCTCTCTCCGACTTCTCCCTCCGAGCCGCGAACGCTCAATATATTACGTCGTCATTCAAGGACCACAGTATACCGTCGAATTCGTCGTGCTGCCCTCGTGTTCCCATGACAATATATTAGGCTGGGACTTCCTTGCAAATAATGACGCCCTTATTGACTTTTGTCACGCCGAACTCAAACTTTATCCACTTCTAGGCCTTGACACTACCGAAAACCGCCCTTCTAGTGATAAACTCTGTGTCCGAAGACAACGCCGTCCTTCCGTGCTCTTCCCTACTTTTCCTTGTGTCATACGCTATTTCTGATGGCACTGTTATCTTTACGTCCCATGATGCACTCATCCGCCCCAAATGTTCACCGCTGCTATTTGCTCTCTTTACTCTTCGCAGCCATGGCGTCACGGAAATGGTCATCGACAATTACACGGCTTGCCCTTTATCTTTATTTCATGATGAATTTCAGGCCTCGTTCAACCGGTCGACACCTTTTGAATCTTTGACGCTCCTGCCGCTTCTACTTCTACGGACCTTAGCGTATTTACTTGCGACCCTGCGGTTGATCAGTCACTCCTCGACGCTTTCCACCGCTCCATCGACGATGCAAGCGTCATCTTCAGAGCGAAGCCAGCTTATCGCGCTCCTGAAGAAGTTCAGCGTTTGTTTCGACAGCGATACTTCCGGTTTGAGCCGCACATCGGCCGTTTTTCACCAGATCGATACCGGCAGTCATGCACCTCTACCGCAACGCCCTTACCGAGTTTCCGCCTCGGAGCACCGTGTTAGTTACGACCAGGTTGCTGCCATGCTCAAACACGGCGTTGTGCACCCTTCAAACGGTCCCTGGGTGCCACCGGTCGTTCTGGTTAAGAAAAAGGATGGCTCTATTCGGTTCTGTGTCGACTACCGACGACTGTTTGCAGAGAGTGGATGTTTTTCTTTCACTGAATTTACGTTCCTAATACTGGCAAGCCCCTTTGGCACCATCTGACCGACCAAAAACAGCATTTGTAGCACCTGACGGATCATACGAATTCATCGTAATGTCTTTCGGCCTGTGTAACACTCCAGCCCCTTTTGAGAGGATGATGGATAATAATTTATGCAACCTCAAATGGAAGACATGTCTATGCTACCTGGATGATTTAGTTGTCTTTTCCGCTAATTTCCGAATACATCTCAGGAGTTTCGAGCACGTTCTGAAATGCCTTACTGACGCCGGACTTCAACTCAATGTAAAATAAAATGTTGTTTCGTCGCCTGAAAGCTCACTATTCTTGGCCATGTTGCATCGCGAGACGGCACCTTTCGGATCCAGCAAGGTCCGTGCTCTCACCGACTTTCCACAACCAAAGAAGTTAAAGGAGCTTCAAAGTTTCCTTGGTTTATGCTCGTATTTCCGACGTTTCATCTAAAATTTCTCCTCCATAAGTGAACCGCTGGCAGCTCTGCTATGGCAACAAAGAACTTTCTACTTGGTCGCTTCCCTGCGATGACGCCTTCACAATATTATGCCACCTGCTAACCTCGCCACCTATCCCCCACCACTTCGATCCTGCAGCCACCACCGAGGTCTACGCTGATGCCAGCGGCGTCAGACTCGGCGCCGTACTCGCGCAACGAAAAGCGAGGTTCGATGAGTATGTCATCACCTACTCAAGATGAACTGTGACAAAGGCCGAGGCTAATTACTCTGTTATAGAGAAAGAGTGTTTAGTCATTATTTGGGCCCTAGGGAAATTCTGTCGTTCTTTGCATGGTGTTACGGTTGGTGTGTAGCACTCCGTGCAAAAACGATGCTCGACCACCATGCCTTACCGAAACGAAGGGTGAATTCGAAATTCGTTTTGGCTGTATCGTGCGGTTGCCGGTCTGGTTGGCGCCCCGCAGTGCTTACAGGCCCCTTTATGTGTGTGCGACTTGAAAGCTGTCCTTTCCAAGAACTGTCAAGCTCGGCAGGAGAACTTCCATGAAGACGTCAACTGGTAGAATGAATCAGTCGCCCATCCACAACGAGACACCATTTCCACGAACTGTAAACACTTTCCGCCAACCAAACAGTCCTCGCTGGTTGCCGCCAGAGGAAGCAAGCCCGTACCACCTCCCCTAAAAGCATGAATCAGCAGCCCCTTCCCCGACCAGACCTGCGGGTTTTGCCCTGCGGACGCAAGCGCGTACCACCTCACCTGGGAGCATGGATCAACAGCCTCATCCCCAACCAGGCACCAGTGTTGCCACCTGCGGAGGCGGGGCCGTCCAAGCTCATCGGCGAGGAGTGATCAGCTACCCATTCACAACCAGACTCAGTGCCTGTGACGTGAAGTTGACGTGAGCAAGATCGCGCCTACGACTTTGGTGGCCCTATTCAAATGGCCGGGAATGTACTTTTTCACTTCATTCTCTTCTTTTACATGTTTCACCAACCATTGAATAAACCATGCAAGTTTCAGACTAGAGGTCGTCTCGTCCCTGCCTGATCGCCACGGTCTACCGGAAGCCTGCAACCTGCCGACAACGCCACGCTACCCAATAGGAACGTCGGTCGAGCTTCGATAAACAGGCGTCACAACTGATTGGCAGCGGGGGGTACGCTACCCTGGAGAACGCAACAACTGGTTGGCAGAAATTGGGATACGCTACCCTGAGTATCGTCTCCGGATTCATGACTACATACGGTGAGTGCACGGCTTTTCTTCACTAAGATATCACTTGTGTTTACGTATATTTTGGGGAAGTACCGAGCAGTGATTTTTTTAAACCGTTGATGGAAGTTTCGAGTACGTCGAGGTTGTTATAGAGCGAAGCGTTAGCAGCACTAAGGGCAGCCATGAAATCGAAGGCACTAAAGAAGTCGGAATTGGTGAGCTTGGCCAGAGATTCGGGCCTCCAAATTGCCGAATCATAGAGAAAGCCGCAGATCATTGGGGCGATCGAAACGACCAGGGCAGACGACGATGAACTGAAAGAATGCCTTGAGAGCGTTGCGGAAAAAAAGGAAGAGCACGATAGAGCAGCACGTAAGGCCAAAGAAGAGCGCCACCTCGAAATGAAGCCCCTAGAGGTTGAGCTCCTGAAAGCTAAAAATACTGAAAGACCTAGCACAGATGTGCGTGCAAGCGAGCGCAGAATAACAGTCTTGATGGCAGCCTACGCCGTAGGAGGGGACATAGGTCTTTTTCTGGTGCAATTTTAGCGCGCGTGTGAGAGGGCGAAATTCGCAATAAACACGTGGCCGCAACGCTTGCTTATGTTACCGCCACGTGAGGTAGTTTATATCATTGCCCGCATGGTGAAAGAAGAAGCACAGGACTTTGATGAATTCAAAGTGAGTGTGCCTAAAAGTATAGATAATCAGCAGAAGCATTCAGGCGAAAATTCAGGGAGGTCGAGAAGTCCATAGTGAGTCATACTCCAATTTCGCATACACCTTGGAGTAAACCTGAAGGAATGGCGCAGAGAAGAGGGTGCACTCGGCGACGGCGAAAAGACAATGCAGTGCGTAGCTTTGGAGCAGTTCTACCGCCGGCTGCCAGTAAACATCAAGCATTGCGTTCAGGATAGGCCAGGCGTAGACACTATCACGCGAGCGGCCAATCTCGCTGAGGAGTACGTAACTCGCCGTGCGTTCGAAGGCAACGAAGCTACTCAGAAGGAGGTGAATAAATACAGACCCGACGAGCCAGAGCGATGGTCAAAGTCGAATCAGTATAAATCAAAGGTCAAATTCGGTGAAGAATAGTGACGAGAACAGCAAGAGAAGGGAGGAGTCGCCCGAACAGAGGGCAGAAAGGCAAAAGAAAAAAGCTTTCGAGGCCAAGAAACCAGTAGTTCGTTACAACTGCCAGCAAACGGTGCATATCTCCGTGGTGTGCGGAAATCACCAAACTAATGTTTATGTCACTAAGTAGTAACGACGAAAATCTGAACTTGTTAGAACCGTACATTCGAGACCTTTTGGTAAACGGCAAACCGTGCCGGGTGCTTCGCGACTCGGCAGCCACACTGGACGTGGTGCACCCGTCGTACGTGGAGGAAGGCCATTTCACGGGTAAATGTGCTTTGATAAGGCAAGCCATCGAGGCCTCCAGTGTTCGTATCCCGGTGGCAAAGATTTGCATCGAAGGCCCCTTTGGAGTACTGGACACTGAAGCCGCCATTTCGGCGCATCTTCCACCGCAGTATCCATCATCATCATCTTCATCATCAGCCTATTCATGTCCACTGCAGGGCGAAGGCCTCTCCCTGCGATCTCCAATTACCCCTGTCCTGCGTCAACCGACTCCAAATAGCATCACCAAATTTCCTAATTTCGTCACTCCATCTAGTCTTCTGCCGTCCTCTACTGCGCTTTCTTTCTCTTGGTACTCATTCTGTTACCCTAATGGGCCAACAGTTATCTAGTTTGCGCGTTACATGACCTGCCCAGCGCCATCTTTTTTCTCTTAATGTCTATTAGAATATCGTCTATGCCCGCTTTTTCTCTTATCCAAACTGCTCTCTTTCTGTCTCCTAAATTTATGCCTAGCATTCTTCGTTCCATCGCTCTTGCGCGGTCCTTAACTTGTTCTCAAACTTCTTCGTCAGGCTCCAAGTCTCTGCGCCCTATGTCAGCACCGGTAAAATGGACTGATTGTATACTTTCCTTTCTAACGATAATAGTAAGCTCTCATTCAGGAGCTCACGATGTCTGCCATATGCGATCCAACCCATTTTTATTCTTCTGTGAATTTGCTTCTCATGGTCCGGGTTCCCTGTGATTAGTTGACCTAGGTAAACGTACTTCTCCACAGACTCTATAGGCTGACCTGCTATCTTGAAATATTGTTCCCTTGCCAGGTTATTTATCATTATCTTTGTCTTCTGCATATTAATCTTCAGTCCCACTCTTACACTTTCCCTGTTAAGGACCTCAATTATTTGTTGTATCTCGTCTGCATTGTGGCTGAATAGAACAATGTCATCGGCAAACCGAACGTTGTTGAGGTATTCGCCGTCGATCTTTACTCCTAAGCCTTCCCAGTTTCATAGCTTGAATACTTCTTCTAAGCACGCAGTGAATAGCATTAGAGAGATTGTGTCTCCTTGTCTGGCTCCTTTCTTTACAGGTATCTTCCTACTTTTCTTGTGTAGAATTAAGGTGGCTGTGGAATCTCTGTAGATATTTTCTAGGGTATTTATGTAAGCGGTCTGTACTCCTTGATTACGCAAGCCCTTCATGACTGCTGGTATCTCTACTGAATCAAATACTTTTTCGTTCTCTATGAAAGCCATATAGAGAAGTTTATTGTACTCTGCGGATATCTCGATAACCTGGTTTATGACATGGATGTTATCCATTGTAGAGTAACCTTTCCTGAAGCCAGCCTGCTCCCTTGGTTGACTAAATTCCAATGTTGTCCTTATTTTTTGGAGATTATTTTGGTAAATATTTTATATAATACTGGGAGTAAGCTTAAGGGCCTATAATTTTTTAGTTCTTTACCGTCGCCCTTTTCGTGGATTAGTATAATGTTTGCATTTGTCCAGTTTTCTGGGACCCTTGCAGTCGATAGACACTTCGTATAGAGAGCCGCGAGTTTCCCTAGCATTATGTCTCCTCCATCTTCGATGAAATCGACTGTTATTCTATCCTCTCCTGCCGCTTTTCCCCCTTTTCATGCCTTGCAAGGCCTTTCTGACCTCATCTCTAGTTATAGGGGGAGTTTCTGTATAATGTTCATTATTGTTTTGAATAGAGCGCCCCTGAATCGTATGGGTACTGTAAAGGTCAGTATATAATTCATCCGCTGCTTTTACTATATCTTCCAGATTGCTGATGATAATACCCCGCTTATCTTTTAGCGCATACATCTTGGTTTGTCCTATGCCAAGTTTCCTTCTCACTGATTTTAGGCTGCGTCCATATTTTACGGCTTCTTCAGTCTTTCTCACGTTTTAGTTTCGAATATCACTTATTTTCGCCTTGTTGATCAGTTTTGACAATTCCGCAAATTCGATCTTATCTCTTGAGTTGGACACTTTCCTTCTTTGTCGTTTCCTTACTAGGTCCTTTGTTACTTGGGAGAGCTTGCCTACTGGTTGCCTTGGTGCCTTACCTCCCATTTTAATCGCTGCATTTGAAGCCAGCCTCGTTACGGTTTCATTCATTACCTCTATGTCATCATCATCATCATCATCATCTTTCTGTTCTAATGCTGCATATTTGTTTGCAAGTACCAGCCTAAATTTGTTTGCTTTTAACCTTTCTGCCTCTAAGTTGACCTTTTTTTTTCTTGATCAATTTTACTCTTTTTCTGTTTAATTTCAGGTGGATCCTGGCCTTCACTATCCTATGATCACTACGTTTTACCCTATCTATTACTTGAACATCCTACACTATGCTGGGATTGGCAGAAGGTATGAAATACATTTCATTTCTTGTTTCACCATTAGCGCTTTTCCAGGTCCATTTTCTGTTGCTACGTTTCCTGAAAAAGTGTTCATTATTCTCAGCTTATTTCTTTCTGTGAATTCTACCAGCATCTCGCATCTAGAGTTTCTAGAATCGACACCGTAGTTGCCAATTGCCTGTTCAGCCGCCTGCTTTTCCCCCACTTTTGCATTGAAGTCCCCCATTACTACTGTATACCACGTTTGCACTTTTCTCAACGCTAATTCAACATCTTCATAAAACCGATCTACTTCCTCATCGTCGTGACTGGACCTTGGAGCGTACGTTTGTACTCCCTTTATTCTGTACCTTTTGCTGAGTTTGATTACGGCTACTGCTACCCTCTCGTTGATGCTGTAAAATTCGTCAAGGTTGCCCGCTATGTCCTTATGGATTAGGAATCCCACCCCGTATTGCTTCTTATCCGGGAGACCTCTATAGCAGAGGACATAGCCGTTATTGAGCAATGTGTAAGCCTCACTAGGTCTTCTAATTTCACTAAGGCCGATAACATCCCAAACAATGTCTGATAGTTCTTGGAAGAGTCCTGCTAAGCTTGCTTCACTCGAGAGGGTTCGGGTGTTAAACGTTGCTTATTTGTTTTATAACAAAAGTCCGAGTATTCGGGTTTAGTGAGGGAATAGTGCTAGCCCTAACTCTTTCCAAGGCAAGGGAGCTCGTGGCCAAGGCAGTGTACGAATGTCCAGTGGTGGAGGAAACAGGTTTGACGGAGGATTCGTCAACGAGCACCGAACAGGACAGCCCTATAGGGGATAATACGGAAAGTGAACCAGCTAAGGAAGTGGTCAGGCAAGCGCCGGAGCCTGAAATGTCTCGAGAGGCAGAGTGCAGGAGAAAGTTATTGAACGTAAGCCCTGCCACAATTATTGCTGAGCAGAAAATGGGTAAGGCACAAAGCAATGCTGAGCATTACTATGACAGGACGGCTCGCACACGACGCTTTGAAGTTGGGGAAAAGGTAATGATCCTGAAACCCTCATTGAAAAACAAACTGCACGTTCAATGGGAAGGACCGGGTAACAAAATTCAGAAATTATCTGAAACAAACTACGTAATCACGGTACCGGTAAAACGAAGGACACGAAAAGTGTTCCACAGCAATCCACTAAAATCCTAGCGGCAAAGGGAGGCCATTGTGAACATGTCCCTTAACCAACCTGAGGAGAAGCCTGTTGACTTTCTCGATTTAACGTCAGTAAGGGGGGCAAAAGACATTCACGAGACTATTGACAAGCTCGTAGAGCAGGCGGAGTTGAATCCCAATCAAAGGGCCGAACTGGGGGAGCTCGTGTTTGAATTTAAAGAAGTATTTACAGACACCCCGGGCAGGACCACTGCGATCGTTCACGATACCGAGTTAACTTCATCGGACCGAGTTTGTCAGCGTCAACTCGTCAGCATCAAGTCGTGGCCGCTGAAGTAAACAAGATGTTAGAGCTAGGTGGAATCGAGCTGGGAGAGATTGATTATACCTCGCCTCTTTCTTGGTTGAGGTCCCAGGAAAGGAGCCGCAACCGTGTATCGACTACCGAAGGCTCAACTTAATCAGGAAGGACCAGACCTACCCAATACCGTGTATCGAGGAAAGGCTTGAGAAAGTGAGCAGTGCTAATTTCATCTCTACGCTCAATTTAGTCAAAGGGTACTGGCAAGTTCCATTGACCGAGAGGGCAAGCAGGCTTGCGGCGTTTATTTACCCGATGGAAACCTTTCGGCCGGAAGCCCTGAGCTTTGGATTGAAGAATGCTCCCTGTTGTTTCTCTAGCCTTATGGACCAGGTGCTACGAGGAATGGAGGACTTTGCACTTCCGTATCTCGATGACATAGCAATCTTTTCTTCATCATTGGTGGACGATATGCAACACTTGCGAACCGTGTTTTGTCATCTACGAGAAGCCCACTTAACCGTCAAGGGTCCCAAATGCCAATTAGGACGGCCGGAGGTAGCTCATCTAGGTCATGTAATAGGGCAAGGTCATCGTCGACTACGCCTCCGATTTTATTGGCGTGGTATGTTAACTAAGTCCGAAAGTTAATTCGCTCCTGTGCTCAGTGCCAATGCCGAAAAGCACCTCTCGGACAAGTCTACCCGTCACAACTCCTTCCCTACCCTAGTCGACTCTTTGATCGTGTTGGTAATGGACATACAAGTACCGCTACCCTCCACTCCAGCAGGCAACGGCTGGATTATTGTTGCAGTGGATGCATTGTTGCATCGTTTCTGTTAGAACATTTCGTTCTTCGCCACGGTGCCCCTCGCGAACTTCTGAGGCATAGAGGCCGCGCCTTTCTTTCCGATGCTTTGAAGGCACTAGTCGACGAATGCCGAATCGTCCACCGCACCAGTACAGCTACCATCCGCAAACTAACGGTATTACCAAGCGCTTCGAGACCGTACTCTTGGCGATATGATCTCGACGTATGTTGCCTCTGATCACTCAAATTTGGACCAAGTTATCCCTTTCGTGACGTATGCGTACAATACTGCGGCCAAAGCAACTACTACATTTTCCTCTTACTTTCTCCTATACGGACGAGAACCATTTAATACGTTCGATACCATTCTTTCATGTAAACCTGATACGTCCGAAAGTGCTCCGCCATCTGGAGCTGCTCGACATGCCAAGGAATGCCGCCAGCTTGCCCGCTCTTTTCCACAGAGGATCAGTGGCAGCAGCAGTCCCGTATACCTGCCGACCGTCCTGCACTAACTTTTTCTCCTGGCTCTCTCGTATGGCTTCGGGTACCGCACCCGCCCTTTCCGCAAAACCTTGGACCTTACCGCGTACTGGAGCAAACGTCCTCCGTCAATTACATCGTAGAGCCCCTCACACCATCGACGGACCTAGGCCATCGCAGCCGCGAAGTTGTCCACGTCTCTCGCGTTAAGCCGTACTACAACTCAATAGCAGGATCGACGTGGTGATTACCTGGAGAACCTGGATCACGCCCCCTCAACTCTACTGACAAGAAGCCATCATTGCGCCTGCGCACCGCCGGTCCTGCAGCTATAAAAGCAAGGTGGTGGAACCCTGTCGGCACAGAGCAGCGGGCGACTCAGTGGGAATAGCTCGCATGGAACAGCGCTGCTAAAAACGCCCTTCGCCTTCTTGCAGATCGACGTAGTGATTATCTGGAGAACCTGGATGACGCCCCCTCAACTCTACTGACAAGAAGCCATCATTGCGCATGCGCACCGCCGGTCCTGCAGCTATAAAAGCAGGATCGACGTGGTGATTACCTGGAGAACCTGGATCACGCCCCCTCAACTCTACTGACAAGAAGCCATCATTGCGCCTGCGCACCGCCGGTCCTGCAGCTATAAAAGCAAGGTGGTGGAACCCTGTCGGCACAGAGCAGCGGGCGACTCAGTGGGAATAGCTCGCATGGAACAGCGCTGCTAAAAACGCCCTTCGCCTTCTTGCAGGTGCGTGACTTAGACGCTTTCTTTCTATTACCTACTCTAAGTCGCTCGCTGCTCTGGCTCTATGATGGGAGAAAAAGCACCTACCACCATCAAAGAATTGGCGAAAATTGTTCAGGACATGTCACTGAAGCTTGACAAAATTGATGCAATCAGGACTGACCTTGACGAAATCAAGGATGCGACTCAGTATATTAGTAATTCCTTTGATGACCTTAAGACCAAGCTAGAGAGTGCCTGCGCGGATCTCAAGACTCTCAAAGACGACAATGAACAGCTTAAAAAAGAAAACCTGCACCTTAAACAGGAACTTGCCGCCACAAAGAAAGACGTGATTGATTTGAAGCAATACAGCAGAGCAACGAATTTGGAAATTAAGGGTCTTCCTTTCACAGTTGATGAGAACCTTGAAAATACCGTGCAGGTACTTGGGGCTAAACTTGGTACGGAAATCTCCACATCGGACATTGATGTAGTTCATCGCGTGTCAACTAAAGATAAAACAAAATCCAACATTGTTGTCCGATTTACATCTCGCAAAGTCAGAGACAACTTCCTCCAACTCGCAAAAAGGAAGAAGCTTTCCACATTAAACTTGCAATTAGAAAATGATAATCCTATTTACATAAATGAACATTTATGTCCGGAGTTGAAGATATTGCTCGGCAAGACCATTCAGAAAAGGAAAGAAAAACAGTGGAAATTTTCCTGGGTTTCCAATGGAAAAATTCTTGTCCGGAAAACTGAAACCTCGTCAGTCATTGAATTTAATTGCATGATTTTGTGGCCTCTGCAGTAGGTAAGCCATTTCCAGAAATGTGTAATGTGTCGCATCTGAACGCGGCTTTTTCAGCTGCGCATAATCTGAAGATACTACACTGCAATATTAGAAGCTTAACTAAAAATATTGACTCTTTGCTGGTTTTATTAAAGTCCCATTCCTTTGAGTATGATATAATCGCGTTGTCAGAAACTTGGTTGAAACCTGATGAATTCTTTAATATTCCAAATTTTAATTCAGTTTATCTCTCGCGACCAACAAAGACGCGTGGCGGAGGAGTTGCTTTGTATGTACACAAGAATATTCCTTTCAAGCATTGTCCCAAACTAACATGTCAGGTTCCCGATGCATATGATTTCTTATTCCTTGAGCTGAGTTCCAAGTTAACTGTAGGTGTTTTATACCGTTCCCCAAGTTCGCACATTAGTCTTTTTCTGGAAGCCTTTGAACCTGCTCTAGAACATCTCGCCTCTATGAATAATCCTGCAATAATATGTGGAGATATTAATATCGACACTCTTAATGACAATGCAGCACCATACGTGAACCTGATTGAGTCTTACGGGTTCCTTAATCAAATAACACAACCAACTCGAGTCACCCCCTCCACAGCGACGCTCATAGACCATATCCTATGCAATTTTGATACCTCACTATCTTTCTCTGGAGTTATTGATGCTGATATTTCTGACCATTTTCCAGTGTTTTTTCTAGCATCGTGTTCTCCTCTCAAAAAAGAAATTAAGAAACGCGTGAAAACAACTATTGATCACAACCTGTTAAGTTCCCGTATACGCACTCTAGTGATCAATGTTGAGAACAGTAAGAATATTAACAAAGAATTCGACCACCTTATAAATGTTATCTCATCTTGCTTTACAGAAACAATTGTTAATGCAAAATTTTATTATTCTGACCCAATATGTCCTTGGGTAACGACTGAGGTCTTAGCTGCTATACAAACTAAAGATAAATGGTATAGAAAGCACAAGCAGTTCAAAGCTAATGAATACTATCGTATACAATATAAAATACATAGAAATAAAGCTCTGGCCTTACTTAGAAAATCCAAAAAGAAGTATCATACAACTCTTATAGAAAGCAACCAACATGCCCCGCGTAAAATGTGGGAAATAGTAAACTCGGTCATCACACTTCGAGAGAAGGATCATATATTGCCAGAAATTATCCCACCTACTAGAACCACAGAAAGCCTTGCGGAAGACTTCAATCAATACTTTTGCAATATAGGTCCAGCTCTTGCGAAACAACTAAGTATGCACGAAGCCCCCGAGCTCCCAGCTCCTGTACTTAATTCTTTTGTTTTCGATGACATTACTCAGGATGAAATAATTTCTACCGTTAAAACAATGACTGGAGGAAGAACGCCAGGTAAAGATAAGATCCCCTTATTCGTCATTAAACAGCACATAGAGGAACTGAGTGGGCATTTAGAAAAATTATTTAATGCATCCTTCTACATGACCACATATCCAGACGCATTTAAAATAGCGCAAGTCACACCAATATACAAGTCCGGTAGTAAGGATGACATCCAGAACTACCGACCAATATCAATACTTAGTGCCCTTAACACAGTATTTGAGAAGTTATTGATGAAACGTTTTACCCATTTTCTAGATAAATATAACGTACTAGTAGATAACCAGCACGGTTTTAGGAAAAACAGATCTACTTCCACGGCTGTACAATGTTTAAGTGAATTTATTAACAAAGCATTAAATAACAAAGAGTATGTAGTTGGCATTTTTGTTGATATTAAAAAAGCGTTTGACACTGTGAACCATGATATACTACTATCAAAACTGCATCGGTATGGATTCAGAGGTCAAGCGAAGCAGTTTTTCGAAAGCTATCTTTCTGGTCGCAAGCAATGTGTTAAAATCGACAAATCCGTATCAAGCGTTCATTCCATCCTTTGTGGCGTGCCTCAGGGCTCGGTATTGGGACCATTACTCTTTTCCTTGTACATAAATGATCTGCCAGATGCTTTGAATTATGCCCAAACTATTATGTATGCTGATGACACAGCCCTTCTCTTCTCTAGTCATGACCCTAATATGCTTGAAAGGCACGCTAATAGTGATCTTTCTCAGATGTGCCAGTGGTTTTTACAAAATATATTAACAATACACACCTCAAAGACTAAATACATTGTGTTCTCTAGTCCATATAAAAATTCATATAGCTTAAATGAGTTACGAATAGGCGCAAACCCCCTCGAACGAGTCGATCAACAGGTATATCTTGGTATAACTCTAGATTCAGCCTTCAATTTTAATCCTCACATAATTCGAGTAAGCAGCAAATTGAGACGGGCTTGCTTTATCCTAATAAAAGCTAGAAAGTTCTTCTCGCTTCGCACATTAAAAATTTTGTATTATTGCCTTTTTCAAAGCAATATGACTTACTGCGTGGAGTCCTGGGGACTTACGTATAACACGTACTTAAATCAAATAGTAATCTTGCAAAAAAGAGCACTTCGAATAATAACACATAGTAAACACACAGATAGATCCGCTCCGCTCTTTCGTCACTTAGACATTACACCTTTCTTTGCTATCCGGGATTTCAAACTAGCTTGTGTGGTTATACATATACTAAACCATAACATCCCACTATCATCATCTGTTTTTGTATATCCATCTCGTCCAACTAGAAATTTTTTCAGTTGTCGTTTTAACCTTCCAGCTGTTAATAATGTGTACGGAAAAAGAACTATCGCCTATGCCACTGCTAAAATTTGGAACCAACTGCCTGCTAACTTAAAAGTAGGTCAATTCTCAATCGCCGATATAAAAAAATTTTTCCGAAGCCAGCAATATTCGACTCCACTATAAGTCTGTGTTTTTTCTTTGATGCATTCTTCATTTTATTTTTTTATTTTTCTCTATTTTTTTTTCTATGTTGTCCTCCGAATTATTGTATAATTTCTTGAACATTTCCCCTGCCTTGTGTATAACTGCAGTATAACTGCCGTTACATGAATCCTGTGTAAAATACTGAGTTGTCTCGCTATAACGATTTTTTCTTTTTCGCACTTCCTGCATGGGCCCAAGTCTAGCCGAGAAGGCTAAGGGCCCAGATGGTTCACATGTATTTCTTATTAGTCGTTTGAATAAACTGATTTTTGAAATAGTCTCTTCGCCTTAAACCGCCAGGATGGCGCCTTTCTTTAGGAGGGCGATTGTAACGAAGAAGACTAGCCTGCGCCTCAGCAGCATCGCCACCGGTATGAGCACGTGGTTGCATCCATCGCCACCGTATGAACACATGGTTGCTAAGGCTTGTGACTGCTACCCATTCGCCTGCGTCCGTTGCTACAAAATCTCTTAGGAAGATATATATATATATATATATATATATATATATATATATATATATATATGTACAGGTGTAGAGACAGATATGGCTTTGCCCCTCTTCCCCACAACAAAAACTGTTGGCACTGGCAAACGTCCCTTCAGGGCACGAACTCAGTCACATAGGCTGAATTTGTGACTTACAAGGAAACCATCATCATCATCATCAGCCTGGATACTTCTCCAACTACCCCGGTCATGTACTAATCGTGGCCATGTTGTCCCTGCAAACCTCTTAATCTCATCCGCCCACCTAACTTTCTGCCGCCCTCTGCTACGCTTTCCTTCCCTTGGAATCCATTCCGTAACTCTGAGTGACCATGGATTATCTTCCCTCCTCATTACGTGTCCTGCTCATGCCCTTTTCTTTTTCTTCATTTCAACTCAGATATCATTAACTCGCGTTTGTTCCCTCACCCAATCTGCTCTTTGCTTATCCCTTAACGTTACACCTATCATTCTTCTTCCCATAGCACGTTGCGTCGTCCTCAATTTAAGTAGAACCCTTTTCGTAAGCCTCCAGGTTTCTGCCCCGTACGTGAGTACTGGTAAGACACAGCTGTTATAAACTTTTCTCTTGAGGGATAATGGCAACCTGCTGTTCATGATCGGAGAATGCCTGCCAAACGCACCCCAGCCCATTCTTATTCTTCTGATTATTTGATCCAGATCCTCAGTCACTACCTGTCCTAAGTAGATGTATTCCCTTACAACTTCCAGTGCCTCACTACCTATTGTAAACTGCTGTTCCCTTTCAGATTTCAAAAAAGCATTCGATAAGGTCCCTCATGGTCGTCTCTTAATAAAGTTATCGCGTCTTAATATTCATGCTTGTGTTCTAAGCTGGATTCGAGGGTTTTTAACTAACCGTCAGCAGTTCGTATACGTTAACTCACAGTCTTCATCCTTAACACCCGTGCTTTCAGGCGTACCTCAAGGTACCGTACTTGGTCCCCTCCTTTTCTTAATATACGTCAATGACGTTCGTTGTAATATTTCTTCTCATATCCGACTCTTCGCTGATGATTGTGTGGTTTACCGAGCAGTTACTAACCCCAGCGACCATTTGGCGTTACAAAATGACTTATCGCGCATACAAAACTGGTGTACCATTTGGCTCATTTCATTAAATGTAGCTGAAACCGTGTTAATGTCTGTTCATCGTCGTCGTAATTACGATACCCCTAATTATAGCATCAACAAGCAGATTGCAACAACTGATTCATTCAAATATCTTGGTGTGTACATCTCGTGTGACTTAACTTGGACCTGTCATGTTAACCACATAATAAACTCTGCTAATCGCACTCTAGGTTATCTACGCCGTAACCTTTTCCTCGCTCCTCCCCCTATTAAACAACTTGCTTTTCTAACCTTTGTGCGGCCCAAGCTGGAGTATGCCGATGCTATTTTTGACCCCCACCACAATAACCTTATTAACGCCCTCGAGTCGGTTCAGAACCGCGCGACACGATTTATCCTGTCAGCTTATTCGTATAATTCAAGCATCTCAGCACTAAAAGCCTAAATAAACCTACCCTCTCTAGCCTCACGCTGTAGAACAGCACGTCTTAGCCTTTTTCATAAATTGTTTCATTCTTTGCCTTTTGACAACCCGTACATAAAAAGAGCACATCGCATTGCCCGCACCAGTCACTCTAACACAGTATATCCCCCACAAGTCCATGCCGTTACTATTCAGCAATCATTTTTTCTGCGCACAACACGAGACTGGAATGGCCTGCCCGCCGAAGTTGCCACTACCATCGACCCACTTGCATTGAAGCGACTCATTGGAAATATCCCTTTTTAATTTGTAGTATCTATCTTTGTCACTAACTCCCCACTCCTTCATGTAATGTCTCAACAGAGACCTTTGAGGAAATAAATAAATAAATAAATAAATAAATAAATAAATAAATAAATAAATAAATAAATGAATAGATCAGGCCCGGCCCGGGCGAGCTGGAGGCAATCCGGTCTGTACGTGCATTGAAATTTGTGATACCAGCAGTGGCAGCTTAGCGCTTCAGCTGTTGCGGTGCTTCAGCTGCTGAACGCGGGTTCTATTACCGGTCATGGCGGCCGCATTTCGTTAGGGGCGAAAACCCCCGTGTACTTGGATTTAGGTGCGCGTTAAAGAACTCCAGGTGGTCGAAGTAATTCCGCTCCCCACTGCGGCGTGTCTCGTAATCGTATGGTGGTTCTCGCACGTAATATCCCAGAGTATAAATCAAACGGTGCTTATGCGATACATGAAACGACATTACGATAAAAGTGGCAATAGAACATAGCAAAAAGAGTGTTTTAAAACAAAGTACACAACTAACTAGAAAAAGCGGATAGAAGGAAACCCAGGACATTGTCTTTATTGTTCTTATCTACACTTCCCGCTGGAAACATTAGTGATTACAGAAATGTTTAAAAGAGGCTGTTGAATAATAGCTTGTTGCAGCAAAATAAAAAAAAAAAAACCTTAAGGATACAGAATGTTTCACGTAATTTTAACAAGTCATTTACAAAACGTGGTGAACCGCAGCTGGGAGATACCAAAAACAGACGGTTTGCCACCATGTGGCGTGCCTCAGCATATTGGTGATATTCCCCTGACTAGTCAATTCATCATCATCATCATCATCACCACCACCACCACCATCATCATCATCATCATAATCATCATCATCGCCATCATCATGATCATCAACCTGGTTACACCCACTGCAGGGCAAAGTCTTCTCCCATACTTCTCCAACTACCCCGGTCATGTACATGTACATGGCCATGTGGCCATGTTGTCCCTGCACACTTCTTAATCTCATCCGCCTACCTAACTTTCTGTCGCCCCCTGCTACGCTTCCCTTCCCTTGGAGTCCAGTCCGTAACCCTTAATGACCATCGGTTATCTTCCCTCCTCATTACATGTCCTGCCCATGCCCATTTCTTTTTCTTGATTTCAACTAAGATATCACTAACTCGCGTTTCTTCGCTCACCCAATCTGCTCTTTTCTTACCCTTTAACGTTACAGCCATCATTCTTCTTTCCATAGCTCGTTGCGTCGTCCTCAATTTAAGTAGAGCCCTTTTCGTAAGCCTCCAGGTTTCTGCCCCGTACGTGAGTACTGGTAAGACACAGCTGTTATACACCTTTCTCTTGAGGGATAATGGCAGCCTGCTGTTCATGATCTCAGAATGCCTGCCAAACGCACCCCAGCCCATCCTTATTGTTCTCATTATTTCAATCTCATGATCCGGATCCGCGGTCACTAGCTGTCCTAAGTAGATGTATTCCCTTACTACTTCCAGTGCCTCGCTACCTATCGTAAACTTCTGTTCTCATCCGAGACTGTTAAACATTGCTTTAAATTTCTTCAGATTAATTTTTAGACCCACCCTTCTGCTTTGCTTCTCCAGGTCAGTGAGCATGCATTGCAGTTGGTCCCCTGAGTTACTAAGCAAGGCAATATCATCAGCGAAGCGCAAGTTACTAAGGTATTCTCCATTTACTCTTATCCCCAATTCTTCCCAATCCAGGTCTCTGAATACCTCATGTAAACATGCTGTGAATAGCATTGGAGAGATCGTATCTCCCTGCCTGACGCCTTTCTTTATAGGGATTCTGTTGCTTTCTTTATGGAGGACAACAGTGGCTGTGGAGCCGCTATAGATATCTTTCAGTATTTTTACGTACGGCTCGTCTACACCCTGATTCCGCAATGCCTTCATGACTGCTGAGGTTTCGACTGAATCAAACGCTTTCTCGTAATCAATGAAAGCTATATATAATGGTTGGTTATATTCCGCACATTTCTCTATCACCTGATTGATAGTGTGAATATGATCTATTGTTGAGTAGCCTTTACGGAATCCTGCCTGGTCCTTTGGTTGACGGAAGTCTAAGGTGTTCCTGATTCTATTTGCAATTACCTTAGTAAATACTTTGTAGGCAACGGACAGTAAGCTGATCGGTCTATAATTTTTCAAGTCTTTGGCGTCCCCTTTCTTATGGATTAGGATTATGTTAGCGTTCTTCCAAGATTCCGGTACGCTCGAGGTTATGAGGCATTGTGTATACAGGGTGGCCAGTTTTTCTAGAACAATCTGCCCACCGTCCTTCAACAAATCTACTGTTACCTGACCCTCCCCAGCTGCCTTTCCCCTTTGCATAGCTCCCAAGGCTTTCTTTACTTCTTCCAGCCTTACTTGTGGGATTTCAAATTCCATTAGATTGTTCCCTTTTCCAGCATCGACGTCGGTGCCACTGGTATTGTATAAATCTCAGCCACTTGAACTATGTTATCCACATTAGTAATGACATTGCCGGCTTTGTCTCTTAGCGCATACATCTGATTCTTGCGTATTCTTAGTTTTTTCTTCATTGCTTTGAGGCTTCCTCCGTTCCTGAGAGCTTGTTCAATTCTATCCATATTATACTTCCTTATGTCAGCTGTCCTACGCTTGTTGATTAACTGGGAAAGTTGTGCCACTTCTATTCTAGCTGTAGGGTTAGAGGATTTCGTACATTGGCGTTTCTTGATGAGGTCTTTCGTCTCCTGCGATAGCTTACTGGTATCCTGTCTAACGAAGTTACCACCGACTTGTATTGCACACTCCTTAATGATGCCCACAAGATTGTCGTTCATTGCTTCGACACTAAGGTCCTCTTCCTGAGTTCGAGCCGAATACCTGTTCTGTAGCTTGATCTGGGATTCCTCTATTTTCGCTCTTACCGCTAACCTATTGATCGGCTTCTTATGTACCAGTTTCTTTCGTTCCCTCCTCAAGTCTAGGCTAATTCGAGTTCTTACCATCCTTTGGTCACTACAGCGCACCTTGCCGAGCACGTCCACATGTTGTATGATGCCAGGGTCAGCGCAGAGTATAAAGTCTGTTTCATTTCTAGTCTCGTGATTCGGGGTCCTCCACATCCACTTGTCGACTAGTCAATTAATTGAGATCAATTATTCAAAATTCTTTTTATTCACTTTATCGTCAAGTGCGTTTCGTTGCTTTATATAGGGATTTCAGACGCGACGGATCCAACTTTTTTTTTTGTTACGGGCTGCGTGGCGATTTTTCTCGGAGTTTAAAGCAGCCTACGAAGTATGATCTCAAAATAACTCAAATGCGGTCATAAGTAATGTCCGCCTCTTCGAGTAGGCCAGCCCATTGACTAGAATTGCGCCATCTACCACAGGATATATTTAAAATTTCTGAGAGTGTTCGCTGAAACACCCGGTATATATAAGAACAGGCCAATTCCCACGAGCATACAACATAAGATATACGCAAATGTTGAAAAAGACACCCCTTCCGTTAGTGCTCAAAATAAAAAAAGAATAGTATCGAGAGCGGTAATACTGCCATCGCAAATGTGGTAACAGAGAAATGGTGTGAAGAGCGGTTTCTTGTGTAATTTATTTTCCTTACGCGGAAACAATATTTGCTTTTTCAGCAGAGAAAACAGTTAGAATTTCATTTCTTTTTCTATTTTCTTTCTTAAGGTATACTAACAGCCAGCTTTTTGCACAGGTCACTTCAGCTTGGTACGGAATGCTTTGGGCCATGCAATGCATAACGTTCGCGTGTGCTCAAAGGCCCGACTTTTGCCCTTTAATGAGCGCGCCCGAGTCCGACCCAGGCCCACCGAAAGAAACGCTTCGGACAGCACGGCCTGGCCCGTGGGCCGTGCAGTGCTCTAGTTCTGGTGTTTGCAATAGAACGGAAAACAGTTCCGTTTTACTTCAATTGCAGATGCTTGTGATGTATTCCCATTCAAAAATAATGGCTGCACATTATATATATATATATATATATACACCCGCCGTGGCTGCTCCGTGGCTATGGTGCTGGGCTGCTGAGCGCGAGGTCGCGGAATCGAATCCCGGCCGCGGCGGCCGCGTTTCGATGGGGGCGAAATGCGAAAACACCCGTGCACTTAGATTTAGGTGCGCGTTAACGAACCCCAGGTGGTCGAAATTTCCGGATTCCCCCACTACGGCGTGCCTGTGCATGCGCTGTGCTACCAATTGTGTTTCCGTGGCGGCTGTGGCCACGTCCAAGAATGTGCTCATGGGAACACTTGTGGGAGCTAACGCCTGTTTTATACTTTAGCACAATTTCTGCAGTTTTTTGAAGTAATCGTGAAAGAAGGAAAATAAACAAATCTTGCCAAGATGATACTTTTGACATCTGCTGAGCTACACAGGTAGTTATGGAGCAAATCCCTAATTCCAGTGTTGCAAGCTAGACAAATCTGAGCAAGACAAATTTAGTCCAAGATCACGCAGCTGTTTTTGTACACATTGAAGAAACAAAGAAAAGTCTAAGTAAAATGCCAAAATTGCTACAGGAATGAGGGCAATTTCGTGTTTTCTCAACTTTTCCTCATTCTACTGGCATAATTCGCAATCTTCATGCCGAGATCCGTTTACAGTTGAAGGCAGCGCATTGAGCAGCCATCCATAACGTGTGTTTCTTGCGCCTTGCCCTAAAGATGTTGCTGCGCACCTCCAGGAGAGGCCTGGTCCTTTTCCTTGGCACCCATGGCATCACTTAGGGCTAGGCAGATCATCCTTTGGAATATCTGCTTCATTGCTGTCATTCCCTCTTTCTTAATTAGGAAATAGAAATCCTGAAGGAAATAACAATGAAGAAGCGCCCATATATAGAAAGTTCTCTTTATACGATAACTGGTATGGCTATAGAGCAAAGCAATCACCAATAGAGATTTCGCCGAACGAAAAAAAATGTAGGCATATTATTAAAAAGAAAACGTTCAACGTATAACTGTTCCGAGATGGAGGAAAGCTTCTAGTAACCAAGGACACTCGAAAATATTTTAGTACCCATTTCAGCAACACTATTATCCATTCGATGTAGTCAGCCAGACCTGCGTCAGCAATGCTAGTCACAACTGAAATGTTCCACTTGGATAGAGTCCAATATTGCCGGCAGCCACAGTGAGCGAGAACGAGAGAACTGTTTGTTGCTCTTCTTGCATGCGATTCGCACATTGCAGGACAGGGGAAGCAAGAGTAAAAAAAAGCAAGGTGTTCTTGAGGTTCCTTTTTTGCAGTAACATGTATAGCACCATTTCTTTTCACATGGGCACAACCATTACCTATGTGGTGCTTATTTGCAGCTTTTAATTTTCGCCACCCCGCCACGCTTTTCCAAATTACCTGCTGTGGGGCCTACAACTGATGCGAAGATACCATTAAATACCGGATACAAATATATGGCAGATCTTGTGATTATTCAGTGAAATTCGCAACAGGACAAAAGAAGAAACGAGAAAGTTGTAATTTAGATATCTTAGACTAATGTTAATGTGCAAGGCAGTAAATGAGCAAAAGCAACAACAAATATGAGAAATGAAGAGACAGGCAGAGGGAGCAGATGGCAAACTGCTGCCACATGGGTGGCGGCCTATCAAGCACAATGCACAAAGGATCTGCTACGCAAGTTTTCTACCGTGTGTTTCTCCAAAGGCTGAGAAAAATTTCTAAAAATAGAGCACTGAAGATAAAAACTCAGCTTGGTACAAAATAGATTGCCGTCTTGGCGACATAATCTAGCGTGAAGGCACAATTACAAAGAAGGGACACGGAACCCGTCGCAGGCGCTAGTTTTCATGTTTTGCCAGACTTCTGTTGTTTTGTACATTGCGGAACATACTTCATTTTGTAGGGGTTCGTTTGGTCTACCGGGCGCAGTCGTTGCTGTGCCTCCGGCTGCGGACTTATTCGGCATTGCGAGGCAGAAAAGATTTGAAGGATTGCCGCAGTCAGGAAAATTCTATCGAATAGCACACCCCAATGTAGGGGCCGCACCTGGTCAAGAGCACGAACAAGATTGGCATCCTTACACAAGTGTAATATTCACACATATACCTGCAGAGATGCTGACCAACCCAATAGCTTGAACAGTAGTTTTAAGGGCCACACGAATGATGACCAATATTTTAAGCGTAACCTGAAGAGAAATGATTGCAACATTGTTGATTAGAGAGCAAACGAAGGTAGTTGATGTTCTAGTTAACAATAAAAATTAGGAATAGAGGTAGGCAGGCCATGTAATACAGATAATCGATGGTCTATTACGAGTAACAGAAAGTGCAGTTGAGTACTATTATTATTACGAGTATAAGTACTCACGCCACCTCGTACAGTTTTCCTGGTGCTTGTCGTGTATAGATTTATTTGAAAGCGCAGCTCTTAGGCGCGCGATCCTGCGGCGAGCGTCGGTGTTGTCCCTCGTAAACGAGCGAACCCAGCGAGGAATGAAAGCGAACGCGGAGCGGAAGATGAAAGACGGCGTTAGTGAAGACAACACGAGGAGGAAAGCGGAGGAGGAGGGTGCAGCGGAACCACGAGGCGCAAAGCGTAGGAGGCAGGTTGTGGCGAAAGCCCGAGAAGAAAAGCGTAGTGCCGCGCAAGACGGGCTTTGCGGTGACGATGGCTACGAGTTGACGGCAGAGTAGAGCCCGTCATCTGTTTGGAAACAAAGCGTTGCATTATTGGAGGTCTGCCTTCGGTGGCCGCTTTGAATGGCACCTACGCGTTACCCATGCGCCGCCTCTCGCCGTCTGCCAATTAGCGAGGCAATTGCGCATGATTTCGCTCCGTTTGCGACGTGCCGAACGAGACAAAGTGTCCGCGCCAGCCAATATATCGCGAAATGAAAACACGTATACAGCTGCGCTCAAGTTGAGGATTATGGAGTGTCGTAATCGTCGCTTAAATTTTTGTCATGTTTGAAGAACTAGCGTTATCAAATGTATAAATCAAGATGTGTTATCTTTCGAAAATCCCCCATTCGGGATTAGAATGCTACCTTTCTCATGGTTATGATCATAAGAAAGAAATGTGTGACCCGCTGTGCTGTTTTTGTCCTGTCGTTGTTGTCCCATTCGCTGTCGTGTTTACCATTTGCGTTGTATTCGCAACAGTGACCGATTTTTAGGGTATCCACGAAACGTTTTTGTACAGCAACCTTCCGCATGTTGTGGGGTGGCCGGTTTAGGAAAAAATAAGTCGTCTGTGCCTTTTGTCTAAGGCAATCAAGAAACGAGTATAACGTCTGCCTTAATGTCTTAAAAACACTAAATACGAAATGTATGTGTGTTCATACTGCAGTTCAGTCTATAAAACAACCCAATGTAGCTGCTGCAAAACAAAAGGAAAAGAAAAAGATCAAACTGCTGTGCGACATGCTCACAAGGCGAAACAGTGCACAATTACAGAGGCAGATGCTTTTTGCTCTCTGCACTGTATATCATAAAACTTACCATTACTTGATTTGATTTGATTTATTGTTTCCTCGCACAATCGGGAGGCAAGGGCTAGAACTACCTGACAAAGGTACCTGCCCCTGTACACATCTGTACAGTTGACAGTTGATGAATGATAGTGTACCACTTCGGCTCCACTGATTCTTATGACTTAATATAAGGAGAATAGAATAAAGTGACAAAATATTACCTGAATAAGAAATACTGCATTCAGTGGAAAACATGTCCTACAAAAGTCATTCGCCATCATATTATTTATAAAGCAATACCATTCGAGGTCTAAAATTTTTATGTTTTGCTGGTAAACAAACGGTAGAGTTTCTGCCTATTTTTGGGAACAAGATGCGGAGACCCTGAGGGAAGTCTCACACGTGTCGGATTTGAAGTTATTTTTGTACATCGACAAGTTTATTTTTGCGCACGCAACAAATTATTAGTTCAATGTTCTCACTTATTTCTCAGCATTCTGCATGCTTTTTTTTTCTTAAAGAAACACGAGCTAGTTGTGAATGATATCGCTGATGCCACTCGCCGCCAGTTGTCTATAACTACGGCTGCCTATGACGTAATGTTACGTTATAGGCTGCTCGTGTGACAACTTCGTGGTTCATTGGTTGTGTAGTTCTGGTGGCTTGCTTTGTAAATTACTGATTATTCTATAACATTAGTACTGGTTTATTGCCAATTCCAGCTGAGCAGTTCTTCAACCTAGCGGAGCGTAGTAGGTGAAGAACGTTATAGGAACGCTAAACAATATATATTTGCTTAGCGTTCCTATAACGTTGTTGATTTATATTACAGAAGGCAAGCTACTGCGGCAGAAACTATTTCGTGCATCCGTCTAAATAATTAGGCGCACCTTGCTCACCAGAGCATACTACTCGGCATAGTCTCTCATTCGCGATTATCTTAGAAGGCAACTGGGGCACTTACCATGGAGTACACGATCTTGTCACAAACGACGTTTACGGACAGGTTGTAAGCCTGGCTGAGGTAGGCGCACTTGCCGATCTGTGTCCTCACCTGCGTCAACAGGTTGTGGCGTAAAGTGGGCGTTCCTGACGTCATGATTGCTTGCAGTGGCTCTCGTTTCAAATCAAAGGCCATGGTACAGCTGATGCCGAAGGTTCCTTCGAAATTAGCATTTCGCTGTATGCACGTCTTCTACACTTTAAATTTACGCTCTCGGTGCGCCAAGACCAGTACCGTTGAGATAAGGGGCGCCGCTTTGTCGCAGCAGGACATCGCCATAATCTCGGAGGTCACACAGATGTTGTGGCATACTGAGTTTTTGCTGCAATATGTTACAATGTTAGACACCCCTAAGAATGATTCAAGTCTCGCGAATTATTACCTGGCCCATTTTGTTGCCACGACCAAGCCATGACAGCAACGCAGAGTCGTCCCTACATGCACATTTGTTTTTTTTTTCGTTTTCAACATGCTACATCCAAAGGTGGTGTTCAAGCCCTAGCTACGACGCCGCTGAGAAACGGAAATTAATCTGGAAGGCGACGCTATTCCTGGCTGCAAGGGCTGGAAATGATTGTAGGTGCCCGAAACACGTTGTCCTCCAGTTTCAACGTCCGCTATTGCTTTGAAACACTTCGGCATCTAAGACTAAATCTGTTAGTATAAGAAAAAAAAATTATTTGTAGCAGTTTAATGCATTGCTTTCAGAAGATGCAAATAAAGCTTTCTCATCGCTCTTTCTGCTCATGAAGCCCCGGGATATCTCACGGACTGGTTAGATTAACCGAAATGACGCTCTAAGGCATGCCATAAAGGCACCTCATAATTCCTGATTGGCGTCAATATCATTAAAGCATTAAAGCACTTTCTACGCTGTTGCTGCATCGTTTCTCTCCGAGCTGAGCAGATTATCCTCTAGAGCGTAAACCACTGTACACAATTAACAGATTAAGCCCTGTGAATGTACTTTAATGTGCATAACACGTCTTCTGAAAATGGTTGCTTGAAAAGGTTTCGCATGCTCAATTAGCTCTTGTAGCGCTGGACAGAGTTATCTGACCTAACCGTACAGCATTTAGTTCTGGCAAATAAACGATGTATTGCATGTTTTCGTAGGCCGGTGAGCTCATTGACGAGTCGATTTACCGAGGGTGGCTTGGACTCGGACCAACCCATGAGTTCCAGCAAATGAACACCTGTAAGCACGAGTGTGTGCTAGTTCCGGTGCATGCCAGTGAACCCTGAGAGGTAGGAGAATAATAATGAGAATCACTGCAGAGGAAGGTGAGTAAAACAGAAAAACACGGAACAGGCACCAACAAGTGAGTGCCTATTAGGAACGGAGAGAGGATATACAACGGTTATACAAACGAAGGAATGCAACAGAGGAGGATGCAGGGTGAGCTTCGAAATTATGTTTATTGTAACAGGCGTGCTCGTCTCAGCAAGTGGGCACGGCGTCTAGAAAAAGACAGCTAACACAAGGCAGCCACAGCCCAAAAAACCTACAGAGCGAGACACACACGAGCGTCAACTTCTTCCTCTGTGCTGGCACAGAACTGGCGTCGAAGTGCTCCGGTACAACACTCCACGGGTAGAAATGAGCTAACCTGGCGACCTTGGCAGAAGACAGCACAGGCGTGTCGTACCAAGGTTTAAGCCGTGCGACATGAACTGTTTCGCGTCCTCGGAAACGATTGCGGAAGCTGGCTTGACCGGCTCGATGACATAGTTCGCGGGCGACGTTTGCTCTGGGACTCTGTAAGGACCGTGGTACTTGTACAAGAGCTTCGTAGAAACGCCGAGAGCAGTCGATGGAACCCATAGCCAAACTAGCGTTCCGCAGAAAGAGTGGGCAGTAGATGCAGTGGCGTCATGGCGAGGTTTTTAACGACATTGGTCTTGCGTGGTAAACGAACACGCCAGTTGACGGCATACTCCTGCTTAAGCAGCCGCTTCAGAAATACGTTTCACTTCAGAAACGTCAGGTCGGTATGGTAGAATTGTTTCTATGGAGTATGATGATTCGTGTCCATAGAGAAGAAAGAAAGCTGAGAAACCAGTGGTACGTTGGGCCGCAGAGTTATAAGCGTAGGCTATGAATAGAAGTGCCCGGTCCCAATTCGTATGATCGTCGGACACGTACATCGCGAGCATGTCGGCAAGGGTAAGATTGAAACGTTCGCCATGCCATTAGTTTGAGGATGGTAAGCTGAGGTGGTGCGATGTACAATCTGACATTCTTTTAAGAGGGCTTCGATGACGTTGAGAGAAACACGCGGCCACGGTCGCTTAGTAATTCACGTGGTGGACCACGTCGCAGAATGACGTAATGAAGAAGGAAGTAAGCAACTGCTTTCGCGGTGGCGATTGGCAGCGCAGATCTTTCAGCATACCGTGTGAAGTGGTCGACGGTGACAATGACCCACCGGTTGCCGTGAGGAGAGTTCGGGAGGGGACCGAAAAGATCGGCTCAGACGCGGTCGAACGCTCGGGCAGGGCAAGGCAATGACTGTAGAGGACCGGCGGCGCTGTGAGGAGGTGTCTTGCAGCGTTGACGCGTAGGACATGGCCGAACATACTGGTGCACCCAGCGATACATGTCGCTCCAGTAGTACCGCAGGCGAAGACGGGAGTATGTTTTGAATGTGCCAACGGGGCCACATTCGGGGTCATCGTGGAAAACGCTGCAAATGTCCATGCGCAGATGACGAGCAATAACAAAGAGCCGCCTGCGGCCGTCGGTTAATTGCGGCAATAGAAGAAGCCTTCGCGAACGGCAAAGTGTGCAGCTCGACGACAAAGCGTGCATGAGGGCGAGTCAGGCGAAGGTCTAGATATATGTTCAAGTACCGAAGCAATCCAGGGATCTTTGCGCTGTTCCACCGGCATGTCGGTGATGGTAAGGGATGACCAATCGCAGATGGAAGTGGTTGAGCAGACAGGCTCAGAAGATGGGGGCGAACGGGAGAGGGCGTCAGCGTTCGAGGGTTTTCGTCCCGAGCGATAACTGACATGAATATTATATTTTTCAAAGCGTAAAGCCAAGTGAGCGAGGCGTACAGTGGGATCTTTCAAAGACGATAAACAATAGAGGGCATGGTGGTCGGTGACAACGTTACACTGACGACCGTAAAATATGAAATTTACCGATTGCCCAAACAATGGCCAAACAGTCCTTTTCCGTTGCGGAGTAATATGACTCTGCCTTTGCTAGTCTACGGCTGGCGTATGCGACGACGTACTCGTCAAAGCCATGCTTGCGTTGGGCGAGTACGGCACCAAGTCCGATACAACTAGCGTCAGTGTGTATTTCAATAGGTGCGGCAGGATCAAAGTGACGCAGTATTAAGCGTTAAGGAACCCGCGCCGCAGAAAATTTGGCATATCGCATCCGGCGTCTGACATCTCATCAGCAAAAAGGTTTTCGCACCACGTATACCCAGGCCTTCCATATGGTGTAAGAAATTGACTGAACTAATTGAATTTCTGAAGCTAAAATACGCAGAAAATTGTAAACTATGACTTACACCCAACCTACAGACATTATAGCCTCTGATTGTAATTTGACTATACGAGAAAACGTAATTCTGTTACGCGAACACTCAAAAGAAACCCCTTCACACACAAACCGGCCGCGGCTTTCACAGATCGGCTGCTTCGTCCTCCGTTTTGGATGCGCCGGCGCGATGGGTGTCCCACGGAGCGGTGCGCCCGGTTCCTTGCATTAACTCCAGCTGGCGCTCGCCTCCGCCGCATTGCGGCCCACCGCAAGAGGCCGTGGTTCCACCACAAAGTTAGCATTCGTGCATATATCGTTCGCAGCAAGCGTATGCTGGTAAGCAGTGAGGTTACATACGCCCCAGCTGCCGGGAAGCGTGAGAAGCAGTCAGGGATCTGTGAATGCTATCGCGTTGCACTCTTAAAGGCGAAGCTTAAGCGTCCTCCAAATTTTGCAGCGAATGTGAGGAGTCGGCGAAGCGTTGTAAATGACTTATCACACTCCGGATTCGAAGTCGAGAGGTTAGTGCTACCGGCAAGAAGCTGCGCCAAGGGGGTGATAATGGAGGTGAAATTGCGGATGAAACGCCGAAAATACGAGCACAAGCCAAGTTAGCAGAGCTCCTCGAAAGTGCAGGGATTGGGGTAGTCGGCAACCGCACGAAGCTTTGCAGGATCGGGTAAGATGCCTTGTTTCGAGACTATGTGGCCTAAGATCACAAGTTGACGGGCGACAAAATGACATTTTTTTCAAGTTTAGCTGTAGTCCTGCTGCAGTGAGACACTTGAGAGCTTATTGAAGGCGACTGATGTGCGAGGAAAAATCTGCAGAAAATACTACTATATCTTCTAAATAGCAGAGGCAGGTCTTCCATTTGAATGCTCTGAGAATATAGCCCATCATCCTCTCGAAAGTTGGAGGCGCGTTGCAAAGGTCCAAAGGCCATCACATTAAACTCATATAAACCGTCAGGGGTGACAAAAGCCGTTTTTGGGTGGTCGGATTCAGCCATGGACACTTGCCAGTAGCCGGAGCGCAGATCGAGGGACGAGATATATTCGGCTTCTTGAAGGGAAGCCAGGGTGTCGTCCATACGCGGTAGCGGATAGGCATCCTTGCGTGTAATCTGGTTTAGTCGGCGGTAATCAAACCAAAACTTGATCGAACCATCCTTTCTACTCATCAACACGACCGGAGAAGCCCAGGGACTGTCGGATCCTTTAATCACGCCATGTTTCAGCATATCATCGACGCGGTCGCTAATAACGTAGCGTTTGCTTGGCGATAACCGGTAGGGACGCTGGCACAGTGGAGCATGGTCACCAGTGTCAAAACGGTGAACAACCGCAGACGTGCGCCCCAAGGAAGGTTGGTCGAGGCCAAAAGACGCATGAAAACGTTCAAGTGGTTGAACGACTTGGCTGCGCTGGACTTGAGTGAGGGCGTTCTCTATGCTGCGCAACAAAATGTCTTGGTCTCGTTCGGCGGGTGCGGTGGCAGAAGTGACTGCATCAAGAGGTAGTAGTGCCACATCAGAAGATGCCTGGGATGGGAAAATGGCATGAAAAGTGTCCAGATGGCCGAGACATTCGCCGTGTATTAAAGTTGAAGGGCAGGGAAAGGGATTGCACGCGTAAACTGCACCGCAACCATCAGCAAGTTCGACGACAGCAAACGGAAGTACGAGGTTCCGGCGATGGGCGCAATCTTCAGATGGCGTAAAAAAGCACTAGAATCGGTGATAGAACCACAGCGGATGGACACTAAGGCGGCCGAGAAGAGAGAAATGACGACGTCGGCAGCGACGACCACTTTAAGTGACGGGCACGTAAGGTGTGCGATTATCATACTGAGCGGATACAGAGCCAGTTGTGCACTAGCGCAGTCGATTACAGCATGATGTTCGGAATGGAAATCCCAGCCTAAGATAACCTCGCGCGACGCACGCGAAAGGGCGACAAATTCGACGACATACGACACGTCTTCAATCAAAACACGAACGGTGCATGGGGCCAAAGGCTTAACGTGCTGCGAGCTCGCCGTCCGTGATGACAGGTAAAGAACCGGTATCGTCACTTTTTTCCGTCTGTGGCACAGTAGTTTACTTATCACAGAAACGGCAGCTCCTGTGTCGACAAGAGCTTTGGTGGCGCCACTATCTATAAACACTGCAATTTCATCAGGGGGCAAAGTATGAGGCCTTGAAAATTTCGACGACAGCGCAGTTCTTGCCTCAGAAACTGCAGGTGTTATTTTTCCCTTGGCGGAGAATAGGACCGCCGAATCATGGGGGAAATGGAGCGGCGGCGAGGTGAAGGCGACCGACGTGAGCTGAAGGTGGCACGACGTGAATAGTCCGATGCGTCAGCGTAAACATTGCGTTCTGGTCGTTGAGATGTGCATTCAAATTGGGGCCCGACGTCACGAAAATACGCTACACGGTGGCGACTGTGGCGCACAACATGCACAGCGATACCGCAGGTGCAACAGACGGCGCGGTTATGCGGAGTACGCCATGGGTTGTGAGAGGGTCCGGGAGGTGGATGCGCTGGTACGTGAACCCGGCGTACGTGACGTAGCGGCAAGTAGAAGCTGGTGACTGGGCTGCTTTGAGCTGGCGTCGGTCCGCACATGAGCAAGTAAAAGGTTCAGCGTCAGGCGCTGTAACGTGCGTTGGTGCAGCATGAGATGGCAGTGCCTCAGCGATATGCGTCTGAATGGCATGACGGAGCGGGTTGTCCAATGAGGTAGGAGTATCGGGAACAAATGCCACAAGAGAGAGCTGGAGGGTCACACCCTCGCGAATGTACTGCTTAATTTACGGCAGCAGGGTGGAATATTCAGCTCCCATAAGTGTGGTTTCCAAGGCTGAAATTTCCGCGAATTGCACAGTGGTACGACGCGTGGAAAGTCGGTCCTTATACAGCTCATCAAGAGTTTGGCACAGTTCGATTACTTGGGTGATGGTCTTAGGGTTCTTCGCTACCAGCATATGGAAGGCATCGTCGTCTATGCCTTTGAAGATGTGCCTTATTTTCCCGGTTTCCGCCATTAAAGCATTCATCTGTCCACAGAGGTCGATAACGTCTTCATTACAGTTCGTGAAGGTCTCACCATTTTGCTGAGCTCGGCCACGCAGGCGGTGTTAAGCGCGAAGCTTGCGCACGGCTGGCCGACCGAAGAACCGAGCGAAGGTTTCCTTGAAAGCTGACCAGGTCGTAAAATCGGCTTCATGATCGTTAAACTATAAGCTTGCCACATGAGTAAGGTAAAAGATGACGTGGGTCAGCTTGGCAGCGTCATCCCACTTGTTATGGGCGCTACAGCGTTCATCCTCGGCCAGCCAGTCTTCGACATCGCGATCGTCAGTACCGCTGAATGTCTGAGGGTCACGCTGAGGAACCACACCAGCGCACATGGCAGGCGCGGGGGTAGGTACGGCTTGAGGGCTAGTGGCGTCCTAAGTGACTTCAGCGGGAGATGGTAAAGTATGGCTGCAGAGCTCGAGGACCAGCAAAGGGACTACCCAGCGGTTCCACCAAATGTAACAGGCGTGTTCGTCTCAGGAACGTGGGCACAGCGTCTGAAAAAGTAACGCAAGGCAGCCCCAGCCCGAAACCCCGACAGAGCAACACATACCAATGTGAAATTCTTCGTCCGTGCTGGCAAAGAAGTGGTGCCGAAGTATATATATATAGTTTTAGAAACGAAGGTGCACACTTACGAAAATTGCATCTTTAATGTTTTTAACGTTTCGGCCGTGGCACGGCCTTCGTCAGAATAAACACACATACAAGCATGCAGCCGCTTTTATGGGCATGCGCACGTGGGCATAATCAGTAGTACATGCACGTGTACAATTGCAAATAATAAAAAAAAATTATTTACTCGTAAGAGGCAGGAACTTAGCAGCGGTGCTGCTGGATGCCTTACACGTCTTCTGCGTACCGGCGGTGACAGTACGGTCTGTCGCTACATTATTCTTTACTGCTAATGGCTATAGCAATGAAATTCATCGTGAGATGGGTTCCGTAAAAAAAAGCGTTTCTAAGAAACCAGGCTATCTCGGTGCTCTGGACACAAACAGGAGACAAGGTGTAGATGACAGAGAAAGACACAAAAGCTAATGAGAAAGAGAAAAAGAACGACAAGGAAATACTACAAATAATGTCTGCGTAAACACATGGTAAACCCATATCTTAGACACACAACACACCAACACAATATATAGTCTCTCAGTTCCTGATAAGGTAAACAGCAAACAAGCTGACCGTGACGAAGTGGCGGGAGCCAGTCTGACGTGGGACAAGACGCTGCCATTGTAGCTCGTACCTGACGCAGACGTCAGCCTCAATCGCGGTCGCTCGAAGGGGCTGGTTTTCGCATTGGCGGCCGTACACCCGGGTCTCACGTGGCGTAGGACGTGGTCGTCACGCTAGTGCGCATGGTCGCTGACGTGGCAAGGCGACTGCCTCCGTGGCACTGGGCGCTGGCAAGTGACGGCTTCACGGTGCTGTACCGAGGCCGTGCTGTACTGAAACGGCACCGTAGCCGGAGTTCAGTAGCTGGAGCTGTCGCTGGCCAGTTCTCAGACTTCCCTCCTCTTGTTCGGGTCCCGAATGAATCCCAATCACGTCACCGGATCACAGCTAGCGATGCGTCTGTACCCGTCCATGCCCACGCCAACAATGTTGTTCCTTCACCTAGTGGCACGTATCCACGAGGGGGGGGGGGGGGAATTGGCCATGGTTTGCAATCGAAAGCTATGAAGGTTTCACTTCCTGCCAGCAATCCCAGATCATCTGTCTTCTCCTCTTCCTTCTTTCCTCTTGTGCTTCACATGATTCACCCATCGCAATTCAGAAAGATTCTCCCATCTTCGTTTCGCCGAGCAGCGTCTTCGCCTTCTTGAAATATTTACCCCTCTTCCGCACGTATTCTGCCTGTCGCTGAAGACGAGAACTAAAGCGCTAAATTATCCATACAATAAAATGCTGCCTTTCTGGTAAATTATAGCAAGAACAGTAGCAAATCATTTTTCCAATATTTCAACCGATTATGTATTCTTCTAAACGTCTGTGTTATGAGCTTCTTTCAACGAATTAATCGTCACTGAGGCGCAGCCTCAGCACATGAAGTGATGAAATCGTTCGTTAGCACACATCAATCCATTCAATAAATAATGCAGCACATGGAGATAAAGAAACTCTCGAAGCTAACCAAACAAGCAAAAAAGAACCAAGTCTCCAAGCAAAGAACCAAAATAAGAAAGGGCCTACAGTTTCAGGGTCTGCAGTGAAGCTGCGAGATTAACTAGAGGTGGCGACGGTGGCGGTGCTTGGAGTGGAGTAGCAGTGGCCAAGTCAGAAAGTGTCGACAAAAATTTCTGGTCGCACGCAGGCAAACACCAGGGTCTAGTGATGCAGCAGGAAATTCGGTTGCGACGTTGGGAACATGGGCAGGTGGCCTTGGCACAGTAGAGGTCTCGACGCCGGACAGCAAGTCCAAGGGATTCACCTCTGCTCCCGTTGCATGGGCTTCATGTACAGCGATCGACACCTTCCTGCAGGCGATCCGGAAAAAAAACGCCGTCAACACGCCCCTGGAAGGTCGCCCTCGTCCAGTAGAAGGCACAGGCCTGATACGCGACGACTTCAATTCTGCACGTGGAGCGCTGGCGAACTCCTTCCTCCACGCTGGCTTGTTGTTATACGTCTCTCCGTATTCTTTTTCACCTTCCTCGCTCCTTTAGCATCGCCCTGTCGGTCACTCATTGGCTAAGCGCTTTATATTTTGAATTCACGCCACGTGCCACCTTTGTTGTCGCCGTCTTCGACTTATTTCTTCGGCGCGCTCGTGCAACCGCTGCAGCGTCTCGTCGTCGTCTTCGCATGGCTGACACACTCCGATCACGGCATATCACATCTGTATTATTGTAATCGTGTTTCTGTGCACATCACGAATACAACCGAGAAAACGCGAAATCACAACCTTTTTGCGCTGTATTAATATTCTGTATTTATTACGCTGAAGAAATAAAAGTTTGATAGGACGCGAGCTTGAGTAAGCGGATATCAACAGATGTGAGCGCTAGTCTGAGTGGAGCTCATCGGTTCCGAAGTTTAGAGCCTGAGTGAGCTCACCTATTTCAGATTGGTTACGAATGTGATGTTTTGTTTAGTCCCCAAAAGAAAACTACGGGTAAGAAGAAACAGAACGAAATGCGTGAAATGGGGCACCGAGCCCTTTATGTTTCTTCTCGTCCCTTGTCTACTATTGCGCCTGAGTCCCCAGCACTGAGTGAGACCGTGATTGTATATCTTCTAGTGAGGGTGATTTCTTAGTTTTTAGAGCTTCAGTGACTCCTCCATTTCGTGAATCTAATAAAATGGGAGTCTATGAGCCCCAGACTGCCCTTTGGCCTACGTGTGTCTCAATTAGGCGAGTCCGAATGAGCGCGCGTGGTTTGATTTTGGTAAGGCTGTACAAGGCTGCATCAGGTAGTTAGTCGAAATGAGCTTCAGAGTTAGATTTCTATTGGCAGCTCCAGAAGCCGTTACTTGTGCTGGCATCACTGTACAAATAAACAAAGATGGCTGCAACATCCAGGTTCACGGCGGCTCTTTCGTTTGGTGCTGCACTCACGCGTTTCTGACTTATGGCGTGGAATCGAGGAGTTTTGTCGAAGCCGAAGTGGTTGTTGCTGCCGATTACCTTGTTTTGAACGCTTTCAAGGATTTACACGACGAAACTGCGGAGATTGTTAGGCTGGACGTGCCAACGTCCGGCCTGCCCAGCCAGCCACATCAGATTTTTCAATGACAAAGAGCCTTCAGGAAAGCTGGATGTATAAAAAAGGGAAGTGAGTGCGCGTAGCGAGTGTGTTCGAAAGCTGCAAGCACTTGCTCGCGGCGTTGCTCCACTGGTACAGGTACGATGCTCCAGTGTTTTCGTCCTTTATAGGCAACTCCGCACTGATAATCGTGTTGCAGTATATCACATATAACATCTCACAACAAACAGGCAGCAACGTCTGTCTTGCTAAACGCGGATACTCTGCTCTGAGGCAACGTAAACTGTAACGTTACCTGGTCAATGTGTCTCGGGATTAACAACAAATGTGAGTTCTATTTGTCAGTGGGGGCCGCACCTTCCTTTTTATGGTTAGCTGATACGTGTGATAAGGGCGTCTGCGTTTGGTGATGGATGCTTGTTCATGCTTGCATTACGCAGTGTTCGGGTAAGGCACGTGCTTGCGAACACAGCAGACACCCCCGCCTGTAGAAATTCTCAGGCCCAAATGAAACGCGAGAAGTTAATAACAACTAGTCAGGCAAAGTTGCATTTCTTCCAGCAAGTATTCTCAAATTTAGCGAAGGTGTTCTATTGGGCAAAGTCACTTGTACTAGGTAACGTAAATGCATGACTTGGAAACGAATTGAACAAGCTGTAATACAACAAAGGATTGGGTACAGTGTTGGAAAGCAAATTAGTGGTGCTGTGCGCAGGTCGCACGCTCCAAATCTGGAACGAGCACTGTTTACTGTTGCTTCTAAATTTCTTGCAACCAAATAAATTGACAACTCAACGGGGTGAATGAGTCCGCTTGCACCGCTAAACTAACTCATGCTATGAAAACGGTATGTCGCCTCGCAGCATAACATGTGTCATGATCAACTTGAGGCCTTCCGAGGCAGTTATGATTCTTGCTACCGTGCATGCAGACAAGAGTATTAGCGAGAAAATTCCTGCTGCTTAAAGCATTAGTAACACGAATGATTGGGCAGAAAGCTATAAACGAACGAAGCCAAATCAATCACTATAATGTATTAAAGAGCTTGCATACCCCGCGATTTGAAACACCCGCAACGTATTGAAAGCAATGTCCAGCTCGCAGTCCCGAGTGAAGTGTTTCGAAGAAACCGGCAGGTATCAGTTTTCACCTTTTCTCAATGCGAAGTACCTTATCCAAGTCGCTCTCCGATGCGGATCGTCTGCTTCTTTCGCGAGAAAATGAAATCTTACATTGCAATCTTTCTGCCGCGATGACCCGCATAACGTTTCCGTAGTTTTCCATGTCTGGCTTAAGCGCGGCGGCATCACGACGATTTGAGAAGTACGAAGAATTCAGAGCATGCCGTGACAGTCTCTCACTTGAAGATTGAACCTGGACGAGCCGTTCCTCGGCATGGCCGCTAGGGGACGAACATGTGGTAGGAGTCGCATATAGGACGGTGTCCGAGATATTTATGGTGAGTCTTCTTTTGATGAATCTCAGGCCGAAACAATGAAACGTTCCATTCCTTCGAGCGCTTCCTAACCTTCCGTGAGGCCTCCTTATAGCGAAGGACCGATGGAGGAAGCAAGCGTAATCTGAAAGCTCCCTTCACCCGTCCTCGCGTAAGGAGCGGTTGCCGCATGCCTGGTTTCGAGATTATCTCTTAAAATCTTTACGCGAACACCATTATTCTATAAAAACAATGTTGTATCGTTGCACAATCTTTAAATTGAAGAGCTAATATAGAGAAGCGTGGACGCTTTCTTTTAGTTTTGTTTATTACAGTTTAAAAAAGTCGCGCATTACAGTGCAAAACTTGATGTGCTCCATCAACGCTGGCACGCCGGCCGCTCGCGTGACTGAAACGAACATGCCTGGCAAGACGTACCGTGCTCACGCTTCTCCGCAGGTGGGCGACAGCGCGCATGCGCAAGCAAACGTCACGTGGTTAAGCAATGAGGTGAGGCGCTCGTTCAGGGCCAGGAGCGGCGTAAGGACGCATGAAGGTAGCTTTGGAGCTACCTTATGCTGAGGAATCACCAAGGAAGCCATTACCGAGGGCCCCTCAGTAAGGAACCTTTCAGAGTGACATAAGGTAGCCTCACCGCAATGAAGGCTTCCTTACTGAGGTAAGGAAGATTTCATTGTTTGGCCCTAAGTCTCTTTGAACCCTGAACACGTTCTGTGCAGTTAGTGTGAGCGTGTGCCGTTAACTTTTCTGACTGATACGTATGTTTCATCTGTGTTGTTTAGATTCAGATATGTATATTAGATACGTTATTAAAATTTTAGATCTGGGGCCCTATAACGTAAAACTATTCCAATGTGTTTTTATTCCAAGCCCCTGACGTCAAATTTGCGTAACCGCCGACGCAAGGATCGGGTGGCGACCCGCAGGTTTGTCTAAACAGACCAATGAAACGCTCTTCTCGTTTATAAGAGGTCACTTTTATTTACTTTAAAAACGAATAACATTGCCTAAAGTGAGCGGCTTGTCCTATCTAATTGGCTGATAAGAGGCTAGGAACACGCTCAAGTAAAGTGCAATTCGATGGGGCCGAGCCAGTGCACTGAAAATCGCTAACCGGATGAATAGGGTGGTACCGGCGTCTGCGATTGGTCCGCTTCCTTTACTTAGCATGCGGTGGCTGGTCGAAAATTGCAGTGGCATGCAGCGAAAGGGTAAGAATGCCGCTAAAAAGGATCCTCAACCAAGAAACGTTCGCTGAGCAAGGTCGTAAACGTGCTGAAAGTGCTCGAAAACGTTACACGGCCACGCAAAATGTTTTATTGTACGCAAATAAACCTATGGTCTCCGGCAGGTGCGAGTAGCCGTGCCTGAGCTATCGGCGGCATCCATCTTTTATTCCTTTCGGAACGGGGCACGCTGCGGCTATTCAGAGAAAAATTAAGTTTGTTTGGCATATTAATGCAACGTTGGCGTGGTCAGTTTTCGCGGTTTTGTGACGTCGCATGACAAGCAGCTGAAGTATGTTCAGCCCGAAAACTTTTTACCCATAGCCGAGGGCTAATGGCGAAAAGACGTCAAATAAGAAATAACTATTTTTGTTTTCTTCAGTCGAGTCATGAATAATCAGAGTGTACAGGTCATATCAGATATGGAGCTATCGCGGTTTGCGTGACGTCGCGTGACTGACAGGCGAAGTGCGGGTGGTCCAAAAAAGCTTTTCACCAATCGCGGAGGGCTGATTGCAGAATTGGAATAGAAAAGTTTGGAATAGCATTACGTTATAGCGCCCCTGTGACAAATACAGAGAACTTGCACTGAAGCGGGATGAAGCATAAAAATTAAATGGTATGTTTAATAGATATATACGCATAATAGCGGTGTGCTTATATTTTTGGCTCGATGCATAGCGAGGGCTTCGACTGTGGCAGCTTTGATGCCATGAGCTAGTAAATGAAGATTTATGGATCAGTTTCTTCTTCGTGAGCTAAAGTGTTATATAGCGCCGTGAATTAAAAGTTCGTTAAAATTTCGCTGCCATGGGCGTGAGTGGCACTGCTTAATACTCCCAAAGCTGTTCTTGTAGACATGTACACGTGCCCGAGAATTTGGGCGGGAGGGTGGCCACTGCGATAGCTGAAATCAGCAGGCACTGCATGCGCAAAGCGGAAGATGCGGGGCTAGCTCTCACCGGCGGCAAGTTGTCTTTTCATCAACTTCTTCTCCCTGAACCTTATTATTTCAATGTTTTAATTATATATAACAGCTAACTACTATGGCTGCTCTGGCTTCGTTGTTGTCTACTTCCTATTGAATTGGCACTAACGAGAAATTCAGACCCTCGGATACCCTTTTTCTTGCTTTATAACAGTAAGTTTGCCCTGTTGCCGATAAGTGTATTAGGGTACGGCACTTTAGAATACAAATTTCGGGGTGTGCTAGGCAGGAAATTAGATTGTTTGTTTTTGTGCACAATTGCACTCTATGTAAACACAAGGAAGACTCTGGAAGCGTTGCCTTTGCTGCTTCAAATGGCAATATATATATATATATATATATATATGTATATATATATATATATATATATGTATATATATATATATATATATATATATATATATATATATATATATATATATATGCTTGATTTCCCTCTGCGGGGTTGCAAAATCAAGCAACGCATCAACAGGCGTGGCGCCATTACGTGCCACATGGTAAGCATCTACATGGTAACGGAATCCAGTAACGGAATCCAGCAATTGTCAATGTGCGCTGTCCACGGTAAAGAAAATCTGGCGGGATTCGCGATACGGCTTACATCGCCACCACATTGCCAACCATTCATTGTAAAGCCGTTACTAAATTTAGCACTGAAGCTGGAGGTATACTGCAGGAACTGTGATGTTTTTTCCAATGCTATTTTTGGCCTTACGTAAGCGCTGCATGAGTTAAACGCATTAAATGGCATGTTAAAATGGTGTGACAAAACCGTAAAAAAGAATGGGCAGTGGATAAACGCGACTTTACCCACATAACGTCTCGCGTTTGCGTACGTGGGCTATTCCAAAACAGCTCTCATATCAAGCACCGAACTCTAACAGCATTCGGTCCACGCGATTAACCACTCATTATCAAAGTACTCACCCCTTCCCGGATGTTTTTCACAACGTCCTGCGTGATCCTCAGTGCAGCCATCTGGAGGCATGAGGTTGACTGAAAGTAAACAGATAAGGCGATACCACACCATTATTTAGATTAGCCGCAAGCCTGAGAAACCTTGTACGAAGCAATTCAGAGCACGTTTAAGACAACGCTCTTTTTTGGCCAATAGGGTCCGTTTCCTTGATTTAAGTTAGTACATTAGTGCGTCAGTTTTATTTGCCGTCCGTTTTTACTCGTGATCACTCCATGTATGATCATGATCATGTTATAATCGACTCCACTTTAAGACAAAACTGCGCTGTTGCTTTTTTTTTTCAGGCTTTATCTACACGAGGTAGTACAGGATATAGTTCAGGCCAGGCATACGTGGGGTAATGAAATAGGAGTTTTGGATTCCGTCTCTCCTTACAGCATGGCTTATATATATATTAATATGCTGAGCCAATTCTACTCTAGGCAAGGTGAATTCGCTAATGAAATTCGTAATTGCGAATTTATAAGGCAAGTTGCCTCGTATCAAATGCGATATACAATGCACTAACGAGTGTATTTTGTGGCCATAGACAAAGAAATCTCAGTTGCAGGATACCTGAAAAAATATGACAGCTACTGAAAAAAACATGAAAATGTATTGTAATAATTGGAGCGTATTCCTACAAAGACGAGCTAGTAGAAGTTTCCTAATTATTTGATCCGGTCATATTTTTGTGACTGATTAGCAGCCGCAATACCAAGGCTAGAACCTTCAGAGCTCCATTTTTGTAAATATTTCCTTTGTCTGTGGGACATGGACGCAATCTGAAAGAATGTCTTTTTCTTCCTCCGGGTTTTCTTTCTTGCTGCTGCTTTCATTGGCAATCCGAACATGGCAGACTTCAAGCTAATGTTATCTAAACACTGCTGAAACTTTCATTTTCACAAAAATTAAGCTAATAAGCAGCATGGTTGTAAAAACACTATAGTTTGAGAGCCAACTTGTTCTTTCACAGTGACAAAAATATCTGCTCACCTACACAAAAGAACGCACAACTGCATCCTGCTGAATAAATCCAGCAGCAATTAATGCTGGTTGCACAAAACAACCCACACATCTTTCAGAGCATGGCAGTAAACGAAAAGCAGCCAAACGCCCTTGTATTTTTGTGTGCTGATCTTCCTGTGGCAAGAATTACAAAAAGAAAAACTTTCTTTGCGAACTGTGTGCTTGCGTGACAAGGTGTCCCCATACATATTTAAAAATAAACTTTTCAACTTTTTTCGCCGCTAGGGGGCCGAGCCGACAAGACGGGATACACATGGGCTCCGAAAACTTTCCAAGACTGTGGCCCAAAAGGCAGTTCTCGAGTCTAGAACTACCACACCTAACACCGGAAGGTCGACGGACTACGAAGACATCGGCATTATCCCATGTGGGCGATTTCTTGAGCCACAAAGGCAGTTTTAATACACTGCCACGCCGGCGGCCTGGCTAACCCGAACTAGCTGAGTCTGCGACGGCACTGTACTCGGTTTCGCTACGAGACGCGAGGATGGACGTCGTAGAAGTGGAAGGGGAGACAATTTCCCCGGAAGAATATTACGACCAGGGCTGGATTGCGGCTCACGAACGCCGTAGTAACGCCATGAGACGCCCATACCTCGATGAACGATCCAAGAACATCGGAGACTCGCCGGTTTCAACGGCGTGGAAAACCACGAACGCACGAATTCTACAACGACCAATGGCCCCGAGGCAACCGCAGCTACCGGAGGATGACTACAAGGTCGTGATCCGCCCGAGAGGTGGGCTCAACATGGCGCAACAACGCATTGCGTACATAAAGGATGGCGTTCTGCTGGCAGCCGCATTGACACCAGAAAATGCCGGAGAAGATACGCTACGAATCAATCCAAGACAAAACACCATGATCATGAGCACGCCGAAACTGGAGAATGCGAAACGCTACAGCCAGATACGGGAAGTCCAACTTGGATCGAACATCTACAGTACGGCCGCTTACATCACTGCGCCGGAGAACACCTCCAAGGCAGTCATACATGGTATACCAGAATACGACACGCCTGAAGACGTTGAAAAAGGCCTGGTGAACTGCAGAAACCCCACTATACTACACGCAAGACGCATGGGACGCACCGATTCGGTTATGATAGTGTTTGAAGGCACATACGTACCACACTACGTGTACTACCGCGGAGCTGAATACCGATGCCTACTATATCGTAAGCAGTACGAAACATGTACCACCTGTCGCCGCCTCGGCCACCGAGTGGATGTCTGCCCGACACCGAACCGCAAGAAATGTCGCGGGTGCGGAACTCTCTATCCATCCGAAGATCATCAGTGCGAGCCAAGATGCTTCATATGTGGGAAGGGACACCTCAAAGGAGACAAAAAGTGCCGTGAGCGATTCAAGACCCCATATCTTCTCAGAAAGAGGCAGTGGAAACAACAACAACAACAACAAAAACTACATCACTACAAAATGAACATCAACCGCAGAAAGCTATGGCGGACAATCGCCCAAGTCGGTCCAGCGAGCGGTCGGGCAGCACCGAATCGCACAAGGGATCGACATGGACCAACAGCCACGGCAGCAGACGCCTCGACAGGAGCCGCTCTAGCTCCTTCCTAAGACTCCCCAGTGGAGGCGGTGGCGGCCGGTCCTACTCCAAGTCCCGGTCCAGGTCCCGGCCCAGGTCTGAATCGAGATCGAGAGGATCCCCACTACACGGAACCCCGGAGGGCTCTGGCGGGGACGACGGCAACAAAACGCAGGTGAGCTGGGCAGACACGGTCTCCGGCGCTGCTTCTCCGTCTAGTATAACACCTAAAAGAGAAGGGTCCGCCCTGGAGCAGGAAATGATCCAAATTAGAAAATTACTAGCGCAAATTACTCGTGAAAATGCTAAGCAGAGGGAGGAAATTCAACAATTAAAGCAAGAAAACGCTAGGCTTCAGCAGAATACGACACACGAGCCAAATCACACGCCTACCGCCAGTACAGCACAGACGCCTAGACGCGAGTCAACGCCCGCTCTCGCGCAAATGACAGGGACGCCGCCCCACAAAAGAAAAGCTGAAGACGAGCCAGACGCGCAAAGCAGCGTCTCAACGCAGTTAGAAAAGCAAGTAGAGGGAATGTTTGTGGAGTTAACTAAGGCGCTACAACAATTCGCCGGGTTACAGGTACAGTTCGTGGAAATTATACAAAGAATAGAAGGCATTGAAACCCGATTAACAGTTGTTGAAAACGCCCAAAAAGACTTGAGGCCTGCGGGAGTGGGACCGGTAAAAGCGACCACCAAACCATACCATCGACCCGTAGTGACAGAAACCAGTAAAGTCACCGGGGAGAATCAAACAATTAAACATGGCTCCTCGTAATAAATAAATAATATGGCAATGGAACTGTCACAGGTATCGCCGGAAACGGGGACACCTACAGCAGTTCATAAGTAGCAAGGAGGCCCCAGACGTCATCGCCCTGCAAGAAACGGGAGGACTGGCTAAATTAACCGGCTAAAGCATACGGTGCTTCCGACGAGAAGGCGTCCGTTACAACTCTCGTACATAGAAACCTTACGGTCATAGAACACAACACTGGCGTGACCGGTGTAGACCACGTCCTGATTGAAATCATTCCCACGCGCAAGGGAGAAGGAAGCCTTTTCATCTTAAATGTATACAGTAGCCCTCGACACAAGATGAGATTCGGCCCGCTTTTTCGTAAATCCTTAAATTTAGCAGAAAGACATGCAATGGTAATTGTAGGGGACTTTAATGCACCTCACGCGGCTTGGGGATACTGTTTGGAGAACGTAAAGGGTCGGAATATATGGTTAGACGCTCAGCAGGAGGGTCTCACTCTCGTAACGGATCTGCAGGTGCCCACTAGAATGGGTAACAGTGTGAGCAATGACACCACACCAGACCTAACTTTTACAAAGAACACACCTGATGCAAAATGGATAAACACACAAGAAAATCTGGGTAGTGATCACTTCATTGTAGCAACAACTGTACACGAAGGCCCATCAAGAAAGAAAGGCAGGAAAATAACGATTGTCGAATGGGACTCCTTCCGCAAAATCCGGGAGGAGGAAGCTGATGAAGTCATACATGACATCGAGATTTGGACTAAAAAACTTCATCAAAGTGTGATACGAGCCACTAAGACTATTCCGGAAAAAGCAGGGAGAGGAGGCGGACAGCAAACTCCCACATATGTGGGAGGCAAAAAGCAGCATGCAGAAACGCTGGAAACAGCAAAAACTTAATATAAACCTGAGAAGGAAAATCGCCATGCTCAATAAGGAAATAGAGGACTATGCGAATAGATTAAGCCGTCAAAATTGGGGGGCCACGTGCAACGTCATGGAGAGACAGATAGGGCTACCTAAAGCGCTCGTGTGTCCCCCTTCACTGTGTCCTTGTCAATTGTGCGCGCAAAAATATTGTACTATGAATTCGTACCAACTCGCCCAACTATCAGTTCTGCTGGAATATCTGCGTTATCTTTTAGACCCGGAAAACAGCAAGTCCACACAGCGACACTGCCTGCACAAAATAATTCACTGATACAAAGGCACGGAAGAACTTTTACAGGAACTACAAAGGCTATACGTAGGAAATACAACGAAAGAACAACAACATCGGTATACTGGTAAGGAAAACCCGCATCTTGACAACCCCATAACCGAGGCTGAAGTTCGAGCGGAACTCATCAGGCTGAACACGAAATCCACGCCAGGCCCAGATGGAATCACCAACAATATCCTGAGAAGTCTCGATGATGAATATATCTCGGCCCTCACCAAGTATATTAACAACTGCTGGGAACAGGGTAATATTCCACGTCAATGGAAAACCGCCCAGGTTATAATGATTCCAAAGCCGGGAAAGAAACTTCAACTTGAGAATCTCAGGCCTATATCGTTAGCGTCGTTTGCTGGCAAGCTCATGGAGCACGTCATCCTCACACGTCTAACTAATTACATGGAAGATAATGGCCTTTTCCCGCACACCATGATTGGGTTTAGACCAAAGCTGTCTACACAAGACATTAGGTTGCAAATCAAACACCAAATAATAGACGCGGGGCCTCAAACACTAGGTACAAAAGCTATCCTTGGTCTTGATCTTACGAATGCCTTTGATAATATCACCCACAGGGCTATTTTAGAAAACTTACAAGGCCTAGGAGTGGGGCAACGAACCCACGCGTATGTTAAAGACTTTCTCCCTGAACGTATTGCGCAAATCACAATCGGTGAAGTGAAATCCAAAGAGATAAAACTCGGAAGCCGGGGCACACCACAAGGATCAGTCTTATCTCCCTTTCTTTTCAATGTAGCTATGATTGGCCTGCCAGCAGAAATAGAAAATATAGAAGGATTAGAGCATAGCCTGTACGCCGATGATATCACCCTTTGGGTAACAGCTGGAAGTGATGGGCAGATTGAAGAAATCCTCCAAACAGCCATACATACGGTTGAGAAATATGTCGGGGATAAAGGATTGAGATGCTCGCCGCAAAAATCAGAATTACTTGTATACCGACCGACACGCAGGGGCCGTAAGAGTTCTACGGATAAACCAAACATCACGCTTTTTGTAAATGGCAACCAAATACCTATTGTCGACAGCATTAGAGTCCTCGGACTCCACGTATCAGCGAACGGTCACAACGGGGAAACAATCAGAATACTAGAAAACAGCGTACAACAAACAATGAGACTAATTAAGAGAGTAGCTAATCGCCATTATGGGATGAAAGAGAACAATCTGCTACGACTAGTCCAGGCTTTTGTCATCAGCCGCATAGTATATGTAACCCCTTACCTAAATCTTCAAGTAGCAGAAAAGACAAAAATCGAAGGCATCATTAGACGACCATTCAAAGAAGCAATAGGTTTGCCGGTAAACACATCGAATAACAGGCTTCTAGCCTCAGGTGTCCACAACACGCTCGAAGAACTCATAGAAGCCCATACGATAGCGCTATATGAAAGACTCTCACAAACACCTACTGGCAGACACATACTTAACAAGCTTAGAGTAACATACGCATCACAGTATGGCACTAAAGTAGACATTCCCCACGACATAAGGAAGCAGCTTATTATCCCACCGCTACCCAAAAACATGCATCCCGAACACCACAGGGAAAGGCGGGAGGAAAGGGCAGGGGCTATACAGAGGAGATTCCAACGCTCTCAGGACGTGGTGTACGTCGACGCGGCAGAGTGCACGACTAATCAGAATATGTGTATCGTTGCAGTGAACTCGGAAGGTGAGCGTAAGGTCAGCGGATCTATCAAAACTAACAGAGCCGAGGTGGCTGAGGAATCGGCCATTGCTCTCGCAATGGCTTCCACACTGGCCACGATAATAGTCAGTGATTCTAAAACCGCCATTTTCAATTACGCAAAGGGGCGCATTTCGCCGGAATCACAACGTATCGTGGCAAACTTTCGCGGTGAGCGGGTTGTCCATATCATCTGGGCGCCTGCGCACTCCTCCCTCCCCGGCAATGAGGCGGCCGACACCGTGGCTCGAGGACTCACAAGCCGAGCCACCGGGGCGCCGCGGCTGGGGCTGACAGGGGACAGGATGGTTGGCTACAGGGAGATAACTAATCATTACAGATTGTGGAGGGTGCGTTTTCCTCCCGCACACCCATCAGTTAATAAGCAGCAGGCGGTGGTATGGCGCCTCCTTCAAACAAATACATATCCAAATCCGGTGACTTCTAATCATTATTACCCAGACCAATATTTGGCCAATTGTAAACTTTTTCAAGAAAGGGCGGACCTGGATCACATTATCTGGGCCTGCCCTCGGGTGCCCCGACAGGGCCAAAAAATTCAGGATCGGAAGCAGTGGGAGACTGTGTTGCTCAGCTTGGCCCCCGAAGACCAACTTTTGGCTGTCCAGCAGGCCGAGGATGCCGCTAGAGCTCAAGGGCTTCTGGCCGCCATCTAGGCGGTGTTAGCCCCCACACCAAACTGCCGGCTATATAAATAAAAGTTATTTCTCTCTCTCTCTTTCAACAATCGATTCCACAGTTACACTTGCTATGTACTTCATTGCTAGGCATGGTATAGATTCCGGGTAAAATTGAACATTTCCTTTTTAATGTACTATGTTCAAACGAATTATTATTGGCGTATCATACAACATGCTACCCCATAGGGTATTGAGACAAAGTTACATACTAGAAACTGCATAAAGTCAACAGACAGTCAAGCCAAGCAAGCCATAGGGTAAATTAACTATGGTTGAAACAGAAATGTAGAAAATAAGAAAATGGAAATTAATGTGGACGAAAAGATAACTTGCTGCCGGTGGGAGCCGAACCCACAACCTTCGCATTATGCATGCGTTGCACTGCGAATGGTGCTACGGTGAGGACTATGAATTCGGCAGCTCTTTTAGGTTTTTATGTGTACTAGATCTAGTCCTTGAATGCTAGCTAGTGCCGCTCAGAGCCATGGTGGGCGGGTGTGGAAAATTTGTGCCCGTTGGCGCCACGGAACACGCGAACTTAAGGGAGCCGACACGTGGCTAATAAACCCCAGCATGTACGAATTGACTAAACAAGGAAAAGAAAGGAAATCGTTCATTCATAGCGAGGGCCTCCAATACAACAGCTTTGATGTCCTTAGGTAGCATTAGATGGTTTTTAGCCTCGCGCCTGCAAAGTTGTCCTGTTATGTGACGCCTTCGGGAAAAAGAAACAGGCATTACATGGCGATGATCAACAAAAATATTCACCGACGCTGACGATAATCCTTAATCCAAAGTTCAACAAAATGATTAACAAATATTTTCACAGAAGATTACGCTATTCATTACTGCAAAATTTCAGTGCAGCTAATACGTGTTTATCACTGCGGAGAAGCCGGCACATCTACCGCCGATGCCCGTACCGGGAGGTGGGACTCCGAGGGTTCGCCGTTAACGCGCAGCGACCACAGATTGGCGAACGACCTCGCGATATCGCCGACTACCTCGCCGCCACGCAGTGGAGCCCTCGACGACCGTCTCGCTCGCCGTCACCAGGCCGCTACCTGTCGCCGCAGCGCCGACCATACACTGGCCCAGCCCGGGGCCGGTCAGCGAGCCGATATCCGGAAAACTAAAGGCAGCAACCGATGGAGGTGTGCTTGATGTTCGTCGAACTGACGAAGATCCTCCACCGCCGACGAAGACGCCGGAAAGACGATCTCGACGACATAACAACGACATGCCACCGTCCCAGCGAAGAATACGCCAACGAAAGACGACTTGACGACGCGACGTTCCAGCTACAGTTCAACACGACGCAGCCGTGATCCGACGCCAAGACCTAACTGCAACGCCAGACAAAGAACCACCGACCTCGATGTGCTTCTCGACGGCCACGCAGTTAACGCCTTAGTGGACACAGGGGCCAATTACTCCATAATGAGTGGACACACCGACGCCCAGTTGAAAAAAAGTTAAGACTACATGGGAAGGCCCTCAAATTCGAACCGCAGGAGGACACCTCATTACGCCGACTGGAATCTGCACGGCAAGAATTACCGTTCATGACCAGACTTACCCTGCTACCTTCGTTATCCTGCAACAGTGTTCACGAGACGTCATTCTCGGCATGGACTTCCTGAACCAACACGGCGCAATCATCGACCTGAAGTCGAAGTCGATAACGCTGTGGGAAGATCGAGCGATACCGCCGGAGAAGTCTCGCAGTCATCATGCCTTGAGTGTGCTCGAAGATCAAGTGAGCATCCCCCCGCGCTCCAGCATTATTATTTCCGTGGGCACCAAAACACTTGTCGACGTAGAAGGCGTTATCGAGGGCGACCAACATCTACTGCTCGACCGTGAAATTTGCGTCGCAAGAGGGATCGCTCGACTCCACGGAGGGAAAGCGGAATTTATGCTAACCAACTTCAGCCAAGAATTCAAGCACATCAACAAGGGCACGACAATCGCGTACATCGAGGAAATTGTGGAAACCAGTAATGCCTTTGCCCTCTCGGATTCTGCCGCATCTACCCCGATGAGCATAGTCCTCGAACCAGACTTCGACGTAAATCCATGTCTTCATATGAGTAAGCAGCAACAGATCAAAAGTCTTCTCCGACGATAAAAAGACTGCTTTTCCACGTCATCGAGGATTCGACAAACACCAGTTGCAAAGCATCGCATAATAACCGAAGAGTGCGCTCGACCACTCCGCCAGAGCCCTTACCGAGTTTCGACGCGAGAACGTGAAGCTATTAGGCAACAAGTCGACGAAATGCTGCGCGACGACGTCATCCAGCCGTCGAAATACCCGTGAGCATCGCCTGTAGTCCTGGTGAAGAAAAAGGACCGAACCCCACGGTTCCGTGTCGATTATCGTCGACTGAACAAGATCACGAAGAAGGACGTGTACCCCCTTCCACGGATAGACGACGCATTGGATCGCCTCTGCAACGCTAAATACTTCTCGTCGATGGACCTCAAGTCTGGCTACTGGCAAATAGATGTCGACGAGAGAGATCGCGAAAAAACCGCATTCATCACGCCAGACGGCCTCTACGAGTTCTAAGTCATGCCATTCGGACTGTGCTCGGCGCCTGCAACGTTTCAGCGCGTCATGGACACGGTGTTAGCAGGATTGAAGTGGCAGACGTGTCTTGTTTATTTGGATGACGTCGTTGTCTTCGCCGGAAATTTCGACGATCACCTTAGGCGGCTTGCGACAATATTAGAGGCCATCGAGACATCAGGGCTCACTCTGAAGCCGGTAAAGTGCCGCTTCGCTTACAATGAGCTTCTATTCTTAGGCCACGTCATCAGCAAATCTGGAGTACGCCCCGATCCGCAGAAGACAGCTGCCATCGCAAAGTTCCCGCAGCCAATCGACAAGAAGGCAGTGCGTAGATTCCTTGGCATGTGTGCCTACTATAGCCGCTTTGTCAAGGACTTTTCAGGTATCGTGGAGCCGCTAACACACCTGACCAAATGTGATATCGAGTTCAAGTGGGAAGTGCCGCAGGCCGACGCATTTCAAGAACTCAAACGACGCATGCAGTCGCCGCCGGTAATTGCACACTTCGACGAGGACACCGATACCGAAATCCACACTGACGCCAGTAGCTTAGGCCTTGGTGCCGTTCTAGTCCAGAGGAAAGACGGACTTGAACTGGTGATATGGTAGCCAGTCGCTGTCAAAAGCGGAAGGAAATTATTCTACGACTGAAAAGGAATGCCTTGCCATCATTTGGGCTACATCAAAATTCCGCGCTTACCTCTATGGCAGGCCATTCAAAGTCGTCAGCGACCATCACGCGTTGTGTTGGCTAGCTAACTTAAAGGACCCTTCAGGACGGCTGGCATGGTGGAGCCTCAGACTGCAAGAATATGACGTCACCGTAATATACAAGTCCGGAAGAAAACACTCTGACGCCGACTGCCCATCACCCGCCCCCATCGATCCCCCGCCTTCCTTGGAATAATAGGCGCGGAAGACTTCACTAAACAGCAACGAGCAGACCCGGAGCTAAAAGGCCTCGTCGAGTATTTGGAAGGGAACACCGACGTTGTCCCTAGGGCATTTAAGGGCAGGCTGTCTTCGTTCACGCTACAAAACAGCCTGCTCGTGAAGAAGAACTTCTCACCAGCCCGCGCCAGCTACCTTCCTGTTGTACCGTCAGCGCTGCATCCAGAAGTACTGCACGCCTTACAAGACGATCCAGCCGCTGGCCACCTCGGATTTTCCCGCACGCTGTCGAGGATACAGGAAAGGTATTACTGACCGCGTCTGACCGCCGACGTCGCCTGTTACGTCAAGACATGCCGAGTCTGTCAGCGACGCAAGACACCACCGACAAGGCCAGCGGGATTACTACAGCCGATCGAGCCTCCTCGCCGACCATTCCAGCATATTGGGATGGATTTGTTGGGGCCGTTTCCGATATCAACATCCGGGAATAGGTGGGTCGTTGTGGCGACGGACTATCTCACCCGCTTCGCTGAAGCTAAAGCTCTACCAAAAGGCAGCGCAGCCGAAGTGGCGAAATTTTTCGTCGAGAACATCCTCCTGCGACACGGTGCCCCAGAAGTCCTCATCACCGACAGAGGAACGGCTTTTACAGCAGAGCTCAGCCAAGCCATTCTGCAATACAGCCAGACAAGCCACAGGAGGACAACTGCATGCCATCCGCAAACGAATGGTCTCACGGAGCGCCTGAACAAGACCCTCGCCGACATGCTAGCAATGTACGTTGATGTCGAGCACAAGACATGGGACGCCGTGCTGGCGTATGTAACCTTTGCTTACAACACGGCGGTGCAGGAAACAACACAGATAACGCCGTTCACGTTGGTTTACGGCAAGAACCCAACTACGACACTCGATGCCATGCTGCCGCACGTCACTGACGAGGAGAATTTTGACGTCGCTAGCTATCTCCAGCTCGCCGAAGAAGCCTGACAGCTCGCCCGCCTACGGATCAAGTACCAGCACCGTACCGGCAGCCGACACCACAACGTCCGACGACGCTTCGTCGAGTACCAGCCTGGCGAGTGTGTTTGGGTATGGACCCCGATACGCCGACGAGGACTCAGTCAGAAACTACTGCGACGCTATTTCGGACCCTACAAGGTCATCCGACGTATTGGTGCAATGGACTATGAGGTCGTGCCAGACGGCATTTCGCATTCCCAGTGGCGCCGCGCACGATCTGAAGTGGTCCACGTGGTGCGCTTAAACCCTTTTATGGACGCTGACGAACTTCCTTATTTTGTTCTTTTCTTTGCTACGAGTGCTTTTTTTTTATTACTTTCGTTTGTTTGCAGCATCGGGTCGACGTTTTTAAAAGGGGGGTATTGACACGCGTACTTTAAGGGGCGACCACGTTTCGCCGCCTAACAAATGTTATCGCAAAGCGGGACGCGCCTGAATGTATCCGAAGTTTCTGGAAAGTTATCGATGCTTCTATCCACTGTCTGTTGTCGCCGAACCTTGTGTTATCTGATTTCATCGCGTGACTCGAATGGTGTAGAACTTTGTGGAAGGCATGCGGGTCCCAACGATTAGTCTGGAACATTCGATGGTCGCTGTATAAAAGCCAACGCGCTTGACCCACTGATAAGATTTTCGACTATCGCCGACCGTGTTCGCCGCTGTCGTTGTGCTATAAGTGTAGCCTGTTTTTGTGGGCACAGGTTCGCCCAATAAAAGTTAGTTTTGTCTTTCACAGTATTGCTACTGTGTTCTTCAACGTCAACACCACGTGACAATATTCCCCCGGCAGCAGGAGCGACATCGCGGAGCGTCTAAATGTGTTCACTGGGAGGGTGATACTGCTTCAGTCATGTAACGTGCACGACATCACTGGACTGGGAAGCAAATGGGGCGTCAGGGGCGTTCTCGTAGGTGGCGGGAACCAGGGCACGAAGCACTCGGTATGGCTCTGTGTAACGAGACAGCAGTTTTTCTGACAGGCCAACCTGACCTGACGGAGACCATAGAAGCACCAAATAACCAGGCGAGAAGTGCACGACTCGGTGTCGCCGGTCGTATTTTGACTCTTGGGATTTCAGAACGCGGTCACGGGCAATTTCCTTTGCGTGGGCACAGCGGATGATGGCGTCAAGTCCACATTCACTGGTCGGTGCCGCGTGAATAGGGAAGGTTGTGTTGAAGGGCAGTGCTGGTTATCAGCCGAACAGAAGGAAAAATGCGGAATAACCGGCTGTGTCGTGGCGCGAGGAATTGTAAGCAAATGTGACAAACGTTAGAGCGAGTTGCCAGTCAGTGTGGTCTGAAGAGACATATTTCGCGAGCATGTCTGTAAGAGTGTGACTGAGACGCTCCGTGAGGCAATTTGTTTGCGGAGAGTGTGACCTAAATAGCTTGTGCCTCGCTGCACAGGACGCGATAACTTTTGATAGGAATGTCCGGCCACGGTCTGTGAGCAGTTGTCGCGGAGCTCCATGTAATAATATCGCGTCGCGCAGAAGAAAATCGGTGACATCTGTCGCGCAGCTTGCAGGAAACGCTCAGGTGATGGCGTAGCGCGTGGCGTAATCCGTGGCCACAGCGATCCACCTGTTTCCAGGGGTAGAAAGAAGAATAGGGCCAAGTAAGTCTAAACCAACCCAAAAGAATGGTTCCGCGGGAATGTCGAGAGGTTGAAGGTACCCAGCAGGGAGCGTCGATGGTGGTTTGCGTCGCTGGAATTTCTCACACGCAGTTACGTATCTTCGAACGAAGCGAGCAAGGGCTGGCCAAAGGAAGCGTTGGCGGATCCGGTCGTAGGTACGTGACACACCCATGAGACTGGCAGTGGGGAGGTCGTGAAATTCGTGGAGAACAGCCGAGCGAAGGTGTTTAGGGATCACAAGCAGTAATTAATGCAGGGCCGTCGGGGTGAACGCTGTGGCGGTAGATTACGCCATCTTGAAGTACGAATAAGCGAAGGCAACTGCGGGCAAGTGACAATTCAAGACGGTCAGTGATGATACGCAAGGACGGGTCACGGCGCTGCTCGTCGGCGACATGGAGCAGTGCAAAAACAGAGAGAACACAGGCGGTGGTGTCAGTATCAGACGTAGAGGTCGCGTCTTCGAATGGGTAGTGAGAGAGGCAATCTGCGTTCTGGTGTTGGCGTCCCGACTTGTAAGTCACTGTGTAGGGATATTCTTGTAGTCGGAGAGCCCAACGACCGAGCCGGCCAGTAGGATCCTTAGCGACGAAAGCCAACAGAGCGCATGATGGTCTGTGATTACTGAGCAGGGCTTGCCATAAAAATATGGGCGGTACTTTGAAACAGCCCAGACGAGAACAAGACATTCGCCCTATATAATCGAATAGTTGCGCTCTGCAGTTGTCAGGAGCCGGCTAGCGTAGGCTAACGTGGTCGTGTCCGTGTTGGCGTTGCGGTAAAACGGCTCCGATCCCATAACCACTGGTATCGGCTCGGACAGCTGTAGGTACGGATGGGTCAAAGTGGGCCAAGACCGGTGGATTGGTGAGAATCGCAATAAGGCGTGAATATGCGGCATCCTGAGGGGAACCCCATGTAAAAGGCACGTCTTTCTTCAGAAGTTCAGTGAGTGGCTGAACGATTGCTGCGAAATTTTTCGCGAACCGCCGGAAATAAGAACAGAGCCCACAAAATTTCGCACATCTTTGAGAGACTGACGTACAGGGAAAGCCGTTACTGCTCGAACCCTCTGTGGGTCGGGTTGTACTCCGGAAGCATTGACGAGATGGCCCAGCACTGTAATCTGTCGGTGGTCGAAGTGGCACTTCGATGAGTTTAATTGGAGCCCAGCCTTGCGGAAGACGTCCAGGATAGCTGCGACACGCTCAATGTGCATCTCAAATGTAGGAGAGAACACAAGGACGTCGTCGAGTTAACAAAGGCAAGTTGACCATTTGAAACCTTGAAGCAGAGAGTCGATCATCCGTTCGAACGTGGCGGGGGCATTGCATAAACCGAACGGCATAACTTTGAAGAGGCGATTTGGAGTCATGAAAGCGGCCTTTTCTTGGTCTTGCTCAACGACGGACATCTGCCAATAATCAGATCGAAGGTCGATGGAAGAAAAGTATTTGGCACCGTGAAGACAATCAAGAGCGTCATTGATTCATGGTAAAGGGTAAACGCCTTTTTTAGTAATCCAGTTTAGGTGGCGGTAATGAACGCAGAAACGCCACGTGCCACCTTTCTTTTTGACGAGCACGACTGGCGACGCCCACGGACTCGACGAGGGCTCCATATTGCCTCTGGCGAGCATCTTGTGTACTTCCTGCTGAATAACTTGTCGCTCTGCCATGGACACGCGATACGGTCGGCGATGGATGGAAACAGCATCACCAGTGTTCATCCGACGCTTATCAAGTGACGTCCGACCAAGTGGTCGATTGTCAGTGTCAAATATGTCGCGGTAGGAAAGCAAAAGACGATATAGTGCAACTGCTTGGTCAGGTGCGAGGTCCGGAGCAACTATGGGACGTAATATCCCGCCGAGGTTCAAGGCATCCTGCAGGTAATTAGGAGGATATAGAGACGCGTCGGCTGAAAAAGGTGTGACGTGGTCGACTGTCACTGACCGGAGCGTGGTCACCGCTAAGCCTTCAGGTAACACTTGCTCCGACAAGCCAAAATGGATAACGGGGAGACATATCCGATTAGCGGCAAGGGTTACGACGTAGTGTGGCACAGAGATGTCGCGCGCCAGGAGGACATCACGAATAGGTGCGACGACATAGTGGCCATCAGGCACGGTGGCCGTTGAGGCCAATTCGACGAAGGTTAGGGCTTTTGGAGGTAAGCGAACAAACGCTGTAGTGCAGATGGTGTTCGGTTATTCGTGGCAAACGTCTGAAAGAAGACGAAGCTCGAGGCACAGCATACCGGTGGCACAGTCGATGAGGGCAGAGTGCGTCGTCAGAAAGTCGAACCAGAAGATTAGGTCATGAGGGCAACTGGTCAGCACGGAGAACAGGACTGCAACTTGGCGGCCAACAGTTCCTATGCGAGCAGTGCACATACCCCTGACGGCAACAGTGGCGACATTGGCGACGCGTACGTCTCGAGTGATGGCAGGCTTAAGAACGTTTTTGAGGCGATGACATAGGTTAGCGCTCATTATGGACACTTCGGCTGCAGTATCAATTAATGTCGTCAACGGAACACCATCTGCGTCTATTTTAATTAGGTTCGTGTTGGTGAGGAGCGTCAATGGAGGATTTGGACAGGACGAACGTGATGCAGCACTACCTTCAAGAGCTGCATGGCCTAGTTTTCCGCCCGGGATGGTCCATAGTTGGGCGGCAACAAACAGCAGCGTGGCTGGGGATACGGCGACCGACGGCGCTGAAGTGACGGCGAGCGAGCAGGATGACTGACATCGACGGATACGTCAGAGGTAGGAGGCATACGGTGAGGCGAGTAACGGTGCGGGTCGCGATATGAGTGAGGAGAGGGTAAAAAGAGCTCGAATACGGCGACGTCCAGGAGGTGTGGCAGTGGCGAGCGACGTGGCAAACGGCTTGTCGTCCGGCGTTCACTCTTTTCTAGCAAGCTCTTTTCTAACAGCCAGAGGCCGACCGGTGGGATTGCCAAAGAGGTCGCTGAGCTTCTCCTTAAAAGCATCTCGGCCTCGTGTTTCCGGAACCAGACACAAAGGGTTCCGTCCTAGTAGAATAGGACATTCGCTAGCATAATGGTAGGGTCCCAGCGGTTGTTTCGGCTAACACGCTCATACAGGCTGAGCCAGTCTTCGACGTCGACATTATCCTGGCCGGAGAATATGCCAGGATCGCGGAGATTGGTAACCGTAACGTTCGTTTTTGTCGGGGTCGCAGGAGTAGAAGGAGACGAGGTGTCGTCACCGGGAGCCATGGCGGAAACCATGATGATGCGGCCGCTGCGGAGCTTCGTGGCGAGAACGGGGAACGGCACCCTCCAGCAAAATGTTACGCGAAGGAAGGATTAAAACTGGAGCCTATTTACGAAATATATTTACAAGGGATAATGCAGCGCTGACTGGTCCAGCTGATAGCTCGAGAGTCAGAGAGCGTTCTTGCTCGTCTTTTCTCGAGTGATGGCGCCCGCGCGCCTCGTTCAAACAATCAAATACCACACGCGTGTAGCAATATATTCAGAGTACGAAAGATATTGTCCGGTTACGGAGAGCCATGAAATTTGTGTGAGCTAGGTATGTCCTGAATGCATGTTTTAAAGGAGTGGTTCGTACTTTTGTGATTTATTGATATCATTTGGCGTTAGAGCAGTGTCAATAAATCGAGGTGGAACCCTTCAAAGCTTTACTGCAACTTGACGACGGAACTTCCTAAAGCACAATACATTTTGTTATTCAGCAAAGAGACATTATCGACAAGAAAAAAACCATCAGAGTGGAATAATAAAAGACGATGAATCAACACATGCGGTCGCATTTAGATGGACGCGGAATGCAAAAAAAAAAAAAATAATAAGAACAGCCACGTACAGTGCATTGGGCGTACGTTAAAGAACACCACTTGGTCAAAATTAACCCGGAGACCTCCACTACGGCGTGCCCCAATGATATCGTGGTTTTGATACGTTAAACCCCAGAATGTTTATAAAACGACGCAGTATAAGAATCTACAGCAATGCAATGAAAAAACTTATTACGCAGGATTTGAACCACCGACTGAAAGCTTTTCCATTAATTTTATAAAATGTTTATTGCTCTGTTTCATGCAAGGTCACTTGAATGGCGAAATATCCGAATTGGTAAAAAGGAAAGCACGTCCTTCTATCATCCAGTAGACTAAAGAGCATGTTACTGCTAAACATAGTGAAATATAATGTTTAAAGTATATTGTTAAAAGTATACTGTTAAAGTTTAATGTTATAATGTAATGAAGTATAATAATATAAGTCGTCTTGCTAAAAGATAATGAATATTTACATTAATCACAGGGAACACTTATAGGCTTATTCAAAAACATATAGTGACGTTAGCAAATGATAACTTGGTCAACTCATAAATTGATAAATTAAAACTGACTGCTTTAATTTATTTCGTGAATGCTGCAGGCATAGTATAAAAAAAGGCCCAGCACGTCAGGGGATGCGCGTATAGAGTGCCGAATTCGTACGATGAGAGAATTGTCATAGTACAACGCTTCATGTTGCTTTGAAATGCTGGAAGCATGGCGCGAATGGTGAAATACTAAGTTGCCTACCCTAAATTGAGACCACAAATTGGCATGTAAGTTGCCCTCAAATGAGCCAATCATGACGCATGAGGAGAAGTTGTCTGCCCGGTGTGTTCGCCTAGAAGCTGTTTTCACGGCGCTGCAACCAAAGCTTTCCTGCAGCATAATCATGCTGAACTGACCTTACTGCTATCGTTCTAACGTTTCAAACTCCAATAAGCCTTACACTTTAGACATCATAAGAAACAAGTATTTGGTAATCTTTAGTAGTGAATTATGAAACTGAATACCAATTGAATAGCGAAGGCTATTAAACTCGTATTATACATTTTAAACATTCCCACACCCACAAAATTAAGGAGTCACCGCTATGAGTTCAATTTGTGTAGCATTTACTGCGTGTGCTTTCTGGCATGCTGCTTGAGCGAAAAAACGCGCCACTCACTGGCTGGGACATTGCGGTGTTATAAGCACGTGGTCACGAGTTCGAGCGCGGCTGGCACGGCCGCATTCACGCAGGGCGGAATGCAAGAACACTCGTGTGCCGCGCACTGGATGCACGTTACCCCGGGGAGTCAAAATTAATGCGAATTCCGGCCCTACGGCGTCCCTCATAAACACTGTTTCGGAAGGCTAAATTCCGCAATGGATGCTTAAGATTATTCGAGAGGGACAGGTACTGCATTTCATTCGTACAAAATGTTTGGTGCACCATTCCTGGAGCGCTACTTTCGGGTCCGTGGCTGTTTTGAGAGCGAGATAGCAAAATATAGATAATTTCCTTGGCATCTTTTTGCATGGTTGCATGATACACTGGTAGCGAGAGCAATTGAACGCGAAGCTTTTGTCGTCTGGTCACTCATCTCTGGCCTCACACCCACCATGCTTAACCTCTTTCGTTCGCATTGCGCATCGTTATGCACCGCCTGGAATCTATGCTGAGCCCGTCGCAGTAGCTTAACAGTTATGAGACTGTGCTGCTGTGCTTGAGGTCATGGGCTCGATCCCGACCGCCAGCTCGAGTGCCTCACAATCTGATCATGGTTTGGCACGTAAACGCCTGATTTTAGTGGTGAGATAGAGAGAAATAACTTTATTTAGTGTCCAGCGGTTTAGGGGGGACAAGCCCCCACCTAAACGGCGGCCGTAGCCCTTGGGCCCTGGCGGCGTCTTCGGTCAGCTGGACGTGGCCGAGCATCGTCCGGGACCTAGCTGAGCAGCACGGTCTACCATTGCTCATCACTAGTTAGAAGACGGACCTGTCTGGTCGCCTGAGGACAAGCTCGTAGAACGTGCGACAGGTTCACCCATTCCTTACATAATTAACATTTGTCCGAGCACTGGTATGGGTACCAATGGGTTCGCATACGCATTGGTTTGGAGGAGGCGCCAGGCCACCGCTTGTTGCTTAGTAAGTGTTGGGTGTGCGGGGGATATCGTACCCTTATTCCCAATTTAAAATGACTCGTGGTATCCTTGTAGCAAACGATGAGGGTTTACATGCCGAGCCGCCAAGCCACCCCCTCCAGGGTCCAGAATTTATTGAAATCATTTTTAGTCGGCTCTGCCCGGCCCGCCCACTAGGCGCATTCTTTACTTCCTACCTGCCTTTGAAGGCAAATATAAACAACATCCAGCCTCAAGCGTAGTATCTTTATTTTAAATTTAGATTTCAGTCTCTTTATCTTATGACCACTCACATTTCCTTTCCCCAAGAAAAAAGAAAAAGAGTAATAGCTTACGTCAGCGATCGCCAACAGCTGTCGTGCCTCGTACAAGGTATTCAGCTGAGAAGCAGCGGCGGCCTGCATTACAAGTAATTAATAATAATAATAATAATAATAATAATAATAATAATAATAATAATAATAATAATACTTTATTGATGATTTGAGAATCACACAATGAAAAAACCGGGCCTGTCAAAGCCGCAGTGGGCTTGAACGGCAGTGCCTGGCAGACAGCGACAGAGCCATCAGTAATACGTTATTAGTTTGTAGACAACAGTGAGAAAATGACACACACACACACACACACACACCTGACAGGCTTCCCATCACGCATTAATGTGTCTAAGAGCCTTTCTGAGACCATATCTCGTCTTCACACCTTGTATGCTTTGGGGAAGTAAATTAAACATTGCTGGGACATAATAGTTACGGAGTCTTCGACCATATCTCGTCTTACAGCGGGGTGTAACATAAGGATTCTTTGGTCTCAGGCAACGAACAGGCACACAAGGAATTTTATACAGGCTTATCCAAAAATGCTTTAAGATAACAGTTTCTAGCAGCAAGGTATTGAAATCAGGTAACGACAAAGTTTTGAACACATCAGATTTGGGGGAGACATCATAAGCAGCATGCTTCAGTATGCCGCGAAGGACGGAGCTGACCCGGTTTACCAAGTGTTGAGCGCCATGACCATATGTAGATATCCCATACCGGATTACACTGCAGCATAAGGCATGTACTACAAGCTTTCGGACAGACAATGGCATGTAAAATTTATATATTATACAAAACACAAGACACTGCGCGAAGTTTTTGACATATACATGCGAAATGAAAGTTCCAGGATAAATCACTCAAAAAAAAAAAAACACCAAGGTTTTTAATTAAACAAGCGTATCGCACAGGGTCACACGAACAGGGATTGCAATGTGATGTGTGCAGATATAATGGGGACGATATGGTAACTTGCTTGACAGGGTTGTGGAAACAGATTAGTTGAGTTTTGGACGCATTAATATTGACTACATTATTCCGAAACCAGTCCATCACTTTTGTTGCTGCCATTTGTAAAGAAGAGATGGAGTCAGTGTAACTTCGAGCGTGTGAAACAAGGACAGTGTCATCAGCACACTGATATAATTTGACGTTCACAACATTATATAAATCGTTAAATATAAATTAAATAATACCGGACTTAAAATTGAACCTTGGGGGACGCCAGCTTTAATTTCGGTCAGGTTGCTACGAAATTTTCCAATAGACACAAGTTGTTGTCTATGAGATAAGAAGTTTTTCAGAAGCCGCAAAAACGCACCTCGAATGCCTAGCAAAGAAAGTTTGGTTAGTAGTATGCTATGACAGACGCTGTTGAACGCTTTGGGAACTTCGAGAAACAGTGCACAAGCAATCTAATTGTGTTCAAACGCAGTGTTTAGTGTATCAGAAAAATCTTCAAGCAGCAACTGCGTACCCCGATTCGGCACAAAGCCATACTGGCTAGGAGATAACACGCCATGATTGTTTGAAAAGCTGCTCATTGTCTTGAGCAGATGTTTTTCCAAAATCTGCGCTATGCATGAAATGATTTAAATAGGCCGGTAGTTTTCGATATTGTTGCGTGCGCCACTTTTAAAAAGAGGAATGACCAGCGCATTTTGCAGATTATCGGGAATGACACCAGTGGTAGTAATATTGTTTAGAATGAGTAGTAGCACATCTTTGATTCGAAAGTTCTGCGCAGCTCCAATATTCAAATACCAGCAATTCCTGGAGACTTCTTTGGTTTTAGACTGAAAAGGATTGATTTCAGATCATGTTGCGAAAACATGAGAAGAAAGGCGGATTCTGAAATACTAGTTTGCAATGTGCAAATATCTGGATGAGGTCTCGCTACACCAGACACTTTTGAAAAAAAAAATGAGTTAAAATCATTAGCGGTGGCAGTACCATTTGAAGAAAAACGAGACAGCAGATCAACATGGCGATTAGCGTTTACATCACCACCTCTAAGATTGTTAATTAGGGACCATGTTTTCCTGCTGTCACAACGAGCGTCCGTGAATTTTGCTCGTATTTTATTATGTTTTGCTAGACGTATCATAGCGTTGACCTTATTTCGAAGCTCTTTGAACCGAAGCCGCAAAGCAGTACAATTAGGACTTCTCTTTGTTTGAACCAATAACAAGTCTTTTGCTTTTATTGCCGCAAGTATTTCTGTCGACATCCATTTTTGGTCCAAGTTACGTTGTTTGATTTTACAGAGCCGTGTAGCTGCAAGCCTGAAATCGGTGAACAGCGTTACAAAGTCGTCATAGGCGTCGCCTGGAGGAAGCATCATCAAAAAGTTATACCAGTCGCGATTCATTACAATTTTGTCGAAATCCAAGGGGTCAACAATTGAGATTTGTTTGACTTCGTTTGGAGGGACCAAGTGAAATTGTTATTTTTATTTCTATTTACGGTTACTGCAGGCATTTCAAGCCTATGTAGAAAAGGGAATACAAGATACAGAGGACTTAAAGAAGAAGAAAGCCACACCATCATGTAGCTATAGCAGAAAAAAAGATTAAAGAGTCAGCAGTTGTACTTCTGAGCATTTCAAATTGAGTATCTGTAAACTTAATAAACAATAATTTCAATACATAGAATTACAGCAACAAAATTTTCTTCAACACTGTGGAACCGATTGCATAAAGTACCACATTGCCGTCATACGCAGAAAGCGCGAATAACTTTCCTTCCTGCTTAGTTTACTTTAGCATCAAGAAAAACAAAAATGAGACATACACGGACACAGAATAGTTGTACACGCATGATGCAACGTTTTCAGGTTATCCTGTCGCACCAAGCAGAGCAGCCTTGCTAGCTGAGTCCACAAGCAATTCGAGTTGCCATTCTGGATGTAGTGTGTGTGACCGGGCTAGTTGGTAATTCAGCGTAAATGCAGCGCAACTCAGCGGACAGAGGACGGAAAGAAAGAACGAATGAACGCAAGCGCTGACTTCCAACTTGGGGTGTAATAAAAGCGACACATATATTCATAGGCATACTCGAACACGTGATCTCAATCGAACTCTCACTTTACCAATTTACTAAGACAACTAAACGAGAATGAATTAATATTAAAACAACTAAAACAAGTCACGACTCATTTGTGTGTCAGAGAGAGAGAGAAAACTTTATTAAAAGTCCTTTCTGAGGTCAAGGCAGGCGGGGGGCCGGGGGACTAGCCTCCCCGGAGCATCCCTTCCTCAGGCGGCAGTTAGACCTTGAGTCTTGGTGGCGTCATCGGCCAGCCGGACTACCCAGAGTTGGCCCTCCAGGTATTCGCTAAGCAGCAAGGCCTTCCACTGCTTGGGCGTGGTGATTCCAAATGTAGGATTGGTGCTGTGTTTGATTATGTGTTGTGGTGCGGGGCATTCCCAGATAATGTGGTCAAGATCTACGCGTAGCGCTTGGCATGCTTTGCAGCGCGGTGGGAAGGCATCGGGGTAGATGTGATGACACACGGTTGGAGTAGGAAAGGTGCGCACCTGTATGAGCCGCCACGTGGTTGATTAAAGCTTGTTGATAGACTTGTCGGGAGGGGGTTATTTGAGGAGGGCTTTGCGGTAGTACGCGAGGATAACGCCATAGGTGATCATACGCTCGCGCGCGTGGTTGCGCTTGGAGGCTACGGCCTCATTCGTGATCAGCGGCTTGCAGATGGTGAGGCCCTCAGGAAAACTGCTGGCCCGAAGAGCAGTGACGTGCCCTGTGGACGCTTGCTCGGGCGGCGCCTTGCACGGTTCGTTTCGGGTAAGACCTGTGTTGCTCGGGGCCTAGATCAGGTGGACGCTGCGGTGATGGGAGGGGTCTGTGCCGGTGAGAATACGGTGCGCTTAAGACGAGTTTTCTGGTGTAATTACGTGTGGCCGTCTTGGAATCACTGATGATGCATGATGCAGTTGTCGGCGAGAGCTATAGAAGCCTCTTCGCCTTATTCGGGATGAACGCTGCTTATGGAGCTGGTTATTGTGGTATCCAGATTCGGGCCCGTTACCACGGCAAGTGTCATGAGCGAGTGGGACGGTAGTCCGCAGCGTCGACTTAAGCCACGTGTGAACCGCCCTCATACCTACTGCCGAGTTGATGAGCCCTTCAATGCGACGTGCTGTATTGTAGTCGGGTGCATTGTCATCGGGAGAGGGGCAATTAGGAAAGCGCCGGGGATGTCCGGCGGTGTGAGGAGCTTGACTCCAGCCTGCGTGAGGTAAGGGATTCTCAGATTACTGAGGACTTTGCGTCAAGTCTCCGTGTGGGAGAGGCGCTCGTAGTGAGCTACGTGCTGAGTTTCGATGAGCTCGTCGAGAGTACTATGAAGCACCAACTCAGCCAGGTTTACACTGGCGGTGTTGGGCGGAAGGTGAAGTGTTTGTTTGCATGCTTTCTTATGATGACATCAATCTTGTATTTCTTTTTTTGAGAAACAACGGTACATTAGTAGCGTGCATCCCTCTGTGCGCTTTAAACATAGGCAAATTCTTTGACAGGGCAACTCAGAGCTTGCTAACACAGTCACCCTTGGGAATGACTGCGGTCTCAGTTATCACCCCTTTTCTATCACTCGCTTGCATCGAGAGGACCACCGTCTGGTGAAACATTGGAACACCACCGCAAGACAAGAGGAGGCAACAACATTAGCGAAACTCAGCCATTGGCACGGAGGAAGGTAGTGGTTGCTCTCTACCTAGATTGCGTGTCTCACAGGCTGAAGAAGGTAGGAGAGCACGCAGGAACCACCGTTGTTCTTTCGGTGCCACACAAGCTTTCGCACTTATTTGCGTGGATTTGTCCCAGAAAGATGGTACCACGCGAAGGGAAACACAAAAAAACAGTTTTGTAGAATGCACCAAGGAAGTTGGGTATAGGGATCGACTACAAGCGCACCATTCAAAAGTACATCAGGGTAGGAAAGGCTTTCTTACATCGCCATGTAATCAATGTGGTTGCGTTCGGATTTTTCATGAAACGGTGGCCGTCTCGACACGAGTGACCACACAGAGGAGCTAATTGAGACCGCATTCATTGGCAAAGGTAATTGCGTCAGCAAGGTCTAAGTTGCCATGCCTGAGAAAGAATTGGCCTATTTAGAAAGCGCAGAGAGTCATGCGCGCTCATAATGCATACCTTGGTGTCTCAAAAACGAGTGAGTGGCTTTGCTTGCCGTTATCTTGTTCCTCGTTTTAGTTCGGTTAGCAACTTGGCAAAGCGACATTTCGATTGTGATCACGTGTACGAGTACGCATATATATATATATATATATATATATATATATATAGTTATATCATAAGGAGTCAACAAACACTAACAGCAAGGACAACGTAGGGGAAATTACTTGTGCTTAATAAATGAAAATAAAGAAACGATAAAATATTGGAAATTAAATTGGCTGAAAAAAACAACTTGCCGCAGGTCGGAACAGAACCCACAACCTTCGCATTTCGCGTGCGATGCTCTACCTATTGAGCTACCGCGGCGTCGTTTTCCCAGCCACTTTCTTGGGTATATATGTGTCCTAGTAGAACCCTGGGAGTGTTAGCCAGCGCCACCACTCACAGACCTTGGCGGCGGACGTGGAACGTCCTTTTTGCCGCAGGCGCCACGAGAACGTGATCTTTTTGGGTGAAAGTGACTGGCCAATAAAACCACATATGCTACCTGAAGGCATCATTGTTGCCCTATTCGAGACCCTCGTTATGTAATCAATGAAAAGAAAGGGGGTTAACCGAGGGGCCCGATTTTTATTAGTCATATCTTAAGAAGCCAACAAACACTGACACCAAGGACAACACAGGGGAAATTACTTGTGCCTAATAAATGAAAATAAAGAAACGATAAATTAATGGAAATTAAAGTGGCTGAAGAAACAACTTGCCGCAGGTCGGAACCGAACCCACAATCTTCGCATTTCGCGAAGATTGTGTATATATAAGATATATATATCTGTGATGTTACTTTTCAAACAAACCCTCAGTTTGGAGTTATCACTTATGAGCATTCGCTCGTTCTCTTCGTCCCCAGCTCGTTATTGCACTGTTTCTAAAAATTAAATAAAACAATTCTAAAAGTGACATAAATGAATTCAGACTCAGCATTGACGTCATTTGGCAAACCATTCCACTTTTCGATGGCTGAGAACAAAAATGAATAGGTTAATGCATTACCATGTGGGAGGAATGGGGGCATGCATTTCCGCCATTAGTTCTCCTAGTGCGGTGGTTCGGAGATTTCAGGTATTTGTCCTTATTTACACTTAGAAGTGATGAAAAAGAAGAAACTAAACTTTAGGCCAGTAACCTTTCGCCGGCTAGCCAGAGTTGCCAGATGTGCTTGCATACGGCATGCTGTAACACTTTACTATCTGGCATACTTCGAAACAACATATCTAAGTGCCTCATTATGAACTTTTTCTAGTAATTCAGGCATCTAATCTTGGTGGGGTTCCAAGCTATTGCCGAATCCAGTAAGATAGTCCGATTTAGTTTGTTGTACGTTGTCGGTTTCAGGTCGGGGAAGCACTATCCAGCTTTTTCCATAAGAAATTAGTCCCCTGAATTCTCGAGCACAAGTTTTATTGATATAGACGTCCCCCTTTACGAACTGCGTGGACGCTATCGCCAAAATTTTAATGTGTTCACACGATTCATGTCAGTACTAAACAGCTTGTATTCAAGATGCACTGGTGTTTTTCTCTGAGTTATCGTAATGCACATCGTTTTATTGGTATTATATCGCATGTCAAATTTATTGCACTAGTTGTCAATATTTTCTTTGAATTTTTGAAGCTTTGCATGGTCTTCTGCTTTATTAGTCAGGGTGTAATTGCACAGTCAACTGCATGCAACCTCATTGTTAGTCCTAGTTCCATGCAAGAATAAACGTCATTAACATACATAAGAAAGAATATTTGTGAGAGCACAGATCCCTGCGGAACGGAAGGGAACACTTAGACACGTTATGATTCAACAATACTAAAACTAACATACTGCGTGGAATTAGTAAGATTAGCAGCAATCCAGAAACGCTTCCGGAATTACTGTGAAAAAGTTTACTTTTTTTATGAATAATGAGTCTTGGACACAATCGAATGCCTTAAAAAATTCTATAAACATTGTATCTGTCTATAGTCAAGAATTAGTTTTAGCAAGGTCATGCGTAATATATAAATGCTGCGTCGTGGTCACCAGCGGAAACCGTGCTTGTTTAGGTAAAGCAAGTTGTTATCACCTACGTAATTCATGAATGCCTTATTTATGATGTGCTCCATTAACTTGCAGCATGTGCTTAGCAACGTATAGGTCTGAAATCTCTATAAGCGATTTGTTTTGAGTTTTATAGACAGGTATCAATTTCGCACCTAGTCAATCACCAGGAAGCACCACTTTAAGAGTGATAAGGCGAATGTTTACTGTAGGAGGGACGATAACTGACCCGTTTAAAGTTCAAGAAAAGTAATAGAGATATGGCCCGGCACTGTGCGTTTTTGTTATTGTTAAGTTGTAGAAGCAGGCTAACAATGTCAGATGCCGATATCGAAAGCTCTAGCATCTGGTATTCATCGCTTGTCAGTGGCAGATGTGTAGGCTCCCGCGTCTACAAAAAAACTGACAATAAGTGTCAACAGCATTTGCAATAGTGCGCGGGTCTCCTACGATATCACCGGGAATTTCCATGTTATTTACAAGGCTGTCTGGTTTATATAAATTGTTCCAAAATTTATGCGGCTGACTTATCATAATCTAAGTCGAAGTGTTTGAGAAAAAGATTCGCCGACGATTAGGATACTCGAAACGCGATATCGTAGTGCTGCTGTATACGTGTTAGAATTTCGCGATATATTCGCTGGCGTGGACAATCTGTCTCGTGCGGCACGATGCAAACGGAGGGAGATGTGGCGCGACTGCCTCTCTAATTGGGAGATCTCGAGAGTCGGCACGTGGGTAACGCGTGGACGCGATTCACCGCAGCCGCCGCAGACAGGCCTCTGCTCATGCAGCGCTTTGTTTACGTACAAGAGGCACGCAACTCTGTCGCCAACTCATGGCCATCGTCGCCGCAAAAGCCCGTATTGTGCCGGACTACACTTTTCTTCTCATGCTTCCGCCATCAGTGGCTGGCTGTCTGGATGGATGGACGTTATGAGCTTCCCTTTTGGAACGGGGTGGTTGGTTGCGCCAAGCTCTTGCTATTATACTGTCTGATGTGCTACCTAGGTAAAAAAAGAAAAAGAAGAAAAAATTCGCACGACTGACCGCCTAATCTAAACTTGGTTCTTGTACGACTCCGTTTCTTGTCGTTTCCCTACTTTTCTCCCACCAATCTTCCAATCGCCTCTTACTAATCTCTATTGCGGATATGTATACTTTCCCTCTGCTCTCGCTGAACCAAAGGGCTTCAAGAGTCCAGGGGCGCCTAAATTGACCGCTAGGCAGATATCTTGGAGTGGCGAGAACTTGGCGAGAACTTGGAGTGGCGCTCTCTTGCGAGTGACCTCACGGCCCGGACAACGCTCGCTCCGGCTCGCTCGGTTGCCGTGCGCGCTCGTTCCCATCGTGTGTGCTTGGGATATGGGTGGCTCGAGCCATACTTATTGAAGGATATGGCGGCTTCTCTCTGCTGCCACGCCTGAACCACAGTTTCTCCTAACGCGTGTGTTAAGAAAGTATGCGGCTTGGATATCGCAAGCTATGTAGCGTTGAAGGGGTCTACTGGTTTTACAACTCATATATGCGCCGTGTCTGTCCGTAAATTTTGCGTAAAGAGAATGGCTGCAGTTTCAACGCGCGAAGTTGTGTATGATGCTCCGCTAAACACTCAACATTCCCTTAGTACTTAGCTATGAGAGACATTGCATTTTGCACGGAAGAAAAATCTTGGTGATTAGTGTCAACCTGTTACCTGTGTTAGAAGACACTGCCCAGCGAAGCTGTCATCATAATCCTTACTACTCTAGTAAGTTGTTCTAGTCAATTGTGGCCTCTTTATTAATGCGTAAAAGAAAGAGCTAAGCGCGCATTTCTAATGAAAAAGTGTGCTGCTACTTTCACCGCTCTCTGAAACAGGCCTCCATAAAACGAATTGTTGATGGCTGCTAACATGACAGTGCGTCATGTAAGGTATTTGCATAGTTAATTCACAAATACCGTGGTAGCAATCACATGAAAGAACAGTTTCGTGGTTAAGATCGAGAGTCAATCAAATGCAAGCGATGAAATGTTTCATGGTGGCCCTCAGTAGCCTTTATCGACTATATGGCACATCCCTCACGCAACGGAAGCCCGTCAGTTCACTAGAACTTCGAATTCAAACCATGCAGCAGCTTTTTACAGCGCCAATCGCAATGCCTAACGTATACTCGATGTACTGCAGCGCAGTTTAGGCTGCCTTGAAAAGGAAAATTCAAGAACCTTCTGCCTTATACCATGTCTCGATCCAACGTTGTTTAATTATACAAACGGAGAACTATTCGCTTCGTCAGTACATAAAAGAGAACCTCGCAAACCATCATAAGGAAGACACTACAAAGTCTCACATATTTCAGTTGATTTTCTACTCTCAACCGGGGAATTATGCTATCTTGAATGTGTCCCATACTAGTAATGATTGACACGTCGGCTTCTTTCTGGCTGCAGCCGTACGGTCCAACATGCATATGTCACTAAAAAATTTAGGCCAAGCAGCCTGTGTCAATTTGCCAAACAGACTCGTCATGTACATTCCTCAAGCAACAAGCACCAGTAAATTGCTCAAGTGAGTTGAACGTGAAGCACGGAAAGTGGAGTATACATTGATACATTCATTTTCGTATTCTGCAAACGGCTGTAAGCCTCAATTAGCTGTACTTCAAACTACCGTAACCTAAAATAAACACGTGAAGGACCGCCTAATTTCAAGAAGCAGTTAAAGAAGCAAGTGGTGCTGGTAGAATCTAAACTGTAGTGTAAGTTAAGTCCTCCTGTTACTGCAGAACGCTTCTGTGAAGAAATGCGAAAATTTGATATTATGCCGTGAACTACTCGTCATGAGCATACATGTTTTAGCGGAATAAAATAAAGGTAAATGTTGTAGAAATCCTATAAAGCCCGCGCTTGTGACATAGTTGTTGCACCGCGGCAGGTATGGTATCATAACTGGATTCTTATATGCTGCTTTTGCGGTTGACGATGCGCGCATGAAAAACTCGCAATGCGCTCTTTCTGGGCTCCTTCGGCTGGTACTGCACCATTGTCTGTGAGAACTGTATCGCCGTCTAAGAAATAAGCTCCTTGAATAACTTTTCGTGAACAAAGACGTCATCAAAGTATATTTGTGACGACCGCCAGAAGTATGCAAGCAGAGGGAACGTGAGCGAACAAATGAAAACACTGCAGGAGGCGCCTGGACACCGCCTGAACTGCAGCTGACGACAGGCCCGAGTCCGTGCCCTGCGTCACGCGAGCGGCGCTTGCAGCGCCCCTGTCGGGGCTAATAACCTCCTCCACCGCTTTTCCCCTCGCGCTTTCTTCGCTATCGGCATCTCCCGCTGCGCTCTGCGTTCGCTTACATCATTCGCTGTGTTTCTTCGCTGTGTTACGAGGGACCACGCCGACGCTTTCCTAAAGAACGGGCGCCTATAAGGGCCGCGCTCTAAAGTGCTCTCGTGAAATTACGATCAATTCTTGCGCTTATTCGCATTGCTGTAGAATAGAGTTAACAATAAATTGCACGGACATCGACTATATTCGAGAAGCTCTGAATACAGTTCATATAAACCTGCAGGCTGCAGTAGGCCCATGTAAATGTTTCAATTTGAGACCGCAACATTAAGGAGAATGCCTATTTTTTCCATACATCCTCGCCGGCCCTATTTGGCATACCAGTATAGCACAGACTATGGGTCCACAAATATTTTAGTATTACTTAATCATGCCTATAAATGCCTATTTTGGTATTGGTGCCTATATTCCGTATTTTTTGCTATCACCCTGTTTATAATGTTACAGCGGGCTGGGGAGCTTGGCGTGAGGCAGCCTATAATAAGAACGAACACTTTGCCGGTGTAACCGCTGCTATTACCGACGTTGCGGCCGACCAGAGCATTCCTTTGAGTAGGGCTCAAGCTTCTGTAGGCGCTGGCACACTTGAAGGTGACTTACTTTACTTGTACGCTCACATCACGTTTTCAGCCAACGTCATCTAGAAACATGAATACTTCAGTGCAACTCTGATCCTGAGTGTGGGCCCATTTTGGCCGTTCAGGAAAGGTTCGCCACCGTCCTCAATGGGGATGTTTCTGACACAGTTTGAAACTTTAATCTGTCTAGCAGAAAGTTCTGTGTTTTAGGCACTGAAAGAACTGTCAAAGTTTCTTACCGGCAAACAATCTGCACTTCCCGAGGACATTGGATCATCGAAGGCTTCCAAGTTTATGCATGCGTCGCCAACTTCAGTGAATGTCGAGCGTTATTTTTCCTCATACCAACTAGGACGCAGTGCAAAAAGGCAGATGAAACACAAAAACGTCCGGATGATACTCGTTGGCCAGTTTTATTACTTTTCCCGCGGTATTTCTGATGAAGCTGGTAACCTTCGCAAACTGCCTCATACTGTTATGTTCAAAAGTAAAACAAAAATGAATTTCCCCCAAAAAACGGCGTTTAATGAGCTGTGTTCCATAGAAAATCATAATTAATGCTTAGATGCACAGCGGAAGTTCTTATTATTTTGGCGTATACATGGGCCTAAAGGACAGTAATTGTCACTTATAAAGGGTGTATTTTTCTTTACCTGCACCAAATATTTTAAATTAGAAGAATATCAATCGCGGTAACGTTAGGTTTACCATTCGAGTGTACGAATTCGCAGCTTCTAGATAGAGAGCACTTTCCGCTATTAGGTGCGTAATTAGCGAAGTTACGGTAATGAACTTTCTGATTATTTACAATACGTGGCTACAGAAAATTAGTACTTTGGGGGCTGTCCTCCACACTAGCTATCCCAACGATCAAATTTTGAATAGTGGAGTTCATGTGGGAGCTACTAGAACAATTCGCTTTTGCTGGCTCCCTGAAACAAAAACTGGTTGAAAAAAAGAGCGTCTGTGTACACTCCGCGATTCAAAATTTGATCCTTGGGATATGTAGTTCCGAGGACGGGTCCCAGAGTACTCATTTGTTGTAGCCACCGAGGAAGACGCCATTGATAATTATAAAGTTAATTACCGTAACTTCGCCAATTGCTAATGCAATTTCGGAAATTGCTCTATATCTAGAGGCTGCCAATCCGCACACCCGATTGGTAGACATAACGTTACCGTGATTTATATTTTTCTAATTTTAAAAATTTGGTGCAGCTAGAAAGAAATGCCCTGCATATGCCCTAAATGGCAGTGCATGTCCCCTTTTATAGGTGCCTAAACAGGATTTTTCAGTGTCTAATCATGCAGTCCCTGACTATAATTTTTTTAGCTAACGAACCTTCTTTTTATTTCATGCCTAGAAGAAGTTGTAGCATCCCTTTCTTGTTAAGTATAAATACAAATATTGGGCTTGAGCAAGTTGCTCCGATTTGATGGACAGATAGCTCGTACTTCTTTTTCTTACAGTTTCGCTCTTCTCACGAAATCATCTGTAATATTCTTGCAAAATAGTGCTCTCGCTTAACACCTCGATCAATATTTTTCTTGTGAGAGATATCATAGGATTCTTGAAACACAATTTAAAACTCTTTCTTTTTGAACTTCGTATCGCCGTGACTTGCCTGTTTCAGAAGAACGTTGCTGCCGCTTATCTGGAGCTCCGCTGCTACATAGGCGTCCTGTAAACCAGAGTGATAAACTAGCGTTATTCATCGTTAAATTGTGTTTCCCCGGTTGAGGTAGCGGCAAAAGTTTCGGCATTGCCGAAAAGTTTTCGACATTCAAGAGACAAGGTATCATTCTTTCTTTTCTATGCATTTTTATTCAATTTTAAGCACACAAAGAAAATTTTAACCCCACCTTATTTTCGTTATCTTTAAGGCTGCACTGCCAGCGAGTGTCAAAGGCCACAAAAGGGCATTAATTTCTCAACAAGATGAACTTGAGTTGGAATTTTCTTTCTTCTTGCGCGAGTAAACGATTCAAATCTATGCGTGAAGTCTGGTCAAACATACTGTAGGGCACATTAGACGCCAATGTGAATGGCACCTCAGCTAACATGTTGTGACGCAGGACTTCACGACCCCCCCCCCCCGGAAATAAACACAAAAAAGCCAAGGGGTGGCTGGACGATATGGTACAATAATGTAAGTGCGATCAGTAGTGGCTGTTCGCTTACTGCAGAAAGCTAGTTGCTAGCTTGTGGCTGACTGTGTGGTTAAGTGATTCATATTCTTGTATTTACCAAGATAAAAGTGGCCGAGGAAATATAAACGAGAAAAACATTAAGTAGCACAAGTCACAGCTTCTCAGTTTCCTTGGTGTTAGGAAATGGGTCTAAAAAGCAAGTTGAATCGATTTGTCCTCTTTTAGTAGTAGGAAATTTAGGTATTGCGCGCCCAATATTTGGGGTGACAAACCGCGGGTTTGACAAAAAACGCATATATATATATATATAAAGCAAAGAACGCAAGCAGGGCGAGGCGTTTTGAAGTACGCAGACACGATAGGGTATACTGCATCTAAAACACCCTGTTACCAGGAGCAGTCAGAAAGTGGTCGAGCTGTTGCTTTGACAGTAACATTTCAGATACTTTCTGTAGTCGTTCACATGCGAACACCGCAGAGCATCGTTTTTGCGCAACCTATCGGAAATGCATGTACAAGCGGGCCAGCTGGGATGTTTCACGAGTGGTGTTTGTGACACATTAAAGTTAGTTCTACAGCTTCACGCTATTTGTCGCTAGTTTGTACAGAACAACGCAATGCCCATTTCAATGACTTCAGACAGTGGATGTGAATGCGGGCTCCACCGGAACCGTTATTTTACAGCGACACTCTCAAAGCTCTAGTAGTTTCGCTGTCGGCTAATGTAACTTCATCCCATGCTACCGGCTTTATTCGCGGTTATGGCGAAGCCGTTGGCACAGTCAAGTCGGGTCGAGCGCAGAGCAGCCAAGCAAGCGCAGCGAAACACAAGCGCGAGCTGCTGCGCCGAGGCGGCCGTCGTCTTCTCTTCAGAGGACAAGCGGCAGGAGTGATGGTCGAGCACTTCTTCATTACAATGGCCCCGGGAGAGAAAAAGAGCCGTCCTGGCGATTTATGACGAAGATTGGATAGCGGGATCGCAGTAGGGTTTCAGACGGCCGACGTGTGCGGTGTCGCCACCGCAACGGCGCATGTCGTTAGACGGTGTGATAGGCTCGATCACGTAGTTGACTGGCGAGGTAGGGCCGAAGATGCGGTAGGGCCCATGATATCGAGCCAGAAGGTTGGATGAAAGACTCGGAACGTGGGGTGGAATTCATAGCCAAACGAGGGAGCCGGCATGGAATGTTGTGGTCAAGCCGTTGTCGTGTCCATTCTGTTGGTCTGCTTGATCTTCCGTTGTCCAAATGCGAGCAAGTTGCCGGCGCTCTTCTGCGTACTTGGCGAGTTCTGAAATGGGCCGGCATTAGTAGCCGTCGGGTTGGTATGGTAGCACAGTGTCCAACGTGCCCGATTGTTCTCATTCGTACACATAAACATAACATACACATAACAGAAAAATGGTGACAACCACACGGTCGCTTGATTGCGGTGTTATAAGCATACGTTACAAGAGGGAGAACCATGTCCCAGTTGGAATGGTTGCACGCGACGTACGTAGTCAGTATTTCGGCAAGGGTGCGGCTGAAGCGCTCAGTTAACCCTTTAGTTTGTTGGTGGTGCGCCGTCGACGTGCGGTGAATTACGTAACACTTGGTAAGGACGGCTTCGAAGATTTCAGACAGGAACACACGCCCTCTGTCTTTGGCGAACTTACGCTGCTCAGCGTGTCGAAGCCCGAAATTGCGTAGAACATATAAAACAACCTCACGTGCTGTAGCGGCAGGAAACGCTGCTGTTTCAGTATAGCGGGTGATGTGGTCGACGCAAACGATGATCCATCTGTTCGCAGAGGTGGTGGACGGAAGTGGACCGGAAAGCTCAATGCCGACGCCGTCCAAAGGATGCTCTGGACATGGTAGACGTTGGAGTGCTGCGGTCGAACGCTGAGGAGATGGCTGGCGTAGCTGGCAAGCGGTGCAACCACGAATGTACTTGCGCGCAAAGGTGTACATTCCACGCCTGTAGAAGTGCTGGCGCAACCTCGTATGTCTTCAATGCGCCGGCATGAGCACTCTGTGGGTCGGCGAAAAAAGCAGCACAGACGTCCGAACGCATGTGAAGCAGTACGACCAGGAGCCTCTTTCGACCATCATGCATACACTTCCGGCGGTAAAGCAGGTTTTCGAGCATTGCCAAATGAGCGGCTTGACGGAGGAGCGCATGGGAAGGCAAGGCGGCAGATGGGGTGGACAGGATGTTAATGATGTTAACAATCAAAGAATTATTCGGCTGCTCCGACGGCATAAAAATCGAAGTAGAGCACCAAGACCGACGAAGCATCAAGTGGTAGCGGACACCGAGAAAGGGCACCCGCGTCAGTGTGCTTCCGGCCAGATCGGTGTACCACTTGTATGTCGTGCTCTTGCTGCCGAAGTGCCCAGCGGCCAAGGCGGCCGGAGGAGTCCTTTAGGTACGATAATGAGCACATAGCGTGGTCGTCCGTGGTAACGTAGAAAGGACTGCTATGGGGATAGGGTCGGAACTTCGTGAGAGCCCACGTGGCGACCACACACTCTTCAGTGAAAGAATACATGGTCTCGGCCTTTGTGAGTGTGCTACTCACGTAGTTGACAACATATTTTGCATTGTCAGGTTTGCACTAAAACAAAAGGTATTCAGAATACTGCAAGCGATGAAGCGCATCAATATGTGGTAAGTGACAGACATCCTTCTGCGGAAGTTTCCTGAGACGACAGTAATCAACACAAAATTGTATGGAGCCGTTTTTCTTTCGTATGAGCACAACTGCGGAGGACCAAAGACTATGGGACGGCTGAATGACGCCACGTTCAAGCATGTCCTCCACCTGGTGGTTGATAAGATGCCGTTCTGCTGAACAGAATTGTTGGCCACGAGCATCTGGAAAGCGTCATTTTCAACGCTCTTGAGGATCTGCTTTATATTCCTCAGTCATAATTCGGCTTACACGGTTTCAGATATCGACGACGTCCTCAATATAGCTGAGGAAATTTTTGCCTGGCTGTTGCGCGCGTTGGTGGAGGCGTCGTTCGGCGCGAAGCTTTCTAACGGCAGGTCAGCCAAATACCTCCACAAAGGCAGTCTTAAATTCAATGTGTCGCAAAGGGTTCCTCGTGGTTGAGGAACCATAGGTTAGCGACATCCGCTCGGTAAAAAATAACTTGGTGAGCTTGGTCGAATTGTCCAATTTCTTATGGTTACTCACCCGTTCATAGGACGAAAGCCAGTCGTCGACTTCACTGTTGGCGGTGCCAGTGAAAACCACTAGATCACATTGACGAACGGCACCGCTGGTGACTTAACCAGTTGACGAAGTGGCTCGTTCACCGGCGTCGTCTGGCATGGTGGTGGCAGTAGCGGCGGGACGAGTGCGGCACCACAGTTACAGGACGAGGTGGTAGGGACCTCAGCAGATGCACCAAGATGCCACGGGATTTAATGGCAGTTATCGGGAAGCCGTTGGAAAAGTCATAATCGTGTCAATCGCAGAGCAGCCACACAGACCCTGCCAAACACAAGCGCGAGCTGCTGCGCCGAGGCATCTATCCTCTTCCTCTTCAGGGGACAAGCGGCAGGAGCCATGCTCGAGCTCTTGTTTATTACACCCAGAATCCACTGTAGAACTTTATTAACAACAAGAACTAAGTCAATGCCTTGCTAGGATTGAGAATCCGGAACCACAGATGGTGAGTGGAATATTGTACCTGTCAGCCACACCGAGGATGCTGTGTAAGGAATATTGCCACCCTACACTACCCTGGCCGACCTTTGGAATACGCGCCGAACCAATAGCTGAATCTGTGGGCTGCTGCTTATTTATAAAGCAGCGCCGAGGTTAAAGAATATAAAAGATGCATGTGACAAGGAGTGAAAGGCTAGGTGTGAAAGAGGGGGAAGAATCGTATGTCTCCGGTGCTCCAGGAAATCATTAGAGAATGCCACCTAACCCCAAACAATAGGGACTCGGACTAAAAGCATTGCTAATATAGTTTTATTGTTATTATAATGCGATTTTCATTCTGTGAAATCTTGACCAACTTTGTGGCATGTGTGACCTCCTTGGCGGCGAAACTGAACCAAATTGGTATGCGCCGCTTGGTCGGTGCCCCAAATATAAAGCAACATTGACCGCTACACCTATGTACCAATTCGGGCTGAATTCCCCAGAATGCGTATGTGCTCACGCTTAAAAGAACTTCCTTTTAAAGTATTTCCATACTGGCGGAATCGATACCGCGTTCCATCGGTTCCAAAAGTACAGCAGCCCTACGCGATAGCGCACTTCGCTACGAGTGCGCGTGCAATGGAGGGAATAATTTTCAGGCACCGGCACCGGCGTGTGCAGGCGCCGGCGTGCTTCGCAGGCACCGGCATGCTGCGGATGGCGCATGCTCCGCGTGTGCTTCGCGTGCACGCCGCTAGATGGTGCAGCGTACCCAGTGGGGAGCGCGTGAAAGGAGCCAGCCTGGAGTACAGGCTCGCACGCTCGGGCATGACAGATGCCACGCTACGAATTTCACGCGGATTTAGCGCCGGTGCCACTGGATGGCGTAGCGTATGCAGAGGGGCTTACCGGAGAGAAGCGCGGCTGCGGTACGCGACTCCTACACGACGCGTTTCGGCGGTGAAGTACGGTGGGCTCCTACGCTGGTTAATGTCCAATCGCATTAAGGTCCACACTCATCGTGAAATGGATTGTGCCTCCCCCCCCCCCCCCCCGTGTCAAAAATAAAATTTTTCGTGCCCATGCCATGGCGGTTATTTTAAGCGATTCTGCAGAAGAAATACAATTATGGCTTAACAATATGCAAAAAGCCGCTGCGCTATGCAAGCTTGTTCATCTTAGAGGGCGTACGAACAGCGCGAGAACGTGGAAGAACGGACATGTGGCTTGTTTTAATGTTTCCATTCATGTTTTTCGTGCTTTTCTCACGACTTACAGCGCATAGTAGTTTAGTGGCTATCGCGTAAGTGCTTAGCATCGTGCGGAAAACCGCCACTTTTTCAAATTGTTCATCCTACTTAGCCTTTCTCGTAGGCTCGAAAGAGGCCCTGTCTTCGTTTATAGAGGTCAACGACCAGCAGCCAGTGTTGATGGGAAATATGTCAAATAAAAAAGAAATCAATCCTTACAAAATATCGCTCCCGGTATCTTCTACAGTGGAGCTCTATATGTCTACCTTCCATAGATTTTTCAATGTACGTGACTATAAACTACCGCGTCCTCTATGTGAAGCCAAATTAAACCCGTAAGCCATGTGCTGAAACCTCGCGTAGCGAGGGGAAAGCTAAGGAGCCGCCCAGTACTACACAACGCCGCCCTCTATGAGGAGGCGGAGCAGATCAGTAAGCCATGTGCCGACACCTGGCTTAGCGAGACGAAAGCTAAGGCACTGGCGGTGAGTAGCAGTGGAGATCGTGCCCGAATGGCTGCCCGTAAAGCGTCGAGCTCAAGAGTAAGACGAGTGCCGCGAAGCGGAGAATGTGGCGAAGCGACGCAGGTGCCGCCCCAGTAAATTGGACGAGCACAAGGGTGCTTAATTATGCGAACTTTCAAATGCACTTTCTGGACAGACATTTCGCATTCAGTTGCGCGGTGTGCGACAGTCTGTGGTTCCAGACGGTTTTAATAGTGGTTGCCAGCGTTCGAGATGTCGGGAAGCGTGAACGTAATGCGGCTTTGTTTGAACGTAAGGCTCCTCGGTTTGGCTGTGCCAAGGCAGCGCTAATGCCCGTAGCACGACGCGTCGATCATTTGGCGGGACAGGTGGTTGTGACACGTGGTTCTTCCCGTCTACGCAAATAACAGAATAGGCAGTTGGTATGTTGCGTGCGCTGGTATGGGGAGGCCCCGTGTATTGCGTACTGCCGAAGAACACGCTCCTCATGAGGCCTAACTTTGGGACCGCAGACATGAGCGAGAGCGGCGACGGCACGAACCGATGAGGAGCCTGCCGAGGAGACTGCCGAAAGCTGCGGGCTCGAGCAGGGAGCCCCTCAGATTGTGAAGTGAATAATGTGGCACAACGACAGAAGGACCACGTTCATACTTACAGTGGTGCGGATGAGCGATTCCTTCAGTACTTAGTGTACAAAACGTTTGGCTTCATGTCGTGTGTGTGTCAGCGAATGTGGTTTCAAAACGACCTATGGGTGATTGAAAACATCTTATACCACGATGTTTACAGCGCTGCTGGCCATCAACCTTCGCAGGACGCAATGGCCTTGAATTTTTTGAAGTCACATGCAGAGAAGCCTTTCTTCGGTGCCTACATTTTCGCATATTATTTCGATTAACACGCGTCATGTAAGGATGTGAGATAGTTCTCTACTTGCTGGCATAAAATATTATGCTCTACTGTAGTCATGCTAATGCGTGTAAAGCATCTAGTTAATAGACAGCCTGCGGATAAAATATTCGTACTTTGAGTTGGTCAATAAATATGCATGCTGGATGACATGCTCTGTAATAAGTTATATTTTTATTATTTCTAAGCTTTCATCTATTCTTCGAGGAGTGCTTCCAGAGAATGTTTTATAAATATATCCACAGGTCCAGCTTTTAAATTTAAACCCGTCGTCCACCGGCCGGGCTAACGTCAATAAATATGTTACACCATGGCATTTCGTGTTAACGTCCCAAGTGACAATACATTGTTTACAGCACATTTGACCAAAATTTAGGAAACAAGAAATCATTTTTGCTGCAAGCTATTTCATTTTTTACGGCAGTGTACACAAAGTAAAACCGTGTTTTGATTTTGTACATTGACTGAACCGCTGCGAAAATTGATGCTAGGTATACGCCCGATGCAGGATCCGAGAATGTTTGAAGAATGCTAACAGGAAAGATGGTCAGGACATCTAGAAAATCTAGGACACAATGTACTATACCTATTTAGCACTAATTGAACAGATAACACCCGATAATAGTTATGTCGAAAAGACCATAACCCTGAACAAAACATTAACGACCAGAATTGTGGTGAGTACACTCTGAAAAGGATGTTCTTATACGCTTAAACGTGTTGCCTGTACCGTTGAAACCAAGGGTGCATACGACAGTCTTTAATCACGAATAAAATTTCTGCTGCGATGCGACAGGCTTTCTGATCAATACATACTTGTGACATCAAACAGCTCGACGATACGAAAGCGTTCCTGTGAGGAATACTTTATTATCTAGGGAATCATCGCAATCACCAGTACTTTTGTTACAGTATATTTACTGCTTTTGACGGGTGCTTTACACGGAATCTGTTAATGGGACTAGAAACGCTCAAAAATGCTATATGTAGGGATGGACGAATATCTGAAGTTTCGAATACGAGTGAATTACACAATGACTTTTCGTATTCGAAAAGGAACTAACTGGCGTTTCCGTATTTTCAAAACTAACCAAATAATTCACAATAACCGGCTGTTAAAATCATGTAACATTCTCCGTCTGCAACCAAAGAATCGAAAACAATTAGGAATGTAATAACGACAAGAATGTCGAAAGAATGCAGAAACAATATGGATAATGCAAGTTTTGTTTTGGGCTTCACGGCGGATGGCTACAAGACAATCTATAAGGCTTGCTCTTAGCCGGTCTTTTAACTAACTTGGCAGTAAAGTGATGTCGCTTTATTATCTTTGACACATCGACAAGCGATGCTTGTCTTGTAACGGGCCCTTAACTTGTTTTTATCGCCCGTTGAGCAGCTTTTCTTCTTTTTTCACACAAGATATGATGGCTTATCGGCAACTCTCTATTTAGTGCTTTTGTAAAGCTCTAATGCAGACAGCAGCCATTAATTTATTAGGAGCTTATTTAGCGGAGGCAAGTAATACCTGTTTTGACACGTTGAGAATGGAGAGTTGACTGTTTTTATTCCATGGTAAAAGTAGGTTTGCCTAGTGGCTGTGGTAGAGCCCCAGTCGGGCATCCACCACGCTTCCAAGAAAGATCAGGGGGTAATGACCCCCGCATGGAGGCCAGACGAGGTAACTAAATCTGCCAGAAGCTGGGGACACGTATATTGTCCGACGGTTGCTACAAGGGCTCCCCCCTAGAATGATGGAGGCTTAGGTGTGAATGGCGGAAGGAACGAAACGTTAATGTTCAACATAGGCGGCCTCCACACGACCGCGCGGTAGTGTCTCTTCTTTGCTGCGTACGTAAATCTTAAAGGTTTTCTCTGAAACATAAACGAGCCTTCATAGGAAGGAGTCAACGGTGGCTTCATGGAGTCGCGCCGCAGAAAGACATGCGTGGTAGTGTCTATTGTCGGGAAACTAAGCAATGGCCGCCCACGAGCGATACGTGGGGATGTAGGGCAAAGCTTGCCGAGCCAGGAATGTAGCCTCTCTAAGTGCTGCGCGGCCGCTGGCCTTGCTGGGTGCCGACAAACTGGCCTGGAACGCGGATTGCTGATCCATAGAGCATCATGCCTGCGCTGACTCCGAGGTCTTCCGTGATTGTTGCTCGCAGTCCCAGAAGTGCTAGGGGTAGCATTTCCACCCAGTGCTGTCTGTCGAGTGTGGTGGTCAATGGCACCTTCAATTGTCGTTGGAGACGCCCGACATGCCGTGGCTCTGTGTGTGGTAAGCGTTGGTGTTATGTAGGCGCGTGCCGACCAGTCTCGACAGGGCAGAAAAAAATGAGCTTTGGTATTGTCGGCCTTTGTCAGTAGTTATTCGCAAATGACAACCGTACCGCGACACCCACGTAGTAACAAATGCTTCCACCCCTGAGGCGTCACCTCAGACCACGCTGAGCACCGGCCGACACACGTGAGGAGGTACCTGAAACCTTGATGGGCGGAAGAGGCGTCTAAATGCAGGTATTCGAAACGGTTCTGTGGTGATCGTAACGGCTGCACCGCCAAACGCGTGTGCCAGATCACCTTCACGGCTTGACAGATTTGGCAGCTTTTTACCCAACTTCGAACACCTTTGTTCCGCCCTGCCCAAGTGAAGCGGACTGTGATAAGCCTCTATGTCACTCTGATCTCGGGATGGCTTAGCCTCTGCAGTGAATGGAAGACTGGCCGCCCAAACTGAAGGGGCACGAACGGGCGAGGGTCTGCTTGCGATTTGTCGCACGTGACCAGTGTTGTTGCGTAGCGAAGAGGCATCTCCGCAAGCTGGAGCGATAAGCCTTTTTCCCGCAGTTGGTGCATATCGCGGTAGTATTGCTAGGCGGAGGTTAGAGCTTGGAAATCCACAGGGCCAGCAGGCACAGCGTGGATCCACGACGGTGAGTCAGCTGCCAGATTTTCGGTTCCAGTGATATGGCGGATATTCATCAAAGAATTCGGAGATAAATGAAAGTTCTTTGTCAGTCTCAAAGTTACTGCCCCATATGTCAGCACCGGTAGAATGCATTGATTGTATACCTTTCTTTTCAATGATAATGGTAAGCTTCCAGTCATTATCTGACAATGTCTGCCGAACGCGCTCTAACCCATTCATATTCGTCTGTGAGTTTACTCCTCATCATCAGGGTCCTCAGCGAGTAATTGACCGAGGTAAACGAAACCCTTCACAGACTAGAGGCTGGCTGGCGATCTCGAACTCTTGTCCCTTGCCGGGCTATTGATAATTATCTTTGTCTTCTGCACATTATTCTTCGCCAAACTCTTATACTACCTCTCTTAAAGTCTTCAATCATTTGTTGTAACTCGACCCGGCGTTGCTGAACAGGACAATGTCATCTGCAAATCGAAGATTGCTGAGATATTCGCTATTGATACTTACTCCTAGGCCTTCCCAGTTTAATAGCTTGAATACTTCTTTTAAGCACGCGGTGAATAGCATTGGAGAATGTGTCTTCTTGTCGGACTCCTTTCTTTATAGGTATCTTTCTAGTTTTCTTGCGGAGAATTAAAGTAGCTGTGGAATCTCAGTAGATACTTTCCAAGATATTTAAGTAGGCGTCCTGTACTCCTTGATTACGTAACGCCTGTGTGACTTCCGGTATTTCTACTGAATCAAATGCCTTTTCGTAATCTATGACAGCAATATAGAGAGGCTGATTGTACTCTGTGGATTTCTCGATTACCTCATTGATGACATGGATGTGATCCATTGTAGAGTATCCCTTCCTAAAACCTGCGTGTTTTCTTGTTTGACTAAAGTCCAGTGTTTACTTTATTCTTTTGGAGATTGTATTGGTGAATATTTTATATAATACTGCAAGTAAGCTAATGGACCTATAATTTTTTCAATTCTTTAAGGTCTCCCTTTTTTGGATTAGTATAATGTTGGCATTCTCTCGGACCGCAGAAGTTGATGGACAGCACCTATAAAGGGCAGCTAGTTTTTAAAGCTTTGTCTCCTCCATGTTTGATTAAATCGACTGGTATTCCAACTTCTCCTGCCGCATTTCCCCGTATCTTTCTTGCAAGGCCCTTCTGACTTCATCAGTAGTTAGAGAAGGAGCCTCTGTAACCTGTTCATTACTACTTCGAATGGAAGTACCCTGGCTGCTTTGGGTATCGTACAGGTCGGTATAGAATTCTTCCGCTGCTTGTACCATATCTTCAAGATTGCTGATGATATTACCCTGCTTATCTTTCAGTACATACGTCTTGGTTTGTCCGATGCCGGGTTTCCTTCTCAGTGATCTCAGGCTGCGTCCATTTTTTACTGCTTCTTCAGTTTTCTCTAGTTATAATTACGAATATCTCACATTTTTTTCCTTCCTGATTAGTTTTAACAGTTCGGCGAAGTCTATCTGATCACCTTAGTTGACACTTTCATCTATATCGTTTTTTTATTAGGTCCTATGTTACTTAGGAGAGCTCACCTACTGGTTGCCTTGTTGCCTTACCTCCCACTTCAACTGCTGGTTTTGAAGCCAGCCTAGTTACCTTTTGATTCATTGTCTCTATGTCCTCATCTTTCTGTTCTAAGGCTGCGTATTTGTTAGCAAGTGCCAACCTGAATTGGTCTGCTTTTAGCCTTTCTGCGTCTAGGTTGGCCTGTTCTTCTTGACCAATTTTACTATTTCTCTTTTCAAATTAAGGCAAATCGAAGCCCTCGCTAACCTATGATCACTATAATTTACCCTACATACTGCACTATGCTTGGATCGGCAGAAAGTATGAAATCAATTTCATTTCTTCTTTCACCATTAGGGCCTTTCCAGGTCCACCTATTGTTCCAGGGCTTCCTGAAGAAGTTGTTCATTGTTCGCAGGTTATTCCTTTCAGCGAATTCTACTAACATTTCTCCTCGAGTGTTCCTAGAATCCACGCCGTAGTTGCCAAGTGCTTGTTCACCAGCCTGCTTCCCCCCCCCCCCCCGTTTGCATTGAAGTCTCCCATGACTACAGTATACTGAGTTTGCACTTTTGGCATCGCTAAATACAACGTTAGGATGGATAGTTGGGCGTGTTGGTTAAGCATGATTTCTGAAGTGAAGGCGCTAGAATGACGGAGGACAAAGAAGAAACAACACACGATTGCGCCCTGTGTGTGTGTGTGTTGTTTCTTCTTCGTCCTCCGTCGTTTTAGCGCCTTCACTTCAGAAATCACGCTAAATACAAGCGCAGTGAATGCGCTTCTGGACATCATAGTAGAAAGGTGCGCGGTGAACCGCCAGGCCGTCGGCTGGGAAACATTCACAAGGTCCCCGGTCACAATTTGAAACGTGCCGGCTCCATAGAAGCGCAGTGCGATGCGGAGCTGCAGGAGAGGTGGCACAGGGAACCCATGTCGGTCGGTGTGTTCCCGCAGAGGCACCATTGCGAGCAGCTGCTGCACGGCGCTTTTGCTAAATAGAAATCGGCACAAAGACTCGTAGTCATTGTACTGCTCCATGGGATTTAAGCGATCCCTGAGCCTTCGCCGCGGCGATGACGTGTGTGCGCAGGCTACCCTGCTCGATATTTCTTCGTAGTGGTCCAGATAGCCAACAAACTCCACCAAGTTGTCTATCGCCGCCATTTTTTTTGCTTATAAGGGAACGTTAAGGTAGGTCAGAGGCTACCTTACTTATCACGGCCATAAGTGCGAGAAAAGCTCTGAGATAAGTAGAAGGTTGGTTTTGAAACGTTCAGTGAGTAAAGTGATAAGCATAAGTTTGCTTTGTGAATGCGGGAGTAAATGGCCACGCCTCGCGCCGCCATCGGATCATCTCTTTTCTTCCACTGTGGTGCCGATATAATTCTGGCTCTGAGACACGTAATGGCGATGGAACAATTTTCGGAGCCACTCTTCTTCCTTACACTTGTTTTGCTGGGCACAAGTTCAGCCAATAAAAAGTTAAATTTATAACCGACACTCTCGTCACTGTGTTGTTCTTCACTGCCTCTACCACGTGACCGTATAAATCAAAATACAAAGCAAGTTCTTCGTGAGGAATGAGCGATGCAACCGGTGTAAGTGCTTCGTCTGCCGCAGAGGCTCAGCGCCGCCGCCGAGAGGACCCTGTCGTTTAGAATGAAATTCTCTGCCACAGTATATCGCCAATTCGAAACGAGCTGCGCTCAAAATTCGTATTAGGGAGTATCTATCTTTGGCATCGGCCCAAATTTATGGTGGGCTAGCTGGATGGCTGGAACAAAAACTTATCTGACATTGCCTACAATGTCATTCGCATTAAAATATGGTCGGATATGTTCTACTCGGTGTGCGCCCCTGAGGCCACTAGTCGCTGCGATGTTTCGGAGATATACATGGATATGACGAGATTTGAAGAGGGAACCAGTAGCACAGAAGCCAGGCACTGTAATCATTAACCACACCCCCTCTCTTTTTGGCCTGCCTTACGATCGGATTGCGGTTATGGCTTGGAAAATCCGAGGAACAATTCCGAAAAATTAACACGTCATCACACCGCAAAATATGGGAATACCCCGAACACAGTGCAGTAAAAAAAAAATTAAGCAGTCCGATGCTCCTCTTGTTGCTCCCGCGTGAGGGATGACGCTATATAGAGTGCCGTAGGCAGAGACCCCGCCCCATTCTCAAGCTCAACCCGCTCAGATGAACTTATCTTTATCCGACGTCAACTACAGGTTGAAGCGCCTTCCAACTTTCGTGTTTCTTGTGCTTTGCTTAAACCGAATGCCAGGTGAATCCTAAACTTTAGCAAAATTAGAAAAGAAAGCAAGAAACAGGAATCACACTTACTACATCGGGAATTGCGCCTTTGACAACAGTTACAGCACCATCCAGTAACATGCTCCGGTTGTCCAGCTCGTTCTTCAGGAGCTGGTCATTTGCCTGCGCAAGAAGCTTCACATTAACGTGCTCCGTGACTGTAGTTACCCATTAAGTTTTTCGGAATAACCAAAGTGTTCTCACTGTGTATTTTGTTTAAGGTGCAATTATCAAACCAGGAAGCAGTCGTTTCCTTCAAATGGCAAGTAGCTTAACTGAGGGGGAATAAAAAAAAAGAAAGAAAACGATCCGCATCTTGTGCATCACTGTCAATACATCGCCTTGCCGTCCGCTTTGGTTTTTTCAATCAAGCGCATTGTTGCGCAATTTTCTTGAAAACACGACGCTGGCGTTTACCTGGTTCATTAAGCATCACCAAAGTTGGCAACTGCCACATCTATAGTAAAGTCAATACAGGAAGAAACTATTGACTCTTATTGGCCGGTGTGCTTCTAAGCAGAAGCTTCATTTAGTGACACGTGTACACGTTTATGTTTCTTGGGTGACCGGTTTTCACCGGCTACTAAATGTTAAACGTTATCGCTCAGAGCAGGACGTGCCTGCATGCATCAGAAGTTTGTCCAATGTTATGGATGACAGTCTTGTGTAATCTGATGGTATGCGCGACGCAAATTGTGTAATATTTTCTGGAAGACACGCGGGCATTCGACGAGTCAAGTATAAAATCCGGAGCGCTTGACCCGAAGATCAGGGGCGCCATAACGTGTAACGGCAATGACACCGTGGACTGCACTACCTTTGATCAACGTTCCGCAAGTGTGACGTCATCACTCGACACCGTACTGAAGGAGCCTCGATGCGACATTCACTTGAGAGGGCACGGCACCTGGCTGACGAACAAGATGCCTAAGCCACCGCTACTGCTTTTGCAGGCTAGTGCTACGGACAATATACTTGTTTATCGTAGCGACAACCGCTTTTTGATAGTCTTGCTATGCCCTCGCAAGTGTTGTGATATTTTGTATCACTGCTGGTCAATGCTTTTTTTGTTGCTTATGGTGGGAGATGTTGAGGAGAATCCCGGACCCAAGGTAAACGAAATGCTAGAAGAAATTATTCGCAATCAAACTGCGTTCGCTCGTAAGATGGATGACATTAAAAGGGAAATTGTCACACTGAGCGCAAAGACAGACAAGATACAGAGCCTTTTTGATGCAGTTGATACAATGAACAGCAGGATTGGGCATTTAGAAAGTACACTTCAAGAACAGGCTGCAAAGTTAGTCGATTACGAGAACAGGAGCCGGCGTAATAATTTGTTAGTCTTTGGCGTCACTGAAACGGGGACTGACTATGGTGCAGAAACAGAGTCAAAACTAAAAGAACTTGTTCTGGAGAATATATTTCAAAAAACTATGGGTGTACAGGTTCATACAGTTGAGCGAATTCATCGCCTTGGTAAACCCCAACCAACAAAATGCAGACCAGTTGTTCTTAGGTTTTACAATATCAGAGAAAAGGAAAGCTTGCTGAAGAAAGGAGCTAAATTAAAAGGTACTGTTTGGCGTATTAGCTCTGACTATGCCAAAGAAACATGAGATGTACACAGAAAACTATGGGAAAGCGCAGCCGCATACAGGGCCAAGAAAGCAAAGGTGCTCCTGCTGCTCGTTCATGATAAACTTCGCATAAACAACGATACATATTTTTGGGATCACTACTGCAATGAACACTGCCTGCTGTCTAAAAGCTTAGGGCATAGGGCTAATAACAGACAACAGCCCAGGTCAGATCGGCCAAGTGGCACTGATGATCCTCATACCATAGGCAACACATCGGGCTCGTCATCACAGATATAGCTGCGAATTTTAGGTTTGAACGCGTGAAGTATTGTAAATAAGACTACACAATTAGAATATCTGCTCCTTTCTCAAAGCCCACATGTTGTGGTAATAACAGAAACGTGGTTACATAAAAATATATCTGATGACTGTATTGTTCCTCCCGCCTATAGAATATTTCGGAAAGACAGGGACACATGTGGCGGGGGCGTTTGTATCATAGTAAAAAACTCTGTATCTGCTGTATTGATTGATTGCGATGTTCCTGAAGCGGTTTGGTGCAAGATTACATTTCATGGTATTGCCTACATTGTTGGAGCACTGTATCGCGCACATTCTGCCTCGCCCGGGTTGCTGGAAGACCTAAGCACTTTCCTACGTGCAAATGTCAAAGCAGACGCGAGATTAATAATCTACGGCGATTTTAATCTTCATAACATAGATTGGCAAAACCCATGTACTATTGGCTCCGATTCATCTAGGAGTAGAGAAGCTATTGGAACTTATGTTCATATATAAACTAAACCAAATTGTTCAAGAAGACACACGAGTAACGGCCACATCGCGGTCATTGTTGGATCTGGTGTTTGTGTCAGATAAGATAGGTGCTTATACTGTTAACGTTACGAATGGTATCTCTGACCACAAGATGATTATTGTTACAATCACAGTGGGAACAAGTGTTTGTTTCAGGCCTTACATCCCTGTACGCATTTACGATTATGGAAGCGCGGATGATGTTTCCATCCTTGACTACCTGGATTCTGCATTTTCTGACTTTGAAATTGATTTCTATACTAAAACAGTAGAAGAGTTGTGGCAGAACTTTAAGGTAATTGTACAACACTGCGAGGACACCTATATCCCTAAACGCGTAAAGAAGACAAAGCACCGAAGCCCCTAGATGACCAGGAACATAATTCATATGAAAATAAAAATAAAAAAGCTACGTAAAGGCAAAAATAAATCTACTCAGGTTTCGCGACTTCGAGCTGAGTTGAAGCAAGCGATGCACGATTCTAAAAAAAAATTCTTCAGTGACATGCTTAGCCACTTCCCCAGAACATCACCGCAAAAGGTTTGGCGATATTTCAGTGATAGAAAGGAAGAGGTACAGGAAATCAGGAAAGAAGATAAAGTTCTGATAAAGAAAAAAGATATTGTAGAAGATTTTAATCACTTCTTTCAGTCCGTGTTCACCACGAACGATGATGACGTCGATGTTAGTTCTAAAAGCACAGAGCCCAGCCAAATGAATGACATAATAATTACACAGGAGAGCGTATTTCAGCAGCTCTTGAATTTATATGCGAAAAATAAAGCCTATGAACCAGATGACATAGCGACCCAGTTTCTTGAAAGATATGCTGAATGGGCGTCGCGTTACTTGACACTTATATTTCAAAAATCATTGCAAACTCATTCTGTACCCCAAGATTGGCGCAGTGCAATAGTTATTCCGGTGTTTAAAGGCGGCAATCGAACAATAGTGAATAATTACCGGCCTATATCTCTTACATCCATTTCTTGTAAACTTTTGGAACACATAATAGCTAAGCATATCATTCGCCATTTAGATAAGAATTGTTTACTTTACCCATACCAGCATGGCTTCAGAACAGGCCTTTCCACTACCACACAACTCGTAGAGACAATTCATGATTTCGCAATGGCGATTGATGCCAGAGAGCAGATTCACGTAATCGCCATAGATTTTGCCAAGGTTTTTGACAAGGTGCCACACACAAAGCTCATTTACAAACTGGAAATAACTGACCTTAATGCCACTATAATAAAATGGATTAAAGCATACTTAACGAATCGCAATCAGGTGGTCAGAATGGATGGTCATGTCTCCGGCTCACTGGCAGTACTCTCGCGAGTCCCGCAGGGATCTGTTCTGGGACCGCTTTTATTTCTGGTGTATATTAATGACATTTCTGCTGTGATGGAAACAGATGTACATCTTAAAGTGTTCGCGGATGACTGTTTATGTTATTCTACAGTACGAAACACGGCAGACCAACTTAAGCTTAATAACCGTCTAAAGGCGTTAAGCGGATGGTGCAACAAATGGAGTATGGAAATAAATTATTCTAAATCAACATATACACATATTACCACACAAAAAGGGGGCCGTCTTTTGTTTGCATATACTATTGGTGACAAGCGTCTGATGAATACAAGTCAGTTTAAATACCTGGGAATAACGATAACAGAAAACTTATCGTGGAGTATACATATAAATAATCTTTGTCCAAAAGCATACGGGAGGTTATTTTTTTTGCGATAGAAATTGGAGGGTGCTACATGCGATGTACGACTCGCCGCTCACAAAACTTTTGTAAGGCCACTTCTTGAGTACACGTCAGAGGTATGGAGCCCTCATCAAGGTTATTTGAAGAAACAAATAGAGAAAATTCAGAGGTACGCGGTGCGCTTTATATGCTCCCGATATCGAAGGACTGATTCAGTCACAGAAATGCTCCGTTTTTCTAAACTGGACCTGCTCGAAACGCGTAGACAAAAACATCGATTGAAATTATTATTCCAAATACTCCAAGGCCAAATAAATATTAGGAAGGAAACATACATACTGGCACCTGGCAAACGGAGCTCCAGAACCAACCATATCCGATCTATCCAAGCTTATACCACTCACACTAATACATTCAGGTACTCCTTCTTCCCCAACGTGATTGAAATGTGGAACAAGTTACCGATGTGTGTAGTGGAACATACTGATCCGTCCTAAATGAAAAAAACTCTGGATGACTATCTATGCGAATGCGCCGCTTGATTTCGATGTATTCTGTGTTTGTGATTATTGCACATGTTCTTTTCTTTTATATTTTTTTTCATAACCCTCTCTGTAAGGACCCTCGCAAGGGGGTAGACAGTATAGTTAAATAAATAAATAAATAAATAAATAAATAAATAAATAAATAAATAAATAAATAAATAGAACTATTATAAACTTTTCTATTCGAATTCTGTAATGAGAACTCCGCGATCGGTCAAAAACATTTTTGGACAACCTCCACTTTTCCTGTCTGTCACGCGACGTCACGAAAACCGCGATAGCTCCCCATCTGATACGACGTGTACCCACTGAATATGCATGATTTGAGCAAAAAAAGAAAAAAAAAATAGTTATTTCTGATTCGCCGCCTTTTCGCCATTAGCCCGCGACTATTGCTCAAGCGTTTTCGGGCTGCATCCACTTCACCTGCCCGTTACACAATGTCACAAAACCGCAAAAACTCACTGCGTCAAAGTGACGTGTCGCATTAAAGATACATTAATATGCCGAACAAAACTGAATTTTCTTCCTAATAGCCGCAGGCTGCCCCGTTCCGAAAGGAATAAAAGATGGCTGCCGCCGGTCGCTCAGGCGCTGGTTCTCGCACCTGCCGGAGAGCATGGGTTTATTTGCGTATAATAAAACCTCTTGCCTGGCTGTGTAACGTTTTCGAGCACTTTCGGCACGTTTGCGACCTCATTCTGCCAACTCTTCTTTGCGGAGGGTCCGTTTTAGCGTCACTCTTGAGCTTCCATTGCATGCCGCCGCGATTTTCGACCAGCCACCACCAGCTAAGTAAGGGAAAGCCGACCAATCGCAGACGCCGGCACCACCCTCTTCATCCGGTTATCGATTTTCATTGCACCGGCCCTGCCCCATCGAATCCCTCACCACTTAAGCGTTCTTCTCGCCGCTTGTCAGCCAATTAGATACGACGAACTGCTCAGTGAAGGCAACGTTATTCGTTTTCCAAGCAAACAAAGGTAACCTACTATGAACGAGGAGAGCGTTTGATTGGGCTTTTCAGACAACCCTGCGGGTGACCGCCCGGTGATTTCGTCGGGGGTTACGCAAATTTGACGTCAGAAGATTGGAAAAAAAAATATTGGAATAGTTTTACGTTATAGGGCCGAAAAATTCGATGATCGCCGACTGTACTCGCCGCTACCGTTGCGCATTGAGTGTCACTTGCTTTTGTGGGCACAAATTCGGCCAATAAAGAGTTCATTGAGTCACACTTTTGCTGCTGTGTATGTCAACTTCATTCTTCTGACGTTGACATACACAGCAGAATGATAGGTGTAACATTAAGGGATAAGAAAAGAGCAGATTGGGTGAGGGAACAAACGCGCGTTAATGACATCTTAGTTGAAATCAAGAAAAAGAAATGGGCATGGGCAGGACATGTAATGAGGAGGGAAGATGACCGATGGTCCTTAAGGGTTACGGACTGGATTCCGAGGGAAGGGAAGCGTAGCAGGGGGCGACAGAAAGTTAGGTGGGCAGATGAGATTAGGAAGTTTGGAGGGTCAACATGGCCACAATTAGTACATGACCGGGGCAGTTGGAGAAGTATGGGAGAGGCCTTTGCCCTGCAGTGGGCGTAACCAGGCTGATGATGATGATGATGTCAACTTCGATAAAATGTGACAATTCAAAAAGGGAATTACGGTAAAGCGGCAACAAGTGGTACCAACCATCGCACAAAGGTTTTTTTTTCATTTCTCTGCTTCGCGTTTTTCAAAGTTTGTAGTTCCTCGTCAAAGCAGTTCCTTACGAATGTGCGTAGAGGTGGTCAAAAGCTCTGAGGAAACGCGCTGAGCTTTCAACTATGGTGATTACCTGGGACGCTGTATCGTAAAACTAACGTGAGAGAACCCGACGTTTAATTTTTTTGTTTCAATACGGCAAGGTCCCGACAGAGCAACACAACACTTTAACGCACGTACGCTCTTAAGCGAAATTACGCGCTTTTGCCACACAACAATAATCGTCATCTCTCTTGTCCGCATTTCCTTTCTTTAACGAGGCCAGCCCGGTACTTTCCAGTAACGAACGGCATGCCCATTACGAGCATGACATAGCATTCCCGACAGGAAAGTAGTGGGCGCAGCGTTTTCAAAAAAGGAAACGCAAGCAAGGAGATGGCGATTATCGTTGTGTGGCAGGGATACACCCCAAAGCGTGCAACTTTGCCCAAGAGTGTAATACACAGAAGAGACCACACGCTGCACTTTCCCACATACTACACACAGCAGAACAACCACAGCACACAAATGCACTGCACATACACAAACACTGCTCGGGCTACCTACAGCCGTATGCCTTGGAAACTTGTTATATAGTCTTGATGCTTCACGATTGTAGCGCCAGTGAGTGACTGTCTGTTACACGTTATTCAGCAATAAATTTCGACACAATACGTGTTCGAGCATAATCACCTGATAAGCACGCCAAATCCACACATACCTGTTAATATAAAACGGCATTACATGGACAGCTTTTGACTAGCGACTTTAAGTTATCAACATCGTGGCGACGGCGATCTAAGCCTCTCACTTCGAAGCCCTAGTGGAAGGCGCTTCAAGAATTGCTGACGTTTACAAAATGCATTCTTTTGAGATCGATTCAACGTTTCCTCGCCTGATTTCATACAGAAATGGCAAACAATCTGCTATTCCAGTAGTACCATTGGAGAGGCGAGTTGGTACATGTCCAGTAAAAGAGAATAGCACAAACTAAAATGCAATAAATGTGTGTCCCTCTCTTTTTGTGGTCGTCATAATTTGTGCTATTCTTTTTTCTGGAATCTGCTATTCGTAGAGTCGGTGCGCTGTTGCAAAGAGGTTACATGCGAGCTGGCGCACGGTGTGCCGGCAGCACACCGTGTATAGCAGGGCGTATAGCGCAAGGATGAGTCTGACTGGGCGCTGAAGCGACCGCTTTCGAGCTAGCCTTAGAAATCCTGTTGTGCCTTCCTGTCCCCAGACCAAAAGTATTCGGCTACGTCGAGGGCGTCGTTCGCTGCTACGCGCTGAGCAGCTGCATGTAATTTGTAAGGATATAGCAGTTGGATGAGAGCGCAATGTAAATACTAGCACAGCATCCAAGAAGGATATGATACAGGTTACTCGCCGCGATGTCAGGGTGCTACTTCATACCAGAACTAAACATTACTTACCACGATGGGCGTGACTGGCCGCGCTCATCATTGACGATATCAGAAGGCTAACTACTGGTGTCTGTTGGGTTATATCTACCTCCAGGAGGGTCGGTGTAACGAATATTGTTGCGATACAGTCTGCTAGGCTACAACTACTAAAACCACAGCGTAAATACAGTGGCGGAAGCGTAACCGTCGCGACAAGGGACCGGGAAGGAGATGTCCTACTATGGAGTATGCCGTCTCTCTCCGAGCACCTTTACTGCAAAGCCGCGTATGCGCCATGCTAGCCGTGCTTTCTGCTCGGGAGAGAATGGTTTCGCTCAGGACCGACGTTCGAGTTCGACAGTGCCCCGCAGCTTCATAGAATCCCGGCATTCGAAACAGTCACCATGAGGGTCCCATTACCTTGGTCTCCCGTTGCCGTCTGGTCATATCCATTTGTCCCGTACCCTTGTGCCTTTAATTAGGCTTTTCGTACGTTGTAGTTTCAATTGTTAGTATACATGCTATCTCCGAGAGTGTCTCCTTTTCTTCACAGACGCCGACAGCTGTATGCGCTAAGTTGCCACGGGGAAGTCAGTAAATACTTTTCTTTTCAAATTTACTTTCTGGATACTTTTTTGTTTCTACGTTTGCTTTTACCGCACCTTTCAGGAAATACATCTACTGTTGGTCGGCGCTTCGCGTCTCTGTAGTGTCGGGCGCGCTACGCGATGCATCAGGGAGCAGCCGCCGCTGGCGGGGGGAGACGCAGACTAACCGGCACGCAAGTGATGCTGGATATACAGCTGTATATCTGGTTGCATGGTGAGCTGATGCACCTCCTTGCTCTGGCAGCAAGATTTGTCTTCCATCTATGGATTTGGAAGCGTAGCTTGCGGCGGTGATGCCCTCACAGCGCCCAGCAACGTGCCGACGACGCCAGCAAACGTATTTTGCTTTCGCTTCGAAGCCGTCGAAGATTGCGCTTCAAAACGACCACAAATGCGTAGATTTTATTTAGCTTAACCTTCTCATCATAATTTAAGCAATGAAAACAAGAAAGGCTGGCTGATATTTGCGGCATCTAGGCCGAGATTCCTGAGTGCGGGCATGTCTCGCTGTGCGTCAGCAGCCGGATGCTGCTTTGGAGTTGAACTATTTCGTATCGCAGCTCCCCCTCGAGCTAGAAGGTGGCACTGATGGTCGCTTGTCATTAAAGGTTTTGACCTAAGGTTATGCTACTTAGCATTACTTTCCGTCGAAAAGAATGTAGCAGATGTTCGGGTCACTGGCGGCGGTGACGCAAGATACGCCCGCAAGCGAGAAACGTTCCTCCCATTTCGATTGGCGCGAGATGGCGCAACATCTGAAGTGCGTCTGAAGGAGAAACTCACCGGACTGAAGGAGGAAAGCGGCTGGTTCCTCCTTTTTCATTCCCGTTTATTTGGGAGTGAATAGTATTACCTACACTGTCGTTTTTTTATGTGTGTGTGTAAAATTGGCTGACATGAGGTGAGGAGCGCGGAGAAGTGCAGAAGGTTTCGGTGGGGCCGAGCTAGTGTACTGAAAGTACATAACCGGAAGAGGAGGGGATTGCCAGCGTCTAGGCTTGGCCCTCTTCCCCTTGCTTGGCTTGCGGTGGCCGGTCCAAATTCGCGGCAGTATGCGACAGAAGAGTAGCAACGCCCCCAAAAAGGGATGATCTGCGAAGAAGAGTTGGCAGAGCTAGGCAAAGTTATGCCACCAGCGGTATAGCCGAAAGTAACATGGAGGAGCCCGAATGGCGAGACTAGAAATTAAATACACTTTAAACTCTGCGCTAACCCTAGCATCATACAAGATGTGAACGTGCTCGGCAAGGTGTGCTGCAGTGGCGATAGGATGGTAAGAACTCGAATTAGCCTAGACTTGAGGAAGGAACGGAAGAAACCAGTACATCAGAAGCCGATGAAAGGGGGAAAATAGAGGAACTCCGGATCAAGCTACAGAATAGATATTCGGCTTTAACTGAGACAGAGGACCTTAGTGTTGAAGCAGTGAACGACAATCTTATGGGCACCATTAAGGAGTGTGCAATAGTAGTCGGTGGTAACTCCGTTCGACAGGATGCCAGTAAGTTATCGCAGCAGACGAAAGATCTGATCAAAAAACGACAATGTATGAAAGCCTATAACCCTACACCTAGAATAAAACTGGCAGAACTTTCCCAGTTAATCAACAAGCGTAAGACAACCGACATAAGGAAGTATAATATGGATAGAATCGAACATGCTCTCAGGATCGGTGGAAGCCTAAAAGCATTGAAGAAGAAACTAGGAATAGGCAAGAATCAGATGCATGCGTTAAGAGACAAAACCGGCAATATCATTACTAATATGGATGAGATAGTTCAAGTGGCTGAGGAGTTCTATAGAGATTTACACAGTACCAGTGGTAACCACGACGATAATGGAAGAGAGAAGAGTATAGAGAAATTTGAAATCCTACAAGTAACGCCGGAAGAAGCAAAGAAAGCCTTGGGAGCTATGCAAAGGGGGAAGGCAGCTCGGGAGGATCAGGTACCAGCACATTTGTTGAAGGTTGGCGGGCAGATTGTTCTAGAAAAACTGGCCACCCTGTATACGCAATGCCTCATGACTGCGAGCGTACCGCAATCTTGGAATAACGCTAACATAATTCTAATCCATAAGAAAGGGGACGCCGAAGACTTGAAAAATTATAGACCGATCAGCTTACTGTTCGTTTCCTACAAAGTATTTACTAAGGTAATCGCAAATAGAATAGGGAACACCTTAGACTGCTGCCAACTAAAGGACGAGGCAGGATTCCGTATAGGATACTCAACAATAGACCATATTCACACTATCAATCAGGTGATAGAAAAATGTGCGGAATAGAACCAACCCTTATATATAGTTTTCATTGATTAGGAGACAGCGTTTGATTCAGTCGAAACCTCAGCAGTCATGGAGACATTACGGAATAAGGGTGTAGACGAGCCGTATATAAAAATACTGAAAGATATCTATAACGGCTCCACAGCCATAGTAGTCCTCCATAAAGAAAGCAACGAAATCCCAATAAAAGAAAGGTGCCCGGCAGGGAGATACGATCTCTCCAATGCTATTCACAGCGTCTTTACAGGAGGTATTCAGAGACCTGAATTGAGAAGAATTGGGGATAAGAGTTAATGAAGAATACCGCAGTAACATGCGATTCGCTGATGATATTGCCTTGCTTAGTAGCTCACGGGACCGATTGAAATGCATGCTCATTGACCTGGAGAGGCAAAGCTGAAGGGTGGGTCCACAAATTAATCTACAGAAAACTAAAATAATGTTTAGCAGTATCGGAAGAGAACCGCAGCTTACGATAGGTAGTGAGGCACTGAAAGTGGTAAGGGAATACATCTACTTTGGGCAGGTAGTGACCGTGGATCCGGATCATGAGTCTGAAACAATCAGAAGAATAATGGGCTGGATGCGTTTGGCAGGCATTCTCAGATCATGAACAGCAGGTTGCCATTATCCCTCAAGAGAAAAGTGTATAACAGCTGTGTTCTACCAGTTGGAGGCTCACGAAAAGGGTTCTGCTTAAATTGAGGACGACGCAACGAGCTAAGGAAAGAAGAATGATGGGTGTAACGTTAAGGGATAAGAGCAGATTGGTTGAGAGAAGAAACGCGAGTTAATGACATCTTACTGGGAGTCAAGAAAAATAAATGGGTATGGGCAGGACGTGTAATGAGGAGGGAAGATAAGAGATGGTCATTAAGGGTTACGGACTGAATTCCAAGAGAAGGGACGCGTAGCAAGGAGCAGCAGAAACAATAAAATTCAAGCAGCGCTTAACGACAGGACAGAATGAGGAGGAGACAAACGCAGCGCTGAACTTACAACTGATTTATTTGAAGTAAGAAGTCAAGATTTATACGTACAAAACTGGGCATGCATGCGCCCGGTCATACATCGATGATCAGATACAAAGTCCGGACAGCAAACATTCGCACGCGTTGTACCTGCCTTGCAATCTACCCTTTATGCAGCAATGCCATTTCTTTCGCTGACAAGATTAAATATGTTTTGCTAACGCAACTATAACATTTTCTGATGATATGAAATGCTTCAGCGACTTCTCTGGTAGTCTCGTCACTATGAAAAAATAACAATTTTGTATCGTCAAAAGAAAGGTATGCATTTATAAATACTGCAATGCTTTGCCAGGTTAGTGTCTTCTTTGTATAATGAATTGGCATGCTCCATTAGTCTAATATTGATGCAACGGCCTGTCTGGCCTATGTAAGTTTGGCCACAAGATAAAGGAATTTGGTAGATAGCGCTCTTCTTGCAAGTGATGTACTTTTTGACATGATTTACCTTGCATGCAGCATTCCGTTTAACGCCTCCCTGCTTCCTCTGAACTGCTGCCCCTAATTTAGTTAGCTTCATCGGAGCAGAAAAAACGACCCTCACACCATACTTGGCCCCTACTCTCTTAAAACGATGTGACAACGCGTGCTCATAAGGCATGACAACAACATTTTTCCCCGCGACATTTTCTTTGGGCTGTTCCGAACATTTCAGCGTTTTTATAATCTTATTAGCACCAGCCACAATTCATTCTGAAGTTAATTTCTTGTATATGGGCTTCTTTTATGTGTTAAAATATTGATCTGTCAAGTCCGGCTGCACTCTCGCCCATCATCGCCGTGTGTATCTGCCGATCTCGTACCGCGTCGTGGCAATGCCGGCATGATACCTGCCCTTCGGATTTACAAGCGCTTTGTGGCTGGCTACGTCCGTCTACGGGACACTACAGAAGAATATGCAAAATTCTCAAGAGTGAGTGGTGGCGCCAGGCGAGGCTGTTCAAGGACTTGCTTCGGACTAGATGCCGAGGTCAGCGCGCGTTTCGCGTGTGGTGTGTGACCATTGACCATCTCACGGAATTCCTTTGGAACACGGTCCGAACATCCCTTCCGAAGGACACAAGTAGTATTCCTGCAGAAGGAAAGCTGCTGGTCCTTGGAGACGTCGTTTTGGATTCAAAGCATGAAAAGACCTTGCGCCTTGGACCTAAGTTTTGCCTCGACCCGGGTCTGAGAACCGTTGAAAAGTTGGCCTTCGCCCATAATGTGTCATCTAAGGCTCAGCCCGAGGACAGAGCTAGGTGTGTATCAGAGTGTGCTGACGCTGTGGCTAGTAGTAGCAGCCCTAAAGTGCGCAGCAATAGATTTCGATTGCTGGTGGATTACTTGTTTGATAGCCGTTTGCGCGTCGTACAATCTGACAAAGAAGGCTACTTTGTTGTACTTTCTGAGGAACAGTTTTCAAACAAGGCGCTTGAGGCAATAGGCAAACATTTTAAAGTGACTAGTAAGGAACCGGTAAAGAATAAGAAGGAAGCCGTTTCATTATTGAAAGGCATGGGGCTTCTAAGTTTGGCAAATAAAGTTAAGGAGTCAGAGCGCTCTTTGCTTGAAGTTTTCTTCTCGGCAAAAACCCATAAGCCCAGCATTCCTTTTCGAGCAATAGTCTCTGAACGCCAAACTTGGCAATTGGTGGTATCATCTTACCTCAACAAGCATTTGTCAGCACTTCCCGTGACTGACACGTTTGTTGTGCCTAACTCCGAGGCAGTTGTAAAGTTTCTCTTGAAGGAGAACCCGGCTGCGTGCTTTGGTTTTAGCATAGACGTGGTCGATTTGTTCTATTCTCTTCCCCATAATCAACTTCTGCAATGTGTTCAGAATTGCATCTCAGACCAAAACGATGAGTGCGCATTCCAAAATAGTGGCATTTCGAGTTGGTCTTTCATGGAACTTTTATCCTTTTATTTAGTGAATACCTATGTAATGTGGGAAGATAAAGTATTCAAGCAAAAGTCGGGGGTGTGTATTGGTGCCAAAATTGCCCAATACTTAGTAACATTTTTCTAAGTTATGTTGACAGGAAAGTAGAGAATTACTTAAATGGAAGGTTTATTCGAATTTTTCGATACGTGGACGACTTCCTAATTATAGTTAAGTCTAAGGGTGCTGAATGTGTGCCTGACTTACTCGATGTTTTTTCTAAGCATGGGTCTGGACTGAGCATTACACATGAGATCCCACAGAGCAACGTCCTGCAGTTCTTGGATATGAGTTTGACCTTTTTATCTAATCATGTATGCTGGCGATACGCTCCCAGGAGTGAAAAACCTCTTGTAAACTACGCGTCTTGTCACTCTAAGCTTGTTAAATTCGGAATTGTAACAGGATGTATTGGTATGGCTGTCAAAAAATCGTGTACTCATCAAATGTCCAGTAGCCTGATGGTCCAAGCCCAGCGATGCAGAGAGGCCGGTTTTCCAGATTCTGTAATTGTGGCTGGTGCTAATAAGATTATAAAAACGCTGAAATGTTCGGAACAGCCAAAAGAAAATGTCGCGGGGAAAAATGTTGTTGTCATGCCTTATGAGCACGCGTTGTCACATCGTTTTAAGAGAGTAGGGGCCAAGTATGGTGTCTGAGTCGTTTTTTCTGCTCCGATGAAGCTAACTAAATTAGGGGCAGCAGTTCAGAGGAAGCAGGGCGGCGTTAAACGGAATGCTGCATGCAAGGTAAATCATGTCAATAAGTACATCAGTTGCAAGAAGAGCGCTATCTACCAAATTCCTTTATCTTGTGGCCAAACTTACATAGGCCAGACAGGCCGTTGCATCAATATTAGACTAATGGAGCATGCCAATTCATTAGACAAAGAAGACACTAACCTGGCAAAGCATTGCAGTATTTGTAAACGCTTACTTTTCGTTGACGATACAAAATTGTTATTTTTTCATAGTGACAAGACCACCAGAGAAGTCGCTGAAGCATTTCATATCATCGGAAAATCTAATAGTTGCGTTAGCAAAATATAATTAATCTTGTCAGCGAAAGAAATGGCATTGCTGCATAGAGGGTAGATTGCAAGGCAGGTACAACGCGTGCGAATGTTGGCTGTCCGGACTTTGTATCTGATCATCGATGTATGACCGGGCGCATGCGTGCCCAGTTTTGTACGTATAAATGTTGACTTCTTACTTCAAATAAATCAGTTGTAAGTTCAGCGCTGTGTTTGTCTCCTCCTCATTCTGGTCCTGTCGTTTAGCGCTGTTTGAATTTTATTGTTACCATGCAACACCAAGTCGCCCAAGCCGCTGCCCTTTTGAAGCAGCAGAAAGTTAGGTGGGCGTATTTGATTAAGAAGTTTGCGTGGACAACATGGCCACGATTAGTACATGTCCGGGGTAGTTGGAGAAGTATGGGAGATGCCGTTGCTCTGCAGCGGGCGTAACCAGGCTAATGGTGATGATGATTATGATGATACCCCAAGGTAATATTGTTTATTATACGCAAATTCATTTGTCCTCCCCGCCAACTCCGAGTAGCCATTGCCAGAGCGATTGGTGTGTAGACGCCTCATATTCTTTTCTCAACGGGACAGTTTCCGCCTATATCGAAGAAGAGGAAGAAGAAACAGTTTTTTGTTCTGGTGGCCTCAGGTGGCGGCTCGAAGTCCTTGGATTCGGGCGGCATCTGCGGCTTGCCGGACGGCCCAGAGCTGGTCTTCTGGCTCCGAACTTTTGAGAGCCACCTCCCAGCGGCGGCGACGCCAACGGAGAACGTCCCCGGCGGCTCCCGCAGCCGGGGCGGCGTCGGGAAGAAGCGAGCTCGAGGCTTCCCGTACTCTGGCAACGGCCACGATTACTGACGCGTCGCGAACGTACGCGGTCTCATTACCGTGGTTGCTGGCACATTCCCAGAGCATGTGTCGCAGCGTTGCTCTCTGTCCACAAGCTTTACAAGCATCTGTTGGATATAAACCCGGGTAGCAGTGATGTAGGACGGCGGGGCTAGGGGAGGTGTGTGTCTGGAGCAAGCGTAATGTTATGGTCTCATTCGTGTTTAATTTATCATGTGGTGGCGGGAATGTGCGTCTTTCGAGTCTGTAGTGTTGGGTGAGATCTCTGAACGTGGTCAGGCGTTCGCCCCATGCCCATTGTAATTCTTGTTGCTGCATTTCTGTTGTAGTGTCCCGATCCGGCAGATCCGATGCCCCTCTCTCGGGGCAGAGGTGGCGGCCACATAATCTGCGGCGGCTCGGAGTGTGAGACCTCGAGCCGTGGCGTGTTAGGTTCGTTCTACATATTAGTGCATCTTTAATGCGTACACCTTGACGTGGTCAGTTATGTGATGTCGCGTGACAAAAAATAAAGGTCGGCGCACGCCGGAATCTTTTGGCGAATAGCGCAGGGCTAACATTGAAAAATGCGCGGAATGCAATCATAGAGGTCTAATTACACATAATCATATCAGCTGGGTATCCTTCGTGCTTTCCATGACGCCACTTGATAGACAGGCGAAGCGGGGGTAGCTTGAAAAATGCTTGAGGAATTGTGCAGGGCAGATTGGAGAAATTAAATAGAAACAGTTTAGAATGGCTTTGCGTTTAGCGTCCCTGATTGGCTTCTTTTTTTTTTTTCAAACATTTGTTATTGGCTGCGACCTACGCAGCCGCCCGACTTGTCCTTTGGTACAACTCTGAACACGACGAAAGCGCTCCTTCGACTTCATGGTCTATTGAGAAACGTGGAAAAGAAAAACACGGTTTTCTTGTTCCACAAAAACTAGGAAATGTTCCTTAAGCTATTTAGGGAGAACAAACGCATCAAACACAAATATTGTTCTGTCTTGCGTGGAACATATATATGCAAAATAGGAGCGCGAATGGCGCATGAAATCTGACAAGTTAAACATAGCACGCGCTTGATGTACCTGGATGCGTGGCGCCCTTTTCTGTTATGATATGGTTCTTCGCGTCCTGGATATCTTTCTGCGCTCTTTAATAATAATAGAAACATGTTAATTATGCAGACAGTCATAGAAGTGCCAGTAAGAGAAAATAATTGAACAAGGTGCACATGTAGGGACAAACTTCTTAGTTTTCAATTTGTTCCTTTAGCAGCGTCATTTGCAAATTCTTCGTGCACCAGGAATCAGAAACTAGTAAAATATTTGTTTTCCTAGTTTCAGCTCGTATATACCGCCGATTCCTGTCACACGTGTGCTTAAATTCCTTTGTTTCCTTGAATTGGTTTCGTTCAGTAGTTGCCGCAGAAGTAGAACAAGACGTGATAAAGTAACATAGTGCCCTTCCAGCTCCAAGCAGTTCCATGTATAGGAAACTCGTTGATTACTGCACTTAGAGCCTTAGTTTTATTGATGGATAGTTCTTCGAATAATTAAAATAACACTGAAGCGGTGATAGCAGCCTTAGATGTCTGCGCGTTTACTCTGACCACGTTATTTCGTACGTGGTTATACTCACGGAAGAATACGTCAAAGACGGCGGGGCATTGAACCTGCGCAGGTAGTCAACATGCGACTGAGCTAGACGGTGGCTCATCTTACTAAATGAACAGCGTAAAAGAAGGCCAAGCATGTAAACCTATTTACTTTTTAACCAATATCCTTTGCAGTCAAGAATTATGATGGAGTTTCAATAAATGCGTCAAAGTTTCATTGTATTATTCTAAAGCACCGGTCTCGATTGGAAAAATAAATTCCAGGTGGTGAGATTATGCTCTGCGTGAATTCTAGTGAATGCATCTAAGGGACTACCAGCTGAGATTACATTTAATCTACAGTTAAAAATGTGGAGTTTTTGTTTTTACTTAGTGTACGTGAAAAACACACTTCTGAATAATAAAAGGAAGCCAATTATGAATTCAATAAACAGGAACAAGTATTGGTTTTAAGCTTTACGGGAAACGACAGAAAGTATACCTACTTCGTTGGTACTGCTGACGAAATGCGGTACACCGGACATCCCGTTACACATCTTCATCATCATCAGCGAATTTTATGTCCACTGCCAGGACGAAGGCCTCTCCCTGCGGTCTTCAATTATCCTTTCCTGCGCCAACCGATTCCAACTAGCGCTTGCGAATGTGTTCATTTCATCACCCCACCTAGTGTTCTGCCGTCCTCGACTGCGCTTCCGTTCTCTTGGCACCCATTCTGAAACCCTAATGGTTCACCGGTTACCTAACCTGCGCATTACATGACCTGCCCAGCTCCATTCCCGTCTCTTAATGTGAATTAGAATATCGGCTATCCCTGTTTGCTCTGTGACCCGCACCACTCTCTTCATGTCTCTTAACGTTACGCCTTACATTATTCGTTCCGCCGCTTTTTGCCGGGCCCTTAGCTTGTTTTCGAGCTTCTTTGTCAGTCTCCAAGTTTCTGCCCCATATGTCAGCACCGGTAGAATCCTTTGATTGTACAGCTTTCTTTATTATAATGGTAAGCTTCCAGTCAGGGTCTGACAATATCTGCCGAATGCCGCTCCAACCCATATTTATTCCTCTGTAAATTTCCTTCTCGGGATCAGGGTCCCATCTGAGTAATTGACCTATAGTCTGATACAACTTTATAAAAAAGGTAGCGTTTGCTCCTCCGAGGCGGAGGCACACGAGCACCCACCAATGGGCGCGCACTCTTGACTAACGTCATCAGCCGGACGGCCGGTGAGCCCACCGACAGAGAGGGTGGCCGCCCGCGCTTCGAATTGGGCGAGGTCGCGTTAGCTGTGTGCTTCAGCCCTTCGTCAGAGTGAATTCCAGAACTGTTTGTGATGGCCTATCATGCCGGAAATATTATTACGAGCTTACGGGGCGGCATTTGTGCCGCGTGCGTTTATTCTGAGCCGTGATCCGGTGAACGAACATTGGAGCGAGCATCGCTGGCGCTGCGCTACGCTTTGCCTGAAAACAGGATCCCGCGGCGACCGCTACGAACACACATCCTGCGTGTTTATACCATGTGGTATTTCGCTCCCGAGTGAAGTTACGACGAGAAAAGTTTTCCAAAGACGGGTGTCTACTGTTAGCGGCGGGTGTGTTCGTGTACTGTGTTGCTGCGTTTTTCGCCGGACGGGGTGAAGTGATGGAGCAAAACCATTCTCAGGAGAAATCAGAAAAGTGTGCGCGCATGAAACAAACTTACGAGTGTCTCAACAGAAAATATTTGCAGAAGAAGCATTCAACGCAAAGATTTGTCGCCATCAACTTAGCGTGTTCGATCATTGTCAGTAGTGAGATAGCCGAGCGTCTAGCGTTCGAGCGTTGTGTAGCACCGTCGATTGATTGCTGTCCACCAGCGCTCACTGCACGCGCAAGCTGTAGAATTCATGCTGTGAAATTGTGAAAACACAAACCAAAAAATATAAATTTTATGCTATTTAAAACAAAGAGTATTCATTTAAAACGCTGAATGAAGCATTTTTGTACCTTCCTGCCTCGACCGTATTCTCGCCCCAGGTTTGTAATGGTTGCGATAAATGTATTGTTTTATATAAGTACTTTTTCAATAGCAACTGATTCATTTTAAGTTTGTAAAACGAGTAGTAGATACGCCGTGTACATGTAAACAAGCGCAATAGCCATGCAGACCTGCTGCTCCTACTTTTGTCACTTGCAATGAAACTAACGAGCAGACGACGGGCAGCTTTGTAGAAGGCACGGGGTGATTTTTCTGTCGCTATCCAGCTTGTGCTGTAGCAACTGAGAGCTCTGCTAAACCAGTCATCGAAATACAAAAGTCTTTACTTATGCCGAGAATTACGCGTTTCAGGAGCACGATTTTTCGAGCGGGACTATTTTAGACGCGGAGGCAATCGGCTGTCGCGCTTCGGCCATCTGGGTGGGGCCCCCCCTTTTTCTAAAGTTGTATCCGACTATAGGCAAACATACTCTTTCACAGACTCTAGAGGCTGACTGGCGATCCTGAACTCTTGTTCCTTGCACGACGATTGATAATTATCTTTGTATTCTGCACAATAATCTTCAACCCCACTTTTATATTCCCTCTGTTCAGGTCCTCAATCATTTGTTGTAACTCGTCCCCAATGTTGCTGTACCATGCCATCTGCAAATCTAAGGTTGCTGAGATATTCGCCGTTGATCGTTGCTCCTAAGCTTTCCCAGCGTAATAGCTTGAATACTTCTTCCAAGCATGCGGTAAATAGCATTGGAGAGATTGTGCCTCCTTGTCTGACCCCTTTCTTTATAGCTATCGTACTACTTTTTTTGGAGAATTAGGGTAGCTGTGGAATCTCTGTAAATACTATCGAAGATATTTACGTAGACGCCCTGTGCTCCTTGCTTACGTAATGCCTTTATGACTGCTGGTATACCGACTGAATCAAATGCCTTTTCGTGATCTATGAAAACCATATAGAGAGGCTGATTGTACTCTGCGGATTTCTCGATTACCTCATTGATTACATGGATGCGAACCACTGTAGAGTATCGCTTCCTGAAACCTGCCTGTTCCCTTGGTTGACTAAGGTCCAGTGTTGCTCTTATTCTATTATATTTGTCTTGGTGAATGTTTTATGTAATATTGGAAGTAAGCTAATGGGCCTAGAACTTTTCAATTCTCTAACGTCTCGCTTTTTGTGGATTAATATACTGTTGGCATTCTTTCAGTTTTCTGGGACCGTTGAAGTGGACAGGCAGTTCGTATGAAGGGCCGCTAGCTTTTAAAGCAATACGCCCCCACCACCTTTGAAATAAATCGACTGTTATCCCATCCTCTCCTGGCGCTCTGCCTAGTTTCATGTCTTGCAAAGCCCTTCTAACTTCATCGCTAGGTATAGAAGCAGCCTTTCCAACCTGTTCATTACTACTTTGAATGGAGGTATCGTGGCTGCTTTGGGTTCTATACAGGTATAGAATTATTCCGCTGCTTTTACTATATCTTCGTGATTGCTGATGATTTTACGCTGTCGATATTTGTGCCTACATCTTGGTTTGGCTCATGCCTAATTTCCTTCTCACTGTTTTCAGGCTGCGTTCATTTTTTGGTGCTTCCTCAGTATTTCTCACGTTATAGTTCCGAAAATCGCTTATTTTCTCCTTCTTGATTAGTTTTGACATTTCAGCGAATTCTATCTGATCTCTTGAGTTGGACACTTTGTTCTTGGGAGAACAAATGAGGTCCTTTGTTACTTGGGAGAGCTTACCTATTGGTTGCCTTGGGGACTCACCTCCCCCTTCAACTGCTGCTGCTGCAGCTAGCCTAGTTATAGCTTCATTCATTGCCTCTATGTCATCTTCATCTCTCTATTCTAAGGCTGCAAATTTGTTTAAAGAAGACAACCTGAATTGGCCTCCTTTTACCTTTACTGCGTCTAGGTTGGCCTGTTTGTTCTTGACCAATTTTACTCTTTCTCTCTTCAAATTGAAGTGAATCCTAGCTCTCACGAACCTATGTTCAGTGCACCTTACCATATCTAACACTTCTACATCCTGCACTATGCCGGGGTCGGCAGAAAGTATGAAATCAATTTAATTTCTTGTTTCACCATTAGCGCTTTTCCAGGTACACTTTTTGTTCTAACGCTTCCTGAAGAAGGTGTTTGTTATTCGCAGCTTCTTCCTTTCGGCGACACCTGACTTCTAGTTTTTCTAGAATCGGCGCCGTAGTAGCCAATTGCTTATTCACCAGCCTGCTTTCCCTCATCTTTTGCATTGAAGTCACCCATGACTATAGTATACTGATTTAGCACTTTTCGCATCACTAATTCAATATCTTCATGAAACTATTCTATTTCTTCATCATCGTGAGTGGAGGTTGTAGCGTAGGCCTTTATTTTAACCGCCTATTTAGCTTTATTGCAACTACTGCTACCCTCTCATTAATGCTGTAGTATTCTTCAAGGTTGGCCGCTATGCCCTTATGAATTAGTAATCCTACTCCGAACTGCTTCTTATGTGGTAGTCCTCGAAAGCAGAGGACGTGGCCATTTCTCAGCACTGTATAAGCTTCACAAGTTCTTGTAACCTCACTAAGGCAAATGATATCCCAAAGAATGCCTGATAGTTCCTCAAAGAGACCTGATAGGCTAGCTTCACTCGAGAGGGTTCGGGTGTTAAATGTTGCAAGGGTGAGTTTCCATTGGTGCGGCCTGTCCGCGTCCAGAAATTCTTAGCAGCCTCTGCTGTGTTACAGGTCTGAGCGCCGCCTTGGTCAAGTGCTCCGCAGCTACTGGGACTGAGGGCCATTGGGTAAGTGAGTGAGTCATTTGGGAGGGAGTAGCAGAATACTGCACCGGAGAGGACAATTCCTGCTTTGGGGAGGGAGTGTCTTGTTGAAGCTTAGCAGGTCTTCCTAATTTGGTTGCACCTGGATTATCATAGCCCCACTTGCTCTCGGCATTTTCGCTTGTGTCAGGCGCCAATCCAAGCCCGGAGATGTAGTGTACTGCACATCTCTCAGCTTTAAATAAAGTGGTGATGTGTGTAGCAATACCCAGCTACACTGAAGGGAAATTAACCCGCACTGAGCACGCAGAGGCTTCATTTTACGCCAAGCTCAATATGTAGGGGTGCGTGAATAGTGACTTATGAGGCCGAGTGGAATACGGATGGAATAGCGCCAGAAGCGAATCGAATCGAATATCGAATACTTTTCGAAAAGTTTTGATACAACGAATAGCCGTTATCGGAATAAAAAAAATATCGATGCAGTTTCACTCAACGTGAAAGCTGTTGGAAGTGCGCAGCAGTAATTTGCCAGTGTTTCCCTAGTGTTATTGTTGTAAGTACCTTGTGTTTTGGGGGGAGGGGGGGGGGGGAGCTTAAGCTGCCTGAGCTTTAACGGCAGGATTGGATTTCTCTTGCCGTTGTTGAGCCTTGACTGTCATGACGAAGCTGGGGATATTGCTCATTTTCATGACGCTTGGCTTCTGCTTCACGTTGTCGCACAGACGAATGGACCCTCCGGCGTCGCTGTCTTTCGCGAGCAAGCGCCCGCTACCGACGGCCGTGGCGGGGAAGACCGGCTGTTTGTTCGCAGGGTGTATTCAGAGAGGCTGGGGCGCCCTTTCTTGACTAGTTTCGCTATCAGCCTGAGTGCTGTGGCGCCAAACGACATTGGGCGGACGACATCGCGGGTCCCTATTGTGCTCCGCACTTAAAACGATGCTCATACCCCGTATTTTTAACGTTCACAGGGTTTCGTCATGACATAGTATGCTTACAAGCGTCGTTTAATAATATCACAAATGTAGCATTAGGAGCAAACAAGCACGTTCTTCTCATGCACAGGGTTCTTCAGAGATTGCGAATGATCACCTTACAGCCTGGGAAGTATTTCTAGTGAAGTGACGCAGCCTGATCCATTAGGCAGGTTGTCGTGTTTTTTGCATATACTATGCCCGCGTGGGTGAAAGTTTACGGTACTTTTGCTTCAATTTTATGTTTACTTGGCCGGTAGTCCACGTTTTGAACTATTCGAAAACTATTGAAGACATACTCGCATTTAGAAATAGTGACTATTCAAATCGATAACCGAATCGAATAGGGCGAGTAGACCGCTATTGATATCGTTATTTCAAAATTCTGAATATCAATTTGTTTGTTTTTCTTTGCTGCCTCTCTAACGAAGAGGCAAAAGCAAGTCAAGCAATTAAATGTATACGCCATTACTGACCGAGACTTGCAGGCCTTGTCCCCATATCCCACTATTCACTGGTTAACTTGAATCTGCGACCTCGCATTCAGCAGCATGCAGAACAGCACATCTGCTGAGCAACCATGACAGATGCCTTATTATTGCAGGAAATGCAAATTGAACTCGTTCTCGTTTACTAATTTATGGGTTCAACGATTGCCTGTAAGAACGAATGCAAATTTCTTCAATTTAACGCTTCAAAACTCACAGCGTACTCATTTTTGTGTCAGTGAGTGTAGGTTATGTATGAATATTCTTACCTCTAGAGGTGGAGGAAGGGCTAGAAGGCTGGCCTTGGCGATGCTCGAAACATTTTCCAACCAGTAGGCCAGAGAGTCGACCTTCCCCTGCGGATTTTGTTTCAAGGACATGGCTTAAAGAGCTACCCGTGCGTTTTCTTTTTGTTGACGAAAACAGTAGCTGCAGACAGTGGTTATGACAAGAGCATGGCATCAACTATCTCTAGGCGGCTATACATCTCGGGGTTACGGAAAAATACAAGACGTCACGACCTACAGGAAAATAGGCTGGTTGGTTTATTGAGATTATTGTCGTAACTGGGCGGAGCACTATTATGCACAGTAAAGTACCTAAAAAGGGTGTAAATCTGAGCTTGTCGATATTCATTCCTGGAAAAAAAAAAGTGCGAGAATAGAGAGACAAGGGCACACAGTCGTGACCCAGTGGGTAAGACGCCTGGCTCGGCGATTGGAGGTACGTAGTTCGGTACTCGCTGCTAGACCTCACCGGTTTATACGACGGGTACATGCAGGTGCCTGGCCAGGCGCCCGGCTTTCGAGGTGTGCGTTGCTAGGCAGATAAAAAAGAAAACAAGTCTCGCGGTCCCATGCCGCAAACCTACAATTAAGATGATGTCCTTCCAAGCGTCTGGAACTCCCACAGTTGGAGTGCCTGACCGTGAGCGCGCTTGTACCTTTTTTTGCCTGTAGGTGCCCGGCAGCTGGACTCATACAGCAGCGGGTGGATGCTCGTGCTCGACTATTTTACCAAAGCTGTGGTGGGACAATGGGCCCCCAGAGACCATCGAAAGTCTGTATACGGTCCCCTTTCGAGATGAGAACCCACTTAAACAACCGATCGCCAGGTCGTGCTCCAATTTTTAGTAAAAGAAATACCTGTTATTTTCCCGCGTCACCCAGAATCCAAGTCCGTTTTTATGATGATGATGATATGTGGTTTTTAATGGCGCAAGGGCCAGTTATGGCCAAAGAGCACCATGACAAATGGTAATTTAAAGGATTTATTCTGAATAGCGTGGACAGTGAACTTATTATGGTAGGTGTGACATGGCTGTATAAGGGCCTAAAGCTTTCGCTGTAAATGACTTAAATATATAGCTAGTAAAACAATGACACTGATTAGTTATGAACGTGGACGATGGCAGTTGTGTTTTGATAAAAAACATACGAAAACGAGACAACAGTTAAACTAAATCGTCAAGACGGCCCTCGAATACAAGGGCTGGTAACCACGTGTTAAAATTTCCTGGCCAAATTATTTTCAGAATGTCGGTTTCAGCTAAGGAATCTAAGACTATTTGCAGTTTGATAAGCGGTTCATCACTAAGAAAGAAAATCCAGGGTAAAGTGGCATATTTTCCCGATATGCAGAAGGGAAATACTTTTTCCTCTCTGTTTCTGTTGCAGGGCACTGGATGAGAACATGGAGCACTTTCAAGCTATCGCCGCACCTCCTACAAATAGGAGAATCCCCGCCAGTCAAGAGGTAGGAGTGAGTACCGTAAGTGTGTCCTATTCTTAATCGGCAAAGAAGCACTTCCTTGTACCGTGCTGTTTTCTCACTTATCCAATTCCGTAGTTTTGGTTTTATGATGTGTAACTTATTCAATGTTTGTGTATCCCATTCTGCTTTCCAATGTTTCCTCAATTTACGGCGCAGAAAGGGCTTTAGGTCTGTGGCAGGAATGGGGATATTTCCATCTGTGTCGCTAAATCTCACTGACGTAGCGTTTTGGTCAGCAGCTACGTTGCCTTTTATACCTTTATGGCCAGGCACACAGCATAGGATAATCGTTTGGTTGCAAATATATGCGGAGCACAACAATCTATACAGCTCATTCAAAACGGGATTCTTATGCTTTCGCAAGCTAATCAGAGCTCTCACGACACTTAATGGGTCGGTAAAGACAACAGCCCTAGCAACATTTTTGCGCCTTATGTTTTTAATAGCCGAAAGTATCGCGTACGCTTCTGCCGTAAAGATACTGGTGTGTGGGTTTAGTGGCCCAGATGTTGAAAATGAGGGTCCGAGAGCTGCGTAAGCAACACCAGCAGGAGACTTCGAAGCATCTGTGTAATATTCGTCACAGGAATACTTCCCTTTAAGTTCACGAAAATATGATTGAATGTGAGCCTCAGGTGCTTGTTTCGATATTTCTAAGAAAGAGATGTCACATTTGATAGTCTGCCCCTCCCAAGGCGGTGGAAGCCGTGTAGGAGCCATTAGGACATTGTGTAAAAGAGGGACCCCTGTATTTTCTGAGAGTGCTTCCAACCGGAGGGACAGAGGAGGCCTAGTGGCGGGGCGGCTACGAAACAGCCTAGCAGTGGACAAGTGGCATATAGTAGAATGACAAGGATCTTTAACATCTGAGCTAACTTTCAGGGCGTAGGAGAAAGTTAAATAGGTCCTTTGGTAGTGCAATGACCATTCGTTTGATTCGACGTAGAGGCTTTGCACAGGGCTAGTCCTAAAGGCGCCTGTAGCAAGGCGGATACCTAAGTGGTGTATAGGATCTAGCATTTTCATAGCGCTAGGTGCAGCAGAATTTATAGACTATTGCTCCGTAGTCAAGCCGTGTTAATATTAGACTTTTGTAAAGTTTTAAAAGGCACCGTCTGTCGCTTCTCCAAGATGTACGTGACAAGAGCTTCAGGAGATTCATAGTCTTGAGGCACTTTGATTTCAGATAGTTCAAGTGTGGTACAAAAGTCAGCTTACTCTCTAAAAGGATTCCTAGAAATTTGTGTTCATGGCTCACAGACAGCCGTTCTCCATTTAGATCTATTGCGGGGTCCGCAAGTATGCCTCTCTTGTTAGAAAACAGGACGCATGTGCTTTTTTGTGGGTTTAGCTTGAAACCGTTTTTGTCCTCCCACACACATAATTTATTTAAGCAAAGCTGTACTTGCCGCTCGCAGATACTTAGGTTACATGATTTGAAACCTATCTGGATGTCATCCACATATACAGAATAAAACATAGTATGGTGGTATGGCAGTCTGGATAGAGTTCATTTTGACAATAAAAAGAGCGCAGCTTAGCACACCACCTTGTGGAACACCAGCCTCTTGCGTAAATGGACGAGACAGAGCGTTCAGCAAGTTGCCTCGAACTCCCATTTCAGACAGGTCACGGAGGATTCCAAAGCGCCAGGTTGTGTCGTATGCCTTCTCCGTATCTAAAAATACTGAAAGGAAAAACTGTTTGTGGACAAAGGCATCACGGATATTTGTCTCGATGCGGACAAGGTGATCTGTTGTGGATCTACCTTCCCTAAAACCGCACTGAAAGGGATCGAGTATCTTGCTGCTGTCAAGATAGTGAATAAGGCGACGGTTAATCATTTTCTCAAATAATTTGCATAGAGAACTTGTCAGAGCTGTGGGCCTATAACTATTGGGTGAGGAACGGTCCTTGCCCTCTTTGAGAATAGGGATTACGATTGCTTCTTTCCAGACAGAAGGAATGTAGCCGGCAGAGAACATGGAATTGAAGAGTGACAGTAGTGTTTTTTTGGGTTTCAGGGTGTAAGTGTCTGATCATCTCATACATAATGCTGTCACTTTCCTGGAACGGACTTGTTGCAACAGTTCAGTGAGGCCTGGAACTCAGCCATTCCAAATGGACGATTGTATGCTTCATTGGACGTCCTTTCCGACTCAAATGCAGCTGTTCTGCTAGTCGCTGGTATTTTAGGAATGTATCTGTATAATGAGATGTACTGGAAATGTGCTCGAAATGTGCTCCTAGGCAATCAGCTTGGTCCTCAAGAGTGTCTGCTTGTGTGTTTACTAATGGTAGAGGATGAGTTTCGCGGCCTTTTAATTTGTTTACCCTCTTCCAGGCTTTTCTTTCCTCCGTATAAGAATGAATGTCGGAAATATATTTTTGCCAGCTATCCCTTTTGGCACGGCGGTGCGTTCTTCTGCCTTCTGATTTTATTTTCTTAAAGCTGATAAGGTTTTCGATAGTCGGAGAGTCACGGAGCTGATTCCAAGCCTTATTCTGTTTCTTTCGTGCTTCCTTACATTCATCGTTCCACCAGGGAACACGTCGTTTATTAGGCGATGCATTTGTTTGCGCGATACATATTGAAGCTACGTCGAGAATAAATGCGGTTAAATATGACACTGCATCGTCAATACTAAGCGCATGAATATCATCCCAGGTCATATACGTCAGCTCTCCGTATCCCTGCCAGTTCGCTGAGTCAACTGTCCACTGGGGCACATGTGGAGAACATTCGTCCCGTTTCCTTAATTTTAAAACAATTGGGAAATGATCACTCTCGTATGGGTCCTTATGTACTTTCAACTCCAAGTACGGCACCATTGTACTTGAAACAATGGATAAACCTATAGATTTAAATGTCTTGTGCGCAACGCTGTAAAAAGTTGGCTCCTTCTTATTTAGCAAGCATGCACCCGTGCTGAAGAGGAACTTTTCAATCAGACGCCCTCTGGCATCACACCAAGAGTCGCCCCACAAGGTATGATGGGCATTTAAGTCTCCAACGACAACGTAGGGCTCCGGAAGTTGCGCAATAAAGCTTTCAAATGCAGTTTTGGAAAGTTGACAGTTGGAAGGAATGTATAAAGATGCAATTGTCATCAGCTTACTAAAAAGCACTGCTCTGACTGTAACTGCCTCTAGGGGCGTTTTAAGCTATAACTGCCGGCAAGCAACACTCTTATCTAGTATTACTGCCACACCGTGCGACGAGGCAAGGGCCTCGTTGCGGTCTTTTAGGAAAATGGCATACAGCCGGAGGAAGTTTGTTTGTGAAGGTTTAAGATGTGTTTCTTGGACACACAGCACCTTTGGGGTGTACCTATGTAAAAGTTCGTTAATGTCGTCTAGGTTGTGGAGTAAACCCCTCACATTCCACTGTAATATCTGTGTGTCCATATTATGTATGTTTTGTGCTCTGTGTCTAAGAGATATAGATTAGATTAGCTCACGAGGCCTTTCCAGGCCCCGTGATACGGAATTTTTCTTTCTTCCCGGTGCGCTCGAGAGAGCTGCGCCGTTGCTTCGCCGTCTGAGACGCCGGAGTTGTATTTATTGTGTCCATCACCTCGTCTGAGGCGGTGGAGGCAGTGGTGGGCCGATCTGCACGAGCAGTGGCCGTGGGTCCAACAGGCCCGAGGGTCTGCTGGTCCTCCTTTGCGGGGCCGGTAAAGCACTGGCTGTTCCGGCCAGGGGGGCTCATTGCGTGACCGCCGTCACACTCCGTGTGACTGGCGCTGCCCCCCGGCGCGCCACATCGGTATAGGAAGGACTAGACTGATTGTGGAGAGCGAAACGTTTACGTGCCTCTTGAAAAGATAGGTTTATTTTAACTTTCAGTTCTATGATTTGTTTCTCTTTCTTCCACGAGGGGCACGATCGCGAGTAAGATGGGTGATCTCCTTTACAGTTGGCACAGCACATTGCTGAAGTGCAGATGTCTGAAGTGTGTTCTGTTGAACTACATTTAGCGCAAGTATCACGCCCTATGCAGGTTTGCGACCTATGCCCAAAATGCTGACACTTGAAGCATCGACGCGGACTTGGGATGTATGGTCCAACACGTAGTTTGCAGTAGGCGGTTTATATTGTTTCAGACAGGTTGCTGGTTCCGAAAGTAATGATTATGTGTTTGGTTGGTATTTGTTTGTCATCTCGCCTTAATTTTATTCTTTGCACTTTTACTACGTTCTGGTGTTGCCATCCTTCTAGTAGTTCGCTTTCACTCAATTCGAGAAGGTCATCTTCTGAGACGACCCCGCGCACTGTGTTCATGGATTTGTGTGGGCCCACTGAGACTAGAATTTCCCCAAATGCTACAAGTTTCGAGAGCTTGTCATATTGCGCTTTGTCACGAAGTTAGAGAAGATCACCACTTCCCATTTTCGTTACTTTATAGCCTGGGCCAATTGCTTCCGTGAGGCATTTCGCTACAACAAATGCTGAGATCATTCTCACTGTTTTGTTATCGTTCTGACTGTGTACAACGTGGTACTTGGGAAAAGATTGCTTTGTTTGCATGAAAAACGTGAAAGTTTCATCGGTGCGCCCCCTCTTGAGGGAGCGATCAGGTAATGGTGGAAACTTATTTGCCATATAGAGCAGGAAAATTTGGCGGCAATGGTGGCCACCCACCCCCGAGCCCAACAAAGGGGCGCTACAAGGTTGGTAGAATACCTGCAGACGCCAGCCATGCATCGCCTCAATAACCTAATATATATATATATATATATATATATATATATATATATATATATATATATATATATATATATATATATATATATATATATATATACCCAAGACAGGATATATTACATACGGTTAACCCTTGCCGCCAGGAAATACGGAAGTAATAAGAAGTGAAGAGAAGACAGGAAAGATGGAAAAGTGGGAGAGAAAGACGAAGATTGGGGAGGAGGGCAGGAAAATGCGACTGCCGATTTCCTCCAGGTGGGTCAGTCTGAAGGTGCCGTCTATGTGAGGCCGAGGCCGAAGAGGTGTGTTGCCTCCGCCGGGGGGCCTTAAAGGTCCAAACATCCAGCATCGGCTCAACCCCCCGGATCCCTCTTTCCCCAGACACGGCTAAGCCGCGCACGGCTACACGCGGGAGGGTCCAACCGTCGTGTGCTCGGGTACGTGGTGTCGCAACACACCAAACGCCTGCTCACGCAGACGCCCCTGCGGGGAGTCCGTTTTTATGTATGAAGCGCTCATTTATTCATGGATCAATGATCTATCGCGTGTAAAAGATGGAGATGAGGAGGGAAATCGATTTTGTATTTGAATGCCTTACTGTCAAATACTTCCAAACGGGCACTCTGTAGATTGCTTACCAAAAGTTCAAAGCCTTCAAGCTAGTAGCTTCCTTGACCGCTGTATATTGCTAACAAAGCACGCGTAATCATCTATCCAAAAGGTGTCGGGGACAAAGCGTCGAAGCATGCTTAGGTTCTTGTGTTTCAGGATGCTGTTCGACCTGTAGGCATTTATAGATCTTTTTCGCGGAGTAGTTTACTCTCGAGGAACTAGATGGCACTTCGGGCGGTGCGCCGCACGTTGCCTGCGAGGAAAGGGCGAAAATCCGAAACTATTACCGCTACTACCGCTTCGGCGTTGCTACTGAGCGATCAGCTGTCGGAATGGCAACTCAGTGATAGCGAAAGCGTGGTGCTTCATTCGTGCTGTGAAATGCGGAACAGCAGAGGGAAGACGTATGCAGTAGTTGACCACAAAATTAGTGACTGCTATATTGAATAATAGAATGAATCCTTGTGGACAAGTTCCTGGACTGCAGCTAAACAAGAACTGCAGCTGTGTACTGGTCCTTCTCTATCCAAGCAAATGATTTCAACCCTGGAACATCGGCAAGAGTGAGCGCCACTCTTTACATGGTCAGAACGGGAGTGGCGTCACTTAATGGCATAGTAAGTTTCTCGCACATTATCTGCACACAAATTGATGGCGGCTCTATCACCCATACTGGAAGAACAAGCAAATGGGCGCACTCTTGAATGAACGCACCGAGGCTGGGTGAAGGACTACACCGACAACCCACGAATGTTCGAAGGTGAACGTTTCGTGACGATCCGCGGATTAGGCGAGCGACTAGCGAATATACATCTCTGCTACTAGTTATTATAAAGTGCAGGACATCTAGGTTTCAAGCCCGGTGCGTCGCAAGAAGTATACAGCAGCGAACTATACCCACGCACTATCAGGCCAGCAATAAACGATCGGATAGTGACCGCACCGAGGAAAGTTACTGAATCAGAAACACGACAAGTCACTGTTTCGGAGTAATTGGCAAGTAAAGAACGAGAGACACAAAGACACTGATCCTGATTTAATTCATAAGCGGAAAATTTGGACAGCTTGGACTACATTTCTAGCCCACGTATTGTACACGTCCAATATACGCTACTCGCATCGTTTGGACAATGCGTGGTGAGCTCCAAAAGTGCATAAGCCTCCTCTGAAGCTGTGACCACAGCTCTGTGTTGCCTACCAAGTCACCATCTGCGTTAACCGCCTAAAGAGGGGTTTTGATGAGCCGTCCAGGCGTCATGCACATCCATTGTAAATACGAAGGAAACCGAGATAGCTGAGAGAAGCAACGGACGCGTCACCACATGATCAAACATGTCAGCGCCCACGGAATAGCAGAGAGCATATTCTATAAAACGCCCTTGGAATGACCTATGTATTGTGTTCCTCCTCGTGCCCGGGTCATTGGTAGCTAGCTCTAATAACTGTGTTGGAAATAATGCAGAAAGCGAGGACCATGCGCGTTGCCTTTTAGACAGGGTGAACTGTTCTGAAGACCGTTTACCTTACTCATTTTAGTCCAAAGAATTCAGCCCGTGGTGTCGTCCAATATTTCAAGCAGAGCAATAATTACTTCTTGATGCGGACATGAAAGGTAATCTTGCCGTGTTGCTCTTCAGACATTCAGTGAAAACGTACCGCACGCGATCACCAATAATTTGGCACATTTAGAACCCACATGAACAACGAAAATGCCAACTCACCTTGTAAATAATTTCTGCTTGCCAAATTTGCCAATCCATGATAATCCTTACGCATGCCTCTCTGTCGGCGTTTCTTATTGTAGAGACGTATGAACCAGACACATCTTTTAGTGGTAATATATTGTGCGGGACTCGTGCCAGCAAAGCGTTAGCTTTTCTTTACGAACGTATATTAATGTACTGTAGGTAGATAACTAATTTGCGGTTAAAGACTCGGTGGCCTAACCATGTTCTTGCAAACATGCCCACTGGCTGTTCTGCCTTTTCAGTTGATGCTGAAGATTTCTTTGATCATATGTGACATACCAAGAACTCTTTCCAACGCTCTTATGGTGTGTATTGATCAAACTGGCACCCTTGTATTTGAGAGGGCTACAGGTGTGTTTCGTGATAACGTCAGGACCTTGTTGGGTCTTTCGCGACGTTTGTTCCTTACGACAACCAAATTTATACGCTACGTAAGAACATCTGCATTGTTGCCGATGTTCAGAAACACGACAAGCATAAGATCTTCAGATGTGTTGACGACTATATATAATTTGAAAACTTGAGACTTCTGTGACACAAGCTTATATATTGACGAAGGTTTAGTTGTCTCGTTACCGTCTCTTGAGACACGAGAAAGAGAGCGCAGGGTGAGGTGCGCACTGTGTGTTGTCTTTATTATCGGTTCCTCGGTTTTTTACTGCTACAGAGGAAACTGTTTCTGAAAATTGACACTGCAGTGGAAAGATGGCAATGACGTCCGGTTTCTGGAGGCCAGATGGGATGTCGAGTAAGGGAACGTTGGATATTCGGTTATTACTTAGACACGAATAAAGACAATGATAGAAGTTTACACCCCAATAACTAATAAAAACAATAAACTTTTGCCTCGTAAACAAGCTAAACCGGCTAGCTCAAAATATTAGCTACAGTTCTTGATAGTAAACTGATCGAGAATAACAATCAGCAAAAAAAGAAATAAAAAGAATGCATGAGTTCAAAAACAGACTTGCTTCGCCTTTGATTTGTGGCCCCCGGGAAAGCTAGCTAAGTGGGGCTGACAGACGAGCCGACACACAGACTGATGAATCCATCTCAAATGAGGAGGGCGTAAATTTATACATGTACTTTTGTGACGCCCGTTGCACTCTCAAGCATAAAACTCTCATTACTGCATACCTTGACCTGCTGCATATCTGAATTTGTAAGCGACGCCAAGGGCAGGTTCAGGATGGTCTCCAGCAGGGACAGGCTGTCTTCGGCGAGAAGGTTAGCGAGCAAGCCTCGGAACACAACGCTCGTGTTCAGCGCAGGTGTTGCCTCGAGGGCATACAGCGCATGCGCCAGCTCGGGCGGTGCCGCCACGCCCGTGTAATCTGCCGAACCAGGCGCAGCGGTGGCCTTGAAAGCCTGTCGGACGAGGAAACGGTCGTTTGCAAGCCGTACTCACATGGTGGTATTCTGTTGAAGGACAGAGACGTGAGACGTACGATGCTTGACAGCGTACCGTCGACCTGTCGTGTGATGCGACAGCAAACACGCGCCGTTGTGAATTCATTAATAAAATATGTTTTCGTGTAATGTTTAATGTCACGCCGGTGCTGGTGACTGTTGACTGAAGGCGTCGCTATTTTGAAATATCTCAGCAGCAGTTTTACGAAAGGTGTACCAGATTAGAAACGTGCTCTCTATAGCAGCGCGTGCAAAGTTGCTTCTCTACTTCAAAGGAGTACTAACAGGCCATTTTCGACAATCCATTTCATTGGTGCGTCTCAACTGAATGGCTAAGCTTCTCTAAACACTATAAAAAAATGCAACTGCGCGATTACTCTAATACTTTACTAATAATACGCTTCCTACAAATCAGTTTCTGTTTGGTTTCCTAGGAGGTGTATGTGTTATTGCGACCTGTCCCCGATGGGGGCCACATGAAAGTCCAACATGGCGACCATTCGGACGTTCTAACTCGCTCATCTTCTGCTATGCTGCTATTATTGTGAGGCATTTGAAATGAATAATTGCTCTTAAATGCGGTCTTTCAAATAACCTTTTTAATAGTCCTTGGACGCATTATGCAAGACATACGGAATATTCTGTAATGTCGGGGGAAAATTGAATCGGCCACATGATTCGCCTATGTTCAAAATGGGGGCATGCTATTGATGGTGTATGTTCAAATTATCAAATGAGTCGAGTAATTAGGCGCTTCCAGTAAATTGCTAATAAAATGCTGACAATTTGTGGTGAAATTCATTATAAGCGTGTTATACAACTCAACTTAATGATCGCCCATTGAATAACTTAAATGTTACACTGGCACTGGCTCCATATTTCGGGAATCTAGGCGACAGGTAATGTGTCATGACAATGAGAGGTATTTACTTTGTGGATGAATTACGTGCTGTGCAATACACCACTTATTGATTCATTTGGAAGCGTTATATGCTTTATGGCGTTTTGTTGCCATTCAAAAAAATAGCCGCACAGAGTTTAAATTAGAAGGAAATTGAGGAAATCTTGCCAATAATCTGCTCGCGACAATTTAGAATTTAACAGTTCCAGAATTCTAGATGTATATGTTTATGCACAACGACTGATCGAAGAAAAATACGTCACCTGAATGTAGGTGAAAGTCAATGAAAATCGCAGTCCTATTCCCAATGCGGCACTTTCCAGACTAAGGTAATGAAGGGAGAACAAAAATAAATAAATAAAGGAACGGCACTGCTGACGGTGTTCTCGTTTGTTCTGTACTGTCATTCCTGTTAGCGCTATGCTGGCCAAACAAGGCGATATGCGTCATCTTCACCAATGAAACACCAGGTTGAGGGTAACGAAAACTCCGGAATGTCACGCCTATTGCAGGGTTGCCAGGTCCAAAAAGTAAGAAGTAATCAAGAAATCGCGAAAAGTAACCAAAAAAGTAGCCAAAGAAGTCGCCAGGCTTCCGTCATGGCCAATCACTTAAGAAAGCATTGCTTTAGCCGATTATGAACTGCCTGTTCCGGAGCTGTTATGTTTAGTGCCCTTAATTCGATTTAATTAACACTTTACTTCGGTGATAAAGTTCCAACTGGTGGCTCCGTAATCGTATTCGGGAATTGTTATTCCAGCATAAATGATAAAGTAAACGGAAGTAGTTGTCACTGAACTCTAGTGCAATCGAATATGTACTGCGAACAATTATAGCTCTTAATTTAATATATGGGGTTTTACGTGCCAAAACCACTTTCTGATTATGAGGCACGCCGTAGTGGGGGACTCCGGAAATTTTGACCACCTGGGGTTCTTTAACGTGCACCTAAATCTAAGTACTAATTATAGCTCTTAGTCATTCGTCAATGTATCCCTATGCCATATCTCAACTTTGCGAGGGAATATCATATACTAGTCAGAATTTCTTCTCACTTAAGAAGAGTGTTTTTATACTAGTTTTTATAACCACATGTCGATGTGTTCTCATATGCCTTTAGTCAAATTCATCGTGGAACTGCAATAAAACTTCGCTAGTAACCTTATAATTGCCTGAGCACTCAATTATAAAAGGAGACGTTCCATGGAATGCGCCAGAAGGTGCTCCTGTTTACTCAATTTTGTCGTTTGCAAGGTGGAGGTTGCGTGCTCTCTTCCAAATACACATTACTAGGATGGTCGTTGCACCTCGTGTGTGTCATAAGAGGCGTTGTACCGCAAATTATACAATTTGCTTATAATATTTTGTCTGGTTTGTTTGTTGTTCTCATAGAAGAAAAGTTGATTTTAAATGTAGCAGGAAAGTAGCCAAGTAGCTAACCAGAAAATTTTCCCGCCACGAGTGTTCAAAAGTAGCCGATTTGACGTGAAGTAACCGAAACTAGTAACCTTGGCTTTGTGTGACAGTACAGCTTCACCTGCTGTATTTTCTTGTCACTGCCCTCACGTTCGCAAAACGCCATCTCGTTTCTTTCGTGTTGCTTCTATTCCACCTGCGCCGGATGTTTTTAGAGGCGGCTATGCGCGCTCTGTGTTTCGCAAGAATAAGGGAGTTGTCGGCGCTCCTGACGGCTATCTGTGCGCTTCCGGACACGTGCGTGTGGCGTCATCTGAGTGGCAGGCCAGGTGGCTGTTTCGAGAAGAGCGCACGAGCTTTGAAGTGTTGCCTGCGTGCATCGACGTTTCACTTTTCAGACGCGGTCATCACCCGTGTTATCTCGCACTGCTCTTGCCTTTACAGTGCGCAAACTTAGCGAGGGGCCCTTCAGGCATAAACAATTTCGACGCAGGTAATAAAAATAAAGAAAGGCTATACCTGGTAAACGCTGGTTTTCAGGTGGCACCGGCGCACCACATCGGGCAGGTCACTCATCCATCGCTGCCGCGCATCCATCGCCACAAGCTGGTGGATGGATGCGCGGGTCTCATCGCTCCACGGTTCCAGTGCCGGTTCGCACACGGCGCGCTGACCCACGAGGCCGACAAAAAGCAGCAGAGACACGACCACGTGTATCTGCGTATTACACAGCAGGTGTGCCTTTTGCAGGTGGTTCACCGAAAATTGTGCGGACCCCACGCACTGTGGGAATCGACGTAAGCGAAGCTTTGTGCGCTATTTGCATTGATTGGCGATAGTTAGCGGTGATATTGACCGCGAATGTTCTTTTTTCTTCAATGTTTATTCTAACACGAGAGGAGTGAGTTGTTATACGTTACCTTGCGTGCACCACTGCTGCTTGTCTGCGTAGTCCACAGAGCACACAGGGAGACGTGCTTGCTTGACGCGTTGTTCTACGTCAGTGTTCGATATCTCTGACAAAGTTTAGCACTATCATTGCCCCACATGGGACATCGCATCGTGGTAGAAGTGTTAAACCATAATTGAATCATGGGGCTGCACGTAATGCCATTAATTATTATGATTGTATGTACACGTATAGATAAATTCGCGGTCTGCACCACGTTTCGATGCGGAGCGAAGACGCTCGTGTTCTGCGCGATGCTTCTTTCGGGCCTTGGTGCGCTCCACGCTGAGTGCACGCTTTGGAGCCATCTTGCTGGCGCATGTTTGCGTGCTTCTTCTGCATACGCGGCCAGCACGCTTTCGAGACGACAGCTTCAAAGGCTCTCTTCAGGCTACGAATGATTGTAACGTTTACATTGTCAATACCAGCAGGCCATCTCCAGAGCCCAACAGCTATGTTTTTGTCGCATGGCAAAGCAAGCACGGCCCCTGCGCTACGCACAAACTTCGCAACGCTGCCGCGGCGGCGCCGGCCGGGATGCGCGGAGGAGACCGCCTCCTGGCGGTGTTGCGAGAAACCCAGCCGTGCGCGCGAGCAAGACCGCCATAGCAGCAGCAGCACCACCCGTAAAGTCGGTCGGAGAGGCAAAGAAAATTTCGCTTTCAAACGTAGCGCTTTCGCGTTAGGTTGTGGATGCGGAGCCCCTGCGCCAGAGTGGGCCCATTTTCTCGTACAGAGTTTATTGATATTCGCATACACTAAAGGTCTTTTATGGCCATCACATAAAGCTTTGAGAAACATACAATAAGTGAATCTTATACACAGCACTGCAAGCAAAAGAATCAATGAAATGGGGGGGGGGGGGGGGGGGGCGAGTAAGCACACACAAGCGACGCACTGGACATGTGCATTGGTTGTATCAGTGCGGCAGGGGAGACGACTCCTTCGCTTGTGCGTATCTTGTACTTTTGCAAAATTTGCCCTCATCAGTTTTGAACGCCTCAACAGCCTCGACTGACCCATGTTTATAACATGAATTATGATGAACTGCGCTCATCAAGTGATGCCGTTCCTCGGTGTGTACGTCGTCATTCTTTAATCTATTTATTTTTTATACCTTTGTATTCCCTCTGTTTTGATAACTTTATTTTCCTATCTACTTATCTGAACGAACATAGAGGATCGCCTTTGGCGCGGCACACTGCCACATTACAATTACCAATACACTGTCGTTTACAAGTCTGACCGCTCGCATCAGGATTCCGACGCCCTCTCCCGGTATCCCGTAGATCCACTGAAAACCAACCTCAGCGACTCCAGCCCTTGCGTTTTTTTTCATTTCTCAGCTTTCTGGCATCACTGCTGAACAACGAAGTAACGCGTCTCTACGCAGTATTGTCAACGATATAAACCCGCATACTCCTGATCCCTCTTTCGCCCTCTTGACACTCATATGCGACGCTTCAAATTGGTACTCTAAGATGAGCTGTTGCTTATCGTCTCGGCCCACCTGCGCAGCTTCACGACGCGCCAGCGATGGGAAACCTCGTGCACATACGAGGGCGCGAGCCGTCGTTTGTTTCGGCTAGCTTTGTCCCGTCCAATTCACCATTACGTGGGCGGGTGCGACTTTTCTCAGCGCCGGAAAAAGCCGACACTGCCGCCTGCAGACCATCTTCAGCCACTAAGCGTTCCATAAAATTCATTTCATCGTGTCAGCCTCGACTGACTTGAACTCCTTGACCTCCTTGACTTGATCCGTCTGTGGAAACAAGTGGGACGCTGTTGATATTTATTATACGCCACGGCTTCCCATTCCTCGTGCACATCCCACTAGCTGTGCCAGCGACATTGCAGGCATCATTCTGTATAACGTAATACACCAGCAGGGGGCTCTTCAGCAACTTGTAACTAACCGTGCAAGAGAGGTCCTGCCAGGAGTGATCTATGACATTCTAAAGTGTTGCTCACCGCAAGTTATCTATACGGCTTGCCATCTACAGACAAATAGCTTGACAGAACGCCTGAACCCCTGACGCTTACGGATACGTTGGCAATGTCTGTTTGTTACGATAACCAGGATTGGGATGCTACATTCCACATTGTGGTATTCGCGTAGAATACTTCCAGGTTTCACACCGCTGGGCTTTGCCGTTTTTCTCTCTTCTACATTCGAAACCCTACATAGCGGATGAACACCCTGGTGTCTTCTTCTGGGTGCCTACCCACTAAATTTGCTCGAGAGGCAATTGGCCATGCCGACCGTGCATGCCAAATTGTTCGAGCCAAATTTTATGAATCCGATATCAATCAGCCACAACAGCAGCAACCACATTGTATCTGGATCGGTCGTCCTCCTGTTGTAAGCAGAGTGGCGTGTTGGGGTTTCCCAAAAGCCGCTCTTCCAGTACGCCGGTTCATATCGTGTGTGCACCCAACTGACAGATGTCACTCATGTGCTCCACCGCTGTGCTACTTTCATCCCGATCTGCTAATCCTGACAATAACATTTTACGCGTAGCCCGCTGCAAGCCGTATCCTGTCCCAGGAATGCCTTAATACTTTGCGCGCTACTTTGTCTACGCAGTCTTAGTTCCTTTACACCTTGTCGGTGCTTTCACCGTCGGTGGGTTGGTGTTATGAGCTGGTTATTCTGTGGATGTAGAATAAGATCTTTTAGTGCACAGGAATTTTTTACATTGGCACCGCCATATTGCGCAGGCGGTGGCGCCGTCTACGAGTCTTGGCCATGTTGGCTTGGGTGAACGATCCATGCTGTATGTCAGGTGCATGTTCAGGGACCGTTGCTGGCGGTTGCTTTAGGACTCGTGTTGTGCGTTACTGCGATATAAATTATATAGACACTCTAGGTGATATAATCGCCGCCGCGCACCCTGTGCTATATGTGCGAGTGAAAGCTTGCGAGGGTGAGTCGGCGATCGCGGTTCAATATCGCGTACGCAAGCGAGGAAAGCGTGGCGGAAGCGCGCCGTCTACCGTCGCGCGCAAGGATCCGGGGGGAGGGTAGGGAAAGGGGGCGCGTTCTGCTCCGGGCGGCCAGGGCGCTTTATCTTGGAAGCCATCTGCGACGGGGTCGGGGTCTGGCGGACTATGTATTTTCGCGGCTTAGTTTGCGTTGATGCGAGACGCAGCACCAAGGTCAATCCGCTCGCTGCTGTTGCCGTGCTTCCTCACTCCGGCGTTTTGACAGCGAGCTTCCGCGGTCATCGAGTGAGATGTGGAGATGTTTGCTTGCGCGCGCATGACACCATGCTCGTCAGTTTACTTAGTATACCTAACTTTATAAGTTTACACTGCCGATGAATCTACTGTCCTTACTTCGTATAGCTAGCTGTCCACTTGATTGCTATAGCAACCGATGCTTCGCCTTTCGGAGAGAACTGCGACTTTTAATTAAGACGTGGCGCCTTCTGCGTTGCAGATAGTTCTGTACGATGCGTGTAAGTGGTTTAAATTGGCTTTGCCGGAATTCCTGATGGCGGTAAGACGTGTTTGCGCCTACAATCAGCCTTGGAGACGAGTTGGGTATTTCTTCAAGTTCTTTTCACGAATGTGGCCTTACTTACAAGTTCTCCCCGCTTTTATGCGGTGGTTTAGCTGCAATTAATAGTACCTGTTTAGCAGCACCAGTACAAGTCTGCTCCTAAATAAATATTGCTGCTTATTTGACAAGTATTCAACCTTTTAACCTTAGACAAATCGCACACGAACCCGGATCATTCAATGCGGTTTACGCCCAAGAATAATATAGTGTTTGTTAGAAATAACACTATACCGGTACAGCCTGAATCACATTTATCGAGTGATGATATGGCAGCGGATGGCCCGAGAGCGTAAAAGAGTGCTAATTAATTGGTGGGTCACCGATCTGTGTGCATGCGACGCGACCACACGTGGTCTTATTGTGCAATTGGCCCGTGTTATTATAATTATTTTTATGGTAATGATGGTGACCAAATCGGCCGATTGACCGCCCTACACAAGCCTAATTCAAAATTTGGGAGCTGCAGGGAGATGAAAACTGATTTTTTTTTTGTGTGTTTTGATGTCCGAATTCTACAACGCACTCGTTTTACGGGCGCAGTGTTCTCACAACCATCGCGCTTCTTTTATGAGATTCCCTTTGGGTGTTATGCTTTACAGGGCAAAAAGGCAATGCCGAAGCACGAAGGTTATACGTATCATGCTGGTTTACCAACTTCACTGATCGCTATGGGAGCCACACCATCGGTTTTATGTCGGAGACTGGCGTAAAAATAGCATTGTGGACTTGAAATGCGTGAGAGCGATCCCGGTGGCTGACGCAAATGTTCTATAACGATTGGTGTTTAGATTTTTTCCCGCTTGCATTGCGTTGGGCATACAAGTGCACACCAAGATATAGTGAGAAGGTTTCTCAATTCACACTGGCACTTCACAGACGGCGCTGCTCTTCGTACACATACTGCGACTAACGAGGCATGTCGCATGTCTGCGCAGCCAAAATAAATTTCCGCATACTGCAGTTACTACTGCACCTAGAGGCTACACAGTGGTTGCCCGATGACCTTTTATTAACTGAAGTTACGTAACTTTCTCGAAGACAGAGACAAGAAATCTGAAATTGTTCTACACCACGGTAAATAATGCAGCATGTTTACATAGCGTCGCGAAAGCCCGCAAAAGCGAGAGAGGAGTGACTCGTAGCGCGTCTTGCCCTCCTCGCCCGATGAAAAGGTATGTAGCGAACAAGGTATAGGATGAAGTGGTGTTTATCGGTCCGCAATCTCTGCTTTTGTGGTTCTGCTTCGTGCCTCTTTCTGTGTAGCGCAAATGAACTCATTTTTCACAGATCTCCCATAACAATACTTTTACCATGAAAAGCTGTGTCCCTTTGATAACTCTTCCAGCTAACCTTGTCGACCCGCCCGTTGGGGGCTACAGGGCGTGTGCCCCAATGGCTTGCACTACTATGCACTGCTACTACAACTACACTTCAATGCACTACTACTTCGTCAAGGTCATCTAAGTTGTGAACAACGTCCTGAAGTAAATGTCAAATCAACCGACAATGAAGCCAAAAAGCATCGAAATCATCTGCTCTTTTAATTGATACGTTGTTATGATAAAGATGTAGCAGCTGGGAGCAAACGCGAATTCACCATGCAGTAGACGACGCGCCAGCCTTCTACAATGACGACGAAGTGTCTCCTCTGGTTGCGATCACGCCGAGTGAAGAACGTGTTTGAGACAGATACAGAAGAATGTACATCGATAGGATATGAAAACTTGGTAGCTGCTCTCTGATCTTCCGACGCAGTGCAAGCAGTGTAGCTAAAGTTTAATTACGTCTCATCCTAAATACAAGTTATTTATTTGTGGCCGGCCTCTTTCAGTCTTCGGCTAGCACCACAAAATTGGCGGCCTTTGTACGATGAACAATGACCGGAACAACGAGCGCGAGCTGCCCACCGATCTACGAGCAAGCGAGGTTTCTTCGGTAACTCTACATCTTCCGAAGTTCTCGCCCTCTGACACAGACCTCTGGCTGGCTCAGTTTAACACTCAGTTCGCCATTCAAAGATCTCGTCCGAGACACCAAGGTTTCATCATGCTGTTACAAGCGTGCCACCCGAGATCATCACCAAGGTACGCGACGTGATTATCACCTCTCCCTAGTCCCACCCATACGAAAAACTGACGTCTGAGGCTCCGAGGCGCACTTCCCTTTCTGACCAACGTCGATTGCAACAACGTATCTCGGTAGAGGAACTTGGCGACTAGAAACCTTTCTCAAGTGATGCGTTGCCTTTAACAGCTTCTCGGAGAGAAGGCGTCGACTTTCGACGAAGACCTCCTACGAGAACCGTTACAATAGTAATCGTGATCCAGCGTTCGCGTGGTGCTCGTGTTCACTACCGGGTTATCACTGGATCAGCACGCCGAACCCGCCGTCTTCGCCACAGAGACTTGCCCGAACATCGGCTCCATGGATACCTCGTTATTGCCCACCGAGCAACCACGTCGCCTAGTTTCATCGGATATGCAGTGTATCCGTGACGAGTTCCGTCAAAAAATCAGAAAATATAATCTGAGTTAACGGCTCTCATCACCGCTCGCGCTCGCTCCACCTTTCGCCGCCATTCTTCGGCGAAACGGAGTTGCTCATGCTCGTCACAACCTGACCTAGCGGCCCTAGCGACCCTGCAGTGGTAATGACACAGCAGCAAGTCGCTTGTTTTTCACATTGTACAACACCTCTGGGCTCCGTTTTTTCATGGACACGGAGACCGAGGTCAGCGTGCTCCCAAAAAGCACTGCGTTACCTAAAGCATGTGACTCGGCCATCCTGTGCGCGCCGCCGACAAGACTTCCATTGCGACCTTTGGTCAGCTTGCTCTCACACTTAACCTGAGTGTGCGGAGAATATTCTGATGAGTTTTCGATGTTGCTTATCTTCGGTGTCCACTTCCACCGACATTACAGTCTTATGCCGGTATGCAGCGGAAGTGCCTCATTGATGCCGCGACCAACCTCGTCATCCAAGGCATAGTTCTGCCACCTTCGCTTGCTGCTCAACCCCATCTTACATGTGAAATCTAAGAATAGCTTCTGGTCGAGTTCCCTACGATATTAAGCCCATCGAAATTCCTCTTTCCTGTGAAGGGCGACCTCACTCAACACATCGTCGCTACTGGGCCTCCTACGCATGTTCTCCAGCGTCGCCTAGCTGCTGACCGGCTCAAACGTACCCGACAGAAAATCGAGCATATGCTCGAACTCGTCATCGCATGTCAATTTTCAAGCCCTTGAGTGTCGCCATTGCATATGGTGTCCAAAAAGGCTCCAGGTGACTGGCGTCTGTGCGATGACTAACGTGTGCTTAACAATGCCATTTTCTCTGACCACTAACATTGCCAGGCATGGCGGACTTCACGGTGATACTGCATGTAGCTATCATTTTTTTAAATCGGCCTGTTAAACACTCTAAGAAAGAAAGGAGGGACCCTTGCTCCATTAAGGGGGAAACGGCGATGTCCCCTATGTTCGTCCTCAAATGGAGCTAATTTCCTCTCTCACGCATAGGAGCAACGGTTTCTGGGAGCTCAAGCCTTTCCTTGAAGGTCGGCAATTTCACATACTTACAAATCACAAAACCTTGACTTATGCCTTAAAGTCAGCCGACTCCACGGTTTCGCCACCAGAAAGCCGTCACCTCTTCTATGCCGCCGAGTTTATGACGGACATTCGCCACGTGCAGACCTGCCAACGTCGCCGCCGCCGCCTTCTCCCATATGTTTCCCGTAAACTGCGCTGCAAGCCCTGCCACCGTTCAACTGATTGCGCTTGCCATGGCACAACACGGGGACACGCCGGCCACCAACATACTTCAGCTGAATTACTTTGCCTCCGTAAAGTTGCCTTACCATCTTGCGCAGTTACAGTTATTTGCGCTGCATCTACGGGTTCTAGGCGGCTCATCTGGTTCACCCCTCTGTCTAGGAGGCTAGTTTTTGGATTTTGTGAAGCACCTGGCTCGACAGCTTGATGGCCATACCAATAAGACTGGGTCATACAGCTGCGAAGATCTCGTCGATGCCTTTGACCGCATGTGCATCGCACGCCGCAACGCAGTTCGCTACAAGTTCCGCCTGAATTGGAGATGTAGACACACGTCTTTTTTCTCCGAGGCTCCGTGCGGATACCCTTGCAACGCTCATATGAAGGGCCTTGCCACGTGCTGCATTGTGCGCCTAAGATGATCAAGCTCGACATAAACAGACGCACCGACATCATTTCTGTCGACAGGCTGAAACTAGCGTTCATCGAGCTTCCGTTCCCTCACATGCACAACCCGGCTATTTTTGACCACAGTTTCCTCCACCAAAGTCCTGTCTGAAACTGTTTCATGTTTATCTACTGTCAAACGGGTATCGTTCGGGCTCCCGCCGGCCTATGAACAATTTCACTAGTGGGAGTGGGGGAGGTCTTCTGTAGCAGTCTTCTGTAGCAGGTGGTAGCAGCTATGAATTCACCGTGCAGCAGACAACGCCCTAGCCTCCAACAACGGCGACGAAAGGCCACTTCTAGAGAGCACGCGGCAAGAAGAGCGTGCCCCAGACTAGTACAGAACAATCTACCTGGAGAGAACATGAAAACTTGTTGGCTGCGCTCTCCTTATGCAACGCACTGCAAAACCCAGCAGAGAACTGCTCACTACTTTTTTTATTCAATTACCCTAATGGGCCATGAGGGGGTTGCCTTGCATAGAGGAGAAACGACAATAAAGGGAAAACACATGGTGAACTGTCGAAAAGAACTATGTAACGGGAATACCAAAAGAAAAGCGCGATACATAGCATTCAATCTGCCAAACACTGTAGTTAGGAATAAAAAGGGCGGTCAATACACAAGGATGCATACGTAGCAATATCAGCTTCCGTACAATGTACAGATAATGTAACACAGGGCATCGAGAGTTAGGATATCCAAATAACATACTAAAGATTACTGTAATTCGCAGGAACAAGGCTTTGAACACGCTTAGGTGAAGAGGGGCTTTGAGCTATAAAACTACACGAAAGAGCAACAAATAAAATTTGCCAAGCGCATTGAATCACAGAAGCGTTCGAATCACAGAGGAAACAAATAGAAAAGAAATCATGTTCACAAAAATATATTTTGTAAGTAGCTAAGAAATGCATCATTATTGATAAGGCATGCAGTATCTTCTGGGAGCTCCTTCCAATATCTGACAGCAATAAGAAGTAGCGAGTAAAAAAACTGGTTCGTCCACGCGCAAGGCAGGCTGCGCTTTAAAGGAATGGGCTAGTCGATGAAATACGCGATGAGCAGGCGTGATATAAAAGGTGGCAAAGGCTGAGTGATTATGCTAAAGTTTATGAAAACAAGGTAGCAGTGCTTGATGCCTGCAGTTTGCAAGAGAAGGTAACATAAACGATGCTTTTATTCTAGTTCCGCTAGATATTTAAGGGTACTTTCATGCAAAGAAACGAGCAGCTTTGTTCGGCAGCGATTCTAGGCAGCGATTCTTGATGAGGAATTGTATTGCATAAGCTTTATAATAGGTGCTAAAGGACGCACGTCATCGCGCAGTGGGCGTCTCCCACGCAGGGACCGACAGGGATCCAGTACCTGGCGGTGGCTGCGCGAGCCTGCTGGACGGCCCATTGCTGGTCTTGTAGGAGCGGGCTTCGTAGGGTCACCTCCCACTTCTCCGAGGTAAAATCGGGCGGAGTGTTTCTACACTCCCAAAGCACAGGTGCGAGCGTCACCGTGACCACGCACAAGGGGCACGCATCATCGGGGTAAACGTCCGAACTGATGATGTTAACGTGGAGGTGTTGGGATATGTATGTGTTTGTAACAAGCGTAGCGTTAGTGCCGGCGGCCTGTTCAGTATTGGGTGCGGGGGCGGAAAGAGGCGTCGTCCCAAGATTTCGTTGTAAGTTATTACAATGAAAGTTACTACAACTCTTCGTGACGCGGTTGCCGTGGGGTGACGGCGGGGCGCGCAGAGCGTCATGGTCTGTCTAGTCGAGGTTTAGCGGGGCGCCCGGGATCCGACCCAGGTGGGCGGGAAACCAGACGACGGTGTGGTGCTTGAGGGTGCTCGGATCAGCACCGCGGAGGACGCGTAATGCTTGGTCGGAGACGACTGTTCTCTGGAATGCTTTGATGGCCTGATAAGTATTCCATAATATAGACGCAGACCCCGCTTTCGAGCGTACAAATGTAATGTGAGCTAGCCGTTTGGTATCGTTGTTACCTTATTGCTGGTTGCGCCTAACGAAGCTCAGTGCTGGAGAGGCTTTGCTAACAACCTCATCCAAATATAATGGTTTCGCGAAATCTCAGATGTCAATTGAATTGCTTGATATTTTAGAGGGCGTACCGTTTCATTGAACTTTTATTTACATATTACATATTTAATATGTAACGGCACTAGAATGTAGGTTTTCAGGTGGTAAATACTTTGGCTCTCGCTTTTGAAACATTTATTTCTGTTTGTCACATTTCGCACCATTGATTAAGTTTGTTAAAGATGACCCTGGAAAGTGTCAGCATCTGAGGTGTTAATAATAAGTCTGCGCGTCACGCAGTCAACTGCAAACAATCGTACCGTACAGCGCATGTTAGCGTTAGGTTGATCACCTACATTTGCCATAGAAACTCCTCATAAATTGTGACCCTCAATACAGGTTGTTTATTTGTGGCCCGCCTGCTCCATTTCTCGGCTAGCGCAACAAAGGAAATTGAATGTGGAAGAAACAACTTGGTCGCAAAATAACCCTTTGTACATGATTGGCGACGTCACTGCCACTAGCAAGCTAAGATGTGATGGGCGATTTACAGGTGTACAGAATGCACTGGGCATGTGCCAACACCAGTGACACAGATCCAGCGCTGCTCTTCGCCTACGGCTAACCTGAAGTCGCACGTGTCCTAGTTCCATGTGACCCAAATTGGCGCGAGAAAGATTAATTGAAGAGCGGCGTATACTCAGGGCCACATAACGTACAGCACCGTAACCGAACCGGAAGCCCAAAACCAAAAAGAAGAAAATTTTTTAAATTTATGCTCGAACCGAAACCGAAGCGGAAGGATGAGATTTTTCTTTCACTTCGGAGCGAGACCGAACAAAACAAATGTAATGCCTTTCGGTTCAGATTCGCCCCCGTTTGCAGATGTTTTCATCGATGCATTGCCTGCAGTTGTGGCTCAACTATGAGGCCTCATTTACTGATGCACATGGTCTTTTTGTGATCTAGAAAGTAGGAGCAGCACTAGTGGGCTATCATATCCAGCTTTTCTGGACGCGTACCAACCAGCGCCCCAAGGGGGCCCGGAACGACGCTAGCGCGTTTTCAATGGAACGAGTGGGTTTTTCGCGAATGACAAAAGCTGCAGGTCGATTATTGAAAAAGGCAGATGACAGACGTGTTCTGGAAGACAATTCACACGAGCCAAACGCAGTGATCACGCTATGGCACGTAAGAATGTTGTTGCCACAGCGGTTAAAGATTTAGCAATGGAAGCCTATGGAAACGACAAAAATTTGTACTCGATGTTGGAGGCAAGAATGATGTCTGTGATAAAACTACGGCATCTATCGTAATACCCAGTGCAGCGTATGTAGTCCGGAGACAGCTTTCGCTTGATGCTCATCTCGACTCTCCACACATGACGTAACACTGTTCCCAAAAACTATTTTTGTAACACTGTCGTGAAAATTCACGTGGTATCTATGAAAACAACAGCGTACCGGTTAGCGAAGTTTCAGAAGCCGTGGTCGAGCGGAAGAATCGCGCGCACCTGTACTCCCGCGTCACGGTGGCCGCGGTTCGATTCCCGCTTCGCAGTTTTTTTTAAAGCCGCATATGACCTAGTTTTGTGGTCTCTCACTTGATGGGAGAAACACAAAACCCAAGATTTGCTTTCGGTTCTGGTCGTTCCGCAGCACAGTTTTCTTTAAAGCCGCCTAGGACTTAGTTTTACAGTCTCCTACCAGATGGCAGAAACACAAAACTTATTATTATAAGTATTATTTATTAATTATACTTGTTAAATATTATTTTTTCTATTTTTCCTTCCTAAAACGTAGCAGTGTCGTGTTCATTTGTTAAGTCATCGCTTTTATGAAGATTTTATTCATGGGATGTCATAACTAAAAGAGCTTGCGCATGGCTTCGTGTTATGCGAAAAAAGACTTTCGTGCTTTTTAGCGTGGAACATAGGAGAACAAAATGGCTATTCTTATTGCGTTTTTTTTGGAAGGTCCGTTTTCTTCGACTTTCGGCTGTCCTTAATGGCACACACTCCGACCGAATCAGGTCTACCTGGGCCACAATACCACCCGGTGGCCACTGCCATTCCTATGCAACATTTGCGTGGACCAAAGGGTCTGCTAGGCTGAGTCACTGCCTGAACGCTAATTATTTCTAAAGATTCATCCAAATAAGAAATGCACCAACTAGGAAAAGATGTGCAGCGTCTGAAATAATAGCTACTGTTAATGTGTTCCCTACAGCCAAGTGGTATGAATCCGTAGCTGTGGCCGTAAAATAACCATTTTAATAAATGTCGCATGCTGTGTCTGCCCCGGTCGTTCTACAGAGAAGCTAGCTTGGCTAGCCGTCAGCATTTAGGATCAACATATGGCGTCCCTTGTTCGGTGCATTTGCTTTTATTGCGCAGCATTCTTTGGCGAGTACTCCAGCAATTTGGTAGCAAAATCGTGCAAAATCGTGTCTGTAACGCCAAAAAAACTTGACGCATTTCCTATATAAATACATAGTTCTTCATAAAAAGGGTTGGGGTAGCCAATTTGAAACTGGAAGTGGCATCAGCATAAATTTGGGTGTGATACAGGGATGGGCGAAGTTGAATTTGGTAGTGATATGGGAGTGGCCCAACCTAAATTTGGGGTGAAATAGTACTGAGCCAAGCTGAATTTAGGCTGATATGGGGGTGGCCCAACCTAAATTTGAGGTGATTTAGGGGTGGGTAAGCCTAAGTTTGGGGGAATATGGGGGGTTGGCTAGCGTGGATTTGGGGATAATATGGGGGTGGCAGAACCTAAATTTGGGGGTGACATGGAGGGTGGCCAACCTAACCATGGGGGTGATATGGGGCTGGGCCGAGCTGAATCGGGGTTGATATGGGGCTGGGCTAACCTAAATTTCGGAGTGATTTGCGGTGGGCCGTCCTAAACTTGAGGTGATAGACGGTTGGGCCAGGCTAAGTTTGGGGCTGATATGGCGATGGGCCAACCTGGATTTGGGGATAATATAGGGGTGGCAGAACCTAAGTTTGGGGGTGATATGGAGGGCGGCCAACCTAACCATGGGGGTGATATGGGGCTGGGCCGAGCTGAATCGGGGGTGATATGGGTTTGGGCTAACCTAAATTTCGGAGTGATTTGCGGTGGGCCATCCTAAACTCGAGGTGATAGACGGTTAGGCCAGGCTAAGTTTGGAGCTGATATGGGGATGGGCCAACCTAGATTTGGGGATAATATGGGGGTGGGCCAACCTAAATTTGGGGGTGACATGAGGACGGGCTAACCTAACCATGGGGGTGATTTGCGGCTGGGTCAAGCTGAATTAGGGGGTGATATATGGGTGGACTAACCTTAATTGGGGGGGGGGGGTGATTTGCGGTGGGCCATCCTAAATTTGAGGTGACCGAGGGGTGGGCCAGTGTTAGTTTGGGGCTGATATCGGGGTGAGCCGACCTAGATTTGCAGGCGGTATTGGAGTGGGCCAATCTGTGTTATTGCTTTGTGGAGGCGGGCCAATCTGTATTTGGGGTTGATATGGGGTTGGCCCTGCCTAAATGTGGGGGCAATGTCAGGGTCGGCCAATCTGCATTTGGGGGCGATATGGGGGTGGGCCAGCCTAAATTGTGGGGTGCGTCGACACAAAATTTGGGGGTGATTTATTGATATTCGTGGGTGGACCAACTCCAAAATTAGGGGAGGCCCAATTGAAATTTGGGATTAGGCCAACTTGAAGTTTAAGGCTGGACGAAATGAAAATCGGGCGTGGCCGACTTTAAATTTGGGAGTGGGCTCATTCAAGTTTGTGGGTGTGCCAACTTGAAATTTGGGGGGGGGGGGGCGGGCTCAATTAATGTTTGGGGTGGGCTAATTGAAATTTGGGTGCCGGTGTACGAATATGTAGAGAACACCAATGGTATTTCTGCATCCTTTTCATCATCGCAAGGTACGTATATTAATAATTGTTAGCCAATACCCCTCAAGGTGAGCTACCACTCGAGCCTTCCCAGCCCACTGGGCTAATAATGTCACAGGAGTGCTCTCATCGTGAGGACTGAGACGTTCAATGTGGATGTCCACAAGAACTTATCGCAGACCGAGCTGACCATTTTCACAGTCATCGCTAACACTACTCGCTCGTGCTAGACGCAACACAAGCTTACAACGATCATAATTCAACTTTCAATCGCACGCTAGGCGACACGCTCTCAGTGCACAATTTCGCCAATCATCTGGATAGGAACCTTGCTGGATGTTTTACTGTTAGGTTGCGTCATTTTTTAGGAAGACCTTCTCCCGCAAAGAGAATACATTTTTGAGATTAACCAGGCAAGCTAGTATATAACTCATACGAAGCAAATGTATAAATGGTTATAATAATTTTTCAAGAAAGATATATAAGTAAATAAGATTGCAGATGGTATTATTTCGACCGGGCATGACAACGATTTCTTCCCACCTGTTACAGTGCTTTGACCGAAAACCTAATCATTTTGCTCAAACGTGTTGCCCCAATACTACATGGGCTAAATGTACAAAATTGCGGTGCGTGGTCGCAGCTTCAAAGCCAGTCTATTATGCGTACTGTTGTTGATATTGTAGTTTTGTGGAGTTTTCCTGTTCATAAGAGCACAGAAAGATAAATATTATAGTCGGTAGCTAAGCGCAATGTACACTGGAAGATCTGAAACCAGCGATCTTTTTTTAATTTGGGGGTTGGTCTTCTGGGCTGGTAGATCGCTGTCCGATCACTTCAACGAATTTTGTTTGTGTGCAACTGCAGCAAAAACGTAGACACCACCGTTTCATTGCCAGGGCCTTTATGCTCTCCACACACACAAGAAGGACACCAGGTACTTGCCTCACGCACTTTTATAAACTGATATTGTTTTGCTAATTTCAGTGTAGCGAGGTGTCTACGAACGGAGCATTTTCTTAGTATCATTCCTGTGTTAGCAGTGAGAAGCAGTTCGGTCGACCATACCCATGAGGGCACACTAGCCATTGTAGCGCTATACTGTAGGAGAAGTGAAGTGCTAAAAACTTGGTGTGCCTTGCCTTTTGCGCAGGTCATCCATCAATTATGTTATGGTGACGATCAACGTTGTGACCGTCAGGCCTCCTTCTCGTGTTTAGCTTCATCATCGCGAGAGTGGACAGAGAAAGCGACCTTTCTTCACAATCTGCCCCAACGCGATTCCACCACTCGTAACTGCTGTTCTACAATCGCTAGAGCGCGCAGAAAAGGAGAGATTTGGTCGCTATCATTACCACGAACCCATGTCAATGCAGATAAAGGATATGCAGGGGCTGGGCATGCTAACTTTTGCGCTGCCACCTGCCGCCACCACCTTAGATTTTCCATGCATACCTGCTTCTTGTTTTCATCGTAGACGCATGCAGGACAAATGCGGATAAGAAAAAAAAAATCTCAGTGCCCTTCCACTCTGTGAAGAAGGATGACCAGCAAAGCCGTGTATGTGGGCCCTTTAATGGCGAACTGCACCTCCGCCGCTGGTCGGCCCGCCATTTCACTATCTTCGGTTTCGGCCCACGTAATGGGAGTGCGTAACGCCTGCTTCACTGCCATCGACGGTCGGGTCGGTATTGCGCTATCTTCGGTATCGGCCGGCGTATTTGCTTAACGCCTGCTTCACGGCCGCCGCGGTTCGGGTCGATTTTGCACTATCTTCGGGATCGGTCCACGCATGGGGAGTGTTTAACGCCTGCTTCACCACGGCCGCGGGCCGGGTCGGTATTGCACTATCCTCAGGATCGACCCACGTATGGGGAATGCTTAACGCCTGCTTCACTGCCTCCACGAGTCCGGTCGTTATTGCACCATCTTCGGGATCGGCCCACCTATGGGGAGTACTTAACGCCTTCTTCACCGCCGCCGCGGGTCGGGTCGGTTATGCAGCAGCTTCGGGATCGGCCCACGCATGGGCAGTGCTTAACGCCTGCTTCACCACTGCCGCGAGTCAGGTTGGTATTGCACTATCTTCTGGATTTTGTTCTACACGCGGACACGATAGTGGAGAAAGTAGCCCTTAAGAGGAAGCTTTAGCTCGGGTGATTTTATCTAAATATATGTAGAAGGAGAATTCCTTTTCTCGGCAACCACGGCACCAAATTTGACAAGGTTTGTTGCACTTTAACGAAAAACGTGAAATCTAGTGACCGTGGGTTTCGAATTTTTGATTTACGTCATCATTTGTTTATTGAAAATTGCCAAAATGGCAAATTTTGGGAAAACAAAACCATCAAGTTTACAACTCTGTCTTTCGGAAATGAAAAATGATATCACAATTCTGTGAATTGCATCTTACAGCACATCTAAAGCGGACAAAATTGATATATTACACATGAATCTCAAAACAAAATTAGTAGTATGGAATTACAGCTTTTGCAGAACCCTTGTACACAACGTAACGAATTCACGTAAGATATAAATTGACATATCGAATTTGTCCGCTTTGAACGATCTAATGAATGCCGTTTACAGAACCGTGATATCTATTCTTGATGCGGAGCTATTGTAGACTTCGCGCTTCCATCTTCTTCGCCCTTTCGAATCTCCAAAATTATTCCAACAACATTCAGGCCCTAAATGGAAAGTCCGCTTCCAAAAGTTGCTAGAAGTTACCTTTCTCTCTAGAAACCAGCAAATTTCAGTAAAATCAGTCCAGGGGTTATCTGAGAAAAGCGTTTCGGCGTATTACATGTATTTGAATAGGCCGCGCCGGAGTTATGCCCGAGTTAGAAATTTCTCTTAACGGCTTCGCTATATATATAAAAAAAGAAATAAAGAAAATAAATTCCTCAGCCGTCAATACCGCCGCCCCAGATTTCGCCACCATGGTGCCGTCACCATCGGCACGGCTCCGTGAGCAGCTACCAAGCTGTTCACTTTTCTTATCTTCCTTTCCTCAGCGGCAGCGCAGTGTCTTGATGCCAGCAACGCGCTATAGCTGCACGATCATTGCGTCATGCATCGCTTCAGCGACCAAGCAAGCTTTAGGCGGCACACGTTCGCTGCTATATTGACAATAATAATTTAAACTGCTTGCCTTCCAAACAACGGCATAAACAAAACTCGAAAGCGGACTTGCCGGCTACAAAGAACATGCTCACGGGGCCTTACTATTGATGACAGCATCATAAAAGGCTAGGTGTGGTCAGGTTGACTTTACAGGTTTGCAAGGAATGACTGACGGGCTAGTTGCTTCATTATCACAGAAAAAACAGTGCCTCAAGTTCTTCGCGCAGTTTGTGTGTGGTTCCTCCTTTGTGTCCCGTCTTGAAGTGCCGTTCTGTGACTTTACATATGTTCTTTTTCTGCGTCAGTTACGCCTTCCAAGAGCATTTACTTAAAAAATTTTTGTTCGCATGTCTCTTACAGTAGCATGTTTCATCGAAATTTCTTCGCTTGGCTGCATCATCTCGAGGACGCGCTCCAAGCTGCTCATTTTCTTTAGCCATGTGAGATCAATTACTGAAAAGTTAACTAACGTGGCCTTGTTAATTATGCACACAATTTCTCAAGTTACACCACATCCAAAGGTAACAAATATGAACACTCGCATGATAAAATGATGTCACCATTGCTTGTATTGGTTTAATAGTGTTGTTTGGTGCAGTTAGAAGCAGCCGGCATATTGGTGGTGCGGTAGGCGTCTTTTAAAGTATGAAAGTACGGACAGGTTATCATGGCGCAAATCAACTTCATGAGCTAAAGAGGAAGCTTTAGCTCGGGCCCAATTTCGATGCGGCCTATACATATACATGTAAAACGCAAAAACGTTTTTCTTAGATTATCCCTGGACCAATTATAACGAAATTTGTTGAATTTGAGGGAGTAAGTGAAGGTTGGAAGCGGAATGTTAACTTTGGGTCTTAATTTTGTGAAACGAATTAAAATAAATCGAAATTTCAAAAATAATAAACACACGAAGTTTATAAATTAATGGCTCTGCTTCAAGAACAGATATCGCGGTTCTGCAAACCGCATCCATTAGACCATTCAAAGCTGACAAGTTCTCAATGTCAATTTATATCTTATGCGAATTTGTTACGTTGTGTACGAGGGTTCTGCAAGATCTGTATTTCGAAATTACTGAACTTCTTTTTATTCATGTGTAACATATCAATTTTGTCCACATTAGATCTACTATTAGATGCAATTCACAGAATTGTGATATCATGATTCCTTGCTGAGCTACGGACTTGTAAATTGATAACTTAGTTTTCTGAAAATTCTCTATTTTTGCCAATTTTAATAAAACAATTGGCGACCTCAATCAAAAATTTGAAACCACCAGTCATCATCATCATCATCAGCCTGGTTACGCTCATTGCAGGGCAAAGGCCTCTCCTATACTCCTGCAACTACCCCGGTCATGTAATAATTGTGACAATGTTGTCCCTGCAAACTTCATCTCATCCGCCCACCTAACTTTCTGCCGCCCCCTGCTACGCTTCCCTTCCCTTGGAATCCAGTCCGTAACCCTTAATGACCATCGGTTATCTTCCTTCCTCATTACATGTCCTGCTCATGCCCATTTCTATTTCTTGACTTCAACTAAGAAGTCATTACCTCGCGTTTGTTCCCTCACCCAATCTGCTCTTTTCTTATCCCTTAACGTTACACCTATCATTCTTTCCATAGCTCTTTGTCCCCAGTCATTAGTCCCACCAGTCACTACCAGCGACCATCAGTCACTAGATATTAAGTCTTTCTTTTAAATGCAACAGACCTCGTCAAATTTGGCGCAGTGGTTGTCGAGAAAAACGAATTCTGCTTTTATATTTATTTAGATAGGAACATCCGAGCTAAGGCTTCCTCTTAAGCACATGGGCCCAACCATGCACTTCTCCCTTTACAATGGCTCCACGCTACGGTACATCACACAGGGTGTGCGAGAACATTGTCCACGCTCCTGTTTAGATTTCTGAGTGCTGGTGGCATCAGGATCGGTTTCGTGCCTTCATCAGGAATAAAAACAGCTGCCTGGGGCAAAGCATTGGAAACATTTTCAGTATTTTGTAACATATGGATCATTGCGGACATGTACGTTAGACTGAAAAGTACTGAAGTATTAGGATGACGGGTTCGCTGCATGTATTTTGGCTGTCTAATGTTAAGATCTAAAGAAAAACTGCTGTGAGTTTGTGACAATTAATGCTGACATGAAATATGAGCTCCGACACAGTACCCGTGGTGGAACTGGCCCCTAGACTACAGGGCTACATGGAACGACGAAATGCTGGTTTGATAAATACCAGTAATTGGAAAGTGTTTAGCTGTTGAATTTTCTGCATGTCGGCTCCGCTGTGCAGCCCTTGGCAGCCCTTTTTACCACGAGCACTATGTTTCAGCTCATATTAAAAGCAACCGTATTCTTTTCTTTTTTTTTTGGGGGGGGGGGGGAGTTTCTTTAGCGTCTCATCACTGTTCCAAAGTTATAGGTTAGCTCAAGACGCACCTGCATGTGTTTCTAATGTCCAATATGTTGTCACGGATTCAATAGCGAAAGAGCGTTATCTTATCAGATTGCACGCGTGAAGCGAATACTGACGTACATTCACCATCACATTTGTGGACCCCGAGATTGAGCTCCAATGTAAGGGCATTCCAATCTGATGAAACGACGTCTTGATCCGTAGATCGGATCCAGGGGAAGCACTATTATGCGCGCAGCCATCCTTGTGCTTTGAGTGTTTTCCAGCGGAAGCTCACCTTTTATAATATGTTATATTCGTGGCTCACTCTTGGAAGTGTTTTGTTCTTCACATCACTACAACGGGTGAGAGTATGGAGGTTCTCCATCTTCATTGAGTGAATACTGGGAAACGGACTAGGACTGTGCTTGGCGTCTGCGTTTACACATTTACCGCAACAATTTGTTATTCATATCTCACTTTTCATTTAGGAGGCTGTAAAAGACAGCAACCTTATATTAACATGAGGTCTTCATAACACAGAAAACTTAAATGCTTACTAGTCGGCTTTCACCTCATGCTAAGGAATTTCAATAAAGATATCCCTATGATAATTAAAAGCCTATCCGCTTGTCAACGTTTCATCTGAGTTCCCCTTTGCAAGGTGATACCGACTTGCAGGTGGTTCATATCGGGGGCCCTTGACATATGTCCAACCGTCAAACAAAGAGTTATTCCGAATGTTTCATTTCAGGAAGGCGTGTTACCCTCCTGCCTTTCATTCCCGTTCGAAAACAGGCGTAAGGCGAAAGTGCTGCTTGAAGAGCGTCGTTAGTCCAAACCAACGAGCTACCGTAACTCACATCGCCTATATCGCTGTCATTTAGGCTTATTTTAGGCTTATATTTCCCCCCTCATCTTTTAAGAGGTTCAATACATACAAGCATTTGTCTCGCAAACCAGGTTTTTTTTTTTTTTTCAAGGGAATTTTCCACGTCTCAGTAATTTCTCTCGTCGTATTCGAGTGCTGATTGCCGTGTTATAGTTTGTTTACGAAGCTTTCCCTCAAGTCTAAATATTTTAAGGCAGTTTTCCTAGCCTCTAAAGCCGCTCGAGTTCGCTCTTCTCCTCGAGCGGCCATTTTTCCTAGAAAGTATGCCTTCCAACCGACTATCGCGGACAACATGAGTCTCTTTTCACGTAAGTGTGAGGCTCGGAGCAGGAGCTGTGGCGCTTGAAAGTAGCCTGGGGCCTGACGAACCAACCGACTGAGCTATCTTTCCGGGCAACATCGAAGGGTCACGAGTTCAAATCACCTTTTATGTTCCTTTTTTTTCGCCCCTTTTTCTTTCTTTTTTTTCTTTCTTTTAATGTCTTTTCCTTTATTTTATCACTGTCCGGGAACCCTCCTTAAAAAAAGAAGAAAGATATATATCTTCAAATATGTATGGCCTCACATGTGCAGGTCATAAATACTAGGTTCTCTAGCCGAGTGCCATCCATGCGGTGTAACCGAGCTCAGATTGGTCCACCTTGACTGATCAAATAGGGCACCACTGTAGGTTAAATGAGGCGTACAACTCCTGCGGGACCCGCCGTGGTTGCTCAGTGGTTATGGTGTTAGACTGCTGAGCATGGGGTCGCGGGATCGGACCCCGACCACGGCGGCCGCATTTCGATGGGGGCGAAATGCGAAAACACCCGTGTACTTAGAATTAGGTGCACGTTAAAGAACCCCAGGTGGTCTAAATTTTCGGAGTCCTCCACTACGGCGTGCATAATCAGAAAGTGGTTTTGTCACGTAAAACCCCATAAATTAACTTTTAATTTAACTCCTACGGGGACGGTAGAGTATCCGTCTCCAGTGCAAGAGGACCGTGATTCAAATCCCGGTGCCGCGCTATTCTCCACCGGAAAATAAAAAAAAAACGTGTGTTGAGAAAATTGCACAAACAGGCCTGGAGTGCGGCCTGATCCCGGTGACCAGAACCGGTAACGCACTCTCTCACCAGAGCAGGATTGGCCACCCTGGTGCAGTACTCGGCCATAACCTCCTATATGAATACAACAATCGAACCCCGGCCCTCAGTCCCCAGCAGCCGCGAAGCAACTGACCACGGCGTCGGTCAGATCTGTGACGCTGCAGAGGGTGCTAAGAATACCTGGCTCCGGACAGGCCACCATTGGAATCTGAACCTGGCAACGTTTAACGTTAGAACGCTATCTAGTGAGGCGAGTCTAGCAGTGTTATTGGAGGAATTAGAGGGTAGTAAATGGGATATAATAGGGCTCAGTGAGGTTAGGAGGACAAAAGAAGCATATACAGTGCTAAAAAGCGGGCATGTACTGTGTTACCGGGGCTTAGCGGAGAGACGAGAACTAGGAGTCGGATTCCTGATTAATAAGGAAATAGCTGGTAACATACAGGAATTCTATAGCATTAACGAGAGGGTGGCATGTCTTGTTGTGAAACTTAATAAGAGGTACAAAATGAAGGTTGTACAGGTCTACGCTCCTACATCTAGTCATGATGACCAGGAAGTCGAAAGCTTTTATGAAGACGTAGAATCGGCGATGGGTAAAGTCAAAACAAAATACACTATACTGATGGGCGACTTCAATGCCAGGGTAGGCAAGAAGCAGGCTGGAGACAAGTCAGTGGGGGAATATGGCATAGGCTCTAGGAATAGCAGAGGAGAATTATTAGTAGAGTTTGCAGAACAGAATAATATGCGGATAATGAATACCTTTTTCCGCAAGAGGGTTAGTCGAAAGTGGACGTGGAGGAGCCCGAATGGTGAGACTAGAAATGAAATCGACTTCTTACTCTGCGCGAACCCTGGCATCATTCAAGATGTAGACGTGCTCGGCAAGGTACGCTGCAGTGACCACAGGATGGTAAGAACTCGAATTAGCCTAGACTTGAGGAGGGAACGAAAGAAACTGGTACACAAGAAGCCAATCAATGAGTTAGCGGTAAGAGAGAAACTAGAGGAATTCCGGATCAAACTACAGAACAGGTATTCGGCTTTAACTCAGGAAGAGGACCTTAGTGTTGAAGCAATGAACGACAATCTCATGGGCATCATTAAGGAGTGCGCAATAGAAGTCGGTGGTAACGCCGTTAGACAGGAAACTAGTAAGCTATCGCAGGAGACGAAAGATCTGATCAAGAAACGCCAATGTATGAAAGCCTCTAATCCTACAGCTAGAATAGACCTGGCAGAACTTTCTAAGTTAATCAACAAGCGTAAGACAGCGGACATCAGGAACTATAATATGGATAGAATTGAACAGGCTCTCAGGAACGGAGGAAGCCTAAAAACAGTGAAGAAGAAACTAGGAATAGGCAAGAATCAGATGTGTGCGTTAAGAGACAAAGCCGGCAATATCGTTACTAATATGGATGAGATAGTTCAAGTGGCTGAGGAGTTCTATAGAGATTTATACAGTACCAGTGGCACCCACGACGATAGTGGAAGAGAGAATAGCCTAGAGGAATTCGAAATCCCACAGGTAAAGCCAGAAGAAGTAAAGAAAGCCTTAGGAGCTATGCAAAGGGGGAAGGCAGCTGGGGAGGATCAGGTAACAGCAGATTTGTTGAAGGATGGTGGTCAGATTGTTCTAGAGAAACTGGCCACCCTGTATACGCAATGCCTCATAACCTCGAGCGTACCGGAATCTTGGAAGAACGCTAACATAATCCTAATCCATAAGAAAGGGGACGCCAAAGACTTGAAAAATTATAGACCGATCAGCTTACTGTCCGTTGCCTACAAAGTATTTACTAAGGTAATCGCAAATAGAATCAGGAACACCTTAGACTTCTGTCAACCAAAGGACCAGGCAGGATTCCGTAAAGGCTACTCAACAATAGACCATATTCACACTATCAATCAAGTGTTAGAGAAATGTGCAGAATATAACCAACCCTTATATATAGCTTTCATTGATTACGAGAAAGCGTTTGATTAAGTCGAAACCTCAGCAGTCATGGAGGCATTACGGAATCAGGGTGTAGATGAGCCATATGTAAAAATACTGGAAGATATCTATAGCGGCTCCACAGCCACCGTAGTCCTCCACAAAGAAAGCAACAAAATCCCTATAAAGAAAGGCGTCAGACAGGGAGATACGATATCTCCAATGCTATTCACAGCATGTTTACAGGAGGTATTCAGAGGCCTGGAGTGGGAAGAATTGGGGATAAAAGTTGATGGAGAATACCTTAGCAACTTGCGATTCGCTGATGATATTGCCTTGCTTAGTAACTCAGGAGGCCAATTGCAATGCATGCTCACTGACCTGGAGAGGCAAAGCAGAATGGTGGGTCTGAAAATTATTCTGCAGAAAACTAAAGTATTGTTTAACAGTCTCGGAAGAGAACAGCAGTTTACGATAGGTAGCGAAGCACTGGAAGTGGTAAGGGAATACATCTACTTAGGGCAGGTAGTGACCACGGATCCGGATCATGAGACTGAAATAACCAGAAGAATAAGAATGGGTTGGGGTGCGTTTGGCAGGCATTCTCAAATCATGAACAGCAGGTTCCCACTATCCCTCAAAAGGAAAGTGTACAACAGCTGTGTGTTGTTACCAGTACTCACATATGGGGCAGAAACCTGGAGGCTTACGAAAAGGGTTCTGCTGAAATTGAGGACGACGCAACGAGCTATGGAAAGAAGAATGATGGGTGTAACGTTAAGGGATAAGAAAAGAGCAGATTGGGTGAGGCAACAAACGCGGGTAAACGACATCTTAGTTGAAATCAAGAAAAAGAAATGGGCATGGGCCGGACATGTAATGAGGAGGGAAGATAACCGATGGTCACTAAGAGTTACGGACTGGATTCCAAGGGACGGGAAGCGTAGCAGGGGGCGGCAGAAAGTTAGGTGGGTGGATGACATTAAGACGTTTGCAGGGACAACATGGCCACAATTAGTACATGACCGGGGTAGTTGGAGAAGTATGGGAGAGGCCTTTGCCCTGCAGTGGGCGTAACTAGGCTGATGATGATGATGAAGAAATATATATTTTAAATCGACGCATCACGAATCCGAAATTAGCTGCCCCCGACCAGCCCAGATAGGTTTCTTTCATTTCGTAGTGCGTGCTACCGGCTAATAGTAACTCACGGAGCAGAGCGCTAAGGGTGGATGTGGCAGGGAAGGCGCTTTATATACTGTCTTGACACCCACCGAAATTTGCACGCCGCGTTGCTTGCCATTCCTAGAAAATTGTATATGTGACGCCCAGCTATTCGCAGCACAGCAACATTATTTTGCAATGGGAGAGTCCAGGTGAGAGACAGGGTAGTTATGAAGATGAAGACCCGCTATTTTCAGCAGCAACTTAAGAATGAATCAATTAATGCCGTTATTTATTAAGAAAAAGGAGCAGCAAGCGTCAGTAAAAGCACGTCTCGGCACATTGGGAAAGAAGCGAGGCCCAAAGAGAGGAAAAGCTGGAGCCAGGGTGGCAGGCGAAGTCACTTTCTAGGGTCGAGAGAATATAGGCGAGAGTTGGTGAAACCAGTTGAATTCCAGTGTAGATGTGTGATGTGGCGAGTAAATGATTGGAGTCACCGCCCAGCTTCCGTCCTTTGCGGTCGTATAAGCACCCGCCGTTCTTGGAAAGGAATGTTTACTGAAAACCAATCAATTACTTATTCATCATCCATGCCTCACCACTCATTCCTTACTGGCAGGGTCTGTTGAATGGTTTTTGGAATTTGTTGCCGCCCGCCTAACTCCAACAGCTCTTTTTGCGAGGCAATTCATGATTGTCTAAGCCAGATTTCAGCCAGATTTCCCGGTATACCAGTTTTTCTTCTAGGTGATTTTAATTTTCCATCAATCCAATGGTCTCCTTTATGTCCGCTTGCAGAACCTGCTTCCGCTGAAACTAGTAGCTTCCTCGCCACATGCTTGGATTTCAGCTTATCGCAACTAGTCCGCCTTCCTACACGTGTTACTTCTACGACATCATCCTTACTAGATTTGATACTAACGTCATCACCTGAAATTGTATCCACAATAACTCACCTGCCAGGGCTCAGTGATCACGACGTGATACATCTTTCTGTCTCTGTACCAACTGCTAAAAGGAACAAGCGCTTTAAACTTATCAGAGATTATAGTAAAGCTAACTTTGACGCTATCAACACCAATCTTTCTTCCTTCCTCGACAGTTTTTGTATATCTTACACTGACGCATCAGTCGAAGAATTGTGGGCATCATTTAAAGGTAAAGCATTGCATCTAATAAATACATACATTCCCTTAAGAAAGGTTTATCAATCATCTAACGCGCCGTGGTACACCAGACACCTTAAAAGACTATCTAACAAAAAAGGCAGACTTTTCCGTGATGCAAAAAAATCAACTACTGACAAGTGGTCCGCTTATGCCATCGCAGCAAAACTCTACTCCAATGCTTTAAAAGAAACTAAATTTAATTTCTATAACACCACGCTTCCATCATTACTCAGAACGAATCCGAGACGCTTTTGGAACGTCGTGAAAAACCGCGATAGTCAAGGTATAACCCTTACTAATGAATTAGGTGAGATAATCCCAAGCCGTTATTGCGCGTCTACACTGAACATCGCTTTCACCCATTCATTTTGCCCCACTCACTCTGGCAGCTCTCCACCATTCATAGCACCTAGTTTCTTTCCAGTGGAACCGATTTTACTCGACTCATCTGGTATCTGCTCTATTATTAACAAACTAAAAAGATCCTCTTCATGCGGTAGTGATAGCATTACGTCCAAATTCTTGCAAGGTACTACCGAATATAGTTCCATTATATTAAACTTGATTTTTACAAAATCTCTGAACAATAGCTCCTTGCCCAGAGACTGGAAAAAAGGAAAGGTGATTCCACTTCATAAGTCAGGCGACACCCATAACCCGTACAACTACAGACCTATTTCCTTGACATCAGTACCATGCAAAATATTTGAACACATAATTTTCTCTCATCTTGTCAACTTTTTGGAATCAAACCAGTTTTTCCATAACAGTCAACATGGGTTCCGTAAGTCCTTCTCATGCGAAACGCAGTTATTAACATTTTGTAGCGATCTCCATACTTCCCTAGACGCTGGCTTTATAGTAGACTGTATATTTTTAGATTTTGCAAAAGCCTTCGACAGAGTTAACCACCACTTACTCCTACTAAAACTCGGCCAGCTAAATATTGATCCCCTGGTCTTCAACTGGATTCGAGAGTTTCTTTCTAACCGTACACAATATGTAAGCATTAATGATAATGATTCTCCTGAAGTTCCGGTCGGTTCAGGGGTACCTCAAGGCTCTGTTTTGGCACCCTTACTTTTCTTAATTTATATCAACGATCTTCCTAACCAAATTGCAAGTTCCATTTGTCTATTTGCTGACGACTGTGTTATATACCGCAAGATTGAAAGCACTAACGATACTTTAAAACTCCAGGATGATCTCAGTAACACTGCAGCATGGTGCAAGCATTGGCTAATGGAACTAAACACTTCTAAATGCAAAACAATGAGAATTTCCCGTAACCAGTCAGCTTGCCCCGCCTACATACTTAATGATACTCCCCTTGACCCAGTACTTTTTTACAAATATCTCGGTGTGTATATTGCTAACAATCTTTCATGGAAAAGACACATCGAATACATCACGTCGAAAGCTAACCGCGTGCTAGGCTATCTCAGACGTAACTTTTCTTTAGCTCCACCGAAACTAAAACAACAACTCTACGTCACATATGTCAGGCCTAACCTCGAATACGCATGCTCGATATGGGACCCTGGCCATGCTACTCTAATAAATATCCTTGAAAGTGTCCAAAATCGATCGGTCCGCTTCATTCTTAACAATTATCACCGTACTTCTAGCGTTACTAACATGAAACTTGCTCTTGGCATTCCCCTTCTCTCTTCCCGAAGAACATTATCTCGTCTTTCGCTCTTTCATAAAATCTACTATCATAACGACGAGCTCAAGTCCCGGTACATTACACCAGCATCTTATGTCTCCACACGTATCGATCATCGCTTCAAAGTTCATGTACCTGCGCAGCGCACAGTTACCTACTCACACTCGTTCTTGCCGAGAACATGTCTTGAGTGGAACCACCTGCCTGCGTCACTAGTCGCTATCACTGATACAGACCGTTTTCGCAGAGCACTATCAAACGAATTATAAGCCTACTTCAAAACTGCGTCACTATCACGTTGTCACCTATTGCTATAGTTTTCTTTCATTGCTATTATTCCATGTTTTCGTTTTTTATATTCTTGTTACTTGATTTTTAAGTGTTTATTTTTGCCTTGTTACTTTTGTGCTTATTTACTTGTTGTTGCTGTATATTATTTGCGGTATAACTGTTCTTCACTTCTCCTTGTATTTATTTTATATGTACTGATATTCTAATGCCCCTCCCCTCTGTAATGCTTCTTGTAAGCCCTGAGGGTAATAATAAATAAATAAATAAATAAACTACGCTGTCGCTCCAAATTACGACGATAACTTGACACTTGCGGTTACGCTTGTTATACCGTGGGGCTCTTGCTATTGCGGGAATACTACAAACATGGGTTCGCTGCCCAAGTTAGAGAACAGACATTTTAGAACAGCGTTTCTCGCCTTACATACGCTCAACAGAAACACCATTGCAGCATGTTACGGTGCGCGTACCTTCAAGCCGGAGACGCGAACGCAAACATAAGAACGCGTTAGAAGACAGGGTGCCGTCTTGGGCCTCGTGCCAAAGATACCCAAGCCAATTTTATATTAGCAATAATGCTGTCGTTTCTATGCAAAGAGGTTATATATTTAAACTTCTGGCATGACAGTCCAATTCGCCGCCTACAGAAGTGCGTGAAATCGCCGGAGGCCATATTGTTAGAGGAAAAGGAGGGCGGCTAGAGAACGTCGCCGCGGTACACGGCACGGCGCCCCCTGTGCTTGCGGTTCTGCGAGGAAAAATAAAATTAAACCCCTTTAAGAAGTATATCAGTCCGCCGTTGTGCGTCATGGTGGTGGGCACCTGGTATTCTGTGTGTGATAAGTTGCGTGAACTGAAAAACAGTCGTGTTTCCTGCTTTCTTCATTGAGTGACCTGCCGCATGCATCGGCAGTGCGGTGCCTTTTCGTCGACACGTGGTGCTGGCCCGTATTGGCAGCGACATGGCCTCGAATTATATCATACTTATGCCATTTCTTTAAAAAAATCACTGTTTGTGCAAATGAGAGATTTTGGTTTAAACTTAGAAAACAAGAAAAAAACACAACGGTAGGTCTCACTTTTGTCCGGCGTTTCAGTTTTATCCGAAAAGAGTCCGTGAGAGCAAATTTACACTAAAGCTAAAGCGACCCACGATGTGCACTTAGCCGCAAGCACATGCGCTCCAATGAGAGTAACCTGGCAAAGTTAAGGTCATGTGTCAGCTGCCGGCTCAAGCGATCTTTACTTTTTTTTCGTTTCTGCGTCCGTTGTGCCTGCGTCTGCGACGAAAACGAGAAGTGGGAAGGCAGATAAACAGAAAATTGGGGAGGGAGGTAGTAGCGTAATGGTTAGCGCGCCCAGCTCCAAAATGGGGAATGCTGCGAATACATAGGCTTGAATCCCGGTGGTTTGTTTGTGAAAACAACTTTCTGTGCTCTCTGGTGAGGGCGAAGCTCAGAATGAGGCGGCAGCCTAATGACAACGGTCGCCGTCAACGTAACAGAATAAGCGGGCGTGCAAGGTCACACCTAAAGCCGAAAGCATATTCAGAGGAAATACAGTATGCTGCTGTCGACAAAAAAAAGTGATGAGTAAAGAGCAGTGTTGTTGAGCGCGGCTGTAGACCAATAATGTCCCCATATACAGGACCACGCTCCAATCCCGGTGCTCAGCGGAAAGGTACATCGACAGCATGTCAGCTAGCGTGGAATTGATACTTCATTAAGATCGTTGCGTGTTTGTGTTGTGCCTAGCAGGAGCGAGTAGTGCAAGAGATGACAGTGGAGAGAAGGTGGTGAGCGAAGTCCGCGAAAAGTACTTGAGGATAGCCATATTGAATGTCGACGCCAGTTGAAGAAAGCCTGCGACTTCAGTTGCTCAGGTCGCCAGGAAGGCTTGAGTAATAGCATACCGCGGCGCATATTTGGTAACCACAGCGATGGATGCACACTTTGCGGAAGTAAACAGAGGAAAGGGACCTAGTGAGTTGGCCGGCCTTTTCAAGCTCTAGCATAGTTTTAAAAATGATTGTGGCTAAGTACGACGCTTAAATAGCATATGTCAACCCAAATGAATCAGCGTGGTCATACTTTCACGACAAGCCATGGTGGCCTGCCACCAGAACATCTTGAGTTGCAGTTATGACTGTTTTCATCGGGTGCTCGAGAATAAAAACGAGCACATTAGAGACGTCCGAGGGACGTTTCTACGGTACAAGCACATCGCCCCCCCTCCCCCCCCCCCCAAGAAAAACATGAAAATAACCTTGCTATTAAGGGCATCATAAGATCGAGCACTATGGCGCTTGATGATCTTGTTCAGCATGACGTCAGCGTTTCATTCAGCGTTTATTATTGAGAAAATGAGTTGAAGTTACATTTATTTGAATCACAATGGTGGGCGTAATCAGGCAAACATTGACAGCACTTCATTAGAGGGTGTCTGACTACTCCGTGGAGATTACGTACGACAATGACAACAAAGAACACAGAAAGCTTCGTTTACATCAATTCGCACATACGTGAGATCCGCATAATTTTTTAGATTATCAATTTATATGCTTAAGAATGGCGCTCATTAATGCAATATTTGGATTGCGGAACGGCAACATGGTAGACAATATGGAGAGCATACAAATCCCGCATATATTACTGCACAATAATTTTAAATAGCGGTCTTCTTTTACGCGCGTGGATAACCGTCATAGGAGACTACTTTGGAAACTAACTGCAAGTACTGTGTATGTCATACCCAAGAGTATACCTGGCCTGGTGGCCAGTAAATATGCACGAATATTGCGAGCAGCTACGGCCATTGCGTGCTTACAGACGACGACACAAAGACAGTTTGCTCAATAGTGTCGTGACATTTGCGTCAAGGTGCAAAGCCAACATATCCATGTATATGTCTTAATACTTAAGCACATCTCGATTTCCAGCTGTGGCGGTAGCCCGTGAGTGCAGTTAGCAAAGTCGCTAGCGAAATAATTGGGGGCACCTTAACAAAATCGATAGGTCGAAATAAAAAGCCGTCCACGACGGCGTCTCTCGTAGACGATGTGCGATGTTCGGACGTTAACAGTGTGTGTCGACTGAAGAAAGGCCGCCACGGAGTGCTTCTGACGGTTAGCCTAGCTTGTTTACTCCGTAGCGTCTACTCCGTAGCTTGTTACTCCGTAGCGTCGTAGAAAGAACCGTATCAAAAGCCCAGAATTCATCATCGCTCGTCGCGACTAAACTCTCTTTTATGCCCCAACCACTGGCACGTGTCGGAAAGCTTCGGCACGCTCCGAAGCGTCAAAAGCGTTGGTCCGGAACACGGCGAAGCGTGATGACGCGCAGCGATTATGTCTACTGCCGATCCTAGAAGTTTGCCGACGCGAGGCGAAGCTGCGCCGGCGTGCACCAATAAGAGGCTGCGACGCGTCGCAGGCGTCAATCAATCGGAGGCTGCGAAGCCTCCGGGTGCTATGCCTGTGATGGCCGCCCATGCGAAGGCGCCGACACCAACAATCGTCCTAGTTCTTTGGACGCACGACGCGCGCGACAGTGTTCTTGAAAGACAGTGTTGTAATAGTAGGCCGACAACGACACGACCGACCGACCGACGACCGTGGGTTGTGGCAGTGCGACGTGGATCCGAAGCGACTTCGAACGACGCCGACTTATCCAACCTGCCCACTTGGTTCCGCCGGGCTCAGTGCGATCGTCTGCTAAAACAGCCAACCGAATCACGATTGCCGCAACGTCTGTGCTTGTTGTATGTGTATTGTGTTGTGCTCAAAACGAATGGAAATATGTTTACGAGCTCCGAAGTCTGGATAATCAGCTCTCGCCTATCGATGTTGTTTACGTTACGCGTAGGCCTAGCGCGTCCGTCGAGTTCGTAACTGGCGAGTGAACTAACCCAGCTGAGAAACGCTGTCGAAGGAAATGAATTTTCAGGTCGGTTTGGTGCTGCAGTGATTTAAAATATGGCACTCCTGACTTCGTGTGATGTGTGATGTGGTGAATGAACCGTGTGGAACTTGGGGTGGTCAACCGCGGCATGTTTCGTGTGGTGTCTGGTGACTCAAGTTTAACGGGCAAGCTTTCCAGTGGCGAAGATAACTTCCGAAAGCGAAAGACACTAGCAGCCGAACTATGGGAAGTACTTACATAATCAGCCGTGCCGTCCGTTTCAGCTGACACTGCGCTCTTCTATTCGGCATGTGAATCCAGTTCAGTACAAGTTCACTGTACTCCTGCACTCACTTCTTTCAAGTGCATCCGTCTTTTGGGCTAGTTGGGGATACATCGCTCGTGTAGCAATCAAGAACACTGGCGCACTGAAGCATACACGACAACGCAGTCATGTGTGAGTCAGTGTGTCCTTATACTTGACCACTGCAAAAACAAATTATCTGTTTGCAACGTGTGCCCCGTGTGCAGTGCATAGCAGGACCTGCATCATGCAAGCCCTATGCATGTAGCAGCGTATACCATGATTGCTTCGATGCCTGCTTCGGAATAGCAAGTACTGTGAATGAAACTGCAATTGATTTTTTATCTCACTTTTTGTTTATGGAAAGTGTAGATAATGTGAGTGCATTGTGGGGAAGGTGAAAAGCTGTCATCAGTGTTTTTTACGGTCAGTATGCTTAAACTGCTGGAATCCCTTCAGCTTCTACTAAATGTTCCTTGCTGTTTTTGATACAGATCTGTTCTTCCTAGCTCCAGTTTATTTCCGTGAAAATCTAAGTTCATCCGCTGGTCCTTGCTCCCTGCTCGGTCATGATGGAAGTGGACGACTCCGCACGTCTGTCGGCGACAGCGGCGTCAGCGGCGGCCGCCTCCAGGAAGCATAACGGTCAGCAGAGCGACAGCGACAGCGAGGACACCCATGTCTACTCTCTCAGCAGTGAGGACACTTCCGATGACGACTTCCAGCTGGTGCAGAGCCGCAGAGCGAAGCGAAGAAACACCAGGACGTCCTCATCGCCAAGCATGCAAACAGTAAGACACACGCACAGGCCGGACGCCAATACCGTCATATTTGTGCCCTTGCTTCCCACCGTCAACATGAAGCTACTCAACAGGCAGTCTGAGTCGATGTCACTGGAAGCACTGGTGCCAAATGAAATATCAGACATTCGAGTCAACACCCGAAAAAATCTACTGGCGATTGATGTCCAGCATGCGGCTGCTCTGACCACTCTACGCAGGGTAACGGACATCGATGGCATTCAAGTGCGCTCTTACATCCATCTGGGGTCTGACGTAGTCAGTGGCGTTATCTACGACGTAGACGTCGCCATCCTTAATAACGACTTGCCGATTCTTATCAAGCCAGCCAATGATGAGGTCATTGTTGATGTTAAGCGGCTAGGCAGTTCACGCTGCGTGAAGATTGCATTCAAGGCTAAATATATACCCTCGCATGTTAAGGTGGGACACTTCAGACATGCAGTGCGGCCTTTCATTGCGAAACCTCTTCAGTGCCGCAAATGCATGAGACTGGGACACGTGAGCAGCGTCTGCGAAAATCAGGCAGCATGCCCGCGTTGCGCCGAGCCTCACGCTGCAGATAAATGTGGCGTGACTGTAATGAAGTGTTCAAACTGCGGAGGGTCACACGAAGCTTCCTCGAGGAAATGCCCGCATATTAAGAAGGAAATGGCTCTCTTGAAAGAGATGGAGAGAGATCGTTCATCTCATCGCGAAGCCGCCGAAAAAGTGAGGAAGCGGCGTTCCCGTCGCCGGCGCTCCTCAAGGAAGGCTGTTGTCTCTGCGACGCGCATGCCACTTCCTACAACACCACCTCCTCCTCTGCCGCCCAGGCCAAACACTGTCGAAAGGACCGCGAAGAACAAGGCAACTGAGAAGACCACATCTGCAGAATCTTGGCCGGCTCTACCGAAACGACAGCATGCACCAACAGAATCACAGCAAAATTTTGGTGGACAATCCCCGACGTCTACTGTCAGTGATTTGTGCGACCAAGACAAGCAGGTGGCTGATATGCTGTCGATAACTAATACAATGCGCATCATACTGAACAAGCTACAAACCCCAGCAGCTCATAGTGCTCTGCAAGTACTGGATGCACTAAATCCACTGCTTGCTAGCATCGTCTAAGCATCATGGCTCTACCAATAGTCCCCTTCCGCACTGAAGTTAAAAGTGCGTCGATCTTTCAGTGGAATGCTAGGGGTCTAAGGGCCCGCATAGCAGACCTTCGCCAATTTATTTTTACAAATCGCTTTCCCATACTGGTCATTTGTGAACCAAATTCATCAACTCCACTCAGACTGTCCGGTTACGAATCTTTTGTCTCGTCCACATGCGGTGCGAGCACGAAAGTGATCATCTACATCCGCACGGACTTTACATATGTCGCTAACGCGGTAGAGCCTCATGACTACAACCAATATGTCTGCCTGAATATCCAAAAGAAAGATGTGTCATTTACACTAATTGGAGCCTACATATCCCCAGCGGGTCACTTTGACGGCGAACGACTCCAGAAAATATTACTGATGAAGAATGGCCCCTGGGTTATCACAGGTGACTTCAAGGCGCATCACCAGCTATGGGGAAGCACTAAAATTGATTCCAAAGGCAGGAGTCTCGCCTCCTTTGCTGCCGACCATGATTTGTGCTGTGTGAATGAAGGCAGCCCTACGTTTTTGCGAGGCACCACCTATAGTAGCTGCTTGGAATTAACTTTGGTTTCACGGTGCTTTGCCTCGAGCGTCCACTGGTTTACGGACATTGAAACACATGGAAATGACCACATTCCAACATGCATAAAGATTAGAGGAGTTGAGCAACGTGCCTCTACTGTCTTGCGTACAGTTGATTGGACAAAGTTCAAGAAGGATATGGATGACGCATGTCGGGAAGGCCTTCCACACACTATCCAAGATGCAATCGCAGAGACATTGAAAACACCTATCTGCTCGCTCACAAGGTCAGCAAGGCGAAGAGACTTGGATATGGAACTGGAGAGGCTTCGTGCGGCACGCCGACAGGCGGAGAGGAGGTATCGGCGCACGAAGTGCGCCTTGGATCTGAAGGCTTCACGAAGCATACAAAAGAAAGTCCAGCGTCGTATGAATAAACTGGAAGACAAGCGATGGAAAACTTTCTGTCTGTCGCTTGATCCCCGAAAATCACTCTCGCACATATGGAGAACTGTTAGGAGACTTCGCTCATCTCCGCATCAAAGGAAGCCCTTTGCTGCTCTGGCCCTATACCAACTCCACTCGGAACTTCAAGTGGCTGAAGATTTCTGTGCACGGGTTGCTGGGTCCGTGGACGGCATTACTGACGCAGCATTGAATGACATCCCTGAGGCACGTGTACCAGAAATGAACGTGCTCTTTTCACTCGAAGAGCTCAATGCTGCGTTGGCGACCTGCAGGCGTTCGTCGTCACCAGGACCTGATGGCATCACGTATGCTGCCCTATGCCACCTTGGACATAACGCACGTGATGAGCTGCTCAGCTACTACAGTGAGTCTTGGCAGAACGGCGCCGTTCCTAGACAATGGAAATCGAGCCGCTTGATCCCGATTCTGAAACCTGGAAAGTCTCCGCTTGATCTCTCATCATACCATCCGATTGCGCTTTCGAGCTGCGTCGGTAAAGTGATGGAAATAATGATTCTTGCTCGCTTGGAATGGTACCTAGAGCGATTCAACATTTATCCGGACGCCATGACGGGCTTTCGTCGAGGTCGCTCGTCCATTGACAACGTCATTGACATCGTAACCTGGGTCCAAAATTAAAAAAGCCTCAAGCACCTATCAGTGGCACTTTTCCTAGATATAAAAGGAGCATACGACAACGTCGCCCATTAGGCCATACTGAAGTCACTTGAGGCTGTTGGAGTTGGTGGCCGGATGTATCAATGGATTCGGAACTATTTGACTGAGAGGTGCTTTTTTTAGACTGAAGGCGGCCCAACTTCGGAACATTACATCTGGCGTGGTGTGCCGCAGGCTGGAGTGTTGAGCCCCATTCTGTTCAATTTCGTCTTGGTAGGACTAGCGGAGTACCTACCGCGGTCAGTTCACGTCTCAATATACGCCGACAACATTTTCATCTGGGCTTCTGCAGTGACTCGCCCTCAGGTACGAGCCAGGCTTCAGCGGGCGGCGACCATGACGGCGTCTTATCTACGAGAACAAGGCCTCAGCGTGTCTACTGAAAAGTGCGCATTGGTTGGCTTAACGCGCAAACAATTGTCATCGTATCCTGTTTCAATAAATGGTCAAGCTGTATCCTATGCTAAGACGCATCGCTTTCTGGGCGTAATCATTGACCGCGACCTCTCGTGTCGCCCTCACTGCGTCTATCTAAAGAAGAAATTAGTTGCCATTGCTCAGGTCTTTAAATTTCTCTGCGGAAAAAACTGGGGTACATCAGTCCATTCTATGATGCAGCTCTACAGGGTACTGTTTCTCGGACTCCTACATTACAGTCTACCAGTGTTGTCAAATGCATGAGAACTTTCGCGCCTTGGAGAGCATACAAGGTCAAGCCCTACGCACGTGTTTAGGGCTGCCTCGGTGCACTTCAACAGCAGCAACAATTGCCATCGCTGGGGACGATATGATCCAGACACACGTAGCTGTCGACTCTCTCAGAGCGCACATTCGCCATCTTTCAAGGACCCCGACCATCATTTGGCCTCCCTACCAGCCGATAGACCTCAAGCGACCTTTTCAAGAGTGATTAACGCTCATCAAGAGTGCATACCGTCATCTTTTACACCGGCGACGAAGCCTTCATCTCCCCTGTGGTGCCTACAACAGCCTCAAGTGAACGTTGCTATTCCTGGAATTACAAAAAAGTCCAATCATCCATCGCCGGCTCTGAAGCAACTTACGCTCCTATTACTGCACCAGATGCATCATGACCGCATACATATATATACCGATGGTTCGACCTCACGTGCCAGCTCAATTGCCGCATTCGTCGTTCCAGCCAAGAAAGTTACAGTTAAATTCAAATTGTCGCAAGCGACTACATCGACATCGGCAGAACTTGCAGCTCTCTATGCCGCTTTGATGTACGTCACCGAAGAGCCAACAGAGAAATGGGTCGTATTTTGTGACTCTAAGGCAGCCCTTCACAGCATCAAGTCTGCATTACGCCACAGAACATACGAGCAGATGATATCTGACATCAGGGAAGTGCACCACCATGCTCTGGAAAGAGGGCACACCATTATATTTCAATGGATTTCAGCTCACTGTGACATCGTCGGCAACAACCTAGCGGACAAGGCTGCCCGGTATGCCCACGAAGTTACCCAGACGCGTTCAATACCTTTGGCGAGGTCGCACGCTGCCAAGGTACTTCGCCTACATGCACGCAAAAAGTCGCAAGATCTCTGGAGTTCAGGTGCCTTCAACTCCCGATTATATAACCTGGACCCCAGGCTACGGCTACAACTGCCATCTAGCCTTTCCCGCGGTGAAGCAACCTTGCTGTACCGCTTGTGGCTGGGAGTAGCGTTCACAAACTCATACTCCAATCGTTTGGGAATGACCGAGAGCCCGATGTGCGATTCCTGTGGGTGCGAGGAGACCATCGAGCACCTATTGTGTACCTGCCCCCGCTACTATGTACAACGCCTCTCTCTGCGGGAAACTTTGCACCGACTGGACTTAAGACCGTTCACCGAGTCAAAGATACTCTGCCCGTGGCCACACCCATCACTGGCACGAAAAGCGAATCGTGCATCAGTGCAATACTTGAGGTGCACCGGTTTAAGACACCGTTTATAGTGTCCCTGTGCATAGCGTCCCGCCCACACGCACTCAGTGCTCACTCTCTCCCCTTTTTTCCTCTTTCTATTCCCATTTCCCCCACCCCCAGTGTAGGGTAGCAAACCGGATGCTCTTCTGATTGACCTCCCTTCCTTTCATGTCCTGGCTTTCTCTCTCTCTCTCTCTTTCTTGCTATGATACTATAAATTGTAGTCAGCACAGACATCTACTCAACACCAAGTTACTGTGTTCGATTAACAAGTTAACACTTCCACAACAACAATATGCCGATGCACAGCATGTGATCTTGCAATAAATACACTCTGTAAAGGTGAGCGACTGGGCCTACAATAACAAACTTTGTAGTAGCACTGCAAAAAGTGCTGCCATGCGTATCAGCCACAACAAAACTGTTGCACGTCCACCCTACACCTATGGAGGCACCTCTATAAAGACGGTTCGGGCCCTTCCCATTCTGGGTGTAACATTTAGCTCCTTTCTCAACTTTTCCGCATGTCAACAGCACTATACCCAAGCATCGGCCCATTCTCGGGTTTGTGTCCCGTGTCTCCCTTCCCTGATGACGTAAGGTGTTCTGAGCATTCTACGCTTCTGTCATTCTGTCACGACTTGAGTACTGCTCATCAGTATAGTTCCCGTACGAAACTCGCGATGCTATCAAACTTAAGCTTGTCCGGCGCCGGACAACACACACCCTCTACTCCCGTCTTTTGGGTTGTCGCAAGCTCATTCCAGCCTACGAGGGATGCCTCAAACCCCTCAAGTAGTACACCCTGCAATACCAGCGCGACATTGCACTAGTCTATACTGCTGGGTGCTTGAAGGCTCTCTCAACAGCACTAATCTTTCTTCAGTTTGTCTGAACAAGTGGTCAGCATAGCCTGAGCCCTCATCGCGCCTCTATGACCCGACACAACAACTCCATGATTATATCTGGCATACAGAACTTTCTCTCCACCCCTTTTGGCCATTTGGATTCTCCTTCCTTGGAACCAGACTGAGTTGGCACTCCTGCGTGTTGTGCACCCGTCGAATGTGCGCGTGTGTGCCATGCTGTGTTATTGAGCAAGTGTGTGTGCGTGCCTGTGTGTGCACATGGAGGGGAAGGAGGTGTCTTCTGCATCCTGCAAAATCCTGCTCTAGATGGCTGGTTATGAGACGCTCTAATATACAGGCATCAGCCTCTTTTCTTTAGTCTAGAGTGCCAAGTCACCACTAAGATTATTATTATTATTATAATAATAATAATATTATTAATAATAATAATAATAATTATTATTATTATTAGAATCATCACTATGATAACATTGATTGTGTTGAAGCCAGCGTGACACATAACTCAAAATATTTCTGGAGCTTTGTGCGCTCTCATTCTTCTAAAAAGATTGCCAACGATGTACATCGTCTTCACGAAAATAGTGGTATTGCCTCGAATACTGCTGATGCTCTTGTAGAACCTTTGTTTGCTATATTGTGTGAAATATGCTTCAAGTAACTTTCCTTCTCAGTCTGGCACAGTGTGTACACTATAAGTCAATGAAAACCTTGTTTTCAAGTGTATGAAGTGCCTTAAACCTTCCCTTTCTTGTGGTGTTGAAGGTATTTCTTCCGCAGAGCTGAACCCTTTGAGACGCTGTCTACACAACTGTGCACAGCAGGAGAGCGCATCAATAGCAAAAGCACTAATGAAAGTAAAGTATATAAAATGTGTTTCAAACATCTTGAAACACTTATTATTGGAAGTGTGCTGCAATTTTGAATAACGTGCAGAATGTTTTAGCAAAATGAGTGGGAAGGTAGACGGTTGGGTGTTTTACTCTGTGTCAGTATGTTGTATCTAGCGGGTTCACTTCTTTCACTTTCTTTTACGATGTCATGCACCAGACATAATTTTCAAGTGGCTGGATAAGTGGTTTTCAAGCTTTTCAAAACACAAAATAGTACTTGTTCTCATATTTCATGTTCCTGTAGTGAGTTTTCGCATGGAGTCGAAATTTTGTAAACTTGACAAAACTCGTTAAACAGTTGAAAATTCTTAATCTTTCTGCAGCTGTACGCTTTGTATGATTCTGAAGATGCAAGAGATGTGGTGAAAGCAACATTTCAATCAACGGGATAAAGTGGCGTCTGAAAGGGTTAAGACGTAAGGAAGCAGACTTGTTCCCTGTTCTCACAAGCATTTTCAATAGTTCCCTAAAGTCTAGTACGGTTTCTGCAGTCGGGAGGTAGCATAGACATTGCCCATGCGCAAATCAGGTGCTAGATGGGCAGTTACTAACTGCCGACCTATATCTATCCTCTGCAGTGCGTCAAAAGTGTTTGAATCGATATTGGATTCCTTGCTTTCTGTTAGTGCTAAGAGCATTTTAATAAATGAACATTAGGACATTGTGTGCCGACGACTTAAAACTATTTGAGACTATCAACATTGTTCACCACTGCATCGACTTCCAAAAAGACATTTTTTCCCTCTCAAACTGGTGCAGAAACAATAAGTACTCTTAAATGCTTCCAATACTATGGCATTAAGTTATATGCAGAAAACGCACCGTGTGAAATTTTGATACACCCTACGTGATGCTCCACTCCTTAGGGTCGATGAAATGAAAAATCTGGGTGTGTACTTCGGCAAAATGCTAAGCTTCTCGTCACATAGATAGTTACACAACATGACCTTCTCGCTCTTGGAATTGCATGCCGTACACTGCATGATTTCCACTCACCTGTTGTTTTTCTGAAATTCAGCTGTGTGCCTCCAACTACTAGAGTACGCCTCTGTAGGAGAGGTGCAACGAGTAAATTTAATTCTGACCTCATTAAACGCACCCAGAATAAATTGATATCTATCTCAAAGCATCACTTTTGCCATTCTGACGACCACAGTTGAGCCTTCTCAAATATACTTGAACTCGTACTCTAGATTCAAGACTTAATTATTCACACCTTTTGTTTCTTTATAAGGGGGTCCATGACATTATACATTCCCTAAAGCTTCTTCATAATGATGCACTTCTTGATCAGGTAGCATTCCACATTCGTTGCCGGGCCTTGTTGAAACATTGTGCTATATAAGGCTCAACACCGAAACATACTTCAGAGTTCATTTCCTGTGTTTTGTGTATCTGTAGATAATCACGTAGGAATAACTCCCTTTTACTTTTCGTCGTTTCCTTTTTCCCTATTTGTTTGTCTATCTTGAATTTTTTTGTCTACCACATTCATGTTTTCTGTACATTTTGTCTCGCATAGCGCTCGTTAAGTGCACCAGTGCAAAGGCTCTCTAGCAGTTGCTGCGCACTACAATAAACATTTGAATGATTGATTATTATCGTAGTATAAATCGTGCTTTTTAAGCATGTACTAGTATACTATTTCAGTGTAGTAGCTTTTGTGCAATTCAAAAAAAGATCAATAATATGCTATGTGCCTCATGATTTGCATTGTGCTATTGATTTCTTCCGAGTTTTAATAATGGCTGGCTACTGTATCCAGTGTTGTGCAAAAAATAATGTGCCACAGCAATTATTGCGTGCCTCGCAGAACAGATTGAATATATCTTTCTCAGTCAAAACATCATAGCGGGCTGAAAACAATAAACTGCAATTTTTTTTGTGGTTACGAAGTGTATATATTGTGAAATCAACCTGTTTATATTTTTCTTATATTATGCAAATGAGCTGCTCCCATACATTCGAATAAGTGCTTCAATAGTACGACTTGGCAAAGGGCAACGAAAGACCCCTATTGAAACCCTCCAATTTTCAAGCTTGTATTATCTGACGGTATGTCACTTTATTAATGTAAAGAAAGACAAACTTGACATGTGAAAACCAGTTGCGATAGAACATGGCCCTTACACTGTGGAAATGTTTTGTAGCAATACACTCAATGTGAAGGCCTCCAGATGCCGTGTTGATGCATCAAAACAACCTAGAGTAATAGAGGTGCTCCATGGGCTAGATTTGACAGAATAAAAAATGGGGGGAGACAAGCTACGAATTACATAAAATTTCGCTATTCCAGGTTTGTTTTGTGAGTGCTGCAGGTGTTTCAGCTCTTTTTTTGCTGATTTTCTCAGAACCCACTATTTCACGTTTCTTTCATGCACCAACAATCCTAATTATATTGACACGGATGCTTTATCTGTATCCGGTGACCGTATTTCACCGGCTAAGAAATGTTAAACGTTATCGCTCGGTGCAGGATGCGCCTGAACGTATCGGAAGTTTCGCGAATGTTATCGATGGTTCTGTCTGTTGTCGACGAACCTTCTTAATCTGATTGCATACGCGACACAAATTGTACAGTAGTTTCTTGAACACGCGCGGGCACCAGCGAATACGCTGTAACTTTCGACGACTGATGTATGCAAACCGACACGATTGACCCGCAGATGAGATTTTCGACGATTGCCGACAATGCTCGCCGCTATCGTTGCGATTGAGTCTGCACTATTTTTTACCGTCACTACTACGTGGCAATATTTCCAACACAGATTTTTTTCAGTGATACATTGCACGCCTAATTCTTACATAGTTGGCTGTGCAGTGAGCTACCGAAAAATTAAATGGTACAACAGTTTTGATATGATATGTCATCGTAGTGCAGGTGTTTGCAAAGCGATCTTGCAGACAGACGACGCGCGAGCGCTGATGTCGATATATTGTGCATTATTGTTACTTCAAAAACAAAAACAAACTGTTGCGGCAGGCGTATATTCATTATCCAAACGTGTTTTTTATATCTAAAAGCGCATACAGATCACTAACTTATTGTTTCAAGCTTAGTTTAGAACAGGCTGTTGTAGGCCGGACTTCGACGGATGAAGACAAAATAGTCCAGCAACAGTGCGCTGCAGCCGAGAAGCGAGTTTTGGCGCGCGTCAGATCTTCTGTCCAGTGGTTGCGTGCCCTTTTCCTTCCTTCGACCAACGCGAAGCGAAGCGTTCGCTTGTCGGCGCGCGCCGAAGCTTGCCGACGCGTGCCAGTGGTTGGGGCATTAGGATGATAAGTCATTTCCAGGCGACGAACCACTACGCTTTATCAAGAACACTGATAACGCCGGCGGGACAAGCATTGTGGCAAAGTTCAATGCGCAGGGATAGCTTTTATTTATTTTGTTTTCCTTTTGTTGACATCAACCCGCGTCACCGCGGGAAGTTTGAAGTTTGAAATGTTTAAGGTCACTACGCCACGTGGTGGCACTCACGCGAACTAACACCTCGCGTCCAGAAAAGCTGGATATGTCCGCGTATTGCGTCAGGGGTAAAATTAGGTGTTGTGTTACAGCGACAATTTTTGCATCGCGTCCTAAGTGCGGACTCGCCCGACTCTTTAGAGCAAAATACCCGAGACACTGGAGCACGTGTACTTCTTGCTTGCGCCCACTACGGACGTGAAGAGCACGCATCAATCTCTTTGTTAGCGCCAATTAACAAGATGCGGTTAAGAAAATGAGCGTTATTGGGCCATCAACTCGACATATCAATGAAGCGCGGCATCAAAGCTATTTTAAAATATTTAGTTAACACAGAAGTATTTAGAAGGCTGTGAACACTCGAGTCCTTAAAAAATTATGGGGTTTTACGTGCCAAAACCACTTTCTGATTATGAGGCACGCCGTAGTGGAGGACTCCGGAAATTTCGACCACATGGGGTTCTTTAACGTGCACCTAAATCTAAGCACACGGGTGTTTTCTCATTTCGCCCCCATCCAAATGCGGCCGCCATGGCCGGGATTCGATACCGCGACCACGTGCTCAGCAGCCCAACACCATAGCCACTGAGCAACCACGGCGGGTTTCGAGTCCTTAGAAAACAAACGTGTGGATAATCGCATCCTACTGACTGGCATATGCATATTTCTGCTAAGTCCCCCTTTTTTTCTCATCTACCCGTTCTCCCTGAGTACACTATAGCCAACGCCTCCTAGATGGCAGGCCTGTGCACTTCGATCCGTGACATCATGCTACCTCAGTCGACAGCCATAGAATCTAACAGGGATGTTCCCAAGTAAGCCGCGGCGATTTTGAAGTCCCTGCGGTCGTCACGCCGGGCTTGGCAATGTAAATTTCGGTCCAAATTGCATAACGTCCAGAGAGCGGTGCATGGGCCCGCTATCTAGGAGGCCTTGGTATAGCACACTGGAGTACTCTGCGTTATTTTAATTTGCTTTCCTCTTTTTCTCTCTTACTCAATAAAGTTTCGCGTCACATATATTCCATCATTGAGATTGGATCTGGACGACTACCTACGACAAGAAGAACAAAGAGGCGTAATCTTTCAGTGCAGCTTATCAGCATTGTCGAGTTTTTGTACAGAAAAACATGCCTGATGTTTTCTTGCAATTATTTTTCGGCTGTACGAATGAACAGGAACAGGTTCGAACTGGTTTGAATCGTCATTTTTACGCGCCGGAGTTCAAGAGGAACTGAACCGTTTTCAGTGAGCCAAAACGAGAACCGGAACGAAAGATTTCTGTTCTACACTCTGGTGCCACATGCCCATCGACCCAGTTGGCGTCAAAAAGGGTCATTGCAGAGCGCCACGTGTCCAGTGTAACATACCGAACGACTGAAGTTGGTCCGATGGATGGTTTCGAAACTGGTTGCCTCAGCAGAGCAGCCCGATGCTCTACCCATTCGATAACGGACTACCCTATAACCAAAGTTAGCGAGAAAGCGGTCATTTCAGGGCATATTGAAAACTGCTTTACCTACCCAACGAATACTAATGACAAGGAAACCATGGCGCAAGTTCTATAACATGTCTAGGAACCATGAAAGCGCAAGGCTTTCGAGGGGTTTGAGCGGATGTTGTTGCCTGACGCTGATCCCGGGCGTTTATTGCTGCACAGCACTTCGGTTCTCTTTTAGCGCCTTCGCTTTTTCAGCGGTCCACCTAGGCATCTCTTGTGGTCTCGTCTTACGACCACTCAAAATTATACAAGGTCGCCTGCAAACACTTTCATGTGAAGACGCTGTTAGGTGTCATTGAATTTCTACCTTAAGCAATAATAGAATACATAGGGCCCGGACAATATTTTCTTGTAGAAATGACCCCTAAGCTTGACAAGTATTGTCTCTGTCACTACTACGCGCTAGTAGTTGTGGAGACGCATTCCATGTGGAAACACACAGCAGTTCGCAGTAGAACGCAGCACAACAGTTTCTAAAACCGTTGCAAAAGCAGCGTGTCTAGTCAGCTAATGTAACCAGCTCAAGAGTGGACATGGGACACTAGTAAGGCGACAAGGACAAGCGCTGACTTCCAATTGGCGTTTATTACAAAAAGGCATGCATATATAATCTCGTGGACTTGATCACACTCAGATAGAATTGAGCAAGTCTACATGCTCACCGCAAATGAACAAGACCGCGCGAAGCCCGAGCCAAGGCCTATGGCGGCCTCCCGCGTATAGCCCCCAAGTAAGCAAATTCTTTAACAGTCAGCGCTATGGACGGTTTGCTAACGCAGTTACCTTCTGCGATAGCTGCTGCCTCAATGGTGAGTCTTTCATTTCCATGTGCATTTCTTGCTACTATTCCTGTTTTTCTTGAAAGTGTGGGCGACATTTGCATTCGGAGCAATGTATTCCGACGAATACAGTGCTTATAGATGCAACTTAGAGATGCAAGAAATCTGTAGTTTTTGCAGTACGTCCACCGATATGGTTCTGAGCATGCTGTATACCGAGGCAAGCCCAATTCGCGTCTCATATTAATCTTCTTTAGTGTGTGTTACACTAAAGCTGGGCGCACGCTGAACATGACAAACAGTAATTCAGCAAGTACAAGGGATGTCAGCTGTGACACCTGCTTTCTCACTTTCACATGCGTAGTACACCATGCGCTGCACTGCTTGATACATTGGGCATTCAATATTGCAAGGTGGACGGCTGCATCATAGGCACGAACAGTCGTACTTGGCTGCGACTACTTTTACGTGTTTGCTGCACATAGGGACTAGTAATTAAGAAGAAGTAAGAGAAAGGCTCCGTCACAGACACTAACTTCAACATTGTCAGTGACCAGTCGTTCAAATGTATGATTACTAATGTCCTCATGACCTATAAAAGCTTGACGCTCTGAACGCACCTGTAACACAAAACAAGCGAACAGTGCCTCGGAGAGGCGGACCAGGAGCCGTCCAGTTCGGCGTTCACCGATGAAAGACAGTCCCACGGCGATGACGCTCAACAGCCAAGCACACGCCAGCGCGGACATGTGCAAGGCGTTCAGGTGGGACAAGTTTGAGGCCAAGTGCAACGTAGGTGTCCTGCGTTATGAAATGTGTTTGCAAAACAGTTAATCTGCATTTTGCTTTCAATTTGCCTTGTTATCTTTGAGGGGGACACAAAAAAATATATTACTTGAGCAGTACTTGTAAATTGCCCTTCTTCAATACCAAAGGAGCCACTCTTATCATAAGAGGCTTGGTAAGCCCGAACATATGCAATACGAAAAAAGTGTTGGCTGCATTCAGTTTGCATACCCGCACCACCTCAACGCGACGTAACAGATTTGACAGCTTCTCCTCAGGACTGTTTATTATTTTTTCGGTAAATATCAAAGGCATTGTATGGTAACTGACCCCAATACTGCTGCTAGCAAGTTCCAATACCTTTTATTGAGCTGAATCCGTCAAAAAATGAATAGGTTTTGAAATTTGTGACCTCGCAGTGATGCATCGCTGCTAGGGCTTAGGCGCCAACGTAAAAAACGAACTTTTCTGTTAATGTTTTACTCCACTAATCAACTTAGTACAATGAGAACAACAAAAGAAAATAGGAAATAGGAAAGAATGGCTCCTCATATTAAATTGATATAGTATTTTTCTTTAGTGCCTCTTTAAATACGAAAATGAAAAGTACGTCCTTTGCGCCAACATTAGTTCACTCCTGCAACAAAGAGTACATTTCTAGTATGATTAGCATCGGCAATTAACTGTTAGATAAGGCTTTCACAATCTCCGTATTTTCCTTCAGCATATGCCGAAATCTGGGGCCCTATAACGTAAAACTATTCCAATATGTTTCTATTCCAAACTCCTGACGTCAAATTTGCGCAACCACCAACGCAAGCACCGTGCGGTCACCCGCAGGGTTGTCTGAACCGACCAATCAAACACTCTCCTTGTTCATAGGAGGTCACTTTTGTTTGCTTGAAAAACGAATAACATTGACTACACTGAGCGGCTTGTCGTATCTAATTGGCTGAGAAGAGGCGAGGAAAACGCTCAAGTGGAGAGGGATTCGATGGGGCCGAGCCGCTCCACTGAAAGTCGATAACCGGATGAAGAGGGTGGCGCCGGCGTCTACGCCGGCGGCACGCAACGGAAGCTCAAGAACTACGCTAAAACGGACCGTCAGCAAAGAAGAGTTGGCAGAATGAGGGAGTAAACGTGCCGAAAGTGCTCGAAAACGTTACACGGCCACGCAAGAAGTTTTATTATACGCAAATATACCCATGCTCTCCGGCAGGTGCGAGTAGCCAGTGTCTGAGCGATCGGCGGCAGCCATCTTTTATTCTTTTCGGAACGGGGTAGCCTGCGGCTATTCCGAAAAAAATTCAGTTTTGTTCGGCATATTAATGCAACTTTATCGCGTACACGTCATTTTGACGCGGTGAGTTCTTGCGGTTTTGTGACGTCGCGTGACAGGCAGATGAAGTGGGTGCAGCCCGAAAACTTTTTACCAATAGCCGATGGCTAATGGCGAAAAGGGGTCGAATCAGAAACAGTTGTTTTTGTTTTTTCTGTCAAATAATGCATAATCAGTGTATACACATCATATCAGATGGGGGAGGTATCGCGGTTTTCGTGACGTCGCGTGACAGACAGGTGAAGTGGGGGTGGTTGAAAAAAGTTTTTGACCAATCGTGGAGGGCTGATAGCAGAATTGGAATAGAAAAGTTTGGAATAGTTTTACGTTGTAGCGCCCCTGCTTACTATATGTTTTAGGGTGCCTTACTAAATATAAATTGAAAAGAAAATCAGCAGTATAGAAAGTAGTAAGTATCGTATTACATAAAAATAGAGAGCTTACCATATAATATGCAACCACTCTTTGGCGCTGTAATTTTCTAACCTCTTGCCCTGTAGCCGTTTAGAGCCTTGTATAATGATTTCTAACCATAGTAGTGAATAGTATGGTTTCCTTAAAATAATTAAAGAGTTCTACTCGGTGATAAAAATTTGAATCTGTTCCAATGAGGGATTAAGCTTTCCACTATGAGTGAGAAAGCACTGTCAACAAATACGCCTATATTTTTTACCGCAGCGCATATTGGTTGAAGGCTCATTTTCTCATACTGGCTTAAGATGTACTTCCTATAATACGCATTGTGTGTCATGTGCTGGACATGAATCATTGTGAAATTGAGGTGAACATTTTCTGTCCACGATTATCTGCAGTTATCTAACCGTCAAAAGACTGAACTGAAGTGACCACTGTGTGATGTACGTTTCCAGTAAAATGAATGATTTCAAACTAGCACGCTGTTTTACAAACGAATGATTTCTCAGCGCTAAGATATACCTTGTGTGCGTTTTGCCTGGAAATCTAATATGACCTACTGCGGCTTTGAAACCTTGCTACTAGAACGGTCACCCCCCTATTTGTTTTTAGACAATGATTTGCGCCATTGGTCACTTTATTGGTGCAATTTGATGTCCAAAAGCAAAGGAGGTGCTTTGCGAGGCGCCACACTTAGTGGCTTCGAATCCGGTGTCAGCTGGGATCTTTTAACATGCATGCAAAGCATGATATGCGCGCATCTTTGTTTTCCGCTCCCATCAACAAGCACTCACTGCGGCAGGGAATCGAACCCGTAACCTAGTGTTCAGTGGCATAACTTAACCGCCAACGAGCCACTGTGGCTGGCATTTTTAGGTTTAGGTGGTACTAAAAATCATCTATACTATAGAGATGACAGTAGTGCAGAACCCTGAACAAAAAATATTCTTTGTGGTGAAATATGCGTGTTTGACAACAAATGATTGACGATTTAGCACGATCCGATGCAGACAAAAAATAAAAGAAAACAACCAATTCCGACTTCGAAAAACCAACGTGACCACTCACTTTATCGGGTCTGCCCAGTTGCTCACCCACGATATGATCGAGGTGAAGCGGTTCAGCACCATCGTGATGCGAAGCCCCTCCACCTGGCTCCGCTCGTATATGTCCGCCTGCAGGGCAGGGTCCCAGTCTTCTGCGCCGCCAGTCAAAGAGCAAACAAATGCAATGAGGAATAAGTGTGAGCTGGTTGGGAGGACGCAACAAATTGTGAGCTACAATTCAGGCCCCCAAGGTGCAGCAGGGTACATCGACATCAAGTGCTTCCCTACGTGAACCTGATCAAAGAACATCAGTCATTCCACATTTGCACGCTTGAACGCTGTGATGCCCCAGCATCGGTTAAGGACACTTAGTGGTACTAAGCACATGAAAAGATACCCTTCGCTAATGTATGGCCATCTTGGAAACTAACAGATCAAAGACAGCGAAGCTGTATAAGGTAGTGCACAAATCTTTCAGAAGAGCTACGCCGTGGTTTGCCACTGCCTGAAGTCTGTTCAAGCCTTGGCAAGCTCTTGACTTTGTACTTTGTAATAACCGCTACGCATGAGCATTTTCGTATAATTCACTATATCCGAAGTTTATATAGATAGCTGTTTTTTTTTCTTTAAAGTACCACATATGAGGAGGCACTGGACGAACCTGTTCAAAATAAGTTTTCTTAACTTGATCTTAGCCGTAAGGTATAGATTCAATAACCACAAGGTCGTTATCGATTTCGGAACCTTCTAGCTGGTGAAAAGTGACGTAAGAAAAACTGGCTAAGATAAACCGCATATATAGGTCATTTATTTGAGTTAAATACTTGTAAAACAACTTCTAAAATATTATTTTTGATAACAAACTTTGAAAGGAAATTCAGGGCTCCCACGCAGGCTGCGTTGCTGGTTCTTTTCCTTACATTTATTTATTTATATTTATTTATTTATTTATTTATTTGTTTATTTCCGATACTGTTAATTGTTACCATACCACGGGCGCAGTGTACGCAATCTACAGAAAGAGAACAAAATTTTTATGCTGCATGGTACAGGAGCTAAAGATACCATAATAATTCCAAGTACAACAGTGCCACTTCCAGAATGATGACAAAACAAAAGACACGATTCAACGATAAGTGCTGACATTCTTAATGTCGCATCGCTTCGGCATCACTCAATATGTCGCGCTGATATTTCGTGATTCACACAGAACTAGCGGGCCCCACTCTTAGACGTTACTAAGCAGCATTGCGACGAATATAATAGCAATTCAAATTACACCCTCTTTTGTTAGTATGAGAGCATTATGCCTAACGTGTTCAATATTATCGAAATTACACAAACAGCGTAGTGACCTACGTAATATTACAGAAGGTAGAGAGACAATAGCGTATAAGTGAGCATGGTGGCAACTGCAGATGCATGACTATTAGGCAAGAAGAATGACAAGTATTATGGAGAGGTAATGAGGCTGCGTCAAGTGGAGTCATCTGTGTTTGATATTTCTAGAAGGTTGATACAGAATGAAAGTGGCAGAGAGGGATCTATTACTTAGAACCTTCCATTCTTTGACTGCTAGTTAGAAAACTTGGGCGTGCTCATGTTGAACGCTGTACGCGCTTAGTGTGAATGGAGGTTCATTTTATCAGATGTCCGATAGCAACAAATAAATGTACTTTACTCGGTCCATCTTAATAGTGTCATGGAATTACTGGTACTTCCAACATAGGTGAGCTTGTTTTGTCTGAATAGATAGCGTCTCAGGCTTCTACTCATTTCAATTAAACCCTGACTCAAAGTGCCATTTTCGACATCCCGCCGTTTTCTCCGACGCATGACGTAGGCACGCCGCGTATTAAACAGTATTGATTGCCCCGTTTTTCTTTTGTAACGTGACATAGGCGTGACGTCTTGCTTAAGCAACTGAACTGGAGGGAATGAGACTAACGTTCGTGACGAAGCAGTAAAAATGAAGGTGCAGTGGGTACGATTTTTCTCGGAAACGACGCTCGCCATCTTCGGCGACAAGCCGTCATCTGCTTCATTAACCAGGATGAGTGTATTTGGGAAACGCAATGAGTCATCTTGTATTAGCGCCAACTCGCTTCTTTTCTATGTTGCGACAGCAACCGACCAGAGGTGACGAGCGCACCTTGTAGGCCGCCTTATGGCAATCTCGTCAAGACCAGGTGCCTCAGCCCGACTCTGCTGGCTGAGAAGTGACTGAATATCACCTATAGCTATGCGCGCTCCACAGGTAGCCGCTTGGACGACGCAAGCGCCTGCGCTGCCATCTGTTTCACTTCGCTGCTCATTAGCACTGCGTGATGATAAAGTAGCGACACCGTCCTCAGGGCGCGCGATTTCTTCCTCAGTTCTCCGATTGTACACTGCCGCGGGTCGGCGCACTGCACACAGCCTGCTTTGATTGCGAAAGCAACTACTTAAGCTCTCCAGACGAATTTCCGCCGTAATCAGCATCGGCAACGCCGTGTTGTTGCGTGTAAAATGCTATAAGGTCGCGGCCGCGCATCATCTCCTGTAGGTGCGAGCGAAAAAGTGCGAGGGTGAGCGGAGAAGGATGGCGGCTTTATGCGGCGCTGTCTTCGCGCGCTCGCACCGTAAGAAGGTAGACAGGGTTCGTCTTCTAATGCGAACAAATAGGGTGAGGGGGAGAGGTGCCCGTGCTAGGAGGGGGGTGGAGGCGGCAAGTTTCTGTGCGTCTTCTACGCCGGCTGCGGCGGCTGAGCACGGCCGAGCTCGGCCTATCTTGGTGTTAAGCTGCGCTGGGTTCGAAGGCAGCCCCCCTCACCTATCTGATAGCTTCTTGTGCGCTGTGTTCTAGGGTGCGAAGTTCGCGTTGAAAAGGGACGAAGTACGAAGTGGAATTTGCCCGCCCCTGCTGCCTCTCTCTATCACGCCAGCTTTCCGAGAGCGAGTGCCCACGGTGCTGAAACATGTGTTCGTGTTTGCCTGTGCGTCAGAATATCCTTGGTAATTTAGTCAGTAAGCGAATTTTTACGAGAGCTTGTGCAGCTGATAAAACAACTAACCTTACTACGAGGAATTGTCTAATAATTTGCTATCGCAATGAATGCTTTGCCTGTTGGGCGAAACTGGGACTCCCTGGTGCATGCGGCCACCGAAAAATCACCGCGCGTGCTTCTTTCGACAGTTTAAGGCGTTATTGGGGAATTAATCACCTAAGGACACTGGTGCAACAATTGCTAATTTCCGACAGGTTGTGCTGACGAGCATTTTAAAGAACTTCTCCGAGATTAACTAGCCGAATTAGCCAGTGACATACTTAAGGAGCAAAGACCCAAAATTTTCTCTCTCGCATCCGCTCGTACTCGCGCCTGCGCAGAAACGTCGAGCACCGCGAGAAACGCCCCGCCCCGCTGTATTTAGTAGCAATTGTAAACATGCCTCCCTGAGCCATGGCCGCGTATTTTTGATTGCAACTGTACATTTCGCGCAATTTTCTTTAGCATGGCGCTCCAGGGAGCGCACAAATAAAGTGCCACGGGCCGCTGTGCTATTTATGCGTGTTTTCCTGTAGCCACAATCTCTATAGCAATGTTGCTCGGTAGGTGCCACAGAGCAGATGCACATAAAGCCAACTCGACAGAAAGTGTCGACATATTTGGACACTGGGTATGCCGTCTAGAAACACATGCCAAACGCTGCAGTTATTACGCGGTCGTATATAGATTTTCCCGAGCACAAACTAGCGATAATGATGAATGATTATTTTTGAAAAGTGGGGTGGAAAGCGGGACAGCACTAAGCTGCTGTGTTTGTTTATGCGGGGCGTGTCTTGTTGAAAAGATGGGAAATAAAGCCCTAAAATAGGGCAACCAAGTATTTTTTTTTAGTTTATGTAAGCTATAAAGTGTTAGACGTCCCGCGAGACTGTGACGTCTAAGGCGGATTAAGCCGCGATCATGAGCACGCCGTGATCCTTATTTTTGAAAGCAATTAAACAGATGATAGTAATTGTCCTCGTTCTTCAAGCACAAGAAGAAATTATCAGTGACCTGCACTAGAACCTCTGGCTCATGGCACAGTTTTTTTTACGCGCTACTTATGCATAACAATGAAAAAAATATGAGGAAATCAAAGACGAAGGAGACAGATGTGCAGATGACGAAGGAGACAGTGCAGCCCTGAAAAAGAAATGCACACAGAAACTCATCTGGTATTTGTCTAAGTACTCGTAAGCATTGCGCCACTTGCTCATCTCCGCGCAGCCCGGTGTCATTACCAACGTTATGAAACTTGATCCGACCAGTATAAATCTTTATCAACACTTATGGGTCACTGTCAAACTTATCCGACTATATCCGACACTTTAATGAAGCAGACGCGCCCCTGTATGTGTGCCGATTGAAGAAGAAGACGAAGGACCATGCGTGATTGCAAGTGAGGCCCGTGCTACGGACATCCCTTGCAGTGCCTTTCTATACCTAGCGTTCCATAGCGTTCTGAACGACAATAAACCTCTTCGCATTCGGTGGAGGTTGCTGATATCTTTCGCCTTGTCCTGGAGCTCCGCACTCGAACCCTGCCAACAAGATCGCCCTGCCCTATGCATGATCCTGCCACCTGGTTGCCTGCACCACCGGATGCGACTGCCGTTTGCTTCGGCGTGCCTCCTCAACGCAACCCACCCATTTTCAGTGGGACCGCCGAACGCGACGTGGAAGACTGGCTGTAATTGTATACACTCACATTGATGACATCAATCATCGTATATTTACACGTTCGTACACGAACGTGTAAGTGCCCATAACAAATAGGAGAAGCAGTCTAAGCTCACCCACGTGCCTTTATACCTCGCCGACATACCCAAACTTTGGTTCTTCAACCACGAATCCGACTTTACAAGCTGGTCAGCGTTTAAGACTATTTTTGACGAAGTGTTTGATCGCCCAGCTGTGCGTAAGCTACGCGCTCCACCGCGTCTACGGCTGCGCGCGCAGCAGCCTGGAGAGGCACTCCCAAGTGTCAGATATTCACCCTTTTCCTGGCATCACTCGAGTTCACCAGACAACATCGGATCACCGTCGTACCCAATTAAGGTGTGCAGAAGCGCGTCTAACACGTTCCCGGACCTGTCAGACAAGTAGGCGACCTCCACCTCGTGCGCCGCACGTCGAGCTATTGTCCCCCTGCTTGACTCTTCCCGAAAGTACAACGGGAGCCTGGCATGGTTCCAGGTAATCTTGGTCCCGAGTGAAGCTCTTTTGCAGCTCTGAAAGGTCACTCGAAAACAACTCGTCTCCTCCCACTGAGCGCTTGCAAACCATGAGGTAAGCCATGGCAAGTCACCCCTCGGACAATGGAGCTCTTGGAGCGACCCCATGAACCGATTGTGACGGCACTTGCAGGCCAGGAGGCAACACCGGTGGCAAGTCATCCCTCGGACAGTGGAGCCCTTGGAGCGACCCCCTGAGCTGAATGTGACGCCACTTGCACGGGCGCCTACCTTTGGAGGAAAATGACGACACCTGAGCGGGCTCAACGATTGGCCGAAAATGACGTGACCCCGAGACACCGAAGAGGGTAAAAGCGAGAGACAGGGATCAGAGAGAAGCTTCCCTTCATTCATTCATTTCTTTCGTGCTTCTTGCCACGGGCCGCAGTTTCCGATTTGCTGCCGGCCATCAATGACTTTATGACTATTAATTGCTTTGTCTTATTACTGTAAATAAGGTAAATAAACCTTCAGTTTCATCTGAATATCTTCCTCAACGTTGGCCAACTACCGCACTCAACGGCAAGATCCAATAACTGGCGGCAGCGATAAGGATGAACCTTCGTCCAAAGAAGTCCTGAGGAACTGGGAACAGCAAAGAAGAAAGAGCCTTCAACCCAGGGAGTCCCGAGGAACCGGGAACGGCGGACGGATGAACCAGATGGCGTGGTGCTGCGTCCGTAAGTGAGCGCGTGGTTTTTTCCTTTTTATTCGCCAGACTTCAAATTTCGCGTGTTTATTCTGATAGTTCTAGGAATCGGGAATTTGTTGCATATTGTGTGTTTGCACAAATTATTTAAGGAAACCAGTTCTAACGACCAGTAGGGGCAGCGGCCATGGATCTTAGCAGGTTGACGAGGTCAGACTTGTTGTGCGACCCGTTGGGAGTTGAGGCGGACGAACAGATGAAAAAGCCAGCTGTCATAAACGCAATTCAAGATAGTGGCCATGATGATGAAAACATTAAGAGTGCTTGGGAGGTTATGCAAGAAACACAGGAGCGTGAGCGCAAAGAAAGTGAGAATGAGCAGGAGCGAGAACGGAAAAAGCACGAGAAACAGATGTCAGCATTGAAAAAACGGATACAAGATTTGCGGTAGAGAAACGCGCAAAGACAACGGCTGCCTGAAAATTCTGTTGGTAGTACAGAGCAAAAAAAGGAAGAAGTATGTAGCGGTTTTTCGCCAAAAGCCGACGAGAGGAGTAGTACCTGTGAGATCAGCAGCACATTCACAGGTGTACGGAAAGGGCTAGCTGCTAACGATGCTTTAGTGGCGACAGAGGCCGTTAAAGCCCGCAGTGAGAGCGACAAGGTGATTTGCCGACAGATCACTGTAGAGACAGCTAGGCCTGCTATGACTCAATTAGTGAAGTCACCGCGCGTGGGCGTCGCATGCAATGTCAACGAGGTCGTTTACGAAGTACAGAGCGGGACCCGACAGACATGAGCATCCATGTCGAGTCAGATCTGCGTGCCGAAGTGCAGTGCTAGCTGGACGATGTAGTTGAGGGCAGTTCGCAGGATTCCGTGCTGCGTAGCATAAGGGAAGAGAACTGCATTGTTCAGGGATCGGTTCAGGTATTCGCCAGTGTAGGTAGCCAAGAGAACGATGATTTAGTTATAAATAATTCGGACTGTGAGGGTGAGATAGCGATCGAGACCGACGAGCTGTGTGCCGGTGCACAGCGTGAGCTGGGCAATGCAGTAGAGGGCAATTCGCAAAGTGCGAGTTGCATAGCTCGAGTAAAGACTGCTGCATTGTTCCACAATCGGTTGAGCTGTCCACCAGTCGATGCGAGAGCAAGTTCATTTAAATGAAAATCACTCAAACTGTGCGGGTAGGAGAGCGATCCGAGCCGACGATATGTGTACCGGCCAGCTTTAGGCGCGAGAAGGCGGTATGAAAGGGAGTTCGAGGAAAAAGCGCCGTAGAAAGAAGCGCGTTAAAGATCGGAATGTGTAGAATAATGTAGCGCAGCCAAAGACGGCGACAGACGCAAAAAGGCAGGGCGCGAAGAAAAGAAAGGTGCGGTCGTCGTTGACGACTTGCTCATATCAAGCACGTTCGAGCCACCGGTCAAAAAGTGACCGAATAGCATGTTCTGCGCGGACGCGGACAAAGGGCACGGGGCAGTTATGTTCCTCGTCGTTCCGTCGTTCTTTTCAAAGTGAAGCATGTAGGGCGAAGGAGTGTAAGGTTGCCAGATCAGACGAGGTGGTATGGAGTCGAGACACGGTCAATCGAGTTCATGATGAAAGCCTGGCGCCAGGATGCAAATTGGCAAGACACTGCAACGTCTTGAAGGAACTGATAGGGTGTCGGTCCTTTTGTTATTCCTGGGTAGCCAGAATAGCTTTCGAACAGCGACCACCTCGAGTACGGTTGAAATGTATGAGTCCGTCGTAAAGGTTTGGAACGGGAGACGAAGACAACTTCCGTAAAAGTGAAACGTTTTGTTTTGTTTTCTTTTTTGAGTATCGGAAAATTTTTGCGATTTCAGACTAGTTTCTGTCAATATGTAAGCTACCAGCTTTATTTATGTTTTCGTTTGAGAAGCTCCGAGATTTAAGAGATGCGTTTTATGTAAACCTTTAGTTTCGCGCGGTGTAAATAATGTGTAGATTGGCATCTTTTATTTTGAGTAAACTGAAGCGCCAAGGTTATCGGTGAGAGGCCTATGGTAACGCGCGTGTGCATTAGTTAACCTTCCTTGTTTTTAGAAGTGTTTTCGAAATTTCCAAGGTTAAGCGCATAGGTTTTCAGTAAGTGCATAATTTGCACTGAGAAGCGTTCTTATTTGCATTAGCACGCGTCCTGCGTGGACGCAAAGAAGCAGAATGTTTATGAATGGGTCGCTCGTGTGTGTTGAGGACGGCCGCGTTCTGACTTCTCTAGTAAGCGTGCGTGGAACCAGTTACTAGAAGACGCATTTTTTAAGAGTTCTGCGGAGTGCGTAATTTATGCATGTTTAGCTGTTTAAGTTACGTGTCCTGTATGGACTGGAGGAATAAACGTGAGTGGGCGTTTGAAATGGTTGCTTACGACGCAAATAAGCGTTCTGAATAGGAACCACAAGGCTAGCTCGATTGTGATTACATACCTGTGGAGCGGACCAGACCTTCAGTGGCACCAGTACGCGCGATAAGTACGCCACTGCGATAGGGTAGGAACAGGCTGTTCGTGAAGTTCGTCAAGGGCTGAAGAGCCTGCGCTTGCACGTGGTGCAGCGCAATGTTGTTTCGTTTGTTTTACGTACGTTCTCCAGAGCCTGGGATCTCGAAAATTCGTAACACGAGGCTCGTCACCAGTACACTACATGTTCTATCAGCGTTCCTCATGGCCAGCGAAATGAGTTCACCGGCCATTCCGAATTTCCGAGGCGAGGAGGAGCTGTTAGATACGGACCCTTTTCCGGGCATCACTTGAGTTCACCAGACCACATTGGATTGACGTCGCACCCAATTAAGTTGTGCAGAAGCGCGTCTAACACGTTCCCGGACCTGTCAGACAAGTTGGCGACTCCCACCTCGTGCGCTGCATGTCGACCTGTTGTCCCCCTGCTTGACTGTTCCCGAAAGCACAACGGGAGCCTGGCACGGTTCCAGGTAATCTTGGTCCCGAGCGAAGCTATTTTGCAGCTCTGAAAGGTCGCTCGAAAACAACCCGTCTCCTACCGCTGAGCGCTTGCAAACCAGGAGGCAACGCCGTGGCAAGTCTCCCCTCCGACAATGGAGCCCTGGGAGCGACCCCATGAGCCGATTGTGACGGCGCTTGCAGGCCAGGAGGCAACACCGGTGGAAAGTCATCCCTCGGACAGTGGAGCACTTGGAGCCACCCCCTGAGCCGAATGTGACGCCACTTGCACGGGCGCCTACCATTGGAGGAAAATGACAACACCTGAGCGGGCTCAACGATTAGCCGAAAATGACGTGAGCCCGAGACACCGAAGGTTTTTAACCCCTTCGGTGTCTTGGGAATCAGAAGGAAGCTTCTCTTCATTTATTCTTTTTTTCGTGCTTCTTGCCACGGGGCGCAGCGTCCGATTTGCGGCCGGCCATCAATGACTTGATGACTATTACTTACTTTGCCTTATTACTGTAAATGATGTGAATAAACCTTTAGTTTCATCTAAAATATTCCTCAACGCCGGCCAACTCCCGCACTCAACGGCCAGATCCAATACCCGCTACGTCGAGGATGTACTAGATTTATGCAAGCGGGTAAATCCCAGCATGTCAGACGTAGCTGGCCAAAAGCACAGCTAGTGTATGCGTCCACGTTAACCTCTGCCAGAGCTTTGACGAGCTGCGCCGCCAACTTTCCATCACCTGCCAGAAAATTCTGCACGCCGATTCCGTCTCGAGCACCGCGGTTTCTATCGACCAGACTAACTCGACCCTCTCGCAGCATATGACAGATTTTATTTGTGAAGAGGGGGCCAGGCAGCTCTCGCTGCTGCTTCAGAGAGACGCACCTACGGCAGCGTTGCCTTCAACGCTGCAGCAAGCCATCCCGGCTCCGATGTCTGAAACGCTTCCGGCAGCTCCTACCCCCCCCCCCCCCCCAATTCTGTGAGTGTGCCGCTGTCTTACACCGACTTTACCACACACGCTACGTCACTGCCACCGTCGTCACCGTCACTGTCGGTGTCGGCCACATGTGCCGACGCCGACAGCTTCCTTTTCATCGCTCATGCATCCGGCTTCATTACCAGTTGCCCGACCATCACCGCAGTTCTTTCGTCCCACCGAGACGTGTCGCACTCAAGACAACCGGCCTATCTGCTTCGCCTGTTGCATTGCTGGCTATGCGCGCACTTCTGTCGCCGGCGCGGCACAACTACGCATACCACCTTTGAAACCCACAGCTACGCACCACAATACGCCGCAACGCCTCCATTTTTACTGCGACGCCTTGACACTGATTGCCACGGCGATGCCCTACCCTCGTCGGCGTTCGATTTCGCCACTGCGTCGTTGAGCTCCACTGAAGTGGGAAACTTACTGGTCTAGTTCCTGAGGCAAGAACTGCAAATACAGCGACGTTCTCAAGACATCAATCTTCGCCGAAAAATGTCATTAACGTTTTTCTAGAGAGAGTACACGAAGTGGCGCTAGTCTATACCAGAGCAGCCGTTTCCGTCATCACGAGAACCTTTGTTGCAAACTACGAAAAGTGACTACAGCTCCCTATGGCCTGCTGCTCGCCACTGCCAGCGGGCAGCGAATTCAACCTTCAACTGCATGCACGGCCCGTGTCGTCATCAACGACGTTCTCTACATAATCGAGTGGTTCATGCTACCAAGGTGGGCTCACGACCTCATGCTTGGTTGGAATTTCCTGTCACGTCATCATGCAGTCATTGACTGTTCGAGTGCAGAAGTGTCACTTTTATCCCTTTGTGAATCACTGCTGACCGGCTCTCGTCACTTTGCCGACAAACTCACTGTTGATGCCGCCACAACCATACCCCCTGAGTTGTCGATGGCTGTTGTCCTGTCGTCTGACGCCGCATCTGACGCCAGTGTAGTGTTTCACGCTGTCCGATGTGTTTGCTCAGCGCAAGGGCATTGTTCTTCCATTTGCCATGCTCACTATAACAACTGATTAAACTGTGATGCTGGTCACTAACTACTACCAGTACCCGATCAGCCTACTGCGTGTAGAGAGCGTAGAACTTCCAGGTGGTCGACAACGCCGACGGTCTCGATGTTCCTACCGACTCCCTCCGTTACGTGGACGCCATCGCTTCGGTCGCAGGCTCGTCACCTTCAGTGGGTTTTGACAACACGATCGACCCTGCTATTTCCCCATCTCATCGCCGCCAACTTCTTGCTCGCCTTCACAAGTTTCTCTATTCTTCTGACGGTCATCAGAAGTCACTGGGCCGTGTCACCGGTGTTTCACACACCATCAACACCGGTTCCCACTCCCCGTGAGACAGAGCCCGTAGCGTGTCTCCGCCGAAGAGCGCTGAATCATCACGGAGCAAGTGGACGACATGCTCAAACGTAGAGTCATCCGTCCTTCTCTATGTCCTTGGTCTTCAACTGTCGTATTGGTAAGAAAAAAAGATGGCTTCATTCAATTTTGTGTCGACTACTGACGCCTAAAAAAGATAACGAGAAAAGACGTTTATCCACGGCCTCGGATCGATGACGCTTTCGATTGCGTCCAAGGCGCAGAATATGTCACTTCCTTGTATCTGCGCTCCGGGTGCTGGCAATTTCCAATGGCCGATCCTGACCGTCCGAAAACCGGATTCGTTGCACCCGATGGCCTCTAAGAGTTTAACGCCGTGCCCTTCGGGTTGTGCAACACGCTTCTACTTTTGAGCTTATGATCGGCATCAACCTTCGCGGCCACAAATGGAAGACCTGTTTATGTTGCCTCAACGACATGGCCGTCTTCTCAACAAATTTTCCGACACACCTCGCTCACCTGCATGACATTTTGACCTGTTTCGCGTCAGCCGGCCTACAGCTTACCCTCAAAAAGTGCCGTTTTGCTTCAAGCAGTCTAACCATCATGGGCCACGTTATCTCAAAAGATGGCGTCCTCACTGACCCAGACAAGCTCCGCGCCGCTGCAGACTTCCCAACGCCTACGTCTAAGAAAACCATCAGAAGTTTTCAGTTCAGTTCAGTTTATTGTCCTTAAAGACCCCCGGAGGGGGTATTACATAAGGGGTGGGTTTAACATGAGTTCCACATTTGGTACACTTCATACGTTATATTCAAAGTGATCAATCACACGCTGTAGGAATGAAGACAGGCAAGTGATGCTAACAATGTCAGCAGGAAGGCCGTTCCAGTCTTTAGCTGCTCGAGGAATGAATGAGGCGGAAAAATGAGTGGTTCGGGCACGCGGCCGTGCGACTTGCTGTGGATGACTGGTGCGGTGAGAGATGCGTGCTGCAGGAACGATGTATGGCGCATGATGAAGGGTACTGAAAAAGAACTTGTGATAGAGCTCAAGACTAGCAATGCGTCGGCGATTAGATAGTAATGTTAGTCCGGATTGTTTTTTAAGTGCGGAAATACTGACATCATATGAATATTGTGAGTGAATGAACCTAGTAGCGCGGTTCTGAACAGATTCAAGTGAGGTGATAAGATATGTTTGGTGCGGGCTCCAGATGGCAGATGCATATTCAAGTTTTGCCCGAACAAGGGACTTGTAGGCAAGCAGTTTTACGTTTTGAGGTGCCTGGCGGAGATTACGTTTTAAAAAACCTAGTGTTTTATTAGCAGACGATATGATGTTAGAAATATGTTTATGCCAGGACAGATCATTGCATACAGTGACACCTAGGTATTTATAGGACTCTGCTAGTTCGAGAGGCATGCTTCTAATTTGGTAGGGAAATACCAGGGGATTACTGCTACGAGTGAAAGACATAACTTTACATTTTTGTACATTAAGTTTCATTAACCAATCGTCACACCATGTTAGTATGTTGGTGAGGTCTTTCTGCAGGGCTGTTTGATTGCTGGTGTTACGTACAGTTCGATAAATGACACAGTCATCGGCGAACATTCGGATATTACAGGACACATGTGAAGGTAAGTCATTAATATATATTAAAAATAATAGAGGGCCAAGAACCGATCCTTGAGGGACGCCTGATGTTACTGGCACAGGGTTAGATAGGTGATTATTTATAATGACAGATTGGGAGCGGTTGCTAAGAAATTCAATGATCCAATTCAAAACATCAGGATGCAAATTAAGTCTTGTAAGTTTCAATATTAGACGTTGATGAGGTACTTTATCGAAGGCCTTAGAGAAATCCAGGAAAATTGCGTCAGTCTGTATGTTACTGTCAAGGTTAGTGTGAACATCGTGCAGGAAAATGGCCAGCTGTGTTTCACAGGAGAAACCTTTGCGGAATCCGTGCTGGGCGGGATGGAAAAAGTGATTCAAGTCAAGAAAATTCATGATAAGAGAGTAGATGACATGTTCCATGATTTTGCAGGGGACACTTGTTAGGGAGATGGGGCGGTAGTTAAGAGGCGAGTTTCTGTTACCTGATTTGTGAACTGGAACGACCTTCCCAATTTTCCAGTCATCTGGAATGGAACCTGAAGAAAGGGACTGGGCAAATATCAAGGACAAATAGGCTGCAGAAATAAGCTTAGTGTTTTTTAAAATTTTTGGGTTAATCTCGTCTATGCCGGAAGATGATGAACACTTGATTTTGTCAATGATCGCACAAATACCGTCTGCATTGAAAGCAATGGCTGGCATTGACGAGTTTATACTAAGCGATGACGAAATGGGAGGTTCATTAGATTCGTTAGTGAACACAGAAGCAAAGGCCGAATTGAACACGTCGGCGCAATCGGAATCATTCATAATTTCGTTCGATTCGTTAGTTATCTTAATAGTGCGCGTTTCGCTATCGTTTATAACTCTCCAAAATTGCCTCGGGTTATTGATTAATAGGTTTGGTAGATTATTGTGATAAAAGGAGTGTTTAGCGTGACGCAGTGCGTCGACATAGCTCTGTTCGGCTTCATAATATTTATCCCATGCGCATGGGCGTCCTCTCTGTTTGGCGGCGCGATACAGACGCTTTTTTTTGTTTTCTAGGCGTTTTAAGGCCTTTGTGAACCATGGTTTTTGCTGATAAGAACGAAAGGTAACTTTAGGAATGAATTTATGTGCAAGATCACTTAGTTTGTTTTTGAAGCGTGTCCAATTGCTGTTAACGGAATGGTTTTGAAAAGTGGATTCGAATATAGGAAAGAATGTATTCATAGCTTCAGTTATAGCTCCGTAATTTCCTTTGTCGTATAGACATATTGTTTTCCTAAAGGTATCCCGTGCCAACAAATTGAACGAAAAAGTGGCATGGATGACTTTGTGATCACTGATCTCAGGTAAGTAAGAAATGGATGAAAGGCTGTCAGGGTGGTCGGTTAGTACGAGATCGAGGACGTTAGCAGTTTGCTGCGAAATCCGGGTTGGTTCAGTTACTAGCTGGGAAAGGTTAAAGTTAAGGCAGAAATCAACAAAATTTTTGGCCTCTGTGTGTCCGGATACCGAGAATGATTGTATGGTACGCCAGTCTATTTGTGGGAAGTTAAAGTCACCGAAGAGCAGGATTTGCGCGTTTCGGTGGGTGGTTACCAGTTCGCTTATGACGTTGTTAAGTTGATGGCAGAAATCAGGAGTAGCACTGGGCGGTCTGTAACAGATACCAAGTAGCACTTTTTTTGGATAAGTATGCATTATGACCCATAACATCTCAAGATCTGATGTGACGTTAATTAGCGAGCATGGCAACTGCTCACGAACAGCGACTAGCACACCACCACCACGGGTTCCTGCGCGGTCGTTCCGATAGAGGCAGAAACCGGGCAGGTCGGCTAGAACTTCGCTATCAGTAACGGCGCTGCTCAGCCATGTCTCAGTTAGTAATAGTACGTTGCTACCGGTAGATGAAACTATGTTCGACACCAATTCACGCTTTGGCAGGAAACTGCGCACGTTCGTGTATATTACAGAAAGCGAAGCGCTATCTCTGGAGCAAGTTGGTGTTATGTTATTTTTCTGTTTGGGGTGATGTAGCTGCTATGACAACTCTTTGACACTACTCGAGGCGGCATCAAAGGTGTATCTTCTGGAACCAATGAACAAGGTCTTAAAGCGGAGTGAAAACGGAACGCCTTTACCTTTTGCGAAAGCAACGAGATGTTTTCGGGAATTTCGTACTGATCGCGAAAAGTCCTCGCTAATACTGTAGTCAGTGCCCTTAAGCTTTCGGCCACTCGAAAGGATGTTAACTTTGGTTTTATGGAAAGTAAATTTTGCTATGAGGGGGCGAGAGTGATTGGGGGAGTGACGACCGATGCGATGTGCACGTTCTATTTCTTTAGGGTCGATGGTTAGTTGCAACCTATCGCGGCAAAGTTCCACAATCAATCTTTCGGAGTCGGCAGTGGTTTCCGAGCTGGAAGGGTCAGGAACGCCGTAAAAAATTAGGTTGTCCCGCCGTGAGCGATTTTCGGCATCGTCGATACGTGCTTCGAGCTCGGAAATGCGAAAAATAGCCTGTTCAGTCGTGGTGCGCATTGCATCCACTTCGCTTCGAATGGGCAAAAGTGTCTGGTAGTGACTCTCAAGATCATTCATTCGTTTGCTTAGATCAGTAATTGCTTTATCGGTAGAAGTAAGTTGCGACTTAAGACCATGAATTTCAGTGATCAGCTGGTTCTGACCGGCGGTTAGTTTTCGCAATTCGGTTAGTAGGTTTTCAGGAATGTTAGGACCCGGGTTTATTTCCACATCCCCGGCCAAAATCAGCAAGGCATGAATAACATGAGCACATTCTACAGCAATGGCGGCACAGCAGTGCGGGCTCGGCAACTGCATCAGGAAATAATTGCTAGATTTTTTAGCAAAGAGAGCGTATGGTTGACTAACCTGCATTGCAAGAGCAAATGGTTTAGCGAGCTGTGCAGATGCGCAGTCGCCGAGCCCACAAAGCTGTGTCGACGGCCGCCCCCAGTTTATATCTGGTGAATGCGTTGCTGTTGCTGACGATGGGGATTGCCACCCCCGACTGAGGACCACCGGCCGCCACTTCTTCTGTTGGATGTCCGGGTATGTCGCATCGCTGGTACGGAAAACCTGGATGTTGGCTGGCTCGTTTCCTTGGCAGTCGACCACGCACCTCGACGAAGCTGACGTAGCAGCAGCGGTTATCGTAGGCAGCAGGAAATGCACAGTAGCGAAGGTGATGATCTGCATTGCAAGAGCAAATGGTTTAGCGAGCTGTGCAGATGCGCAGTCGCCGAGCCCACAAAGCTGTGTCGACGGCCGCCCCCAGTTTATATCTGGTGAATGCGTTGCTGTTGCTGACGATGGGGATTGCCACCCCCGACTGAGGACCACCGGCCGCCACTTCTTCTGTTGGATGTCCGGGTATGTCGCATCGCTGGTACGGAAAACCTGGATGTTGGCTGGCTCGTTTCCTTGGCAGTCGACCACGCACCTCGACGAAGCTGACGTAGCAGCAGCGGTTATCGTAGGCAGCAGGAAATGCACAGTAGCGAAGGTGATGATCTGCATTGCAAGAGCAAATGGTTTAGCGAGCTGTGCAGATGCGCAGTCGCCGAGCCTTATGTATTGGCTTATGTTCCTATTTTCGTCGCTTTGTACGCAATTTTGCATCCATCATGGCGTCCTGGACACGTTTGTTTTCCGCCAGTACCGGCTCAGCAGCGTGGTCACCTGATTGTGATGCAGCATTTCAGCAGTTGCGCCACTTCTTGACCTCATCACCGATTCTTCGCCACTACGACCCCGATGCAGCTACGGAAGTTCATGCCGGCTACAGCGGAGATGGCCTTGGTGCGGTCTTAGCGCAACGGAAAGCTGGCTATGATGAATACGTCGCCGCTTATGCGAGCCGTACTCTAAAGAAAGCAGAATTAAATTACTCGGTCATAGAAAAGGAGAGCCTAGCGATCATCTGAGCACTGAGCAAGTTCCCCCGATACCTTTACAGCCATTCTTTCGCCGTAGTTACTGACCACCATGCCCTTTGTCGCCTTTCTTCCTTGAAAGACCCGTCCGGACGCTTGGACCGCTGGGCGCTTCGCTTGCAAGCGAACGACATCCACGTCCTGTACCGCTCCGTTCGCAAGCACTCTGACGCAGATGCGCTCTGGCTCCCCACTGATGCATAATTTGGCCACTTTGTCAGCTTCCTCGTCCACCCTTTCACCGTTGACCATTACTCACATGCTCACAGAGCAGCGCAAGGACCCAACACTTGTAAGGTTACTTGACTACCTTGCCGCTCCGTCTGACGTCCCTACGACACAGGCACTGCGTCACAAAGCAACCCGCTTTTCCGTGCGGGACAACATTCCATATCGCCGCAACGATATGCCCGACGGTGGGAAATGGCTCCTCGCTATACCTCGTCATATGCGCTCTGACATCCGCGCGTCTTTTCCCGCTGATCCCCTAAGCGCTCATGCTGGCGTACTCAAAACTTACACAAAGTTGCCTCAGCGCTATTATTAGCGAGGCATGTACAACTTTGTGCAAAAGTACATTCAGTCTTGTATTACATGCCAACAGGGCAAGACACCTGCCCAGCGTTTCACAGGAGTGTTTCAGCCACTACCATGCCCGTCTCGTCCATTCGACCGCGTCGGCATCGACTTCTGCAGCCCGCTTCCATGCAGAGGGTGTGGAAATCGGTGGAATATTGTCGGCCTAGATCACCTTACTCGCTACGCTGAGACTGCCGCTTTGCCAGCAGCGACCATACGTGTCGTTGATTTTTTCATTCTTCGCAATTTTGTTATTCGCTTCGGTGCTCCCCGAGAACTGCTGAGTGGAAGGGGCCGTGCCTTCCTGTCGGAGGGCATCCAAGCCCTCCTCGCTGAGTGCAGGGTAATTCACCCAAAATCTACCGCGTACCACCCCCAAACCAACGGTCTGACCGAACGGTTCAATTGCACACTTTGTGACGTGTTACGCGTGTATATTTCATCCGATCACTCCAACTGGGACACCCTACTCCCCTTTGTTATGTACCCATACAACACCGCGACGCAAGCGAATACCGGCTTTTCCCGATTTTTTCTTGCGTGTGGCCATGAGCCTTCATGCCCTTTGGACACCATACTACCGTACCAACCTGACGCTACAGAGTATACTCCGCTTTCCGAAGTCGCCAAATATGCTGAAGATTCCCGTCAGCTGGCACTTGCCCTGACTAGCGAGACTCAAGAACGTCAAAAGACACGACATGACCACACTCATCCACCACCGCACAACTTTGCTCCTGGTTCGCTTGTGCGGCTTTGGATACCAGCCTACATTCGTGGCCTTTCTTCCAACTCCTGGCAGGTTATCACGGTCCGTACCGTATCATCGATGCCAATTCACCGGTCAACTACATCGTCGAGCTGCTCACAGTGTCACCAGACCTGCGTCGTCGTGGGCGAGAGACAGTACCGGTTAACCACCTGAAGCCGCATTACAACCCGCTCACCTTCTCCGCATCCTGAGCTGCCAGAATGGCTACGCTTCGCTCCTGGGCCATCGTAATGAACAGACGTGCTCTTGTGTATGTGCGGACTGAAGAGGAAGACGACGGGTGGTGCCGTCATTGCGAGCGAGCCCCGTGCTACGGATATCCCTTGCAATGCCTTTCTTTACCTAGCGTTCCACAACGTTGTGAAATAACAATAAACCTCGTCGCAACGCTTATAAGCATTTATCGGTCGGTATCAATCTTATAGCTATCGATATGATCCTCTTCAACTCTCACCTGTCCTTACCAACCTTATCGGACATGACCCTGACCTTGTCAACTCTTGCCGGTCTTTATCAACCTTATCGGACTTGATCCAACTGCTACCATTTATTATCGGTGCTTATTAACCTTATAAGAATTTATATGACTATAGTAAGCTGTTTTAGTTCTTCAGTATCTTATCCATGCGCATCTAAACCTTATAAACCGCGATAAGATCCATAGGACGTCTCTCACTCCTTATTACCATTACCAAGTCACTGACTGCTTATCTGTCTGTGTTGCGCGGCGTGAAGTGCATGAGCCCTCAAAAATAGGTTGCATTTTGGTCGATGAAAGAACGCCCCGACGGAAGGCGCATTCCGCGACCACCGAACTGCGTCGGGGATGTGGCCTTTGGCATCATATTGTCGTAAAATCGCCATTTTCCTGATGTTTACAATGCCCCAACTTGGCTCTACAGGTTGGCCCTTATATGTCTTCTATTTCACGATTAACAAATTCTTTCAACAAAGCCTTCATAGAAGTTGCCCTCCTTTGACAATTATTTTGTACCGCCGGCACAACACGGTCATATCATTCAGATATATTCACCTCGCGCAAGCGCGGATGCTTCGACCAGTGGGTAAGACACTAGGCTTCTAAGCGTGGGATCGTTGGCTCGGAACTCACTACCGCCAACGTTTTTCCTCTTGCATTTATTTTGTTGTAGCATTAAATGCATGTTACTTGACAGACGGACGGACGGGCGGCTTTTCTCGTTTAGCAGACACAGAAATGCTTACGCATTTCAAATATACCGTCAGGACGAAATTCGTCGTTGGGATTCATAAGTTCCCGCGAAGTTCTCGAGTTTGGCGAGGGGGCAATAGATTTGCCAGAAATTGGTCCGGAGCCTACGGTCTCACAGCTTTACCACCAAACTTTTTGCTTGAAGAAACAGTGGTCCCTGGTCACCCTATAATTTTTACGCGCTAGGCTATTTTTCCATCTAGTTTGGTTTCAGGTGGTCATTACTGCCACCTAGAGGATAATATACACAATGTCTTAAAAGGAATTGCTGAGTGACTAGTTGGCGCATACTTGGCATAATTGTAGCACTTGTGCATTTCTTTTTTTTTGTTCGTGTGCATGCGCGAGTGCGTTTCTATGTGCGTATATGGGTGCAGCTGATTATTCATTATGCCAAGAATAAATGGCGTTATCTACGAAAATTCACACCACAATGGGCCAGTGGGTGCTTACTCTTGATGTCTTTCTTGAGGTATTTGGAGGTATCAGCAGTCATAACTTCATATTGTGTGATTTCCTGCGAAAAGAAAGATCAAAAAGGGGCATGACAAATATTTTTTCTAAGAAACATTCCAGCAATATAGGGTTTCACTATTAGAAATGATATTACGAAATACTCATACGGATTACAAATAGCAAACTCAAATGAGCAAAATGCTCGACAAAAGACAAGGACGCATGTCGTAATATGGCTTGATATTGCCAGTATCCATTGTTCTTTATTACGCCTCAACCTTTTGAGACAATTGACGCAGTTATTAGCCAGGTTCTTGGCGTTCTCGCTGCGACAAAAATTAGACGGAAAGAACATCCAAGCATTTACAAAGAAAAACCTTAGTGCCACTTCATAATTTTTGCAAGTGGTGTCTAATTTTCCTGCATCTCATGAAGAACGCTGCCCCCTCCCCTCCCCTATCAGTCCCAGTTCAAAATTTATTACGATTGCTTTACAATGGGAAACTTTTGAAGCTGAGAGTATAGGGTGGATCCGAAAGACTGTATTGAGAGCAAAAATATTGGCGCATTCAGCGAATGAAAGCGCATGCGCACTTCCAGTGCCCGCGCCGTCATGTGAGTGCCTCTTTCCGCTAAAGTCTAGCTCGAAAAATTATTGAGCAGAATACCCAAGTAGTATGCATTGTGCGTTTTGCCCCAAGATTTTCATGTAGTGTGACGCCTCTAATGTGCACCCATTACAGCATGATTGTTCTCAACTTTCTGGTCATTTATTTCGCGATATGATAAGCGTAGGCGGTTTGTCAGGATGAAAGAGCCGCAGCTTCGCCCGAAAGGAGAAGAATCGATTGCGACAGCAAATTAGTACATTGATATGCGAATGAAGGATAGTAGTTTTATCGGCCCTATAAACTTGGAAACATTCGCTTACTAATTGAATAAACAAGCATGGTGTCAGCGCGCACCAGCAAACATGAACGCATCATGCTCGATGAGTGCGGACACTCGCCATAGAAATGTTGGTGCGAGCAAGCGCGGCAGCAGCAGCGAGCGGTGTGATCGTGCTGTCTATCGCTTCAACGCAAGAGTGGCGAGAACACAGCGCGCGCAACGGTATGAGCTGTCTGCCGATACTTTTCCAAGTAACGGCGCGCTATCGCGCACTTGGCGGAGTCGAAGCCACGCCACTCCCTCCCGCTTTCTACCGCTTTTTTCCATATATGACACTCGAGATGGAGCCGCGATCGTCAGTTCCCCTGGCGCCCGGTAGTGATATGCGCAGTTGCTGCCGATAAAACCCCTTAAACTTCGTAAAGTAGTGACACTCTCCTCCATTGCCTTTACTCCTCCTCGTTTCTCCTCTCTTTCACGCTCCCTCCTCGACCTTGGCGCCGCCTACACTGCTTGAGCGTAGCAACGGCGCCAACATGCGCTTCTCGCCACTGCGTAGACGCTTCTCGAGAAAAAATGGCGCTGATGCACGGCGCGAGGGCCCACGTGATGCTATTAGGCCAACAGCAACGCGGCGTCGGCCCCGGAGGAGCGCGCGAGGAGGAGGCGGCATTCTTCAAAGCGTGGCACTACATTACGAAGTTTAAGGGGTTTTAGCTGCCGATGCACAACGGCGCCCCCCTCTGTCACTGCCATGCCGCCATAGTGTTTCGCGCAAAGTTTGACGGCGCGTTTGCTCTCCGCCTTTTCTTTCGCGCGGGCCAGAGTGAGCAGCGATGGTCGGCTTCCCTCGCGCGCTTTCACTCCTACATACAGCGTAACACGCACAGCGATGGTGTTATCGCGCTTGGACTTATACGCAACATCACGGCGATGGCTACAGGAAAAATGCGCCTGGAGTGTCCCTGAAATTGGTATCGCAATAAAAAAAAATGGCTGAAGGGTTAGCTTGGTTAAGCCTGGAAGATTGCGAAAGCAATACCCTTGGCTGCGCCTTGGTTCGGCTGATGGTGTGGACATGGTTGCCCTTTGTTAAACTTATGGCTATACATCATCCGACATAGCGCAAGGCAGCGCGTCGACCACTGCGAGGAGCCGAGCTGTAGCCCCATTTATCCTCCTAGCGTGACGTCACACCAGAGAGCGCCCTCTCTAGGTAGCGCCGCAGCTGCGGCGCGCAAGGCTTCGCCTCCACCATTGATGCCGCGAGCTGGGGCCCTTTCTCTCGGTCTGGCGTGACGTTACACCAGCGAGCGCCCTCCCTCAGTAGCGCCGCAGCAGCGGCGCGCAAGGCTTCGCCTCCACCATCGATGCCACGAGCTGGGGCCCCGTCTCTGGGTCTGGCGTGACGTCACACGGTCACGTGACGCGCAGCTGCGGAAGGAGGCGACACGACCACCGATGGGCCGAAAGTGCGAGCACTATTGCTTTCGCAATAAAAATAACCAGCGGTGGCGTGAAGGCAAAGACACGCTAAATAAAGTGGGTGCTTTAAACAACAGGTACCCTTCAATTGGTTAAGGGCTTTGCCTCCTGCATCCCCTCCGCCATCTGTGGCCCAGTGAAACGCCGTTCAGTGTGATTGTGCGGCGGCTTGTTGCTGGAAGGTTCACATGCTAATACATGCAAACCTACCCAGCGCACTCACGTGTCCATTACCAGAAAACCCCAGCACAGAGTAATGCCACGTCACATTAAAGGTGGTGTCCTGGCTCTGCCTGTGGATCGCTAGTTTTGCTGACGTCAACATTCCGCATTGTACAAGAAGAAAGACTGTTGATGCCCGGCTATGCTGTTCGACTGCTTAAAGACGTTATAACCTGCTTAACGCTCTCGATATTGTTCAGAATAAATCCACCCGTTTCATTTTAAATAATTACACTCGCGTTACTATTACAAATAAAGATGCTCTTCCACCGGCGACCGTTATTTTTGATATACAGGCTGTCCCAATTATCACGCACCAAGTTTTCAGAATATGCAAATGTCACCTAGCTGGACACAACCAAGGTAACGTTGTTTGTCGCCGCTTGGAGATGCTCAGACTATTTCCTGCATTACGTCTAATTACATAATTAGTCTTAATAATTTAATCAGCTTCTCCACCAATATAATTAGATTAAGAGCGTCAATGAGAAAATTGCAGTGCAAGATGAAAAAACTCCCGACACAGCTTTCTGTTGCTCACTACGGCTACTTAAAAGTGTTTTTCCTAGCGTGAAAGAAGCCCGCGATTACACGCTAAGTAACTCGAGCAGCCAGTCGGGCGGCAATATTGCGTGTATTCGCGGGCTGCTTTCATGCTCGGATAATACTTTTTATCTAGCCCGTATTGAGCAACAGAAGGCTGTATCGGTACTTTTTCATGTTGCTCTACAGTTTTCTCATTGACACTTTTAATCAATTTATAAGGAATTCAGAATTTGATTAACTAATTAAGAACTATCTAATTAGGCAGAATGCAAACAGTAATCCGAGTATCTCCATGAAATCGCAAACAACATTACCTTGGTTCTGCCCAGCTACGTGACATCTGCATATATTTGCGATAGAACATACATGCACACGTAAGCCGCAGTTTCGCCGCCGCCGTGATGCCCCGTAGAAAGTCCAAGGGCGATAACACCGTCGCAGCGCATCGTATGCTTGATATGTGCGAGTGAAAGCAGGCGAGGGAAGTCGGCGATCCCGGCTCATTCGGGCGTACGCGAACGAAGACACCGGAGGGCAAGGGCGCCATCTTCCGCCGTGCGAAAGGCAGTGGTGGCACGATATTGAAGCCGCGCACTTAAACCAGACACGCAAGCATACAAATCATATACACGGGCGCTGGACTGCAACTACTGTTGTAGTTGCAGTCCAAGGCCTGTGTATGTCCTTTCTATGTATGTTAAACGTGTCAGATTTAGGTGGGCTGCTTCAATATCATGGTTCCCTAACTCGCCTATCAGTATCTACTAAACGTGGTGGGATGGCAGGTACGGGTGGCGGTGTGGTCCTCCGGCGCAAGGGGAGTTGACAACTGCAGCTCCAGCTCGCGCACGATGCAAGCGGGGAGGCAGAGCAGGAGAAAGGGGGACGGTCGGTCGGCTTAAAATGAATTAATGTATGCGGTTTCACACGCAGAAACCACGATCTGATCATGAGGGACGGCGTAATGAGGGACTCTGGAAATCTAGGCCACCGGGGTTTTCACGTGCACCCATATTAAGTACACGGCCGTTGTCGCCCCCATCGAAATGCGGCCGCCGTGGCCAGAATTCGATCCCGCTACTTCGTGTTCAGCAGCCCAACACCATAGCTACTAAGCAACCATGGCGCGTGTGATCGGCTTCGACTCCGCCAATAAGTGTGCACCTTCCACGGCGGCACGCGGTCGCGCGCGCCGTATCTTGAAAGGGATCTGCACACGGTTCATACCTTTGTGCGCGCCGAGTTCTCGCCACTGTGGCGTTGATGCGATAGTCCGCCCGAACGTCACTTCACTCGCTGCTGCTGCCACGCTTGCTCACACCAACGCTTTGACAGCGAGTGTTGGCGCTTATCGAGTGTGATGTGTGCATGTGTGGTCGTGCGCCCTGATACCGTGCTTATTGATACAGTTATAATCGAACGTTTCTACGATTATTCGGCCGATAAATCTACTGTCCTTACTTCGTATAGCTGTGCACTAATTTGCTATCGCAATCGATGCTTCGCGCTTTGTGCGAAACTGCGACTTTTTTCAACTCTTGGTGCTTGATAGTTGGAACAGATTGTATATATGGTGAATATTAGGCTGAGAATCGTTGTACCTTCTCCGCTCTAGTTAGCATACAGTTCATTACTACATCTCACCCGACACTGACCACCCGTGTAAAGGCGCAATCATTTCATGCCAAGTTAACATTCTCAGCAGCTTTTCATCTCGCGTACCTTCTAAACCTGGAACCGCCTACCCGAATCAGTTATGGCGCTTACGAAATAAACTCACATTTACACAGCTTTAGCTAATGTTGTTTGCTAATGTCTCATCTATACGGTGCATATGTATGTGAGCCACGTGTCGCCTATGTTCTTCGTCTTTTGACCGGCTTAATTCTCAAGCATACGCAACAACCAACCCATAGCAACGCTCCTACGGTGAATATATTCGTTCTGTTATGAATTTAATGTTTTATTATTTAACAGTTGCTGTACACGTGAAGTTAACATGAAATTTAGTCTTTGTATTGTCACGTAACATGTATTAAGAGCAAGATTTGTATCAACATGAAATTATAATCTGCACGTTTCAGTTTCTTTTTATTAATCAACACTCCTCTCTTGAGCGCCTTTGGTCCTAAGTGTAACATAAGTAAACAAGCACGCAAGCCAACATACAAATCAACAAATAAATGAAGAAATGTACGTTGAGGTAGCGGTAGTTTCGTAAACTTGCACACTCTTATTCCACAACGGCACAGTGCCACATATTCTCAATTTGCTCTTCTAATTCACCAATGTCACGCATGTAAGTCATGTCATTGGTTTTCGAGGTAATGGACGAAGTACACCTCCTTGTAGGTTACTTACCGCTTCCAGAGTGCCAACGCGGTCCTCCTCGATGAGCGTGCGCAAGGACTTGATGTTTTCAGACACGTGAGGAGGCTGTAAAGCACATGAGATTTAATCTTTGCTTGAAGTGCTTACGACAGGCTGCTCTCTATCTCACACTTGCTCTTTCTCTCTCTCCACGCACACGCACGCGCACGCGCACACGCACGCGCACACGCACGCGCAAACGCACACGCGCACACGCACACGCGCACACGCGCACGCGCACGCGCACACGCACACGCACACGCACACGCACACGCGCACGCGCACACGCACACGCACACACGCACACGCACACTCTTCGACTTTTCGATTCGACTGTTCGAATCGCCGCCACTGCTTGGCAGCAGTGGCGGCGATTCGAACAGTCGCTTACAACATACTTTGCCTATTTACAGCACTTCTGCCTCATCCGCAGATTTCTACCGAAGCCTGCGCAGCTGCGTCGGAGCCCCTCTGCTGACAAAGCAGTCTGCATCAGTCACCGTCTCTGCCGGTTATCTGCGCCTGCGCCTTGGTCTCCTACAGCAGCGCCCTGACCGGCTTCTTGGCTGTATAAAAGGCGCTTCCCTGCTCGGTCCCTCTTCTTGGCAGCAGTGGCGGCGATTCGAACAGTCGCTTACAACATACTTTGCCTATTTACAGGTTAGTTTACAGCACTCTTGTTCCATCCGAATTGTTACGCTTTATTGCTGCCACTGCTGCCAATTTGAAATTGACTCTGACACGGCGCTGCCTGCTTTGTTGACATTTGCTGCTTGTACCAGTTATCTAGTGTGTTTTTTGCTATGCCTAATGAAACTGAAAAAGTTCGAGACGAGCTGAGGAAAGAATTTCGAAAGGAGATTGCAGCTATGCGCAACGCACTAGAACGCGACTTGCGCAACGACTCGAGAGAACTAACTAAAAGTGTTGAGCACTGCAGCGAACAGTTTGATGACTTGCTTGCTAAGGTTTCATCCTTACAAGAGGAAAATAAGGCACTAAAGTCTGAGAACGCTGCAATGTCATCCGAATGCGAGCAACTGAAGACGCGATGTTCTGATCTTGAACAAAGATTGACAGGTGTGGAACAGTATTCCCGGAATAAAAGCATTGAAATTAAGGGACTTCCAGCAAAGGGAAATGAAAGCCTTCCGAACATGTTGCAAAAAATGGGCGAAATGATCGATGAGCCGATACTGGAAAGTGATATAGACGTTTGCCACCGCGTTCAAACGAAGAACAAGAGAAATACGAATGTAATTGTCCAATTCAAAACTCGAGCGAAGCGTGACACTGTGCTAGCGAAAGCGAAGAAGACCGATCTCGCAGCGGAAAGCCTTGGCTATAGCGGTTCAGATTGTGTGTACGTTAACGAACACTTATGTCCACTGCTGAAAAAATTGCTGGGAATGGCAGTGGCACGAAAAAGGGAGCAGAAGTGGAAATTTGTGTAGACGCAAAATGGGCACATTCTGGGCAGGAAAAATGAGTCGTCGGCGATTGTGCGCATCACTTGCGTACAAGACCTAGATAAGATAGCGTAGATGCAAAGTATTTTTTTTTTCTAACAACTAACTGACAAACTGCACTTTAACATGTGCTCAATCGTGTCGCCTTCTGACCTTTGTGCTACGTTTACTCAGAAAAACAAAGCTCTGTCTTTTTTTCATGTTAATGCGCAATCCTTGTGCAATAAAGGTGATGAGCTAGAAGCATTTTTCTGTACACTGAGCTTCCGTTTCAACGTAATAATGATTACTGAAACCTGGTATCAAAGCAGTAGCGATGTTATGCACCTACCCGGCTACAATACATATGTGCAGAATCGTAATGATAAACGGGGTGGTGGCGTCACGATAGCAACCGAAAAGACGTTCAAATGCAAAATTCTTGTCGACTTCACTATAACCCACGAGGACTACGAAATTCTGTCATTACAAAGCGGAAGAAACGTGTTTTCTGTTATATACAGACCACCCAGAGGTAGCGTTTCAAATTTTGGTCGCTTTCTTGATGAATATCTGCAGTGGATCACAGAAAACAACCTTAATCTAGTTCTGGGTGGTGATCTTAATATTGATTTCTTATCTTCGTCTGCGCGTAAATGTGAAGTCGACTGCATATTACACAGCAATGGATTCACTAATGTCATAAATAAACCGACACGGCTAGAGACAGCGACGGCAACTGATGTCTTCATTACTAACTTTCGAGTTGACTGTCTTCACTCAGGAGTCATTAATGCCCAAATAAGTGATCATCTGCCCATATTCTTGTTTGTAGATTCTTTAACTCCTCAAAAACAACGTATGCTTCCTGCGGTATTATACCGGCGCATAAACCAAAACACAATGAATTCTTTTCGGTCATCACTTGCAGGTGTGAACTGGAGTACTGTGCTCCGTGAAAGCGATCCAGAGGACGCTTATAATGCCTTCATTACCACATTTAAGTCTGTTAATGCGCAAAGTTTTCCACTTGAGACGCTTAAGAAACCTCGTAAGGCTCGTAAACCCTGGATAAGCGCCGAATGTCTTCAAATGATAAAACAAAAAAAAAAAAACGATCTTTATAACCGCTTCATCAAAATCAGATCACAGGATGACCTGGCGCGTTTTAAGACGTATAGAAACAAAGTGACGTCTTTTCTACGCCGAGCAAAACAAGAGTATATGGAAAAGTTATTCAACCCAGACGTGTTAAGAAGGAGTGGCCTTGTATGGAAAACAATAAATGAAATTTTGAATCGAGGTGCACATGCCAGCGGCATGCTTGAAGTCTTAGTCGACAACATACCACTGGGTGGAAAATTATTAGCCGAAAAATTTAATGATTTTTTCGTGTCTTTGGCAGATAGCAATAGCGCCCCCCGAATGTCAAATGCCTTGACTCGCGAGTTCCTTCCACTGCATTCTTGATGCCAACAGACACCAGCAAAATCGAAGCTTGCCTCTTGAACCTCCGCAACAGTAGCTCACGGGACATAGATGACCTTAAGATTCAGCCAGTAAAATATGTAGCCGATATAGTAATCCCAGTCCTAGAACATATTTTTAATTGTTGCCTCGAACATGCAGTGTTCCCTAAACGAATGCAGATTGCTAAAGTAACCGTTGTTCATAAAGGTGGAGACAAAAACGACCTATCAAACTATCGCCCAATTTCTCTTCTTCCGATTTTCTCAAAGTATTTTGAAAAGATGCTGTATACGCGAATGTCTAGTTTCTGTGGGAAATTTAATATACTAACGCCAAGCCAGCACGGTTTTAGGAAGAACTTTTCGACAGAGACTGCACTTCTAAACCAAAAAGAACTAATCTTAGAATCCTTTGAGCAAAAGCTTTTCACTCTTGGCATTTTCATCGATTTCTCGAAAGCGTTTGACCGCATCAATCACCAAACAATGTTAGCCAAACTCGAACACTATGGTTTTCGCGGAAAATGTCTTGACATAATTAGATCCTACCTCAGTTCTCGCGTCCAACAAGTAACAGTAAACAACGCACTATTAGATGTTAAACATATTTCTTCTGGCGTTCCCCAGGGAAGTGTTCTGGGACCTCTGCTTTTCCTCCTTTATGTCAACGACATAGTCTGCTTAAGTCAGATCCCAACATTTGTGATCTACGCAGATGATACCACTCTGTTCTTCCGAGCAGCACATGTACGAGATCTTGAACAGCAAGCTACAGAGTGTCTGCGCCGACTTCATGAATGGTCTGAATCGAACTCGCTAATCATAAACACAAAAAAAAGTAAAGCTGTATTATTTAGGCCTCGTAACAAGATTGCTTCTACTCCACAGATCTGCTTAGAAATGGGTTCGTCGTCCATTCAAATAGTTCCCGTGGTCAAAAGTCTGGGTGTTTTCTTTAACGAAAATTTATCGTGGGACGATCACGTTGATATGGTCAGGGGCAAGTTGTCAAAGGTTGTTGGTATCGTGTCTCGAGTGCGATATTTCCTACGAAGCGTGTTAAGCAAATGCTGTACAATGCACTGTTTTCTTCAGTCGTTAATTACTGTATCTTGGTCTGGGGCACCACGTCATTTACCAATATCAGACGGCTGCACATGCTTCAGAAGAGAATTGTTCGAAATATTGTTAATGCTTCGAGATTTGAACATACCGCACCGATCTTTGCGTCACTTGGCATCACCCCACTTCCCCAACTGCATGAAAATTTACTGTTAAGGCGGTGTAAAACAAGTATAAGACAGAATAATACATTCATGTTAGACCTGGCAATCTTGAAATGCAAGGAACTCAAGTGTGCTACCCGCACTGGCTTCACGTGGTTTGTGCCTAAAACGCGAACTAATTATGGTCGCCAAATGCTTAGCTGTATTCTTCCACAGACATTAAATAACGCGCTGTGAATTGATGTTAATTTATGTACTGCTGACACTTATGACATAGTGCTTTGTCCTTGCTTTTGTTTTTGCCTGTAATGTTCAAATACCGTTTCATTTGTGTCAATGTTGTTATTGCGAATGCTTTGCACATGCTGTATGATACACTGCGATACTGTTGCCAAGTTATTGTAGGGTGCGTCGATCTCTGTCAAGCCTTTCTTCTGGCTTTTTGTCGATGTTGAATAAAAGAATTACCATGGTTAAAAACACACGCACGCACGCGCACGCGCACGCACGCACACACACACACGCACGCGCACGCGCACACACACACGCGCACGCGCACGCGCGCACACACACACACACACACACACACACACACACACACGCACACACGCGCACACACACACGCGCGCACACACACACGCGCACACACGCACACGCGCACACGCACACGCGCACACGCACACGCACACACGCACACGCACACACGCACACGCACACACGCACACGCACACACACACACGCACACACACACACACAGAGGAATTCACAAAGAGGAATTCTTCACACCTTTCAAACGTAAAGAACTTGAGTGGTGCTACAAGGTAAACAGAACAAGTATTTAATTTCAACAGTTTCGATCGGTAGACCGATCTTCATGAGGGTTTACAAAAAAATGGGAGTTTGGCCCTGGTAGTGAGGACACCAGACCGGGTGCCCGGTCGTTCTCAAATACATCACACCCAGAGGAACAGTTGTGACAGTGATTGATTTTCGGCGCTTTGGCAGATTTACAGCTGCCTTTGGCAACTATGCAGGGCAAGAGGAAGGCGGAGTCCCATGTATGTAGAGCAAGGAGGCCAGTGGAAAAAAAGGAAAGAAAGAAAAGAAAGAAAGGAAAGAAAAAGAAAAAAGCACACAGGAGGAGGGAGACGTAAGTCGGAGAGTGAAGGGGGCGGGAAGTAGCGGCAGATAGGTTCGCGTCGACCCGAGGCAAGGAGGGAGAAAACGGTCGCTCCGTAGCACCAGTGCGCGTGCTGCCGTTGTAGCGGGAGGGAGGGCAAGTTGAATCGGGCGGCGGGGGCCCAATAGAGAAGAGGCCCAGAACGAAGACAGAAGAGCGGCAACTTGTGGAAAGAAACACAGTATGACAGTACACATATACAAGGCAAGGCCCATTCCGGAAACTCTGTGGTCCAGCTACGGTGCGAAAAAATATATAGTTCCAAAAATTCGCAAAGCAAGTGCGCCCCTGGGCTGAGGTTTAGGGAGCCGAGTTACATAGCCTCTTTGTGGTCCAGTTTTTGAACGTGTTTATTGGTTATCCGCTAGCCCCTTTGAGGCGCATGTGGAGGGATGGGCAAGCAGTGGCCAGCGTCTCAATTTTAGAGCACAGAACATCTATTCGCGCTTCCCATGCACTCTCATGGCATATCCCGGAGGCACGTCAGCCACCCCGGACTCTCATTAATTCATTTAGCGTACGTTCCAATTTATGGATGAAAAAAGATTCTCTCTGCTCGCGTGCACAGGTGTGTTGGAAACCAGATTGCAAGAGCACAACGCTCACGCGTTCAAAGGAGTGAACCGGCAGCCGAACGTGCCTGGAGGAGGGCAAATTCGGGAGACTTTTCACATGCGCGTGGTGATTGCTGAACCGCAGGCGGAAAGGGGTCTCTGTTTGTCCGATATATTCCTGCTTACACATCTCGCATCGAATTTTGTACACGACGTTACTGCAATCACAGTCAAGATTGGCGTTAATTTTATATACGAAGGACGAGTTCGATGCTTCAGCCGTGTCTGTTGTTGTCATGTTACAGCATACCTTGCAACGAGGTTTCCCACACGGTCGACAGCTCTTGGGCGTGTTTGACTTCTGTGTCCTCGCCCTGACTAACAAATCCTTTAAATTTTTGTTTCTTATATACACAACCCGAGGCGGCCGCTTGAAGATATTAGCGAGTCGGGTGCTCTGTTTCATGATATTGAAATGGCGGTTGAGAATGGCATTGACCCGCGGAGCACCGGTAGTGTATGTAAGGACCAAGCTCGGATCCGACTGTGTATTGGTAATGCTTACCCTTTCTACCATTATATGTGCTCGATCTAAGCTGCGGGCGCGTTCAACGGCATCGTCTACTATTTTTTGAGGATATTCTTGGCGTACGAGAGCAGATTTCAGTTCCTCCGCGTGTCTCTCAAATTGCACAGATTCGGAACAGACTCTTCTGTATCTGTGGGTCGGGGAGTAGGGAATGCCTGTTTTGGAGTGATCAGGGTGGCTACTATAGAAATGCAGATATTGCTGACGATATGTCGGTTTTTTGTACAGGGACGTGGAAATGCGACCGTCACTCAGTGACAGAGTGATGTCGAAGAAGTGAATACTATCGTGGGAGAAGTTGTGCGTAAAGCAGATTGACGGGTGCAGAGAATTGAAATTGGAAATGAAGTCCAAGAGGCTTCGTTCATTGTCGGCCCACACAAAGAAAATGTCATCCAGGAAACGCTTATAAAATATTGGTTTTACGGCCGAGTTTGCGAGGAAGGGCATTTCTAAGGATGCCACAAAGATATTTGCATAATTTGGCGCCATCTTCGTTCCCATGGCGGTTCCGCTGATTTGCAGATAATGCTTGTCCTCGAACTCAAAGTGATTATATTTCAGTACTAGATTTAGGAGGGTCTCAACTGTATCTTTATCTAATTGCCTAGGTTGGCTGGAGCCAGTGTAAGCTCAAACTGCGGAAGCTATGCCCTCGGCGTGAGGTATGTTTTGCGTACAAAGATGCGACATCTATAGTGACCAAGTAACCTCCCGCCGGTACCATCAGGTTCGATACCTCCCAAAGGAAATGATTTGTATCTTTAATGTACGAAGGGAATGAAGATGGGATGTCCTTAATAAGACTGTCAATAAAGCTGGAAACTCGGCTCCCTAAACCTAAGCCCAGGGGCGACTTGCTTTGCGAATCCCACGCATATGAGGAGTTTTTTTTCGAAATGAGCCAAATCCACAAACCGAAACTGGGTCAGATAAAACGGTAATGACAAGAAAAACTAGGCAACTTTCTCATAGAAAAACAGTTGCAACGAAATGGGTCAAATAACGCCAGGCGAACGTGTTCGCAGATCGTATTTCGTATCGAAATTGAGCCAGATCCAGCTGTTGCACGGATCAAAATGAGCCAAATCCATTTGCCCAATAGGAGAGCGCTTTTGGCATGACGTCATTTAGCCATCGCTGCCTCCTTGTCAGTTCCCGCCAAGGAGTTGGTTCCCGCCTGACAGCTCAGAGTGTTTCGTTCGTGTTTTCGCGAGTTCTTCGCTTTTCTGATATCGTTGTTCATGGATTCGGATGGCAATGAAGAGATCGGCGAAAGATCTATCCCTAGACGTCGACGGCGAAGTGAAAAAAAGCCGCATCACCACCGTAAAAGCAAGAATGCGCCGTTGCCAAAATGTAAACACGCGAAAAAGACTCTCAGGTGTGCGCTTGTGACAGAAGCATCCACTAAACGTTTCAAGGAGAAGTTTTACGAACTGTGTAGCGTGGAACAAAAGGCGTTCGTTTTGATGTACTGCACGCCAACAGCCGTAAAACGTAGGAGAGGAAAAGAAGCGGAACCTCGTCGGAGCCTTGCTGTTGTTTACAACGTACGGATAGAAAATGGCCAAGAGATTCGTGTTTGTCGCGATATGTTTTGCGCAGTGCTTGATATTAGTCACAGCACAGTTACTCGCTATATAAAGCACAAGCATGAAAAAGGTGAAGTGAAAGCCGACAGTCGTGGAGGTGACCAGAAGATCAAGCGCTACGGTCGAAAGCGATCAGCTGTTGTGGGTTTCATTAAGCGACTTCGGGCAAGAGAGTCGAACTACAACCGGAAGAAGACAAAGAAGTTATACCTTCCAAGTGAGCTGAAGAGCATCCGAAACCTGTGGCAGATTTATAACCAACAAGCACCCGAAGATGTGAGGGTGAAGTATGGCTTCTTTCACCACATTTTTCGAGCGACGTTCAATCTTTCGTTCAGAACACCGAGGACAGACGTTTGCTCTGTGTGCCTGAAAAATGCGTATGAGATGAAAACTTGTGGAGATGTTTCACAGAAGCAGCGTGTCATAACAGAGCAACGTGTACACAAGTTGAAGCATAAGGCTTTTTATTCCCTGCTGCGTGAGAAGAGGGAAGACTTGAAAACATTCTCATTTGATTGCCAACAAAATCAAGTGCTCCCCAAAGTTCCGGACCAGGAAGCCTACTACAGCCGCCAGCTCTATCAGTACCACCTCTGCGTGGTGGAAAACCAGGCAGATGGATCAATGCCCAAAGAGGCCATCCATTCCTACACATGGAGCGAAGATGAAAGCTCCAAAGGAAGCAACCAAGTAGCCAGTGCGGTACATAATACACTTCGAAGCGCTAACTTCGAAGGAATTAGAGAGGTGCGGTTAGTAGCCGATGGCTGTGCTGGACAAAACAAGAACAGTACTGTGCTTTGCATGCTTCTTTGGTGGCTCCAGAATGAGGCTCCAGCAGGTGTCTCAGTAGTTTCCCTTGTGTTTTCTGTCACAGGACACAGTTTTTTACCCCCAGACAGGGTATTTGGCAGAATTGAAAAAGATGTTAGACGACACGAAGAAATCCTGAATCCACAAAGCTACCAAAGGATTTTTTCAAATCACGGCACTGTGTTAGAGCTTGGAAAACATTGGCATGCGTACGACTGGAAGGCCTACTGCACGGCGGTGATGAAGTCGACATCCAGCTTGCCGTTCAAGATAACCGAAACGAAGGTCTTCTACATTCAAAGAAATGCAGCTGGTAGGAGTCTTCAAATTAGAGCAGAGCCTCACTATAAAGTTTCTGTGTCAAATTTCGTGTCAGTGCTAAAAAGGGGAAGGTCCCTTGCACAAGCACCCATAAGATGTGCACTGTACGCACACCACGTCAACGAAATGAAAGTCAGAGATGTGACCAGCCTTCTTGTGAAGCATTTCGGAAATTCCTGCCAAGACAATGAAGAGCTTGCGTACTTCGTTAGTGTCTTCAGGCGCGCCCAAGGAAATGATCCTGCGGAAGAATTAGAAGAGAGCTGCTTATGCTGCCAAGAAGACGCACCTGCTCTTCAAGTATAGCTCTATTGTTCTTGAAGCACAGCAAAGCCCTGCTGCCAATGTTATTATAGCTTTTCTGTCATTATTACATGATGCCATTCTGGAAAGCCAATTTTAATAAAGTTTTCATAACAATACCGCCTAAAATCCAGTGTTTCAATTCAATACGAGCCAAATCCAGAGTTCTCACCCTAATATTGGGCATATCTGCCGCATAATTTTTCATTACTTGCGGTCGTAAACTTGCCCTAGCCGACATGTAAAGCATATCATATAATAGCTTTGCTAGCGTTGCATTTAGGTCCGGTAACAAATTTTTGCTTTTTTCTCAACTTTTGTTTACGTGGATTTGACCCATTTCGAAAAAAAACTCCTCATATATTCTTTTTGGAACTATATTTTCCCAGACAGCGGAAGGACATCATTCTTGAGTACTACGCATAATTTCATCAGCGGCCACCAGCGCTATTTATCTACGGAAGCCAGCGCTCTAGTAATGAAACTTCAAGCCATCCACGACGCTGTGCAAGATGCGACATTAAGCTGCCTACCATCAAGCAACTAGATATCTAGGAACTCAAGAAGGTTGATAAGGCAATAGAAATCTGCGAGACAATACACGCTATGAATAGTAAAAGAGCTACTTGCGTCAAGGTACACTGGATTCAAGGCTATTCAGCGAACCCTCACAACATTGCTGCTGACCAGCAGGCACACTGCCCTCCTAATCCTGATCTTCCGCCTATTCCCCTCCCACCTCAACCCCTTAACTCGCTCCGAGCCCGTAAAAATTTCCTCCGGCAGGACACACGCGCTCTTATCCCACCGTGTGTCTGCTCCCACCCCCCTTCACCTTACTAGGGCGGAGGAAGTTGTGCTTAGGAGGCTTCGGGCCGGGCTGGCCCTTACACCGGCTGTTATCTCAAGGTGGAACTGGTCGAATTTACCACTGGGTGCTACGTGTCCATACTGCTCTGCTCCTGTGATGGAAGCAGATACATACCACCTAATATGGACACGTACTGCTTTAAAATCGGAATGCTTGCATCTGCTACTGCAAGCCGGCCTCCGATACAGTGTTACAACCAGCTATGACCGCTGGATGCATGACAACAGATTCCACAATACACTGATTCAATTCATACACAACACAGGCCTCACAGTACACATATAATACACATATACGCACCAAGAATTATGCCTTAAGGGCAAGTCATTATCGCAATAAAAAAGAAGAAAAAAAGACTATATATTTTTTTTCGCACAGTAGCTGGACCACAGAGTTGCCGGAACGGGCCGTGCCTTGTATAAGTGTAATGTGACACTGTGTTTCTTTCCACAAGATGGCGCTCTTCTGTCTTCGTTCTGGGCGCCTTCTCTATTGGGCCCCCGCCACCCGATTCAACTTGCCCTCTCTCCCGCTACAACGGAAGGACGCGCACTGGTGCTGCGCAGCGACCGTTTTCTCCCTCCTTGCCTCGGGTCGACGGGAACCTAGCTGCCGCTACTTCCCGCCCCCTTCACTCTCCGACTTACGTCTCCCTCCTCCTGCGTGCCTTTTTCTTTTTCTTTTCTTTCTTTCTTTCTTTCGTTCTTCCTTTCTTTCTCTTTCTTTTTTTTTCCACTGACCTCCTTGCTCTACATACATGGGACTCCGCCTTCCTCTTGCCCTGCATAGTTGCCAAAGGCAGCTGTAAATGTGCCAAAGCGCCGAAAATTAATCACTGCCACAACTGTTCCTCTCGGTTTGATGTACTTGAGAACGACCCGGCACCCGGTCTGGTGTCCTCACTACCAGGGCCGCACTGCCATTTTTTTTAAACCCTGATGAAGATCGGTCCACCAATCGAAACTTGAAATTAAATTCTTGTTCTGTTTACCTTGTAGCACAACTCAAGTTCATATATATATATATATATATATATATATATATATATATATATATATATATATATATATATATATATTGTAGAGAAGATTTATTGAGGTTCGTAACGCCAGCTAGTTCTAGGATGCACCGAGCACAGTCCCCTAGCTCGAGCCTCTGCTGCGCGCTTCATGCAGCTGACTCTGCGCTCACGTTCGTCATCATCCTTACAATGGCCCCGCGGAAATAAAGGAGCCATCCTGCCGGCTTAGTTTTCTCGAAGGACGGTATAATGGTGATATGGCTTGAGACGCTGATCGTCAACGACTTCGCGGTTACGAGGTCGCATGTCGGACGCGGCGTTAGCGGCTCAACCCGGTAATTCACGGGTGAGGTTGTCTCGAGAACGCGGCATGGCCCGTCGTACTTCGGAAGGAGTTTTGAAGCAAGCCCAGGCGTTCGGTGTGGCACTAACGAGACGAGGGCACCCGGGAGAAATGTGGGTGTCGAGTTCTGTACGTTGTGAACGGCTTTTTGGCGGTTCTGATCATCCGAGGTGAATCGGCGGGCCAGCTGGCGACATTCTTCGGCGTGGCTGGCGGCTTCCAAGATCGGCATGCATTCGGATGGGTCCGGCCGGTAGGGCAGAATGGTGTCGATTATGCGCGAAGGATGACGGCCGTAAAGAAAGTAAATGTGTGAAGATCCGGTAGTAGCCTGAGTCGTGGTGTTGTAGGCGCAGGTGACAAACGGAAGAACTAGGTCCCAATTAGAATGATCAGGTGAGACATACATTGGGACCCTGTCACCAAGAGATCGATTAAAGCGTTCCGTGGTACCGCTAGTCATTCAATGCATTTACGACGAACAATAGCGCATTCAGCAAGCAGGTTTTCGATCACTTCAGATAAGTAGGCGCGGCCTCTGTCGCTTAAAAGTTCACGTGGACCTCCATGACGAAGGAGAGAATGGCGTAGTATGAAACTAGCGACCTCCTGCGCTGCAGATTTTGGTAGAGCAGCAGTCTCCGCATAAAGTGTTAAGTGGTCTACTGAAACCATCTGTTGACTCCTACCTGTTGCCGGTACAAGTCAACGAAAGTGGCCAGTAGAGAGCTATCCCACGCGATGAAATGGTTGGGATGGGCATTGTAAAGGCTGGATTTCACCGGCGGTGTTGTGCGGTGGCGCTTTGCGGCGTTGACACTCATGACAAGAGCGGACGAAGTTTCAAATGAAATCGTACATTCCCCGCCAGTAATAGCGGTGTCGAAGCAATTGGTCACCGCCTTGGTTAACGTGCGACTCGCGCATGCGACGACGTATTCTGTGTGACCAGATTGACGCTGTGCCAACACAGCGCCAAGGCCTACACCGCTTGCATCGGCATAGATTTCGGTTGGCGCTTGAGGATCAAAATGGCAAAGAATGGGTGGCGTCGTGACAAGACGGAGCTGCGTCAGAGGCGATATAATTGACGCAAAGTTTCGAACGAATCGCCTGAAGTAAGAGCAGAGGCCGATGAAACTACGTAGCTCTTTCATAGTGACAGGTTTTGCGAATGCAGTAACAGCACGTAGTTTCTCGGTATCCGGGTGAATGCCCTCCTCTGACACGACATGGCCTAAAATTGTGAGCTGACCAACAGCAAATTGACACTTCTTCAGGTTAAGTTGCAACCCGGCATTTGTCAAGCAATTGAGTACGTGCTGGAGGCGGAGCAAGTGCGTTGCGAAACCAGGGGCGAACACCAAAATGTCGTCAAGATAGCAAAGACAGATTTTCCATTTCAGGCCACGCAGAATAGAACCCATCATTCTTTCGATCGTAGCAGGTGCGTTGCAAAGTCCGAAAGGCATGACGGTGAATCCATACAAGCCGCCTGGTGTGACAAAGGCAGTTTTCGGGCGACTGACCTAATGCCATCAAACCTGCCAATAGCCTAACCGCGAATCCAGCGAAGAAAAGAACTCGGCTCCCTGCAAACAGTCCAGAACATCATTGATGCGGGGTAATGGGTAGAAGTCCTCCTTCAGCGTGATCTTGTCGAATCGTCAAAAATCAACACAGAAGCGGAGGGAACCGCCTTTCTTTGTGACGTGTACCACGGGAGAGGGCCATGGGCTCTGCGAAGGTTGAATGACGTCTTGATGGAGCATGTCATCGACCTGTTCTGCAATGACGCGACGTTCCGTAGCGGACACGCGATATGGTCTTTGTCGCAGCGGTGAGTGAGAGCCAGTGTCGATGTGATGCTCGACTGTCAATGCATGGCCAAGAGATGTTTGCGCAACGTCGAAAGAACGGCGGCAGTCCTGAAGGATTGCGAGAAGTTGAGATCGCTGCGAATGTGTCATATCTTCGGCGATGAATGGGCTGAGCACATCAGTCCATATTGAGTCAGGGACGGAGAGGGCACTCAGTTCATGGGCAAAGGGCAAAGGAAGCGCTTTTCGGGCAACAAAATGATGAGAAGGCATGAAGAAGACCGTCCCGTAGGATATAGTACTACACAAGACTGGCACGAATGCTGAAGTGCACGGGGGAATACAGGCATCTGCTTTGACAATTTTAGCGGCAGGGTGAGCATCGACCGAGGCCAGGTCACCAAGGTGGAAAGCCCGAGCGCAATTGATGGCATTGTGGCATGAGAGCAAATCCCATTCAAACAGTCCGGCGTGGGAGCACGATGAAAAAACTATGAACTCAATCGTGTATAAAACGTCCTGTATGGTCACACAGGCTGTAATTGATTGATTGATGTATGGGGTTTTATGGCGCAAGGGCCAGATATGACCAAAGAGCACCATACACATGGTGATCGGTTTTCAATAAATTGTTCGTGAAGAAACGTACTTGGAATGGTGGATGTGGCATGACTCTAAATAGGCCTGAAATCAGTCTCTCTGGATTGCGTAAAATATATAAGTATTAAAACAATGACAATGACCAGAGATGTAAACTGTGGAACTGTCATGCTACGCGCGGATGATGAAACAGAACATGTAGTGAACGCAGCATTGATGTCTCAACAGAGCCCTTGAATGCAAGGGCCTGGAGACACTTGCTATGATAATGTAACAAACGCCGCAGCAGCCTGTGGTAAGAAGCCGTACTACGTAACATTTGGCCGGATAATGTGCAATGTTTGAATTTCATTCAAATAATTCAAAACTGATGTGGTGTCGAATAACGGGCTCGAGCCGAGAAATTTTGCTGGATGTGATGATATATAATGTTGATACGCCAAGAGAAAGTGCTTTTTCCTCGCGCATTCTGTTTCCGTACATTCCACGAGGACGTGGATGACATTCAGTCTTTTACCACATCTACCACATGTAGGAGGTTCCTCACCAGTTAGCAGGAAGTTGTGTGTACTGTATGTGTGCCCTATTCTTAGTCGACAGAACGCGACATCAGTCTCTCGTAATTTTACGATAGATGGGGAGGTGCCTAAACGTGGCCTGATTAAGCGAAGTTTATTCGAGGGTAGCGAGTCCCACAAGCGTTGCCAATAATCTCTTAATTTTTTCCGAGTAAAAGGTCTGAAATATATGGCGGCGAGGACAGCTATGGAACAGTTCAAATCTTTTCTTGCTGTGAATGCAGCGATTTCGTCAGCGAGTACATTACCCTCAATGCCTCTGTGCCATGGTACCCAGCATATAATGACACGTTGATTACATGCATAAACAGCGCACAAGAGCGTATAAAGATTATTAATTACAGGGTTATTGGGCTTTTTAAGCGATATTAACGCCTTAACAACACCCAGAGAGTCGGCATATATAATTGGGTTTCCTAGTTTTAAGTGTTGTATGTGCTTCACAGCCGATAATAATGCATAGGGCTCAGCCGTAAATAAACTTGTATGCGCATGCAAAATGCCAGAGTCGGAGAAGGACGGACCAACTGCTGCATAAGAGACGCCGGCTTGTGACTTAGATGCATCGCTGTAATACTCCGGGCAGCAGTACTTCGACCGAAGTTCAAGGAAGTGCATTCGAATGTGCTTCTCAGAAGCATGCTTACTGACTTCAATAAACGACGTGTCGCATTCCGGGAGCTGCCACTGCCACGGCGGTGGCAGCTTCGCTGGAATCATTAGATGGTATTCTACAAGTGGGACAGACATTTCTTCACTAAGATTCCTTACACGGAGTGAGAAGGGCTGCCTGGCTGTAGGCCGATTATTAAAAAGTGTGGCACAGGAAACATCATTTACAGTTGTGTAACAATGATGTTCAGGGTTCGAGTTTACTTTCAGATACTATGTAAGGCTGGAATATGACCTCTGTAGACGGAGTGACCACTCGTTTGATTCTACATAGAGACTTTCTACAGGGCTTGTCCTGAAAGCACCGGTCGCTAGGTGGATACCTAGGTGGTGCACAGGGTCTAGGATTTTTAGCGCATTCGGTGTTGCAGAATGATAGATTGTAGCACCATAGTCAAGATGAGAACGGACTAGGCTCCTGTACAAGTTCAGGACACATTTTCGATCACTGCCCCATGTTGTGCGAGACAGAATATTTAAAATATTCATGGTTTTCAAACATTTTGCCTTCAGATATTTGAGTTGGGGGATGAAAGTAAGCTTAGAATCTAGAATTATTCCCAGGAATTTGTGTTCCCTGCTCGCAGATAGTTGCTCTCGATTGATGGTGAGTTTCGGCACTAGTGTTATGCCTCTTCTGTTTGAAAAGAGTATACGTACTTTTGCGGCAATTTATTTTAACGCTATTTGCATCCGCCCATTTAGATATGTTTAATGTGAGCTGTATCTGTCGCTCGCAGATCGCAATGTTACACGATTTAAAACCTATCTGTATGTCATCGACATATACAGAATAAAACATTGTGCGTGGTATGACTGTATACAGGGAGTTCATCTATACAATAAACAGTGCGCAACTAAGCACACCCCTTTGCGGCACCCCAGTCTCCTGGGTGAATGTTCTAGATAAAGCATTGCCCACTCTCACACGAAACGTGCGGTTGGATAAGTAGCTTTTCACTGTGTTTAACATATTTCCTCGGACCCCCATCGCCGAAAGATCTCGCAAGATCCCGAAGTGCCATGTCGTATCGTATGCTTTCTCTAAATCTAGAAATACCGAAAGTAAAAACTGCTTGTGTATAGACGCATCTCTGATGTTCGCCTCGATGCGGACGAGGTGGTCTATTGTCGATCTACCTTCTCGGAACCCACACTGGAACGGGTCTAGTGTTTTGCTATTTTCCAGGAAAGAGATTAAGCGCTGGTTAATCATTTTTTCATACATTTTCCTTGGGGTGTACAAGCAGCGGTAGGGCGAATGGGTTGAGCACTCGCCGTTCGAAGCGACAATCCAGATAGAGACTTCGTCACTTTACGAAGCCAGCGGGAAAAACCTGGCATCCATAACCGAAATAGCGGCACGGGTATCGACGAGGACGGCTGTAGCGACTTCTTCAATAAACATATCAATGACATTGGCAGGTAAAGGAGGAGGACTTCGGCATCTGGACACTTGCGCAGTTCTTGCCTCAGGAACTACCTCGTCTAGTTTCCCTCTTCGTTAGATACGGGCCGTTGACGCAAAGGGTAAATCGATGGGCAACGTGGGGAGGGTGTCCGGAGGCGTTCGAAGCGAGGACGGCGATCAGTCTGGGAGCGAGCTGGTGACGGGTCGGGTCGAAGGGTCTGTTAGGCGCATATGGATCAGGCGGCACATAGAGCGCTCGTCGATCGTCATCGAACGCCTGCGATTGGCGGCGGCAGAAGCTTGTGGCATGACCGGGATACCTACATGCAAAGCATATAGGGTGATTGTCCAGCGTACGCTACGGGTTAGGGATGGCAGTGGTGGCGGGACGGGAGGGCGAGGGCAGGGGACGGGATGGCGAGGGCAGTGCACAGGCTGCTTGAAGCGACGTACGGGTACACTGCGAGGGGCCATTCCAGCAACCGTAGCATAAGTGACCGGCGTAGCCACGGCATCCTGCTGGTGAACAGCCGGCATCGCTTCGGCGAACTATTCAAGGATCCCGTTACAAAGATGAGAAGAGAATGTGCTGGCAGACTCTTGAGTGACGGACGCCAGAGATAGCCGTTGTACGAATACTTCGCTGATGAAATCCTTGATTTGGATTATCGGGGAGGCTTGTTCGGGGCCGGTGGTCAGGCTGCAGAGTGATGCCGCATTTGGTGTTGGATGTCAACTTGTCAGAACTCGCTGCTTACGTAATTCATCATAGCCCTGGCACAATATGATAGCGTCGCTAACACTGCGCGGGTCCTTGGTCAGAATCACCTGGAACGCGTCATCATCGATTCCCTTCAGAACGTCCTTGATCTTTTACGCTTCCGTCATGGCAGCGTTCACGCGCCTGCAGAAATCGAGAACGTCTACTATATAGCAGATGAATGCCTCACCCGTGTCCTGTGTGCGTGTGCGCAAACGCTGCTCGGCTAGGAGTTTAGTAACGGCGGGTCGGTCAAACAATTCTGTAATCGACGTCTTGAACGCCGACCACGTTCGTATATCCCTCTCATGATTTCTGAACCAGAGACTGGCCACGTCTACGAGTTAGAATGATACGTAAGCCAGCTTGTCCGAGTCATTCCATTTGTTGCGAACGCTCACCCGTTCGTTGAACGACAGCCACACTTCACCGTCGTTATCGTCGGTTCCACTGAAGATTGGAGGCTGCCGCTGGCGAAAGGTGCCAGCGCAAGGGACGGGTGGCGATGGAAGGGTCTGTTGGTCGGCGTGCGGCATGGCAGAGGGTAGCGTCCGAGAACAGAGTTCCAGGATAGTCCAGTAATACGTTAGCCCGTACGGCTCCACCGCTTGTAAGGAAGATTTATTGAGGTTCGTAACGACAGCCAATTTTAGGTTGCACCGAGCACACTCCCCTAGCTCGAGCCGCTGTCGCGCGCTTAATGCAGCCGATGCTGCTGACTCTGTGGTCACGTTCGTTATCTTCCTTACTACATATATATTGTAACCAACAGTTACAACAGCCGTTTCTACGAAAACTGACTTATGCTGGGCGAACCTGTGCCCGTCAACAAAAACCGACCGATCACTCAACAAAAGCAAAAAACGTCCCTCGAGCTTCGCTCCTTGGAACGTCGTTCTCCTCTTTGTCGCCTCCTGTTGCGTGCCAATCGTCCGATTCTCGCGCACGAGCCGCCGGCCTGTCAGCACCGGCCGAGCGTTGCCTTGCGGTGCTTTGATTGACGCTCGCGGTGTGGTGGCTACGCAGTTGGGATATGTCGGTCGTTTTTTTCTTCTCGCAATGCTGGCGGCATTAGCGCCCTCCGAAGAAGCATCGTCCCGATGCGTAGGAAAGGCCTAGAAGGCCAACTGCTTTAGAAGGACAGTGGTCAGAGGATGACCGGTGCTAGGCTTGATCGTATGTGCAACTTCTGTTAATCAATGCCTTTCATAGTATGGCTTCATTCGTACTACCTGTACGACCTCTGGGCGAGTCCTGCGTCGTGTGGAGCAGACTTGGCCTTCAGGAGTTACCTCGTAGTTTAAGGGACTTAACCGGCGAAGTACTTTGTAGGGGCCAAAGTAACGGCGCAGTAACTTCTCCGATAGACCGGGCGTACGTATAGGCGTCCATACCCACACTTTGTCTCCGGGGTTCTACTGTACCGCTATTCGCCCTAGGTTGTACCGGTTTGCGTCGACGTATTGCTGTTGTATGATACGGTGCCTTGCCAACTGCCGTGCTTCTTCTGCCCTTTCCATGTACTCCCTAACGTCAGGGTCGTCTTCGGTGCTGTTGTCTACAGGTAAAATCGCGTCTAGTGTCGTTGTTACTGTCCGACCGTAAACAAGTTCAAATGGCGTGAAATGTGTCGTTTCTTGTACTGCAGTATTATACGCAAAGGTGGCATATGGTAGAATACTGTCCCAAGTCCGATGCTCGACGTCCACATACATTGAGATCATGTCAGCGAGCGTTCTATTGAGCCGTGCAGTCAGGCCGTTTGTTTGTGGATGGTACGCTGTGGTTTTTCTATGAGCAGTATGTGTTAGTTTCATAACAGACTGCATCAAACGGGCCACAAAAGCTGTTCCTTTGTCTGTTATGAGTACCTTAGGTGCGCAATGTCGTAATACTATGTGTGTGACAAAAACTGAGCCACTTCAACGGCAGTTCCTTTTGTGAGAGAAGAGGTATCAGCTTACCAGGTCAGATAATCGGTTGCTACCACAATCCACCGCTTTCCTGAGGTTGAAACGGGAAATGGTTCAAGTAAATCCACTCCTATTTGTTCAAATGGGGCTGTTGGTGGCTGTATCGGTTGCAGAAAACCTGCTGTTTTGAGTGGCGGTGTTTTGCGTCTTTGACAATCTCGGCACGATTTGATATAGTGCTGCACTGAATTCATCAATTTCGGCCAGTAATATTTCTGGCGGATTCTCGCCAGAGTCCTACTAACGCCTAAGTGGCCAGCTGCAGGGTCATCATGGCAAGCTTCTAAGATTTCAGCTAGCAGCGATGATGGTACGAGAAGTACAAACGAATCACCACTGTGCTCGAAGTTTCGTTTGTAGAGGACGTTGTTCCAGAGGACATACGAACACAATCCGCGAACAAAACCTCGAAGCACTTTCACTTGTCGACCCTCCAAGTACTCGATGAGCAGGAGTAATTCCGGATCAGTACGCTGATGATGAGCCATTTCCGTCGTATTCACAGCCCCAAGAAATGGGAAATCTTGCTCATATTCAGGTGACGTAGCCTCGATTGGTACGCGTGATAAGCAATCAGCATCGTTGTGCTTGATACCGGACTTGTAAACGACCGTGATGTCATACTCCTGTAGACGCAAACTCCATCTAGCGAGCCTTCCAGAAGGGTCCTTGAGGTTCGCCAGCCAGCACAATGAGTGATGATCGCTGATGGCTCGAAACGGTCTGCCATATAAGTATGGCCGGAACTTACTGATGGCCCATATAACCGCCAGGCATTCCTTTTCTGCAGCTGAGTAATTTGTCTCGGCTTTCCATAAGGTACGGCTTGCGTAGGCAATGACTTTTTCTTCTCCATTCTGCCACTGAATAAGTATGGCACCGAGACCAACGTTACTCGCGTCGGTATGGATGTCCGCTTCGGCATTTTCATCAAGATGGGCAAGTTTAGGCGGACTCTGCAAACGCCGTCGTAGTTCAGAGAAGGCGTCATCTTGTTCTTTCTCCCACACAAAAGGGACCCTTCTTTTGTCAGTTGCGTGAGTGGTTCGGCAATTTAAAAAAAAAAATTCTACGAAACGCCTGTAGTAGGCACACAGTCCCAGGAAACGTCTAATAGCTTTTTTGTCTCTTGGCTTCGGAAACACTTCTGCTGCGGTGATCTTCTCAGGATCGGGGCGGACGCCTTCAGCACTGACAATGTGTCCAAGAAAGCGGAGCTCGCGAAAGCCGAAGTGGCATTTTTCGGGTCTTATGGTCAATCCCGCCGTGGGAATAGCATCCAGAACTGCTCTCAGTCGCTGCACATGCTGCTCGAATGTAGTGGAGAAGACCACCACATCATCAAGGTAGACGAGGCACGAGTGCCATTTCAGTCCGGAGAGAACAGTGTCCATCATCCGCTGAAATGTGGCTGGCGCAGAACACAGACCAAATGGAAGCAGCTTAAACTCGTTTAAACCGTCCGGTGTCACAAATGCCGTTTTTTCGCGATCTCGGTCGTCCACTTCCATCTGCCAGTATCCGCTTTTGAGATCCAGAGAAGAGAAGAAGTAAGCACTGCGTAGTTTGTCCAAGGTGTAGTCGATGCGGGGGAGTGGATGAACATCCCGCTTTGTGACGAGGTTGAGTTTCCTGTAGTCAACACAAAATCGTAGGGTGTTATCCTTCTTTTTGACCAGGACTACCGGAGATGCCCACAGACTATCGGATGGCTGTATTACATCGTCCTTGAGCATTTCCTGTACTTGACTTCTTATCGCTTCTCTTTCCTTTGGAGCTACTCGGTGCGGCTGTTGGCGAACTGGTCTCGCAGGTTCTTCGACCACAATGCGGTGTTTTGCGACGGGAGTACGACGGACTTTCGATGAAGTCGAAAAGTATTCTACAAACTCTGACCAAGTTCACAATCTCATCTCTTTGTAGTAATGACAGCTCTCGGTCAATGTCGATAGAGCTAAGGACACTGTCTAAGGTGGCAGAAGCTGGTGATGCTGCATCGAGGGTTGACACATCCGCAAATTGTGCATAGTCATGAAGAGACGCTATGGCTGTTCCCTTCACCACTTGTTGCGCCTCATTGCCAAAGTTAGTCAAAAGGACGTCCGCATATCCGTTACGCAGGTGAACTAGGCCTCTTGCCACGCATATTTGCTTTTCGAGTAGCAGCCCGATATTTCCGTCTGCAAGTCCCTCATAGTCACGAAATATGTCGCTCCTTACAACGACAGTCATACTGCACCGTGCCGGCACCGTCACGTCTTCATCCACAATGCGGACAGAGGAAATATGTGGCTGTTCTGTATCAGAAATGGTGACAGAATTTTCTGTGGAAAACAACACGCGTGATTCTTGAAAGTCGATAATTGCGCCATTCGTTTGCAAAAAGTCCATGCCCAGTATCAGGTCACGGGAACACTCAGGGAGAACAATAAAGCTGCTGACGTATGTAAAGCCTCTAAATCCGATTCTTGCTGTGCACATTCCTACGGGGTCGACTAAGTGTCCCCCCGCTGTACGTATTGGAGATCCGGTCCAATGGGTCAATACCTTTTTCAATTTTCTGGCGAGTACACTGCTCATAACTGAATAGTCCGCACCAGTGTCTATCAACGCAGTCACTTCGAAGTCGTCGATGATGACGTGCAACTCGGAAGTAACGGTGTCATCACTGCACTTGTCCGTCGTTTCGTCACTGCCGTCGTCTTGTCGGATTGTCGATGGAGGAACTTCGGTATTCCGGGCGTCAGCGGCCTTGCCTCCACAGGTCGCTGGCTCTAGTTTTCCCGTCGCGGACTTTGGGTGCGACGCCTCGATGAAATAGAAGCGGGACGCTGACTGGGCGACCTATAACGCATAGGCGCTGCTGATCGAGGTTTATGTTGCTGGGGGTTCCGAACAGTTTGGCGCGTAGATAAAAATGCCTCAATCTCATAAGGGCGCTCACCGTTTCGAGGGCAAGGCGCATTCACAGAGAAGCCACGCAGTCCTACTCGGCGATACCGGCATTCCCGGTATAGGTGACCAGCCTCTCCACAGTGGTAGCAGAGGGGACGCCGGTCTGCAGTGCGCCATACATCGCTCTTACGTAGGCTTCCTTCCGGCATGGGCTGCACATTGCGAGGAAGTACCTGGGGTATTGTGGCCGTTCGTCCAAAGTCGGCGCGTCCTAGGTCCTGACGTAAAGCTTGGGCGTACGATATCCGCGGCTGACGCTCTGGCTGTGCGTAGGGCCGTACCTGAGGCTCTGGCTCACAAATTACTTGCCGGACTTCTTCGCGTATGACATCAGCAATTGAGGACACCATAGGAGGGCTTTGGGCCAGCTGCAGTTTCTGCAGCTCTTCCCTTACGACGAACATCACCATTTCGCGTAGGATGTCCATGTTGTTGGGGAGGGCTCCTGACCAAACGTCACATGATGCGACGCATACATCTCTGTTGTACTGCCGCGCACGCTGCTGCCGCGTCTTCCCCATCGTCGTCGCCTCTGATCGAAATTCGGCTACAGAGCGGGGCGGATTACGAACCAGGCCGGCAAAGAGTTCCTGTTTCACACCGCGGATTAGGTGCTGCAATTTCTTGTCCTCAGCCATGTTTGGGTCGGCTCGGCGGAAGAGGTGGGTCATGTCTTCAATGTACATGGTCACACGTTCGTTGTTCCGCTGGTTCCACGCCTGAAGAGCGGCTTCTGCCCTCTCTCTGTGGTCCGTGCTCGGGTACGTAGCTAGCAGCTCTCGTCGGAAGTCGTTCCACAATGATAACGACGCTTCGTGGTTTTGAAACCACGTGCGTGCAGATTCCTTCAGCGCGAAGTACATATACCCGAGTTTCTTTGTCTCGTCCCAACCGTTACACCTGGCGACACGGTCGAAGTTTTGGAGCCAGTCGTCAGCATCCTCGAATGTGTGTCCGTGGAAGGATTCTGGCGTCCGGGGTGAGTCAACGACGACATGAGAAGGGGTTACTTGAGTAGCCATCGCACTGGTACCTCGGCTGGCTGCCGCCGCTGCCCTTGGTGAATCGGCGAGAGGACAAAACTCGGGGGCCTCACCTGGTATGCGGCGACTCGTGCGTTGGTGGACAGGCGTTAATTCTGTTGGCTCCAAACTTGGGGGATCCGGGCTACCTTCTCTGGCGTGTGTGGGGCTTGGAATTATACCCAGCACCTCCACCAGATATGTAACCAATAGTTACAACAGCCGTTTTTACGAAAACTGATTTAGGCTGGGCGAACCTGTGCCCGTCAACAAAAACCGACCGAACACTCAACAACAACAAAAAACGTCCCTCGAGCTTCGCTCCTTCCAACGTCGTTCTCCTCTTTGTCGCCTCCTGTCGCGTGCCAATCGTCCGATTCTTGCGCACGAGCCGCCGACCTGTCAGCACCGGCCGAGCGTTGCCTTGCGGTGCGTTGCTTGACGCTCGCGGTGTGGCGGCTACGCAGTTGGGATATGTCGGTCGTCTTTTTCTTCTCGCAATGCTGGCGGCAATATATATATATATATATATACATATATATATATATAAATATATATATGTATATATATATATATATATATATATATATATATATATATATATATATATATGTGTTGATATACCGCGGTCGAGACGACGCTTTATTCCAAGAAGGAAAAATGGCGCCGATGCAAAAACGAACACGAGTTGATGATTGATGATGACTTTGTACAGATGAAGATGAAGTCCGCATAAATGCATACACTGATTTCCCCCGTGGACGGAAGCGGCCAGCCTGGCCGCACATTAGACAGTGGAACGGAGATGAAAGGGCTTCAGGCGAGAAACGTGCACCATCTCTGTTCCGCGGCAGCGTCGGTCGGTTAGCGCCTCAACAGGTGTAACGCGATAGTTCTCCGGCGAGGTCTGCTCTATGACTTTGTAGGGGCCAGTATATCGAGTCTCAAGATTCTCACATAAACCGGGTGTTCGTGCAGGTGTCCATAGGAGCACATCGTCACCAGGGCGGTAGGAAACGACGCGGTGAGAGGCATCGTACCGATGTTTGCGATCGTCTTGGCTGGCTGCAGTGTTCATACGGGCGCGACGACGACATTGGGCAAGACGAGCCACAACCTGGTCGCAAATGAATGGTGAAGCGTTCACGGGGCCAGAGAAGAAAGAAACGTCGAGTGATGAAGTTGGGTGGCGGCCGTATACTAAGAAAAACGGAGAGTATCCGGTGGTCCGTTGAACGGACGCATTGTACGCAAATGTTAGAAATGGGAGAATCGCATCCCAGTTACGATGATCAGGTTGAATATACATGGATAGCACGTCACACAGCGTGCGATGAAATCGCTCTGTTAGGCCGTTGGTTTGAGGGTGGTAACTAGACGTTGTCTTGTGCATGGTGTAGGACGCTTGCAGAACTTGATTAAGAGTGCTTGAAAGAAATGCCTTGCCTCGGTCACTCAAAAGAACGTGAGGCGCCCCGTGACGTAAGTAACAGCCTGCAAGAAGAAGGCCGCTACTTCTGAGGCAGCTCCTGAGCGTATTGAGGCTGTTTCAGCGTACCGGGTCAAATGGTCAACAGCAGTGACGATCCATCTGTTGCCGTCTGCAGTAGGTGGCAGTGGCCCGAAAAGGTCAATGCCAACGACAGAGAAGGGTTCTGCTGGACAAGGAAGTGGTTGTAGCGTCCTGACTGGAGCAGTAGTAGGTCGCTTACGGTGTTGGCAAAGCGCGCACGAGGCAACATATCTAGCTATGCTCGTGGAAAGGCCTGGCCAATAGAATCGGCTGCGTATGCGCTCGTGTGTTTTGTGGTAACACAAGTGGCCTGACGTAGGGTCATCGTGTGAGGCCTGCAGAACTGCAGCGCGAAGAGAGCGCGGTAGAACGGGAACCCATCGATGGCCTTCCGGGTGAAAAATGTGCCGGTAGAGGACATCGTCTTCAAACTTGAACAGTTTGAGCTGTTTCCGTAGCCTGGCATTGGGTGGAGATGAAACACCGCTAAGGCGATTGATGATGCCATGGCAATAGGAATCGGCGCGCTGGTGAGTGGAAAGCACTGAAGGGCGGTTTGATGGAATCAAGGAAGAAATCGGTGTAATAGACGAAGCGTCCTCCGTGCGGCCAATTTGACAAGGTGACGTGATGTGCTCCGATGATGGTGGTAATGGGCATCGTGAAAGATCATCGGCATCTTGGTGCTTCCTTCCGGACTTATATATGACCTCGAAATCATATGCTTGTAATCGGAGTATCCAGCGGCCAAGGCGCCCGGACAAGTTTTTGATCGTCGACAACCAACATAGTGCATGGTTGTCGGTCACAACCGTGAAATGTCGACTGTGGAGATATGGACGAAATGTCTGAATGGCCAAACACTCTTGTTCGGTTATCGCGTATTTCTTTTCCGCGGAAGTGAGAGTGCGGCTTGCATATGCAACAACCTTTTCGCAATATTCGTGGTCGCGCTGCAACAGTACGGTACGAATTCCTTGACCGCTGGCGTCAGTATGCAGTAACGTGGGCGCCTTGTCATCAAAATGACAAAGAACAGGTGGGGATGTTAGTGCGCGCTTGAGTTCTTGAAACGCGGCTTCACACTGATCGTTCTAGTCGAAGGAACTGGAACTAGCAAGGGCACTGTGGAGGGGCGAGGCAATGCTGGCAAAGTTCCGGATAAAACGTCTAAAGTATGAGGCCAGTTCAATGAAGCTGCGCAGTTCTTTTGCGCGAAGTGGGCGTGAAAAGTTGAGCACCGCGGAAATTTTATCCCGATCGGGCTGGATGCCGTCTTTGCTAACGAGATGACCCAGGACTTTAATCGTTGTGCTAGCGAAACGGCACTTCCTCGTGTTTAGTTGAAGTCCGGCATTAGAAAGGCATGTGAGCACTTCATCTAAGCGTTGCAGATGGTCAGTGAAAGTCGAGGAAAACACGACGATGTCGTCGAGGTAACCTAGACAAGTTTTCCACTTGAGGCCTCGAAGAACAGTGTCGATCATTCTTTCAAATGTGGCGGGAGCATTGCATAGACCGAAAGGCATTACATTAAACTCGTAAAGACCATCCGGAGTAGAGAAGGCGGTCTTTTCTTTGTCCGCTTCGTGCATTGGAATTTGCCAATATCCGGAGCGAAGATCACGGCTGGAAAAGTATTGCGCCCCTTGCAACGAATCAAGGGTGTCATCGATACGGGGCATCGGATATACATCCTTACGGGTGATCTTGTTTAGCGCACGGTAGTCAACACAAAATCGTACCGATCCATCTTTCTTCTGCACTAAAATGATGGGTGATGACCAAGAACTGGCGGAGGGACGTATGACGTTTCTTTTCAGCATATCGGCGACGTTCTCCTCGATGATTTTGCGTTCGGCCAAAGAGACTCGGTAGGGACGACGGCGTACAATAGTCTGGCCATCGGTGTCGATACGATGGAAGGCAACGGAAGCCTGTCCGAGTGACGAAATATTGATATCAAAGGACGCCTGGTGCTTCGTGAGCAATTTTAGCAACGCTTCATTTTGAGCAGATTTGTCCTGTTGAGGAAGAGCTTGCGAGGCGGTAAGAGGAAGCAGGGAGACTGGTTGGGTATCCACATAACAGGTCACTGCGGAGCCTTGAGGTAGGAGGATTGTCTCAGTGGTAGCGTTTAAAGCGATGATTAACGCAGAGCTTTCTTTGAACCGCACCAGGCAGGAAGCGAAGACAATCCCACGGGCAAGACAGCGACCGTAAGGAGTGTTGAACACGTCGCCATTGGTGATGTCCGTAGAAGACAGACTTATGACTTGCTCGTGGCCGGGAGGCAGTACAGAATCGGCAGTAGTGAGAAAACGCAGTCGTGGCTCATCGGCACTCCCGCTGCAATGAACTGTCTCGGTCATATGGACTACACGTTGACGGCAAGAGATTAAAGCGGACGCTGACGAGAGAAAGTCCCAACCTAAAATTAGTTCATGAGCGCACGTGAATAAAATCGCGAACTTAATGTGATGACGGATACCATCAATAAAGACGCGTGCTGTACATTGGGCTGATGGTCGAATGATTGCTCCATTAGCCCCAATCAGGGATGATTCAATATAAGGCGTCTTCACTTTCCGCAGACGAGAGCACAGGTCCGCACGCATAACAGATATAGTAGCTCCCGTGTCAATCTGAGCTAACAAAGGCACACCCTCCACAGACACCAATAACATGTTCGAAGGACGTTCAGGAGGACTTGGAGCACTTCGCGGCGATGCAGTGTTCCCTGCAAAAACTGCACTGGTTAGTTTTCCGGTCGCTGGACATGGATTTGGGAGACAGGTCGAAGTGGCAAAACAGAACGTCGGAGCGGCGATGGGGAGCGGCGTCTCGAGGCACGTGTGTTGTGTGCGGTGTTGGAGAAGTCGGCCGGAGATGGAGATCGGCGAACGGGAGGATTATCGTCATAAGTGCGGTGAACGCGAGGAGGTGGCTCATCGCGTTCAAAGGCCGCGTAACCACGACGTTCGTCTTGCTGGCGGCGTCGGCAAAACCGGGAGATATGTCCTCGAAAGCCGAAGTAGTAGCAGATAGCCTTCGACGAACACCAGGCAGTGTGGTAAGGCGGGTTCGGAGCTCGGGCGACTAAAGGTGCCAGGTGATCGTGAACAGGCGCAGGTGGTGTGATTGGAGACGGCGCCGCTGGCATTGCAGCAGCCTGGGCGTAAGAAGCCGGTTGTGGGCAAGGAGAAGCGTTGGTATGCTGGGCGTTCTGCATGGAGGCCAATTCCTCCTTAATAATACCGCGCTGGTCAGTAGAAGCAGGTTGGACGTGAGCGCTGCTGCAAGGGGGTGAGCCATGCGCTTGCAATTCCTCACGAATTATGGCTCGAATGATAGACCGGAGCTCAATACTGTTTGCCAGGGGGTTGTCGGAAAAGTCCGGTTGCAAGCGGATTGACTGCAGGGCGTCGAGGCGCTGACAGACGGAGACGACGTCCGACACCGTCGAAGGGTTTTGAGCGGCGAGTGCGTTGAAGGCAGTAGATCCGATACCCTTAAGAAGGTGTCGCACGCGATAAGGTTCTGGCATGGAACTGTCGACACGGCGGCAAAGCGCGAGGATGTCCTCAATGTACGAGGTATACGACTCGCCATAATGCTGGACGCGCTCAGACAGCCTCTTTTTCGCAACTTCCGAACGAACCGTGGGTGTGCCGAAAATCCGCCGTAGCTGCTCCCTGAAAGACAACCAATCAAGGAAGTCTCTCTCATGATTCAGGAACCATGTCTTGGCTACTTGAGAGACGTAAAATGGCACGTTGTTTAACCTGGATGTCTCGTTCCAGTTGTATTCACTGACGCGATCGTAGTTGTCGAGCCAGTCTTTAACGTCCTCACCAGGCAAGCCAGAGAAGATTTCAGGATCGCGATAGCGGTTGTTGGCAGGGCTGGGAGTGGGGGTGGCTGGCACTTGAACCGAGATGGTGGACGCTGTGGTCTGGTCTTGCGACATGGCGGCCTCTTGGCGTAAGCGGCGTGCCGAACGTAGCTCCAGGAGAGATCTTGAAGTGGATTGACGTGGAGTAAAGCGCCTCCACCACTTGAAATGCCACGGTCGAGACGACGCTTTGTTCCAAGAAGGAAAAATGGCGCCGATGCAAAAACGAACACGAGTCGATGATTGATGTTGACTTTGTACAGATGAAGATGAAGTCCGCATAAATGCGTACAATATATATATATATATATATATTATATTGATACGTGTACTTATCTTTATCGGGCGACCACGTTTCGCCGCTTAACAAATGCAATCGCACAGCGCGGGACGCGCCTGCATGTATCCGACGTTTCTGGAAAGTTATCGATGCTTCTACCCGGCTGTCTGTTGTCGCCGAACCTTGTGTTATCTGATTTCATCGCGTAGCGCGAATGGTGTAGAACTTTGTAGAAAGCACGCGGGTCCAAACGATTAGTCTGGAACATTCGACGACTGCTCTATAAAAGCCGACGCGCTTGACCCGCTGAGCAGATTTTCGACGATCGCCGAGCGTGTTCGCCGCTATCGTTGCGCTATAAGTGTAGCCTGTTTTGTGGGCACAGGTTCGCCCAATAAAAGTTAGTTTTCTTGTTCACAGTATTGCTACTGTGTTCTTTCTTCAACGTCACCACCACGTGACATCTGGTGGAGGTGCTTGTGCGTTCATGTACCGAACGCCCCCGCAAAGCCGCGATCCAAGCCCGAAGCCCGAGGACAAAACCGACACCGCCCAAGACCAGCGTGCTAGCCGCAGACTGCAAGGCCTGCCCCCAGAGCACGGACTTCTACCTGAGGCGACAAAGAAGATCGTGGTCAAGACAACCTCAATGGCTGCCCCAGCGTCCCCCGTTATCCTACAACAACCCCGGGACCCACCGACCTTCCATGGAGCAGCGACTGAAGACCCGGAATCTTGGCTGGAGACCTACGAGCGAATCGCGACATTCAACAACTGGGACTCCGACGACAAGCTGCGGCATGTCTACTTCGCCTTAGAAGACGCCGCCAGAACGTGGTTTGAGAACAGGGAGTCGACCTTGACTACGTGGGACCTGTTCCGTAGCGGCTTCCTGTGCACCTTTACAAGTGTCGTGCGCAAGGAAAGGGCCGAAGCTATGCTGGACGCCCGAGTGCAGCTACCGAACGAGAACGTTGCCATCTTTACGGAAGAAATGACCCGTCTGTTCCGCCACGCCGACCCGGATATGGCCGAGGAAAAGAAAGTTCGCCTACTCATGCGTGGTGTGAAGGAGGAACTTTTCGCCGGGATGGTAAGAAGCCCACCGAAGACCGTCGAAGAGTTTCTTCGTGAGGCGACGAACATCGAGAAGACACTCGAAATGCGGAACCGGCAATTCAACCGCCGTACAAGCTCTACCCCCTACGCAGGAATTCAATCACTGGCCACGGACGATCTGCGCGAGACCATCAGGGCCATTGTGCGCGAAGAACTGCGCAAGGTCTTGCCTTCGTCGCAGCCTCAAGTGGCTTCGATCGCCGACATCGTAAAAGAAGAGGTGCACCGATCGCTTGGAGTTCCTGAGGTGCAACCAGAACCACCGCAGCCTCAGCCGCAAGCGATGAGCTACGCCGCCGTCGCCCGCCGTCAAGGTCCCTTTCCACTACCGCGCCAGGGCCCCGTAACGCCGCAATTCCGTCGACCACCACCGCCGCCGCCAGCACGCCCACCCGTCGCCCAGCGCAGCTACCCGAGGAAGACTGACGTTTGGCGCGCTCCTGACCACCGCCCGCTCTGCTACCACTGCGGAGAGGCAGGTCACGTCTACCGACGATGCCCATACCGAGAGATGGGACTGCGAGGTTTCGCCGTTAACGCGCCGCGTCCACAGCTTGGAGAGCGCCCACGTGACATCGCCGACTACCTCGCCGCTACTCAATGGAGCTCTCGACGACCGTCGCGTTCGCCATCACCAGGCCGCTACCTGTCGCCGCAGCGCCGACCATACAGTGGCCCAGCCCGGGGCCGGTCAGCGAGCCCATATCCGGAAAACTAAAAGCAGCAACCGATGGAGGTGCGGTTGCTGTTCGTCGAACTGACGAAGATCCTCCGCCGCCGACGAAAGCGCCGAAGAAACCATCTCGACGACATAATGACGACGCGCCACCGTCCCGAGGAAGTCAGGAAGCCAAGACTGCACCGACGAAAGACGACTTCACGACGCGACGTACTAGCTTCAATTCAACACGACGCAGCCGTGATCCGACGCCAAGACCCAACTGCAACGCAAGACAAAGAACCACCGACCTCGACGTGCTTCTAGACGGCCACGCAGTCACCGCCTTAATCGACACAGGCGCCGATTTCTCAGTCATGAGTGGACACATCGCCGTCCAGATGAAGAAGGTTAAGACTGCATGGGAAGGCCCTCAAATTCGGACCGCTGGAGGACACCTGATTACGCCGACAGGAATGTGCACGGCAAGAATTACCATTCACGACCGGACTTACCCTGTCACATTCGTTATCCTCCAACAGTGTTCACGAGACGTCATTCTCGGTATGGACTTCCTGGACCAACACGGCGCAATCATCAACCTGAAGTCGAAGTCAATAACGCTGTCGGAAGATAAAGCGATACCGCCGGAGAGCCCTCGTAGTCACCACGCCTTGAATGTGCTCGAAGACCAAGTGAGCATCCCGCCCCGCTCCAGCATTGTTATTTCGGTCGGCACCGAAATACCCGCTGACGTAGAAGGCGTCATCGAAGGCGACCAACGTCTACTGCTAGACCGTGAAATTTGCGTCGCAAGAGGGATCGCTCGACTGCATGGAGGGAAAACTGAAGTGTTGCTGACAAACTTCAGCCAGGAGTTCAAACACCTCAACAAGGGCACGACGATCGCGTACATCGAGGAAATTCTGGAAACAAGTAATGCGTTTGTCCTCTCGGATTCCGCCGCATCTACCCCGACGACCATGGTTCCCGAACCAGACTACGACATTAATCCAAGTCTCCCAATGATTAAGCAACAGCAGCTCAGAAGTCTGCTCCGACGATACAAAAGCTGCTTTTCGACGACATCGAGGATTCGACAAACACCAGTCGCCAAGCATCGCATAATCACCGAGGAGTACGCTCGACCACTCCGCCAAAGCCCTTACCGAGTTTCGCCGCGAGAACGCGAAGCTATAAGAGAACAAGTCGACGAAATGCTGCGCGACGACATCATCCAGCCGTCGAAAAGCCCATGGGCATCCCCTGTTGTCCTGGTGAAGAAAAAGGACGGAACCCTACGTTTCTGCGTCGATTATCGTCGTCTGAACAAGATCACGAAGAAGGACGTATACCCCCTTCCACGGATAGACGACGCATTGGATCGGCTCTGCAACGCTAAGTACTTCTCCTCGATGGACCTCAAGTCTGGCTATTGGCAAATAGAAGTCGACGAAAGAGATCGCGAAAAGACCGCCTTCATCACCCCAGACGGCCTCTACGAGTTCAAGGTTATGCCATTTGGACTGTGCTCGGCGCCTGCAACGTTCCAGCGCGTGATGGACACGGTTTTAGCGGGATTGAAATGGCAGACCTGTCTCGTTTACTTGGATGACGTCGTTGAATTCGCCGGAAATTTCGACGATCACCTTAGGCGGCTTGCCACAGTACTAGAGGCCATCAAGTCATCAGGGCTCACTCTGAAGCCAGAAAAATGCCGCTTCGCTTACGACGAGCTTCTGTTCCTAGGCCACGTCATCAGTAAATCCGGAGTACGCCCCGACCCCCAGAAAACAGCTGCCATCGCAAAGTTCCCGCAGCCCACCGACAAGAAGGCAGTGCGTAGATTCCTTGGCATGTGTGCCTACTACAGGCGCTTTGTCAAGGACTTTTCACGCATCGCCGAGCCGTTGACACGTCTAACTAAATGTGATGTTGAGTTCAAGTGGGAAACGCCGCAGGCCGACGCATTTGAAGAACTCAAACGACGCATGCAGTCGCCGCCGGTACTTGCGCACTTCGACGAGTACGCCGATACAGAAATCCATACTGACGCCAGTAGCCTAGGCCTCGGTGCCGTTCTAGTCCAGAGGAGAAACGGAGTCGAACAGGTGATAGCTTACGCTAGCCGGTCGCTGTCAAAAGCGGAAGGCAACTATTCTACAACCGAAAAGGAATGCCTCGCCATCGTTTGGGCTACAGCTAAATTTCGCCCTTATCTTTATGGCAGGCCATTCAAAGTCGTCAGTGACCATCACGCGTTGTGTTGGCTAGCGAGTATAAAGGATCCTTCAGGACGACTGGCACGGTGGAGCCTCAGACTACAAGAATACGACATCACTGTAACCTACAAGTCAGGACGAAAACACTCCGACGCCGATTGCCTATCACGCGCCCCCATTGACCCGCCGCCGCAAGATGACGAAGATGACGCCTTCCTTGGCATGATAAGCGCGGAAGACTTCGCTGAACAGCAACGGGCAGACCCGGAGCTAAAAGGCCTGGTGGAATATTTGGAAGGGCACACCGACGTTGTCCCCAGGGCATTTAAGCGCGGATTATCTTCCTTCACGATTCAAAACAATCTCCTCGTGAAGAAGAACTTTTCACCAGTCCGCGCCAACTACCTTCTTGTTGTCCCGTCAGGACTTCGTCCAGAAGTATTGCACGCCCTACATGACGATCCGACCGCTGGACACCTCGGTTTTTCCCGGACACTATCGAGGATACAAGAAAAGTATTATTGGCCGCGCCTGACCGCCGACGTCGCCCGTTATGTCAGAACATGCCGAGACTGTCAGCGACGCAAGACACCGCCGACAAGGCCAGCCGGATTACTACAGCCAATCGAGCCTCCTTGCCGACCATTCCAGCAGATCGGGATGGACTTGCTGGGACCCTTTCCGACGTCAACAACCGGAAATAAGTGGATCGTCGTGGCGACAGACTACCTCACCCGCTTCGCTGAAACTAAAGCACTGCCGAAAGGTAGCGCAGCCGAAGTGGCGAAATTCTTTGTCGAAAACATCCTGCTTCGACATGGCGCCCCAGAAGTCCTCATCACCGACAGAGGAACGGCCTTTACAGCGGAGCTCACCCAAGCCATTCTGAAATACAGTCAGACAAGGCACAGGAGAACCACGGCCTACCACCCGCAGACGAATGGTCTTACGGAGCGGCTGAATAAGACCCTCGCCGACATGCTAGCGATGTACGTCGACGTCGAACACAAGACCTGGGATGCCGTCCTGCCGTACGTAACATTCGCTTACAACACGGCGGTGCAAGAAACAACACAGATCACGCCGTTTAAGCTGGTTTACGGCAGGAACCCGACGACGACGCTCGACGCCATGCTGCCCCACGTCACTGACGAAGAGAATGTTGACGTCGCTAGCTATCTCCAGCGAGCCGAAGAAGCCCGACAGCTCGCCCGCCTACGGATCAAGAACCAACAGAGGACCGACAGCCGACACTACAACCTCCGACGACGCTTTGTTGAGTACCAGCCCGGCGACCGTGTTTGGGTTTGGACCCCGATACGCCAACGAGGACTCAGTGAGAAACTACTCCGACGCTATTTCGGACCCTACAAGGTCATCCGACGTATTGGCGCTCTGGACTATGAGGTCGTGCCAGACGGCATTTCGCATTCACAGCGGCGCCGCGCACGATCTGAAGTGGTCCACGTGGTGCGCCTTAAACCCTTTTACGGACGCTGACGAACTTCGTCATTTTGTTCTTTTCTTTGCTACGAGTGCTTTTGTTTATTACCTTCGTTTGTTTGCAGCATCGGGTCGATGCTTTTTAAGAGGGGGGTATTGATACGTGTACTTATCTTTATCGGGCGACCACGTTTCGCCGCTTAACAAATGCAATCGCACAGCGCGGGACGCGCCTGCATGTATCCGACGTTTCTGGAAAGTTATCGATGCTTCTACCCGGCTGTCTGTTGTCGCCGAACCTTGTGTTATCTGATTTCATCGCGTAGCGCGAATGGTGTAGAACTTTGTAGAAAGCACGCGGGTCCAAACGATTAGTCTGGAACATTCGACGACTGCTCTATAAAAGCCGACGCGCTTGACCCGCTGAGCAGATTTTCGACGATCGCCGAGCGTGTTCGCCGCTATCGTTGCGCTATAAGTGTAGCCTGTTTTGTGGGCACAGGTTCGCCCAATAAAAGTTAGTTTTCTTGTTCACAGTATTGCTACTGTGTTCTTTCTTCAACGTCACCACCACGTGACAATATATTATATTATATATCTATTGTGTCAGCATTATTTGTACGCTTCGTCTTCTTATCTGTACACACTCATCATCCCCATTTTGGGCCTGTGTCGTCAGTATCTGGCTCAACAGAATAAAGAGTCTGACGGCCTAAACGCTGTCTCACAAATGATGTAGTGTGCTGTTCGGTTCCTCAACCCTCTCGCTGTATAATAATAATAATAATAATAATAATAATAATAATAATAATAATAATAATAATAATAATAATAATAATAATAATAATATTGAACATGAGAATGACTGTAGAGCCAACGCGATGTCAGCCTTAGTCAGTATACTTTCTGTCATCAGATTTGCAGTACAGCGTGACACCAGAAACAATAGATACTGATAGCGTAAAAGCATAATGCAATGAAGGCGTTTAACGTTTTCAATACATGCGGCAGGTTAATGAGCCTGGATTGCGTGTGGACTATGGGGCACAGATTGACTGGTGCTACAGGAACGCAGTAGGTGAATCCTCCCATCGCGCGACGGCTCCAACACAAACCGAAAATCGCCAAAAATCATACGGAAACAGGATGCCAAGGCACTCCGGGCGGCTGGAGAAGCCGGATGACTGCAAGTGCCAGCATGCACCGTGGCAGTAGTGGCGTCTTTAAACTGGCTGGTTGGATCGGTCTATTGTCCGTGACGTTCAGCACCTTCGCAGGAATTCAACACCGCCCGTTCATTGCGTTTCCCGCGTCGCCGCTCTCTATCACCGATGTTCCTCGTCTCCCCTTCGACCGGTTAGTTCGACATCCAATCATCGCCCGAAAAACTAAATTGTGTAGCTTCAGCAGGGAAAGGTCCATCCTTCGCACAACGTGAAACTCCTCCGGAGCGCCCGTCAAGTGTACTTTTGGTGTGTGTTGAAGGTGTACCGACTGAAGCTTTGGCGGACACGGGTGCATCGCTTTCCATTATTAGTAATCACTTCTGTTCTTGCCTGGGAAAGTTGAAGACGCCATATAGCGGCGCTCCTCTTCGTTGTGCTAGTGCGGTTCTTATTCAGCCCTCCGGCGTGCATTCATTGATGGCATCCTTTGCCACATTAGCTTTGTCCTGTGTTCTTCGTGTACCCACGCATCGATTTTGGGATGGGACTTCCTGTCCTCAGCGTCAACTTTATTATCTTGCCGTCAGCGAATTATGCATATGACGGACACTGAATGTTCATACGATGTCGATGCTCACAGCCTGCGTTTCGTCACCTCTAGCGACAGTTTCATTTTCCCAGGCAACCAGCGTATTTTAACACTGATTTCTGGCACCATTGTTAATGGTGATGTGCTCCTTGCACCGAGTGGTCGCTGCCTATCTGGTGACTTTAGCAATGATCCTAGCCTAGTGGGGTTTCACGACGGTAGAACGTTGATAGCAGTACTTGGCCCTACTTCTTCGCCAGTTGTGCTATGCTAGGGCACCACTGTCACTTGCCTTACTTACACCGAACCTCTTTCACTAGTACCTATTCACACGGGATCATCACCTTTGTCTGCCTGAACTGATTATCATGCTGCGACCGCTGCTTTAACAGCAGCGATAAATACCGCTTTTACTGCAGCGCAGAAAGAAGACCTTTTGGCCCTACTTCAAAAAACAGCGCATTATTTGACGTTCACTCAAAGATACTGGGTCGCACTTCTGTCGCAGTGCATCGCATCGAAACCGAAGACCGAAGACCACCGCCCATACCGCGCGTCTTCCGTAGAGCGGAAAATCATCGTTGGCAACTTTGACGACATGCTCAAAAGAGACATTATTAGGCAGTCGTCCAGTTTTTGGTCGTCTCCTGTTGTGTTGGTTAGGAAGACGGCTCTGTACGATTTTACGTCGATTATCGAACCCGCGCGCAAGATCACGCGCAAAGACGTATATCCGTTGCCATTGACTCCCGCCAGGGCGCTGAATATTTCTGAAGTCTAGACCTACAATCTGGGTACTGGCAAATACCTATGCACGAAGTGGACAAGGACCAGGCAGCTTTCCCAATATCTGTTGGACTTGACTAGCTCAGCGCAATACCCTTCGGTTTATGTAATGCCCCTACAACATTTGAACGAATGATTGAGATAGCTTTACGCGGGCTTTGGGTGAAAGACGTGTTTGTGTTATTTCGATGACATCGTTATTTTTTCTGCCACTTTTCATTAGCACTTCATCGTTTGGGCGAAGTTTTGACATGCTTCTTTAACGGTCGACTCCAACTCAACACAAGAAAATGCCATTTTACCAGAAAGAACATCAAAATGTTGCGCCACCTGATCAAGAAAGATGGCGTTCAACCAGATCCTGGCAAGGTTGCTGGATTCGGTTCCCTAGCCTTGAAAATCAAAAACAATTAAGAAGTTTCTTGGGCCTGGCATCCTACTTCCGCCGGTTCATCACTAATTTTGCTGTCATGGCGTTGCCACTGCACAACTTGTTGACATCGGGCGCTGCTTTCACTGTGATAGAAGACTGCAAACTATATTTCCAAGCCTTCAAGCAAGCGTTAACATCCGACCCCATCCTCTGTCGCTTCATTGAGAGCGCACCAACTTGTTTGCACACCTACGCTAGTTCTGTCCTCGTACAGCGTCACACCGCTACACGAAAGAGAGTTGTTGCTTATTCCAATCGCGCATTAACGGCTGCCGAAGAGGACTGCGCGATAACAGAGCAGGAATGCCACGCAATAGTTTGGGCCATTCAAAAATTTCGGCCATATCTTTATGCAAGCAACTTCACTGTCATCGCCGACCATCACGGCTTATGCTGGTTGCCGTCACTGAAAAGTTCATCTGGATGCCGTAGTCGCTGGGTGCTCCGATAGCAAGAGTACGATTTTAACATTGTGTACAAGTCTGAAAAAAAAATCTGGATCCTGACGCTCTGTCTCGCTGCCCCCTGCCACTACTGTTTTCGAGCGCGTCTCTCCACTGCTCGCTACTTGATGGTGACACTGTCTCCACTTACGCCATCACCACTAGTGGTTACTAACACACTATCTGCCAATCGCGGCACTCAATTCACCTCGGGTCAGCGTTCTGATCCATACTGCAAGCGCATTATTCACCGCCTGTGCGGAACTTCCCCTGAACCGAATGCGAGATTAGGTCGACAACTGCGACCCTTTAAACTAGAGAACGGTGTGCTGCACCGCTACAATTACGGCCCTGACAGACAGCGCCGGGTGCCTGTTCTTCCACGTTTTCTGGGCACACAAGTCCTTGAAGCCTTTCATGAGGACCCATTTCCTAGCTACTTGAGCTTGCGCAATACCGCTTCTTTTGGCCAGGCATCGCTAGCTTTGTGGCCAAGTACGTCACCTCTTGTATCTAGTGTCAACGGCGGAAACGACCCACTTCGCCCCCTACTGGCTTTTCCTGTCCATCCCATGTTCAGAGACACGTTTTTCCCTCGTTGGAATAGACCTTGTCGGGCTTCTGCCCATGCCAGTAGATCTTCGATGGATCTTGACAACTGTCGACAATCTCACATGGTACGCAGAGATCGCTCCTCTACGCTCTAGTTCGGCCGCAGACGTTGCCGCGTTGTTTCTTGACGCCATTGTGCAGCGGCCTTGTGCACCTCGTGTACTGTTGAGCGATCTTGGCAAGACTCTCATGTCAATTATATTGAAAGAAGTACTCAGAGCTTGTGGCATAGTCCATGAGACGATATCCGCGTGCCATCTTCAAACAAATGGCTTAACGGAGCGATTTCATTGAACACTAACAGATATGATATCGATGTATGTCAGGCCAAACCACGACCACTGAGACAAACTTCTACCTTTTGTGAAGTTTGCTCATAACACCGCTATCCAGCGAACTACGGGGTACTCACTTTTCTACCTAGTTAACGGCCGTTCGGCGATATTGACCATCGACGCCGCTTTCTTCGATGCCCCAATTGACACCTTGGCCAGTATATCCGAACAGTTCGTCTGGAGACTTGACCAATGTCGACAACGTGCTCGCCTCAACACAGAAATCGGTCAGCTAGATGGCAAGCAACCTTACGACATCTCTCGTCGAGACGTATCCTTCCATACTGAAGAGGAAGTGCTCCTTTGGACGGTCATTCTTAGACCCGCATAGCGTGAGAAGTTTGAATCACGCTTCCTTGGACCCTATATTATTATTGAACAGACATCCCCACAGAATTATCGTGTAGTGCAACGTTTAGGTTTCTTCAGACCGTCGTTACCGTGACTCGCAAGTGGTTCTCGTTTCGCGCCTCAAAACATTCGTCCGGTGTTTCCTTCGTGGCTAAGTCGCGGCCTGGCCGGGCACCTGTGCACGCGGGAAAATTACTGTCAGCCGTATTCATGCGCTTCATCTTCTCATCTGTACATGCTCATCACCACTGTTTTGGGCCTGTGTCGGGGGGCTCTCGCTCAACAGAATAAAGAAGAAGAGTCTGACGGCATAAACGCTGTCTCACAAGGTGTGTGCGTGGGTATATATATATATATATATATATATATATATATATATATATATATATATATATATAGATATATATATATATATATATATATATATATATATATATATAATTACACGACGCCAACGGACAATGGCACCATAGAAAGCGTATAGGGCAATTTATTCGTAGTTTTAATTCAAGTGAAGATATATAACATGAATGAAAATGAAAGTGGACGGAAACACAAATGGCCACAGGTGGGATAGAAACGCACGTCTTCGCATTACGCGTGCGTCGTTCTTACAAACTCAGCTACCGCGGCGCCGTTTCCCTTCTGCTCCCTGGCGGTATTAGCCAGTGCCACCACTCACAGCCATAGCAATGGATGTAGAATATCCTATCTGCCGCAGGCGTCACCTAACGCTTGAACTGTTTGAATGAAGGCAACTGGTCTATTAAACCTGAAATGCTACGTGAAGGGTTTAAAGCTGCCGGATTCGAGATGCTCGTTATGTAATGAACGAGAAGAGAGGAAACCGAGGGGCCCAGTTTTAACAAGTTGAAATCATAAGAAGCCGACAGACAATGACAAAGAGAGAAAGAACTTTATTGAAATATTCATTGCGCTTGGTTACTGCGGGCAGAGCCCTTCTGCCAGGGCCCCACTGACTATTTCGGCTGTCCAGACCTCGTCTAGGGTCGCCAATTGGTTCTCCAAATGCCGTTCGAAGAGTTGCGCCTCCTACGACCAATTGCTGAGCGTGTCTTAAGCAATGGTGAGAAGCCGTGTGCCGGACGCTGCATCCAATGGTAAGTAATGTTCGAGTATCGGGGTGGGGTCGGGGGGGTGGGGGTGTGGTCGCACCACGGACATTTGTCGCTGTGTTGTAGGGGAAAATGATGTGGTGTTTATGTAAGTTTAGGCAGGAGTTTGTCTGTATTTGGCGCCAGTTCGTCGCTTGTCGCCTCTTGAACTTGGGGGGAGGTGAAGCTTTGGTTCGTCTTCCCGGTCGTTGTGTTTCGCATACGGCTCTAGGTGTGCTGCCGAGTGTCGGAGAGGCGTCCGTTCGAGCTGTATGTATCGCTACTCGACCTGTTATACCTCGAGGGGAAAGTGTTTGTATTTTTAATTGAAGAAAAGAAATGACAACTAAATATAAATAAAAGCGGACGAAAGAACATCTGGCTGGAGGTGGCATACAAGTCCACGCCTTCGCATTGTGCGTGTGACGCTCACATTATAATCTGACACTTACCTACAATTATTGCGATTGCTACTAATAAAAATCAGGCCTCTCGCTCTCCTTCAGTCTTGTTTCTAGTATCGAGATACTTATGCGCGTAAAATGATAAGCTTTATTTATCTCTTTTCTTTTCGTAATTGGCGTCTTTTCTTAATGATGGTTCAAAAATTATTGCGCACTACGTACGAAGCAATATACTGACAAATATAACACTTCCTTGAACGCTGTACGTCTACCTGATGGAACCTTTTCTTTAGCACTTGCAAAAAATATTAAACAATATTCACTAATCAGGTGACAACATACGTAGAATTCGAAAATTATGCGAACTGCTCTATAGCGTGGAAATCTACAAGCTTTTCGTGGCGTCCTAGTATAGCACGCCCAAGTATTTTAGAACGCTCGGTAAAGTTAGGTGGGATTTCCTGCGCACACAGTTTCAGAGTTCATTTACGTCCTTCTGCCGCACCAAAAGCACGCACGTACTTCGAGCGAGAACGCCTCGGCAGCCTTTAGCAGGCTAGTCCAGGAGCTGTTCAGCTTCGCGCAGAATGCGTGTTTAGTGATCTCGCAATTTGCCACAGTCGGCTTTTCGGGCACGGCGATGGACAGCAGAGAGTGGACACGTTCCTGCCACTGGCGCAACCGCAACAGGCTCACCGCCAGGTTGTCCGCTTGAGTGGACGCTGTCGGCAACACTGTAATAGACCGGAGAGAGCTCTTCGAGAAATTTGCATACCCTTCGTGGCTGCTGCTTAGACAGCGGCATCGGGGCTGTTAGCATAGCGACGTTGCTATATTTTAAGCTACTACTCGGGAACATCTCATCAGCTGATATTGCGAAATTAAGGGGGTAAACTGATCTAATTTCTATGTGCTGACGTTCAAAATTCAGCGTTGCTTCAAGACAAAGGCTCAGATAGCCACATGGTGACAATAGATGCGTATTGACGTTAGTTGTTCTTTGTCTTTGTGAGGCGCGCAGAATTTTAACACGAACTCGTACAAGCTAGCCCAGTGTACTCGACCTTTGCCCATTGTTTCTACAAATGACAGCACTCCCTTTTATGTTTTTTTGTTTACTAAACAACGCACTATTTTTATGTCGATGGTAGTAGTTCGCATTCGTGCCAGCGCGCTATTTCTCTTACTCTGAGCCGCGCTGAATTTTTAGCATAAGCAAATACTTCCGAGTTACATTTACAGAAAGAAGACGAAATGCATCAAAGCTTAACTGCGAGCCATGCCCGGCAGATAAAGTTCAAAGGAAAAAAGCATGTTAAGAATAGGGCGTCTCATATGCACGACAGCTATACTGGGCGATTAGCTCTCACGTATCATTACGAAGAGAATGAAATGATGGTAGAGGCCGTCATTACATACAATAACCTCAGTGCACATTCTTAGGCGTCCATATTTCGAAATATGTGCTCCACGATGAAAATGTTATATTATTTCCATTAATACTTTATTTATATTCACTTTCAGTTGTACACAATGCATACACTGGGGTAGAGAGCGCCGCAAAAGATTGCTGGAGCAAATGCCGAATACACAAGTAGAATGCTCTTGCAACGGAGCAGAGAATACAACAATAAGTTTGTGCACAGCCGACTCGTCAAGCGACAAGGTCTGGGCGCCTTGCATTGCGCTACCATCGTTTGTCATTCTAAAAAATAATAGTTATGGTAGCGTAGATACGGGAAAAATGCAAATACTCTTGAATGCTTTTGCAGCTGTGGAGTAGAGGGCCATAGAGGATTTGCAGCAAGTGTTCTATCCAATTCGCGGATGCATCTCCGCAGATAACTCTGCGATAGTGCTCCGGAGTAAATTAGTTACACGGCAGCAAAGCTATACACCGATTATATGGCGACTACTAAAATGCCGCGGTTTGCGCACCGCTTCGCTCTATCAAGTTCATCAAGTGCGTGCACGCCACAGAGATGCAATGACAAATACGGTGACCGTAAAAAATCACTGGTCACTGGAGGAGCGAGACATCACTCGAGCGACGCACTCTTATCGTCGGTTTTGTGAAGTTGCTGCTTCCAGCTGCAAATTATTCCACGCAGACATACAGAAAAATTCGCCTTCTTTGCGCGTTGCTTTCTTTTCAAAGCGAAAGTAAAGTGAAAGCATTGTCCATGGGAGAAGTTTTGATATCTGGCACAGACGCTCATCGAAGATAAAGAAAAAAAAAATGAGCGGAACACAGTCGGGAGTGAAGGCAACCCTTCATAAGCGAGAACACTAGCTGCAAGACACCGTTTAATCACATTATCACTCCTGTCCAATGGCTCCGTTTGCTGCCGTCTGAGAATGCATAATTCCGTCACCGCTGGTCGTCTCTGTCAGAATAGACGTCCTTCGTCTTTGCATGTAAGCGTACTCTACTGCCCTGTAGTACTGGCATGGTACGGCAGTCTGGTTGCAGGCTGCGCGAAACTGTGCGCACTGACCATGGTGTCCAACGCGCATGTCGTGTTTTGTCAACGGTGCAAAGACGCGACAGCGGCACCGCCTTTGTCCGACGCTTGTGTGCATCAGTGAATTGTGAGAGAGAAACCTGGGGACAACGCATAGGTACTATGGAAAAGTAAGCGCTCTGCTGTTCCTCCATAGCCGATGGCAATGCGCACTACACGAGAACAGGCACCTCAGGGGAGACGCTATTTGAAAAAAAAAAAGTTTATTATTCGTAGTGGAGATTGCAAAATACTTCCGTTCCTAGAGTCTTTTACGTAACTTTAATATGTCTTCAGTTTTTCTGTAACTGCTATATTCGTTATGCCCAACGCAACTGCAAAATACAGTGGTTTTGGAGGTATTTCCTTGTGTACAAAAGTGTCACTCAAAGCGTCGCGCTGTAGCTCATTTAACTCGTTGTAGACCGCAATGTGCCGATATCTATCCTAAAAGCATGTGCAATTACTGGAACTATGCAAAAAAATTTTGCATACTTTCAATGATTTTTTTAACAATACAATGAAATATAACCTTGCACTTTCGCAGCTACTGCCGAAAGATATTGCAATTTCAAGTATATAGGAGCATTGTACATATGTTGAATTGTATGCATGCGAAATTTCGTTAGTATTGGACACACATCCACAAGGTTAGTCTAATGGGACAGCGAAAATAAAATCTAGTTGAAGTTTACGAATCTTTTCTTGTATAGTTCCACTAATTATACGTGCAGTTCGGATATATATCGGCTCTTCGCAGTCTACAAAGAGCTGAATAAGCTACAGCACGTTGCTTTTCATGAAAATTATTTACACAAGGAAGTGCCTCCAAAGATCACTATATGTTTGAGTTGTGTAACACATAAGTAAAAACTATAGAAGCCACACAAAAACTAATGACACATTTGATACCTACATAAAGGAACTCTATAAATGGCAATATTTTCAACTCTCCAGCAGAAAATATGTTTTTTTCGAGTAGCACCTGCCCTTAACTTCCGTTCAAACGGGATTGGTGGCTCATTGGTGAAAGCATACAGAACAAGTTCGCAGTGTTAGATACGGGACCTTTTCCTGAGCCTCCTTCGAGTTCACCAGACCACATCGAATCGCTTAGGGAGCTCAGAAGCATGTATACCACATTCCCGAGGCGCGGCACGTGCAAGCAAGTTGGCGGCCCCCACCTCGTACGCCGCATCAGGAGCTATTCACTGCTTGACTCTTCCCGAAAGTGAAGCAAGAGCCTGGCACTGTTCCAGGTAATGTGAGTCCAAGAGGCAAGACGTGTGTAATGCACCGTGAAGCACTGGCAGCAATCCCCCCCCCCCCCGTCCGCCCTTGTCACGGTAGTTGCAGACCGGGAAGGCAAGACCGCAGAGAGAAGGAAGCACTCGGACAATTGGGGGCCAAGGAGCGACCCTGTCTGCCGGGTGTGACACAATCGCACGGGCGCCTACCATTGGCCGAAAATGGCGCCACCTGAGCGGGCTCGCGGATTGGCCGAAAACGGCGTCACCTGAGCAGGCTCGCCGATTGGCCAAACGTGATGTGACTTCGAGACACCGAATGGCTTAAAAGACACAGACCGGGAGCTGCAAGGGAGCATTCCTTCATTCATCTCTTTCGAGCTTCTTGCCACGGGCCGCAGCGTCCGAGTTGCTGCCAGCCCGTAATGACTTTATGACTGTTAATTTCTTGGTCGTCGCATTGTAAATAATGTAAATAAACCTAAAGTTTTTCATCCCAAAGTCCTCCTCAACTCCAACAACAGTAACAACGTGTCATTAGGTAAAACGGCATCTACCTAAGCATTCCCCCCTCCCCCTCGTTCCTACATCAGCCCTGCTTGTGAAGAATGTGTAAAAAGAAACTAATGCAGAAGTAAAAAGGTGAAAGGATATATAGCAGATAAAAAAAAGGAAACAGAAACGTTTTAACGTGCTACAGCACGTTGCTTTTCATGAAAATTATTTACACAAGGAAGTGCCTCCAAAGGTCTCCCAATAATGAGCGCGGCACTTTTAGCGCTACGCCGCGAAATTCGGACGGAGGAAGAGCCTCTTCCGAAGTATTTATCCGCGGTAGCGTAGTACACCTGGGCTAAGGACAAATGGGCGAAAATGTGTCCGCATTCTTTGTACCCACGCGTAGTTCCCACATTTTAGAGCGCAGCTCTAAGGCGCCCTTTCATACGTTTCGCGTGCCGTTGTCTTTCAGCGTCATGCCTCGTCGTAACCAAGCGAACGAGCACTGCGAAGGACGAAATAGTGAACGAGGAGCGCTGCGGAGGTGAAATACGGCGATAGCGAAGAGATCGCGAGGCGGAAAGCGGAGGAGCAGGGTATGGCGAAAGCGTGAGAATAAATTTGTAGTGCCGCTCAAGACGGGCTCTGCGGTCATAACCGCTACAAGATGACGCCAGAGTAGCACTGTCGTTTGTTCACCGACGGCATGCAGCGAGTGCGTCGACCGATGCCATATACGGAAATAAAGCGTTGAATGAGCGGAAGTTTGTCTGCAGCGGCTGCTGCGAATCGCGCCCACGCCTCACCGCGCGCTGCCTCTCGCGACCACCCGATTAGCGAGGCAGTGGTGCCACACTTTGCTCCGTTTGCAATGTGTTGCACGAGGCAGATTGTCCGCGCCAGTCAATATATCGAAAAAAGAGAGCACGTATAAAACTGCGCTCAAACTTTGCACTAGGGATTATCGTAATCATCGGTTAATTTTTTCTCTTGCAACTCACGCATGTACGCACACGTCAGGAAAATGCGGCGTACCCCTCTCGTGACTATGCCGTTGATAAAATGGAAACGCTTGTGTAACTGAAAAGCTTCTCAGTTTGGAGTAAAAATATAACGGTTTGAACTGGTTCGAACGGGTTCAAGCAAGTTCACAATGGTTCGCAAATGAAGATACTTCAATGTTCTCGAAAACAGCATTTTCCGACCTCAGTCGCGAATTAGTTTGTGTGGGAGTTTTATATTATTTGTACATTTATTTACACAGTACTGCAAACATTACTCTACGTTCAGGCAGAGAGGGCACACCGTGTAATCATTAAAATGAATACAAAGGCAAGCGAATATCACAGTACAAATAAAACTATTTTTTTAGAATATACCGAACATATTATCGAAAACAATCACGAAGTACATTTTCGAAGTCATAAGCCGATAGCACGCTACCTACTTTTGCTATCTACTTTTACATGACGCGGACCGACGTGGGTGGTCTATGGCAGAAGCTCACGCAATGAGTCCGCAAAAAACTTGTGCAGTAGCAATCGACGATGTTGACAGCATAAGCCCGATTGAACGAACGAATGCTCTAACAAGCTAAAGAAGGAGCGAGATTGAATGAGTGAAAGAGTGGATGAGCGAAACGGAAATAATGTAGGTTTCCCCAGAGAGAAAAACATTCAACAAGAACACACACTCCATAGAGCCCAGCGGCCGTTTTGACTGGAACGCACCAAACAGATGGCATTTACACCTGACCCACACTTCCCGTTTCGTTCATGGGCGCGCGCGTTTTGGTCGCTAGCTGGCATCCGCTACGGCGGCTGCGCTGATTTTTTTTCGCTTCTGCTGCTCAACCTCGTGCGGCCTTCGTGTGGAATAAGCTTACTACTAAAAATGATTGCGAATGATCTCTACAAGCCTCCATCGAATCTGCACAACCTGCTATTTCATAAAGCAGATGCAAGAAGCCTTGTACAAGAGGAAATCTTTATTTTGCTGTACATATATGTACGTTCGCGGCTTTTTTATACCATCGTCCGATGTTGTGACACCATGTAAGCAGAAGTAGTTCCCGTACGAAATTCCACTGGACGGCATCAGCTGAAAAAAAAAGTAAATTACAAGCATGTGTCGTTTTGGTATTTAGACCTTATAGGAATACTGCGTGCAGACACGAAAGATGCGAAAGGAGTGAAGGGGCGGCATTAAAAACAAGAACAATTGGTTTTTACATTCATTGCGTAGAAAATGCCCGACTGATCCCAAACAATACCACAAAGTATGAACGAAACGTCTGATTTCCAAGCATTCCTCAACTCCTGGGCATTACTTCTTCCACTTTAAGAGCTCAAATACACGGGCGACTGCGTATTTCCAAAACAACTCGGCCTCAGCCGACAGTTTGTACACTACATACACAGAGGTGGCCAGAACACAGGCTCCCACCCAGACCATGCTAGACGCTCGCAGAATGCCTTCTACTTACCGTCAAGACAAACGCCTGGGTGCCAAGGCTTTTTCAGTCGTTCAGAAGGCAGAATTTTTAGGTTCTTGATTTTTGAGTGCCCCGATGGTGTCTTTTGCATGTTCTGCCGGTGAAAACAACACACTCCAGTGTTATCACTCTTGGCACTCGCTCGTCGCGTCTTCGACAAGCGTCAATACCGAAAGAAGGTATAAGTTGCGGGAGCATAGCAAGTGTCACAAACTTGACCCACTAAGATTCGGTTCAGGCCAAACTAACCTTGTCACCACGGTCAAGCTGCTTTTCGCTAACTGCGTGACAGCGCCCGGCCCGGCCACTATGCACGGAAAGCATTCCAAAAAGTAACGAAATTCGTCACAGTAATCCTCGTGGTCAGAGAAAGCGCCAAAACTTCTTCCAGTAAGATTCAGTAAAAGCGAAACTAACTGCGTCACATGGCCGAGCTGCTTTTCGATAACTGCCTCGCAAAGCCGGGTGTGGCGAGCGTTCCTCAAAAGTATACCAAAAAGCGCGAAATAATTACAATAATGTGGGGCGTCAGAAAAAGCGTCACGAACTTGTCCAACTTAAGACTCACTATACGCACTAAACCAACTGCGTCACACGGCAGAGCTGCTTTTCGCTAACTGCGTCACAACGCAGGGCGCGGCCACTATGCTTCGAAAGTACCTCAACAATGCAACGAAATTAGTGACAGTAATGCCGGGGGTCAGAGAAATCGCAAAAATGTCTAGCAGTAAGATTCAGTAAACGCGAAACTGACAGCGTCGCACGCCAAACTGCTTTTCGCTAACTGCGTCACAACGCCTGGCGCGGCCAGTGTGCTTCAAAAGTACCCCTAAATGTTACAAAATTAGTTTCTATAATATTGGTGGTCAGAGAAAGCGCTAGAACTTGTCCCAGTAACATTCCGTACGCTCAAAACTAACTGCGTCACACGGCCGAGCTGCTTTTCGCTAACTGCTTCACAAAGCCGGGTGCGGCGGGCGTGCCCATAAAACTACCGAAATAAGTTACAATAATGTTCGGCCACATAGAAGGGTGTCACAAACACCTCGCTGTACGGGTCATTAACTCGAGTTAACTACGCCAGGAAGGCCGAGTTGTTTTTCGCTAACTGCATCACAAGTATCGATTCCGTGCCGTAAAAGCCTAAATTGCATGAAATGCATCGCAGACACTCAAACAAGATTTCTCACCTTGCCTAAGTCCAATAGTGCATTGGCGCGTGTCGAAGTGCAGAATAAACGCAAGAGCACGCCCGGAGCCCGACAAATAGGCTCCATCCAGAGAAAAAAAAAAGAAAAAGAAAGAGAGACGGATCGCTGAACAGGCGAACTTCACAAGCGCAGCTGGCCTCGCTCGCATCGGTGGCGTGTCTCGCGTGTGACGCATGTATCTGGTGCATCTGCAGGCCCTTAGGTTTTTGCTAGGTAAGGCCTTTGCTAGGTAAGATAAGTTCATTTATATGCAAAACTGTTTTAGTTTTAGCAGGAAAGACTAAAAGAAACTAAAGCATGTCTGCTAACTTCATTTCACATTCTTCTTTTCTCACTGCTTGAGGCAGCTAACGGACGACAGTAATATTAGCGTGACGTCTTTCCTGTAGCCAGTTTTCGCCGAGTGTCCCCTCTTGTTGAAGTTCCTTCTCTTGTTTTCCTTTACGAGTCCGCCTATCGACCACCGACAAAACACGAAAACGGCCGGAAGATCCAAAGAAAGCTATTCACTTTAAAATTAGGAGAGTCAAAAACAGACTAAAACAAGGAAAGAAATAGGGCTGATGGCATCAGCGGCAGCGAGGACAGAAAAGGTAAGAAACCAAGGAAGCCAACGAAGAAACACAGGTAAGCAAGCAACCAAGCAAGCAAGCAAGCAAGCAAGCAAGCAAGCAAGCAAGCAAGCAAGCAAGCAAGCAGTTTGGTGCCTCCCTATCTTAAGTGCAAAAAGTCGTGATTTTGACTCCAAATCGACGGTTTTCTAAAAAAATTTCACATGCGTTCAAGGTATTGGTATGAAACACTTATTCTTTGCACTAAACGCATTCAGATGTTTTTATTGGCAACTCTGGAGCCATTGTGAAAGCTATAATGAAAAGGAATATTACTGAGAGTGGCGGTAGGAGGATGGAGTTTGCTTGAGATAACATGAAGACATATGAGCTGTGAGACATTGGCTACGATTGTAAATCTTCAGAGAAAGCCAGGCGAGTCGTGTTGCCAGGATCGGGCCTAATAATTTCTACAGATACACTATCTGAAACGATTACATCACTTAAAGACATCTACGAAGTCTGCCCAAAAAGTTCATGCTGTGAGTCAGCAAAGGGGGAGAGGGTGTAGTGGCGCTGCTCTCTCTTCTCGAAAAGCGTTTGACCTCTAGCGCTGGCTGGTGAACGACAAGGCAGAGTTTTAGTCGTACACTTTTTGTGCGACCAACTATGTCGAAGTGGAGAACGATGAATAGACGGAAAAATTGAACAATATAGCATTTTATGTGAAACTGGACAAGAATGGAGAACATTTTATCTAATGTCGTAAAAGGACTATGGAGAGGACGCCCTAAAGGAATTAACTATGTTCAGGTGTGTCCAGCGTTGTTGGGAAGGCCATGACCACCACAAGGATCATGCGACATCAGGACGCCCTTCCACATCACGCTAAGATGAAAACACCGATCGTGTGTGCTCTGTTATGTTCAGTAACCACAAAATGACAGCTAGTACAATATCAGAAGCACTTGTTTTGCGGAAGTTGTCTGTTACCGGATGTTGACCAAAAATTTGGAAATAAAAATGGTTGCCGCCAATGGTGCCAAAACTTCCGTCTTGAAAGTTTCATTGATTGGAACAATCCAGACGAGAGTTATAAATTATGGCATATAGTTGTCGCCGGTGGCGAAATTTAAACGTGCGTATACCAGATCGAGCTAGGTAACGGAGCAATCAGTGAAAAAGAAAGATTAGCCAAGGCCAAAGGAAAACGGGGAAGAAAACCGCAAAACTTACAATGGCACTGGCTAGTTAGTGATAGCGGTTACGACAATTGGGTTTCGTTCAAAACATATGATACAAGAAGATATAACAGTGGCACAAGAGCTTCAACAGGCGCTTGAAGAAAAAGGGCTGTTAATAACGTGCTAAAATTTATCTGACCAAATGATTTTCAGAATGTCTGTTTAATGCTAAGAACTCTAGACTACGTTCAGAATAAAAAAGCGGTTTATTATTAGGTAAGATTATCGGCAGAGACCTATGTTCTCGCGATATGCAGAAACGAAATACTTTTCCTCTCTGCTGCTATTGCAGGGCATTCAATAAGGACGTGGAGGACTGTGAGATTATTGCCAAACTTACTCCAAGTCGTATGATCCCTCTCAGTCAAGAGGCAAACATGAGTACCGTACGTTTGTCATATTCTTAATCAACAAACAAGTACTTCGTTATGTCGTGCAGCTTTCTCCGTTATGCAGGGGCCCATAATGTAAAACTATTCCAATATGTCTTTATTCCAATCTCCTGACGTCAAATTTACGTAACCGCTGTCGCAAGCTTCAGGCAGTGACCCACATCGTTGCCTGAACAGCCCAATAAAACACTCTCCTCGTTTATAGGAGGTCACTTCTGTTTGCTTAAAAAACAAATAACAGTGCCTAGATTGCGCTGTTTTTCTTGTCTGATTGGTTGACCGGAGGCGAGGAGCACGCTGAAGTGGAGAAGGTTTCGATGGGGCCGAGCCAGTGCAGTGAAAATAGATAACCGGTAGAAGAGGGATTTGCCAGCGTCTGCGACTGCTCCGCTTTCCCTTACTTAGCTTGTGCTGACTTGTCTAAAATTGCGGCGGCGTGCAACAGAGAGAAGCGAAGAAGCAAAGAAGAGTTGGCAGAACGATTTCTTAAATGTGCCGAGAGGGCTCGATAACGTTATACGACCACGCAAAAGGTTTTGTTATTCACAATTAAATCTATGCTTTCCTGCAGGTATGAGTAGCCAATGCCTGAGCGATTTGCGGCAGCTATCTTCTATTCCCTTCCGAACGGAGCAGTCGCCGGCTATTCAGAACAAAAATCCTGTTTCGTTCGGCAAATTTATGCCTCTTTAACGCGTGCCCGTCACTGTGACGCTATGAGATTTCGCGGTTTTGTGATGTCGAATGGCAGACAGGTAAAGTGGGTGCAGCCTGAAACCTTTTGACCAGTAGCAGAGAGTTAATGGAGAAAAGGCGACGAATGAGAAATTATTTTTGTTTCGCTCGGTCAAATTATGAATAATCAGTGTGTACACGTCCTGTCAGATTGGGAGCTATCGCGGATTTCGTGACGTCGTTTGGCAGACAGGTGAAGTGGGCCATGTCGAAAAAAGTTTTTGATCAATCGCGGAGGGTTGAATGCAGAATTGGAATAGAAAAGTTCGGAATAGCTTTACGTTATAGCGTCCCGGGTCCCATGTTTTGGTTTTATTATGGATAGGTTATTCAGTACTTCGGTATTCCACTATCGTTGCGAATGCTTCTTCCGCTTACGGCGTTGAAAATACTTTAGGTCTGTGGAAAGAATAAGGGAGTATGGATCTGTGAGACTAAAGGTTACTGACGTAGCGTTTTCGTCAGCAGCTTCATTGACTTTTATACATTTGTGGCCAGATACCCAGCATAAGACAATCACTTGGTTGCACAACAAGCTGTACAGTTCAATAAATGCAGTTCTTATGTTTTCATGGACTAGTCAGGGTTCTGACTACAATTATTGAACCTGTAAACACCATAGTACTAGCGAGATTTGTGTGTCTTACGTGTTGAATAGCCGAGAGTATAGCGTAGGCTTCCGCTGCAAAGATGCTCATGTGTGGATTTGGTGCCGCGGATGTCGATAATTATATGTCTGAGAGCCACGTGAGAAACAATATTAGGGGACTTGCAAGCATCTGTATTCTGCGCAGGAGTACTTCTCCTGGAGTTCAAGATAATGGGAATGTATAGGTGGCTCCAGCGCACGCATTGATATCTCTACAAAAGAGATGTCGGATTAAATCGTCCGCCATTCCCAAAATAGGGGCAGGCGAGTGGGAGCCTTAGGACATTTTCTAGAAATGGGATACCTGTGTCTTCAGACAGTGCTTCCAACAGGATGGACAGAGGATGCCTAATGGCTGGGTCGTTACGAACATTCTGGCAATAGACATGTCACGAATAGATGAGTGACATGGATGCATCACATCTGATCTAACATTGAGAGCGCAGGGAAAACTTAAATATGTCTTTTTTAGATGTACAGACCACTCATCAGATTGCACACACAGCATTTCTATGGCCCTAGTCCTGAAAGCATCTGTAGCTAGGCGTATACCCAAGTAGTGAACGGGACCTAGCATCTTTAAAGCAGTAGGCGCAGCAGAGTTGTATACTATAGCTCCGTAGTCGAGCCGTGACGATGTAAGACTTGTAAAGACTGAAAAGGCGTCCCTTGTCTCTTTCCCAAGAAGTTCGGGGCAAAATCTTCGCTACAATCATATTCAGACACCTCACCTCATATACCTGAGGTGAGGAAGAAAAGTTAGTTTGGAGTTTAATTCCTAAAGATTTATGTTTGCGGCTGAGAGATAGCCATTGTCAATAAAGATAGAGCTTGGGTTTAAGCAGCATACCTTTCTTGTTCGAGAAGAGAACGCACGTGTTTTTAAAGGTTTAGTTTAAATCCATTCTGACCAGCTGACTTCGGTTATTTGTTTAAACCAAGCTGTACATTTCGCACCAAGATAGAAATGTTACATAATGTATAACCTGTTTATACGTCATCGACATACACGAAATAAAACATTGTGCCTGGTACGACACAATACACCGGCCTTATTTTTACAATGAATAAAGTACAACTCCGTACACCACCTTGTGGTACACCCGCTTTCTGCGTAAATGCACCCGACAAGACATTACCAACCCTAACAAAGAACTTGCGATTAGAGAGATAGCTTTCAATAGCGTTCAAGATGTTACTTTCGGACCCCCATTCCAATCAGATCACGAATTTAAAAACAACGAGTTGTGTCATATGCATTCTCCTTGTATAAAAATTCAGATGTGCACAAAAGCATTGCGCATATTCGCCTCGTTGCAGCGCTGCATGGGGTCTTGTATTTTGTTGATTTCAAGATAATGGATCAGGTGTCTGTTTGTCATTTTCTCAAAGAGTTTGCATGCTCAACTTATTAGAGTTAACCGCCCATAATTGCTGGCGGAAGGCGACTTGCTATCTTTGAGAAAAGCTATTATGACTGCTTCCTTCCATCATCTCGTAAACTACTTGATCTATTCCAGGGGCCCATTTATTTCAGTTTAGTGCAGCCTGAAATTCCGCCTTATGAAAGGGACGGTTGTGAGATTCATTTCTATTTCATTTCCGATCGAGAGGAAGTGGCTCTGCTTGTGGCTGGTATCTCCGGAATGTATCCGAGTAATGGTATGAACTGGATGTGTACTCAAAAAGTGCCCTAGAGAATCGACTTGCTCCTCAAGAGTGCCCTTTGTGTATTAACTGATGGTAGAGGATTAGTTTCAAGATCTTTTATTTTGTTTACCCTGTTCCAGGCTTTTCTTTTGTTTGTATAAGAACTATTGCCGATTTTGTAACAATTTTCCCAATTTTTCCTTTTGGCGTGGCGGCACATTCTTCTACCTTCCGACTTTATTTATTGAATCTGATCAAATTTTCGGGGGTTGGAAAGTCGCAAAGGTGATTCCAAGCCTTATTTTATTTCTCCAAGCTTCCCTATACTCAACATTCAACCAGAGAACGTGTATAGAGGGCAATCCATATGTTTTGGGGTACATATTGACGCCGCATCAACAGTAAACGCTGTCAGATATGCCACTGCATCATCGATAGGAAGTGTAGAGATGTCGCCCAAGGTCATGTGTGTCAGTTATTTATACTGCTTCCACTCGGCTGACTGGACTTTCCCATGGAAGACGCGTGAAGAGCACTGTTCACCTTTCGGTAATTTTATGGCAATAGGACACTTCTAGCTCCCATATGAATTCTTATTCTTGCTCCACTCCAGATAGGGCACGACTGTACTATATGCATTGCTTAAATCGATAGATAAGAATGTATTGCTGGCCATGCTGTAGAATGTAGGCTCTGTATTATTCAGTAAGCATGCACCCTTAGAGAAGAGGAAATTTTCTACTAGGCGCCCTCTGGCATCAACAACAGCGAAAATCACCAGAAAGGGTGTGATGTGCATTGGAATCTGCTACGACAACATAAAGCTTGGGAAGTTCATAGATAAAGCTGCGAAATTCCGTTTTTCATAAATAGTAGTGCCGGCCGGTGTGTACTCAGGTAATTGTTACCAGCTTATTAAGAGCACCGCACCGACCGCGACTGCCTCCTCAACGTTTTAAGCTCTAATTGCCGGCAAACAACACCCTTATCTACACATATGCCCACACCGCCCGACGAGGCAAGGGTGTCATTGTGGTCTTTGCGGTAAATGACATACTGCGTGTTCATGTGTGGAGATTTAAGATGTGTTTCTTGGACACAAATCACCCTTACATTGAACTTATGTAGGACTTCATTAATGTCATCCGGATTGGGGAGTAAACTACTTACATTCCCCTGTACTGTCTGTGTAACCATGTTATATGTGTTTCGTGCTCTGTGTCTAAGAGAGATAGATTAACTTAGCTCAAGAGATTTTTCCGGGCCCCGTGATGCGCGTTTTCCCTTTCTTTCCAGCGTGCTCGAGGCTGCTGCACCGTTCCCGTAGTTGTGCTCGTTGTGTCCATCATCTCGTCTGAAGTGGTGGATAGTGCCCGCTCAGCGGGGACGTTCGCGGAGGTTCCAGCCTATCTGCTCGAGCAGTGGCCCTGGATCCAGCAGGCCGGGGGTCTGGTGGTCCTGCTTGGCAGGAGATAGAACAGCGCTGGCTGCTTTAGCTGGATGGGGGGTGGATGGCGTGACCACCATCACACTCCGTGTGACTTGGGCCGCCAACGCATGATGTGGCACTGCCCCCTGGCGCGCTACATCGGTGTAGCACGGACTACATTCGTTGTGCAGGAAGAAGCGTTTGCGTGCCTTTAGTAATGTTACATTAAGCTTGGTTTTGTGGTCGGCAATTTGCTTTTCTTTTTTGCACGATGGGCACGAAGACAAGTACCCAGAGTGATCTCCGTCGCAGTTAGTACAGTGGGTGGTGGAAGTGCAGGAGTGATAGGAGGGTTCGTTGGATGCACATGATGCACAAGTGGTGGCGCTCGGCAGCTTTGCGATTTGTGCCCGACTCGCTGACACTTGAAGCATCGGCGCGGATTCTAAATGTACGGCCGTACGCAAAGTTTGCAATGTCCAGTTTCTATTGATTCAGGTAGGTGACGGGTTATGATTGCAGGTTTCGTGAGGATTTCCTTGTCATCGCACGCTGACCAATAATCTTCGGAGATTTACTACATTCTACTCTTGCTATCCCCCGAGTGGCTCACTTTCGCTAATATAGAGCAGGTCAGCTGCAGACATTACACCGCGGATAGTGTTCAAGGATCTGTGTGGGCAAACTGAAGCAGGAATGTCTCCAAAATCAATGAGTCTGGACAATTTACTGTACTGAGTCTTGTCACGAACTTCAAGAAGGTCGTTGCGTCACATTTATTAACTGTGTAGCCGGGGCCGTTTGATTCCGTCAATGATTTTGCCACAACAAAAGGATACATTGTGTGGACTGTCTTGGTTTAGCGCTGATTGTGCATTACGTGGCATTTTGGGAGAGTTTCATTCGCCTGCATAAAGAAGTTGCAGATTTCTTCGATGCACTCTCTCTTATATGGGCGATAAGGGATTGAATGAAATCGGATGCCGTAAATAATATTACTATATTCGGCAAGGATGGCCGCCGCCACACCATCGAGCCCAACCAGGGGAAGACACAGGGCGGGAACTATTCAGTTCTGTGCATGCCAACGGTGCATTCATAGTATAACCAAATACCTATGCCCAAGGCTGGATGTAACGCACGAGGTCAACCGTTGCTGCCCACGAAGTCCGAAGTAAAAGGAAAATAAAAAGGGCACAGGCCAGATTGAAAGTGAGAGAGAACGAAGAGATTCGAAGATTAGGGAGGACAGGAAAAGGCAACTACCGACTGCCTCCTGGTGCATCAGTCTGGGGGTGCCGTCTACGTGAAGCCGAGGGTAAAGAGGTGTGTTGGCTGTGCCGAGGGGCCATAAAGGCTCAAACATCTGGCATTGGCTCAACCACCCAGGATCCCCTTTTCTCCAGACATGGCTAAGCCGTGCCCGGCTACGCACGGAAGAGTCCTAACCCCATGTGCTCGGGTCTGTGGTGTCGGAACACACCAAACTACTACTGAAGCAGAGGCCCGAGCGGGATAGGTGTTTGAATTATTACGCTTATTATATTATTGTACAGTACACGCATTCTATATTACGGAATTTCGTAGCGTGCTGTATATGATGCATATCAATTATTTATGACAATAGTGCACTGCACCCAAAAAGCACCTACTGAGGCTGTGTTTATCCAAGTCTACATACTTTATTTTACACTTATGTAAATCTATACCGATGGCGTCGTGTTCTTCCCAGTACGTGCAGTCCTGTATCAGATTCCTTGGAGTTTTAAAAAGGAGTATTTACATTTTCGGCACGTATATAATTGTTCTGCACATTAAACGGTGGGCTTTCCGTCCGTTTCTTTCACTCCCATTGTCGTAGAAAACATTGTTGCGTCGCACGCAACACCAAGGAGCCCAGGGAAAAAACAGGGCAGGAGTTTCAACGTTACTGATTTCTCGTGAGTAGTTGGATTACACGTGCGGCTCAGCTGACGGCCTACAGCGTCAAAGGGAGCAGAAAGTTAAACAGAGTTGTTTCGATCCATTTGGTGGAGCAAGGTGCACGAGCACAAGTAAAGCACCCGCAGTTTTCATTGAAAAAGGGGCAGCTTTAGTTGCACAAAAATTAGCCACATATAGCGGGTGTCACCACGGAGTTGAAGCTCTTAGACGTTATTTGAATCTGGTCTCTATCGTGGGAATCGTTTGCAAACGACGGGTGGCTTTGAGCCTTTGTCCAAAAAATTTATTTTGACGTGCGCTCTGCAGCAGAGCACCCACAGTGCCTTCTGAACCGTTTCTTGAAGCGATACATAATGGTTCCTCCAAGAAGTTCTGGTTTTACTTCGGCTCCAAGATGGCGAAATATTACGCTCCCACTCAATTCCGGTTCAGCTGAAAATCATGGCTCGATATTGGAATGCATCATGTAACCGCACAAAAACAAGGGACAAAAAAGGAATGCACAAGACAGGCGCGGACTTGTCCGCACCTGTCTTGTGTGTTCCTTCTTTGTCCCTTGTTTTTGTGCGGTTACATGATGCATTCCAATATCGACCACCAACTAGCCCGCCTATCCCTGTTAAACCATGGCTCAGCTTCGATCTCCGGTTCATTTCCGGCTCGGTTCCAGACCATGATGCTGGCTGTGTGCGCCGCTTTTGTGACTTCGGATGTCCCTTCGTCCGTTTTCGAGTGACGGACGCAAAAATTAGCAACAGCGAGGGTGGCGTTCCTGCATTTGCTGTTTTTCATGAGCCATGGAGGTTTCAAGGCCGCCTTTATCGTACAGCGACATTTTGAATAAGCCGAGCAGTGAGGGTGTTTTTATTCAGCTCGAGTTTTCAATGCTTTATTTGACTTGCAGCTTACCACAGAGTAACGAACCCCAAATGTTTTTGTTTGTTACCTCTCTGTCTTGAGCCATTTACATTGTTCGTCCGACATGGTGACGCTCTGGCATCGCGGCAGCCTGACCGCCTCTGATCACTCGCTAGGCACTTTTCGTTTTGCTTCGAAGATGTAGCTGACACAATTTCAGAACGAACCGCGGACGCTCGTAAGCAGCCATGTTCTGTTGCCATTGCTGCTACTTTACCCTCTCCTCACCATAATTTCACCCGAAGAAGAATGTTTAATGCTGATATTCGGGACGCAATGGGATGTGATGCTGCCGAACATGGCCCGTCTGGTTCGGAGCAGCATTCGTGCACTGCAACTGACCTTGTATCGCACGTTTCGTTCGCTGAAAACGCTTGACAATGGGCATCCGTGTTGCCCAACGTACAAATGACGCCCCGGATTTCTAGGTAAAATGCTGTAGGAAATATTTATATCGTCGGTGGCGGCTACGTATTGCAGCTGATGGGCCCTGCGAGCAGCTCACGCTGACGCCTTGAAGATTCGAAGCCGATATGGAAAGCCTGAAAATTCACTTCTCCCCACACATCATTTGGCGCGACTAAAACGGTGGACCTCGGGCTAGAATTGTAATGAAAGTATCAACATTTAGGTCAGTAACATCATCCCTGCCACCGCTGTTTTCCCGCACCGTCCAAGATTTCAGAAACGCGCTTTTCAGATTTAACAACTCTACTAACAAGAGGTATTAGGTCTTGCCACTGAGTGCGGGAGTTGATCGACGCTGAGGAGGATTTTGAGAACTTAAGATTTATTTGCATTATTTACAGTAATGACACAAAGTAATCAACAGTCATAAAGTGATTGACGGCCGGCAGCAAATCCAACGCTGCGGCCCGTGGCATGTAGAACTAATGAATGAATCACTCAATGCGTCTTCTCCCGGTCTCTCGCTTTTAACCCCTTCCGTCTTTCGGGGTCACATCATTTTCGGCGAATCGTCGAGGCAGCTCAGGTGTCGTCATTTTCGTACAATGGTAGAGGCCCATGCAAGTGCCGCCACATTCGCCCAATGGGGACGCTTCAAGGGCTCTACTGTCCGATGGGTGATTTGCGACCAGCGTTGCCTCCGGGACGCTCCAAGGGCTCCAGTGTCCGATGGTTGACTTGCCATCGGCGTTGGATCCTTGCCTGCAAGCGCTCGGCTGGAACCGTGCCAGGCCCCCGTTGCACTTAGGGGAAAAGTCAAGCAGGGGGGAAGGCAATATCTCGACATGCGGCGCATGAGGTGGGTGTCACCAACTTGTCTCACGGGTCCGGCAACATGCCAGATGCGCCACTGTACACCATAATTGGAATGCGACGGCGATTGGATGTGGTCGGGGAACTTAAATGAGGTCAGGAAAAGGGTCCGTATCCAGCAGCTTCTCCCCACCTCGGAAGTTCGGAATGGCCGGTGAACTCGATTCGCTGGCAACGAGGAACACTGATGGAACATGTGTACTGGTGACGAGCCTCGTGTGACGATTTCTGGATCCCGTGCCCTGGAGAACGTACGTAAAACAAACGAAACAACACAGCTCTGCACCACGTGCAAGCGTAGGCTCTTCACCCCTAACTCGCCAGGCTATTACTATGTCAAAATCAACTCTGGTTTTTTTCCTTTTTCCAATTTCGGTAAAGCAGTTCCAACCATTCTTCTAAACAGCTTTCCATATCTCCCCGAAGGCCGACAAGGCCAGAGTGATATTGTCGTTGCGAAAGAAACGGGAGAAAGTTAAACAAATATTGAAATCAACTTTTATAAGTATACACAAGCAAAGTTTTGAACTTACAAATATGACATCCAGTCCATAATAAAACTTCCTACCTGGTTAGTCAAAGGAAGAAAGGAAATAAGTAGCTTTACCGAAATAACTGGCTCAAACCATCCGCCTTTCCATTTACCTTGCCCCTCTTGTAACCGACGGTTGAAGTTATATTCCTGAAGAATTAGACTCCATCTGAGTAAGCGTCCGTTATTAGGGGACATGCGTCTGAGCCAGGTCAGAGGACAGTGGTCGGTCTCGAAAATGAATTTCGTTCCGTACAGATAACAAGATAATTTCTGGAACGCCCGAACTAAGCAGGCTCATTCTTTTTTGGAAGCACTGTGCGCCTCCTCTCTGCATGTTAATTTTCGGCTAGCATACAGTACCGGTTGCTCCTCCGCGTCTTCGCCCACTTGGCTGAGGACAACTCCCAACCCTCTGTCACTAGCGTCGCACTGCACGGTAAATTCCTTAGAATAAACGGGGGTCCGAAACACTGGTCCTGAGCTTAGAACCTCTTTCAGGTGCTGAAATGCGCTTTCTTCGGCCTCGTTCTATCGAACTTTTTTTGGGCTCTCCCTTTCAGAGGGTGTCTGTCAGGGGGCTTGCCACCTTCGAGAAATTTGGAATGTACCGCTGGTAATATCCCACAAGCCCCAGAAAGGCTCAGACATCCGTCTTAGTTCACGGTTCAGGAAAGTTATTGATATGCACTATCTTTAGTTCGGAGGGCCGCCGCGTTCCTTGTCCTACGACATGCCCTAGGTAGGTAACTTGCGAACACCCGCAGTTGCACTTTTCGGCCTTTACCGTGAGACCCGCGTCTCGTAGACGTGCCAGCACCTTCCGTAAGTGCTCCATGTGATCGATCCAGCTGTTAGAAAAGATGGCCACTTCCTCTAAGTAGGGGATCGCGTAATCTTGTAGGTCTTTCAAAACAACATCCATCAGCTTGGAAAAGCTAAACGGTGCCCGAAAGTTAACATTAGTGGTCGAAATGTGCCAAGCGGGGAAGTGAATGCTGCGGAGCGACTTGAGCTTTCTGACATGGGAACCTGCCAGTACCCCTTAATTAGGGTGACTGTGGAAATGTACTGAGCTCCGCCCACCCGCTCAACTCGTTCTTCTGTGTTAGGTATAGGGTAAAGTTGGTCCCTTGTAATCGCATTCAATTTCCTATAGTCCACAGATGGACGCGGCTCCTTCCCGCTCTCCCCTAAGAGAATAATTGGGGAAGTGCATTCACTGTCTGCTGGCTCAATGATTCCCCACGCAAGCATTTGTTTGACGTCTACGTCCATCATTTCTCGCGTACGAGATGAGAACCGGTATGGTTTGGATTGGACAGGCTTGTCTGATGTCAACTCAATCTCATGAGTAATGAGTGTTGTTTTCCCCGGCCGGCTACTGAAGCATTGGCGAAATTCCTCAAGGAGTTTCCGGCGGTCACTTACTTGATCGGCCTCGAGAGTCATTCGGTCTACAGACAAATTCAGGTTGTCCTCTATGGAGCGTTCCGCATCTGTCACTGTCACTAAAACTGAAAGTTCAACCGCTACTTGTTAAGACGCGTTTAGCACCATGTTTAAAACCTCTTCCCTTCCACAATAAGTTTTCAATAAATCGCAATGGTAAATGACTCCTTTATTCCTCTTTCCGGGAACATCTAGGGTGTAGTTAATCTCCAATATCTTCTGGGTAACCTTTACGGGTGCGTCACTGCACCTCAAGTTTGTTTTTTTGCGAAGGCCTTAGGATCATGACTCTTTCGCCTACCTTAAATGTTCGGCTACGCGTATTTCTGTCATAGTACCCCTTCGCGGTTTCCTGGGCCTCTTTTAGGTTTTTTTCAGCGAGTGCTCGCGAGACACTTAGGCGATTCAGCAATTTTATAATGTAACTTACCACTGTCTGGCCTTCAACTCTTCCTTCTCACATTTTTCTCAAATTTCTGAGGGGGGAACGGATCGTCCGACCGTACACCAGCTCGGAAGGAGTGAACCTCGTTCCCTTATGTGGGACCGTTCTCAACGCGAACAGTGTTGCGGGTAAACAGTCCTCCCAGTCCGCTTTGTGTTCATGGCACAATGCACGTAACACTCTCTTAAGCCCCGAGTGCGTCTTCCCAACGCTGTTGATTGTGGATGGTACACCGGAGTTGTGTATCAGCCGCACACCACACCTTTCTAGGAACGTCGTGGTTAAAGCACTTGTAAATTCTGTCCCCTGGTCAGCCTGAATCTCTGCAGGAAAACCGATTAGCGCAAACGCGGACAACAGAGTGGCGACTATCTCGGTGGAGCTCAGTTCCTTTTAAAGAAATCGCTTGAGAAAACTATGTCGAGGGACAGAGCATGATCAAAAGGTACTTGCACCCTAATCGGCTCGGCGGCAAAGGCCCGACTGTGTCGATCACGAGTCCATGAAATGGCTCCGTGATTAAGGCAACCAACTTTAAAGGTGCCATGCGTTTATCTCCTGGCTTTCCCACTCGCTGACACGCGTCAGAGGAGTTTACGTAATTTTCCACATCCTTAAAGCATGCTGGCTGGTTATATTCTAACAAGAGCCTCTCCTGCGTTTTGTTGATTCCTAGATGGCCCGTCTAGCAATTTCGATGACACAAAGTCAGGAGATCCGCCCGATACCTCTCCGGAACGATTAACTGATCGAGGATACGGCCCCTACGGTCTCGGTAGTGTCTATACAGCGTTCGTGGATGCCCTCTTTCGCGTTGTAGCGTAAACTTGTCAGAGTCTCGGCCCTCTGCTGCTCCGTGCTGAGCGACTCCCTGTCCATCTGGAGAAGCCTGTCAAAGCCCCCAGAGGCAGGTGAAAATAAAGAGGTGCTCTTCCTTTCTGTTACTTCCACTGACAACCTTTCTTCGCTACGCGAGTTTTCTACGGGGATTATTTTAATTGTCACCTCTGCTGTCACACTGTTTTCTTTTTCCACTGTTGTCCGTGGTTATACTATGGAATGCGCTTCCTCGCCTTCCGCCACCGCTGCACTGGGGTCCTCGGTCAGCTGAGCGGCGATTTGGCGTGCTCGTGAGTGGGGTAATGCCTGCACCCTTCCATCTCCGAACTCCTGACCGCTCTCCCGTAACAAACGCTCCAAATGGTTTGAAAAGGGAAACGGGTAGTCCATACGGGTAGTCTAGATACGGTTAGCGCCATCGAAACGCCTGCCTGTGTCTCTATTTCTCCGAAAGGACCGGAAATTGCCACTCGTGCTATTGGCAGACGCACGTTGTGTACCTCTAGCAGTGACATGATCCAAGTTACCTTCCCTGTATAGTCCTCGGCTTTTAAAAAAGAAGGGCGAACTGGGTCAATGGTTGCTCCACCGTCCCTTAAAGCCTTACAGGTATTTCCGCTAGTCCGTAGCACCTGGAGGTATGGACAGAGAAGCTCCAAGCTTTGGTCGCTACAGCCCACGTAGGAAAACACTACCGGCTTTTTTTTTTAAATCCGAGGCATAGTGACCTAGGCCCTGGCACTGATAACATCGGACTGGTCGCCTCTTGAATTTTCGCATATCAACCTTCTTAGTCCCCTCCTCTGCACGGCTGCTAGCTCCTTTATCATTGTTCCCTTCCTGAGTTTTTTCATCGACTCGGCCCTCTCGGTAGCTTTTACCTGTCTGTTTTTTGTGGTGGATATACCTTCTCGGATTATCCCTTCCATTTGAATGCTCGTCGTCGGCAGTAAGTTTTCGTCGCATCAGGTACTCATCAACTAGCCCAGCCGCCGTGTCTACCGTGTCTACGTTATCTATATCCTACACCCGAAACCTCACTGACAGTGGAATGCTGCGGTAGAATTGTTCGAGACAAATACACTCTATAATTTTGTCTCTACTTTCGTAGACTTCGGCACCCTTACGCCACTAAGCAAGGTTTCTTTTCAAACCGTACGCACACTCTGAGTATCGCTCGTCGCTCTTTTTGCTCGTTTCTCTGAAACGCTGCCTAAATGCTTCCGGGGAAATGCGATACCTCCTCAACAGCGCTGCCTTGACTTTCTTGTAGTCTATCGCGTCATTCGCCTTTATTCTTGCGACTACGTTCGCTGCCTCACAAGGCAACAAAGTCACCAACCACTGTGACCAGGTGCCCTGAGCGAAATTACACCTTTTACAAGCTATCTAGAAATGAACCAAGAATAAGGCAATGACTTCTCCAACCTTGTACGGTTTCATCCACTGGTCCATCCGGCATGGGTCGACCTCGCTTGATCTGCTACGGTTGTCCCCTTCACTGCCCGCCGCTGGACGCGATTTCTGAAGTTCAATCTGTAGCTTTGCTATCTCTTTCTCGTGCTTTTGCCGTTCTCGCTCACGCTCACGTTGTTGACGCTCACGCTCACTCTCACGTTCCTGACGCTCACCCTTCCGTGTTTCTTGTATCACCTCCCAATCAATCGTAATGCTTTCATCATCATTGCCACTATCGTGAACTGCCTTTGGATAGCTGGCTTTTTCATATTTTCGTCCGCCCCCATTCCCAACTCGTCGCCCAATGACAACAAATCTGCCTTCGTCAACCTCATAAGATCCATGTCAGCCTCCCCGACTGGTGTTTAGAACTGTTTTCCTTAAATAATTTGTGCAAACACAAAATATGCAACAAATTCCCGATTCCTAGAACCATCAAAATAAACACGCACAATATTAAGTCTGGAGAATCAAAAAAGAAAGGACCACGCGCTCACTCACGGTTGCAGCACCACGTCATCTGGTTCATCGGTCCGCTGTTCCCGGTTCGTCAGGACTCCCTGGGTCGAAGGCTCTTTCTTCTTGGCTGTTCCCAGTTCCTCAGTATTTCTTTGGACGGAGGTTCATCCTTATCGCTGCCACCAGTTAGTAGATCTTGCCGTTGAGTGCGCGAGTTGGCCGACGTTGAGGAGGATTTGGAGAACTGAAGGTTTATTTACGTTATGTACAGTAATGACACAAATTAATGAACAGTCATAAAGTCATCGACGGCCGGCAGCAGATCGGACGCTGCAGCCTGTGGCAAGTAGAACGAACGAATGAATGAGTCATTGTCTCTTCTGCCGGTCTCACGCTTTTAACCCCTGCGGTCTTTCGGGGTCACGTCATTTTCGGCCAATCGTCGTACCGGCAGAGGTGTCGTCATTTGCCTCCAATGGTAGGCGCCCGTGAAGTGCCGTCATATTCGGCCGATGGGGACGCTCCAAGGGCTCCAATGTCCGATGGGTGACATGCTACCCGCGTTGCCTCCTTGCCTGCAAGCGCTCGGCGGGAACCGTGCCAGCCTCCCGTTGAACTTTCGGGAAGAGTCAAGCAGGGGGGACGACAATAGCTCGACGTGCGGCGCATGAGGTGGGGTTCACCAACCTGTCTGATGAGTCCGGCAGCGTGGTAGACGCGCCCCTTCGCACCATAATTGGAAGGCGACGGCGATTGGATGTGATCGGGGAACTTGAGTGATGTCACGAAAAGGGTCAGTTTCCAACAGAACGTAAGCAGCCATCTTTATTTGGCAAATGTATCTCTGTGAGAAAGCCTGCTTACGGGCTATCGCATGTCATCTAAGCCAGCAGAACTGCTGTATACTAGAGGGAAATCTGGCGCCACCGTTTATGGGAGTTTCTAAGGAGCGCTGTGCCGTCATGGGAATGACGGTATATTTGCCTGCAAGGCTTTTGTTGGCTTGTGTTGTCAGAAGCTTCGTCTAAAACGTGGATATGGCTGCACACCTAACACGTTCTTAAAGTGAAGTCTTCATAAAATGTTCCATTCACGGATATTACATCTTCCAGTGAAGTTTACTCACCTACAATGCATAACCAAGACAAGAAAAGCAAAAACAGACAACAAACTGTTCCAAAGTGACCACGAATCTTGTCGTCTGTCCTCCAAATGTCATTTCATTTTATTACCTTAGAGACCCCATTCGGGCCATTACATAAGGAGTGGTTAACATGTGTACACAAGAAAAGGCAGATGTTAGATTGAAAGACAAGTTTGAAGTTTCTAGAAATTGTGAAGGACATGTGATGGCAGTGACATTGAAGGGTAGGTCGTTCCAATCTTTGGCAGTTCGAGGAAAAATTGAAGATTGAAAAGTGGCAGTTCGTGTACGAGGACCAGAAACTTGGGAGTCGATGGCTGGTGCACTGAGACATTCGGGAAGATGATGGCGTGATGTAAGGTGGGCGGCTTCATCATTATCATCATCATCATCAGCCTAGTTACGCCCACTGCAGGGCAAAGGCCTCTCCCATACTTCTCCAACTACCCCGGTCATGTACTAATTGTGGCCATGTTGTCCCTGCAAACGTCTTAATGTCATCCGCCCACCTAACTTTCTGCCGCCCCCTGCTACGCTTCCCTTCCCTTGGAATCCAGTCCGTAACTCTTAGTGACCATCGGTTATCTTCCCTCCTCATTACATGTCCGGCCGATGCCCATTTCTTTTTCTTGATTTCAACTAAGATGTCGTTTACCCGCGTTTGTTGCCTCACCCAATCTGCTCTTTTCTTATCCCTTAACGTTACACCCATCCTTCTTCTTTCCATAGCTCGTTGCGTCGTCCTCAATTTCAGCAGAACCCTTTTCGTAAGCCTCCAGGTTTCTGCCCCATATGTGAGTACTGGTAACACACAGCTGTTGTACACTTTCCTTTTGAGGGATAGTGGCAACCTGCTGTTCATGATTTGAGAATGCCTGCCAAACGCACCCCAACCCATTCTTATTCTTCTGGTTATTTCAGTCTCATGATCCGGATCCGTGGTCCCTACCTGCCCTAAGTAGATGTATTCCCTTACCACTTCCAGTGCTTCGCTACCTATCGTAAACTGCTGTTCTCTTCCGAGACTGTTAAACAATACTTTAGTTTTCTGCAGATTAATTTTCAGACCCACCCTTCTGCTTTGCCTCTCCAGGTCAGTGAGCATGCATTGCAATTGGTCTCCTGAGTTACTAAGCCAGGCAATATCATCAGCGAATCGCAAGTTGCTAAGGTATTCTCCATCAACTTTTATCCCCAATTCTTCCCACTCCAGGCCTCCAGAGAGCGTGGCGACACGACGACGAAAAGCAAGAGATGCGAAGCTGTATTCTGCCTTTAAGTGTGAAATGCTGATATTATATGAATATGAAGAATGGATGAATCTAGTCGTGCAATTCTGAACTGACTCGAGTGCATTGATGATATATGTTTGATGAGGGTTCCAGATGGCGGTGGCATATTCCAGTTGTGGTCTGACAAATGTTTTATATGCGACTAGTTGGACGTGCTGTGCAGCATGACGAAGGTGACGCCTCATGAACCCAAGAGTCTTGTTCGCTGACGAAATTACGCTAGTCGCATGCGCATTCCAGGAAAGGTCATGGGGCAGGGTTACGCCTCAGTACTTATGGCTAGAACTGATTCTACTGGGACGTTTCCAATTGTGTAAGTAGAGAGATAAGGATTACGACTGCGGGAAATCGAAATAAATTTGCACTTGTTAGGGTTCAAGGCCATTTGCCAACGGTTGCACCAGTCCTGCACGTTATTGAGGTCATTCTGGAGAGATGCTTGGTCAGAGCTGTTAGTACGATGAATCGCACAGTGGTCAGCGAACATGCGAATAGGACAAGATACATGCAGCGGAACATCGTTAATGTATATTAGGAAAAGAAGCGGTTCTAAGACTGAGCCTTGAGGGACACCTGAAGTGACAGCGAGGGGTTCGGAGGAGAAGTTATTGACAAGGACGAACCGGGAACGATTAGTAAGGAATTCTTTTATGCACTGTACTACGTGACGATCCAAGTTCAATCTGGATAATCTTATTAACAAGCGGCTATAAGGCACTGTGTCAAAAGCTTTAGAGTAGTCTTCAAAGATGGCATCGGTTTGAACATTGTTATCAAGATTAACGTGGAGATCAGTAAGGAAGATAGCTAATTGTGTTTCACATGAAAGCCCTTTACGAAAACTATGTTGAGAAGGATGAAAGAAGTTTACCGAGCCTAAAAAGTTAATGATATGCGAGTATATGATATGTTGCATGATTTTGCAAGCAGCCCGCCGATACCTTTTACGTTTCATATAACTGTACATGCAAAAACAAGTTCTCATAGTTAAACAAAACATGTTTTTGTGTAATAATAAAGCTGAAACAACTTTTTACGTGCTGCTTTAGTAGAAACTTAATCATTGTGACAGACGGAATGGTGCTTGCCTGAACCTCCCAGAACGATGCCAATCGGAAGTCACAATACACCGGCATTCCCATGCATACCACACCACAGCAGCGCCATATTTCCCTCTAGGTAATATAGTGAGAAACTCTATGCTCTAGAGTACAGCCTATGAATTTGGACTCCTCTCGCGTGGCCGACCTTCCACTGGTCCGCAGGACACTATACCGCCACGAAGTGTTTGAAGCTAATGTTTACATTTTTAAACAATTTAGGCGTTTCTTACTTGATGTTAGTATTTCCATCTGCAGAAATATTTGATACTCTTTTAGTGGTGCCTCCACAGTGCAGCAGCTGTACAGCACTTGCTCTATAACTAGCTGCAATGGAGTAAAATCAGCTCTACTGCAGCTACTGCCCTCCTGCACAGTACTGTTAAACTACTCTACGACCATTCTTCTACCTGAAAGTGGCAGAATGCATGTACTTTAGAAAGGAAAAGTCGTGTATGTGACGTGCGAATACTTCACCGATAGATTATCTTTTATAACCTTTTTAGACTTTGGTTTTAGAGTGTGTCAATACAAAGCACTGCACGAGCGCTGTGAAGTGCAGCGTAAGTATGCGGGCGGCACGGCATTACGGCAAACAATATTGCAGGTGTTCGCGGTAGTTGCACGCGTTTAATACCTTACTTGATATCACCAATTTTAATAAGGTAAAAAGGCGTCGACGCTACTAGGTAAATTAGGTTGGCTACAGAACCTTTATTGTAATAAACTTGAATAAGGTTGACACTGGCGCAGGCTGGATTGGCATTATTAATGGTAAACGAGCGAAAAGGCAGGCAAACAAAGAAAGATGTATGGAGACATACAAGCGCTTACCACCAGATTGTTGGTAGCTCCTGTTACAGCTAAGTGATGCCTGTTTGCCGAAATGCGTCTAAGAACACAACAATGAAAACTAATATGCATGACCCAGAGCAAGCACCTAATTACCGCCAATAACAATGCTTCGCGTATAACTCCTTTTGTGAGTAAGCGAACAGGAGACGTGCTAATAATGTAGAGCTAGTTTCAATTGGTTCAGGGAGCTTAGTTGCTACAATTCTTAAAGGAACACTTCAACAAATGTTTCTCGCTCGCTCACTCACTCACTCACTCACTCACTCACTCACTCACTCACTCACTCACTCACTGACTCACTCACTGACTCACTCACTCACTCACTCACTCACTCACTCACTCACTCACTCACTCACTCACTCACTCACTCACTCACTCACTCACTCACTCACTCACTCACTCACTCACTCACTCACTATCTTTTTCGCTTCATTCAGTAGCCTTCTACAAGCTGTAGACTGAGTTTGCCAGGAAATGAAATAACAATCACATTCTCTTATACCAGGACAAAATGTCTGTCAAGTGAAGCCGGCCTGGCTTCTCGCAGCAGTGGACGTCGCGGACAGCGGGGGTTCGCTTGCGTTTTGCAAAGGTAACAATAGTGCACCAGCTAGCTCGGAGCAACAGTCTCGGATCTCCCTGGGCAGCCAAAATCGACAAGACCACCTGAGCCGCCCAATCAGTCCTTTAATTAGCCCTGTCAGACTTTTGTTCGCATTTGACTCTGAGTAAAAGCTTTTCCGCTGCCGGCTCCATTGGAACGATAAGCTCAGCTCTCACGTTCTCGTTCACCGAAGTGTTTCCTTGAGAACAGCGCGAAACGGGTATTCAGCTTGCAGGGCGGGGACTGTGAGTTTCCTTCACTACATCGGAACTGCTGGCGAACGTATGGCTGGCGATACCACGTGTTTACCAACCCACTGCTGCAATGTTATCTGCGGACAGAACCCTACGCCGAGCGCACGTTATGAAGCGCTTGATTTTGCGCTGACTCTGATTAGTGCGCGCTGAGGTGCTAGATAATCACTGAAAAAATCTAGGCAACCCACTGTAGGGAGTTCCCGTCTAGGTTAGTTTTTGTGCAATATTGATTCACCACGTGCGGTTGTTAGCTTAGAAGCGCAAGAACGTGCTAACTATAGGACATTTCCACTCATTGCATACTGGGAATAGAAAAACAATAATAAAGAAAGAAAACTAAAACATGTCTTGTTCAGCAGAGCTTTTGTGTAATTTGCTCATCAGTACATTGCCCTTCTCACGTGCATGAAGCTACCTCATATTTCAAATAAACATTATTTGTTGAGGCCATCTTCAGGTACAAGGTAAGTACACTGCCTGTCGCAGCACTGGCAGTAGTTAGCTGGTGAATAAATTCAAATGTTTTGTACGATAACTCATTTCGGATAGTTGAACTTGGCTTGCCTCTGCGCTTATCAAATGCGCCAATTTTCTTCGGGTGGCTCCTTCGCTGCCGTATAGTTATCTTCCGTTTGTTTTCACTGCTCGCCGCGTTGTCACGTGTCTGTGCAATGTGTCGTCCCTGCCAAGCATAGCAGAGAATGTTTCGGCTACGCTGAAACAATGAATTATTCAATACTACTCCTCCTTGCTCATCCTGCGACGCTGGTTCTTAGATTCTTAGCCACTTGCTGTGCCCCACAGTGCGACTCGACTGCCGTTGGAATTCTTGCTTCTGCAAATCTCGGTTGATCTTAGGCCCGCGCAGCGTGCGCAACTTCTCAGCCTGCTACACGGATTTACGGCATCCTTAGACTGCCCTCAGCATTCTCTCAGCCACAATGCAACAGCGTCGCGTAGCATAGGTGCCAGTTGCCACGCCTCGCTCCGCTAGCGTCCTTATCGTGCGTCTTGTTCGTTACGCGCTGAATAGTTTAGCACGGCTGTTCTAATTGCTGGTTTGAAGACATCATGGCACTTTGAGCATGACATCTTCTCTGTTCAACTCAAGGTCTCTTTTTCCGTGCTAAGGCGAAACGATTCGCTACAACTAATTTGATAGCATACCCGCCGTAGTGGCGTAGAGTCTACGGGTTTGCGCTACTAAGCACGGGGTCGCGGGATCACATTACGTCGGCCGCATTTGAAGTGGCGGAAATGCAAAAACGACCACGTCCCGCGGATTGGGGGCAAATTGAAGTTCCTCAGGAGGTCGAAACTGCTGTAGTCTCACACTACAGCGTGCCCAGTAATCATATTGGGGTTTTGGCACATTCAACCCAAGAAGAATTTTTAAAATTTAAAGGATGACGCGTCCTTGTTTGAAAGGCGTATTGACAACGGCGTACCGAGCGCATTTTGAAGTGCATGTAAGGCGCGTAGAAGCTATTGCACGAAAAAAAAAGAATAAAGAGCGTGTTGTTTTAACTATTCTAGCTTAGTATGGTCTCAACACGTGTTGACTTGGACAAGCACGGTAAACCATGGTGCAACTGCTTCATTCAGAACACAGTGCTTCTGTAAGGGTGCAAAGGGCATGTTAATTGTGATACTCACTCTTCAGATATTCACGTATGGTGGCGATTTGGGCCCGGCCCTGAAGATTGTGCTTGGGGACGTCTTGCATCAGCGATTGGTTGCAAGCTGAGTGGAAAATTAAAGCTTTGTCGTTAACACATGCTTACATTAGAGGTAGGAAAAAATGTCTATGAACATTACTCCCAAGTTGGCTAGTCCGATTGAACGCTAGAGTGTGTTATTGCTCACTCGTAATAAGCACAATGATTACGGCTTGTATGCGTGAATATGGAAAATTATGTGTGAGGCTATCACCATGAACTGCTTAGCTGGAGAATATGGCTGCTTAAAAACTTAAATATTCTTGCCAGAGCACTGTGATATTGGGTATTTATATCTGAACATGCCAAGCCAGATAGTTACCCCACTCTTTGAGCACCTGGTACAGAACTCTTCCAAAGAAAGTTACAATGAGAGAAACACCGCGAAATAGTATTCTTCTTTGATATTTATTCATGTATTTACTTGCGCATTTACATAGTCCGCTCAATTTGTAAACAGTGCGAAAAAGGGGGGACAAGGTTGCTAGTAGCATCGTAATAAAAAAAAAACATTCTGCTGCTCCAAACTGACCTTAGCAATATCCAAGCATGGTGCGCTGACGGGATAATGAAACTAATCGTCAATAAATGTAAAGCTATGAGAGCAAGTCGGCAGGGAACCCCAGTGGCGTGGTTAGAACATAAAGAGTCCGAAAAAGAATATTGCTGTAACATTCGTAGCGCTAAGCACAAGTTCCTTTCACATGACCTCCATCCATGATACAATATAAGCCTAAGAAATTCTGGGCAGTGATTTCCCCCAGAAAAACCTCGGGCCGAATTTCACTCCAAGAAAATACCCGAGGACCTATTTCAGAAGACTCATCAGTTGCTTTTAATAATATTTTTATCTCGATGTTTACGCGCAAGGATTACTCTACCATTCCCGCAATCGCAGACGTAAACTACAGGTATATGGCACCAATAAATATCGATGCCTCCTGCATCTCATCTCTAATTAAGAAACTAAAGGTCTCTACCTCAGCCGGCGTTGACGGTATAAATAATAAAATTATAAAGCATACATCCACAAATACAGCCCCCCTCCTATCACGCATTTTTGAGCAGTCCTTATCCACAGGGGAACCACCATGTGACAGCAAAATCGGGAGAATCATTCCCATCTTTAAGTCTGGCGATAAAAGCATGATAAGTAATTACCACCCATATCATTAACAGGCATTTCATGTAGGTTGCTAGAGCATCTCATAGCATGTAATACTGTGCAGCCCTTAGAAGCTAACAATTTCTCCTATCCAAAGCGACACGGTTTTAGGATAGGACTTTCCTGTGAGACTGAATTAATCGAATTCACTAACGAGCTATTAACATACATAAACAATGCTTTCCTGATTGATAGCATATTTATTGAATTTGCCAAAGCTTTTGATCGCGTTCCCCACTCTAGATTGATAGTCAAACTATCATCATTACATTTAGACCACTTTAAAATTTCATGGATAAGGAACTTCCTCACATCGTGCAAACAGTTTACGTTTACTGACAATCATTCATCTATCTTGGCCGATGTGTCATCTGCTGTACCTCAAGGTAGCGTGCTAGGGCCGCTATTATTTCTCATCTACAGAAATGATTTGCCATCCTACATTACATCAGCAATCAGATTATTTGCTGACGATTGCGTAGTTTATCGCCAAATTAAGACATCCGACGACAACATCGCTCTTCAAAAAATGTAGATGAAATTACAAACTGGTGCACGCTATGGAAAATGTCACTAAATACAGAAAAATGCAAATTAATGACCACTAGCCGAAAGAAAACAAAGTTTCCTTGCACTTGCTCGCTTCATAACAGTGCTGTCACTGTAACCCCCTTCTATGAATACCTCCGTATACATATTACAACAAACTTATCATGGAAGGCACATATAACATGTTACAGCAAAAGCATTTAGCACACTTAGTTACCTGAAACGAAACCTACGCTAAAACACTTCAGCCACTCGTGAAATAGCGTACAGAAGCTTTGTTGGTCCTCAACTCAAATTCGCTTGCGCCATCTCGTCGCCACATGAGAAATATTTAATAAATTCTCTCAGGTCAGTTCACTTGTCCTCGCTATCACTCGAGCTTGTCCAAAATACCTCATTCCGATTCATATTTTGAAATTATAACCGTACCGCTAGCGTAACATCAATGAAGGACAATCTATCTCTTCCATCACTTGCATCTCGTAGAACAATAGCACATTGGACACTGTTTCACAAATTTTATTACCATTCCTCCCTTCACAGTAACCTCATTTCTCAGCCTCATTACCTATCGAGCCGCATCGATCATCACCATAAGGTCGGACTTCAAACAGGCAACACTAACACTTTCAGTCAATCTTTCTTTCCCAGATCATCACGGCAGTGGAACCACCTTCCCTGTGAAATTATATCTGTTGTCGACAGCAAACTGTTTCGTAAGGCTTTAGCTAACATTGTATAATTAGGAATTATTAACATGTTATTTCATTTACTTGCCATACTTACAAGCGACTAAAGACGACACTGGTTAACATTGTAATAACAGGAATTATCAAGATGCTACTTTGTTTACATTGTCTGTCGTACTTACAAATATTGGGCAAGATAATACATAGTACTGTATAATTAGTAATTACTAACACACTGCAATGTTTATTTTCCGTACTTTATGGTTATACTTCCCGTTTTCCCACTCCCCTCTGTAATGCCTTCGGGCCTTGAGGGTACCATAAATAAATAAATAAATAAATAAAACCATGCCGCATGTTTCATCGCGAAAGATTACAGTAAGCATTCTAGCGTTACTGATATAAAGAAATCCCAATCACGCCTATCTCTTGAATCTAGAAGGACGATAGCTCTGCTTCGCTTACTGCACAAAATCACTCACAGTCAACACGCATCTACATTACCCCTGTTACGTTTCGCCTACGACGCGCGGTATAGCCGGCGCGGATGCAACGGACGCCGGAGCTTCGTTCAAAGCGGCGGACATTTTGGCCCGTTCGGAGCTCCCGCAGTCTCCCCGCCAAGCGCGTCCAGGCGTGTTTCAGTGCCACGTGTCTTCGTGTGTGCGTGTGTGTGTGTGTGCCCACGCTTGTCAAAGCGCGGCAGCCGGGGAGAGGAGCTCCCCAAGTGTGAAGCGAGGAGGTCTGACAGGCGCCAGCTTGGCGATGCGTCACTACACTCGTCTCAACGTGTCTCTCAGTCTGTCCGTACCCGCCGTCACGTGGTCTCGTCACGAGGCCTTCCTTCTTGCCCTCAACTGCGAAAGTATAAGAGCAGCTGCCCCCGGACGCCAAGAGAGAGGCTCCGATTTCTTCTGTCGAGTTACGTGCTCTCCCGCCTCTCACTTCGGTCGACCTGACCGCCCGCTCTTTTGCGATGTTAGAATAAACCAGTTGTTCTGTAACCAGTCGACTCATGCTTTGCCGAGACCTTCGGATGCTTCCAGTGCCCCAGGCCGCCAGGCCAACGCTACCCTCGGGGCTTGCGACCCGATTGCAACAACGGGTGTCAGCGCTGAGTTTGCAACAACTCGTGCCAGCGGTGAGATTACAACAACTGGTGGCAGCGGTGGGATTCTTACAACTGGCTGGTAGCGGTGAGATCGCGACAACGGAGGCCAGCAGCGAAGATATGCGGTTGACTGTATGCTGAGCAGCACAACGACCATCCGGGAGCAGTGCAACGAGCCCTGTGTGATGACTGGTTGCCTGCAGCGGAACGACTGCGCTGAATTCTTGGCTGCGAGGTTTGGTGAGTGCGGGACTTTCTTCTTCTGAGTTTTGCCAGGCTTTTGTTAGTGCCAGAAACAGAGCTGGTAATTGTGGTTGTCGTTGCTGCCGGGTTAGTTTGCGGCAAGACAATAGTAGGCAGTAGAGAAAGCAGCATTCAGAGCAGCCATGATTTGAAGTCGTTGCGCAAACCGAAATTGCTGGAGCTTGCAAGAGAGTTGGGTCTGGATGTCTCAGACAAACTCAGAAAACCGGAACTGCTAAGGGCTATTCTTGAGTTAGAAGCTGAGGATGACGAGCTGTCGGAATGCCTTGAGACCATTGAGGAGCGGGCAAAAAGACATGAGTGCGAACTTCAAGAGCAAGAAGAGAAACAAGAGCGCGAACTTAAAGAACAGAAACAGGAGCGCGAACGAAAAGAACAAAAAGAAAAAGAAGAGCGCGACCGTCAACACGCTTTGGAAATGAAGCGTCTCGAGGTAGAGATGGAACGCGCTCGTAATGGAAGTCAGGCACACGGTGCAGGAGAACGAGTATCGTTCAAAATGACTGACCTGATGCGGCCGTTTAAGCTTGGAGAGGACATTGGTTTGTTCCTGGTTAACTTTGAGCGAACGTGCGAGAAGCAGGGGTTCTCTCGGGAAACGTGGCCACAGCGCTTGCTCACTTTGTTACCCGGCGAGGCGGCCGACGTAGTCGCTCGCTTGAAGAGAGAGGAGGCAGAGGATTTCGACCAAGTGAAATCGAGTCTGCTAAAAAAGTACAGGCTGTTCGCGGAGGCGTTCCGTCGGAAGTTTCGGGAAAATGAGAAAGGCAAAAGTGAGTCATATACAGAGTTTGCGTACAGGCTTATGTCAAACATGCAGGAGTGGCTCAAAGAAGAGAAAGCGTTTGGTGACCACGAGAAAGTTCTGCAGTGTTTCGGGCTAGAACAGTTTTATAGTCGGTTACCTGAGAACGTGCGGTATTGGGTCTTGGATAGGCCAGACGTTAGTACGGTGGCTAGAGCCGCTGAGCTAGCCGAGGAGTTTGTGACGCGTCGGGCTCGCGGAGCTAAGGACGGTCAAAAGGGTGAATTTGGCTCCAAGTTTGAGAGGCCGAAGTTCACGCCCATGAGAGCAAAGGGGGACACACGTAGTGCGGATGCGAGTGAAAGCAGTCCGACCGAACGTAAGGAGACGGCGGCAACCGAAGCCGAACGCAGAAAGAGGTTCGAGACGAGGCAAGCGCGCGTTTGTTATACGTGCCAGAAGCCGGGTCACTTTTCGGCGCAGTGTCCAGAAACAAAAACAAAAGTCGTGTTTTTGTCTTTATGCAGCACTGACGAGAACATGAAGCTTCTCGAGCCTTACATGCGAGACCTCCTCGTGAACGGGAAAGAGTGCCGAGTGCTTCGCGATTCCGTAGCTACAATGGATGTAGTTCACCCCTCTTACGTAGAACCCGATATGTTCACGGGCGAGTGTGCATGGATCAAGCAAGCCGTGGAAGCTCATAGCGTGTGTCTGCCCGTAGCAAAAGTGCTGATTGAAGGACCTTTCGGAGCGCTTGAGACGGAGGCGGCAGTGTCATCTATGCTGCCCCCCCAGTACCCGTACCTATTTTCGAACAGGTCCGATCACCTCCTGCGCGAGAAGGGGCTTTTGTTTGGTGAGGCTAGCGTTCAGGCCTTAACCAGATCGAAGGTTCGGGAGCTCGCTGCAAAGGCGGTAGTTGCGGGGCCGACGTTGTCGAACAATGAAAAAGGGTCAGAGGCGCAGCAAGCTGATATTCAGAGCACGTCCGAACTGAATAAAATTGAGCCTGTAGCGTTGAAGGCGCCAGATACTGGAGAGGAAATGCCCGACACGGGAAAGTTAGAAGAGCTATCTGCAGATTTGCTCATCGCGCCTACGTCAGATGGACTTAACAGGTTGCTAAAAGTCAGCCGGTCGGCTTTGATAGCCGAGCAAAAGAAGGATGGCAGCCTAGAAAACATACGCTGCATTGTCAATTAAGGTATCGCCAAGAAAAATGCTCGCTTTGTGGAAAGAGGTGGGGTCCTGTACCGGAAGTATCTAGACCGCAGAGGAGTGGAGTTCGATCAGCTGATCGTGCCTCAGTGCTACCGTCAGGATCTGTTGCGCTTGTCGCATGGGGGTTCGTGGTCCGGACACCTAGGAGTTAAGAAAACTAAGGACCGTCTCTTGCAAGAGTACTATTGGCCAGGGTGTTTTCGGGACGCAGACCACTTTGTGAAGACATGCGACACCTGTCAGCGGGTGGGCAAACCAGGGGACAAATCGAGGGCGCCGTTGAAGTTGGTACCTATCATTACGGAGCCTTTCAGACGGCTCGTTATTGATACAGTGGGACCTCTGCCGGTAACAGCCACGGGGTACAGACACATCTTGACTGTGATCTGCCCAGCGACAAAGTTCCCTGAAGCAGTGCCGCTTAAGGAACTCAGCTCAGTTGAGATAGTCAATGCACTACTGTCCATATTTGCGCGAGTTGGTTTTCCTGCGGAAATCCAATCAGATCAGGGCACAGTGTTTACGAGCGCTTTGACGACAGCCTTTCTCGAAAGGTGCGGGGTAAAGCTGTTACACAGCTCAGTGTACCACCCACAGTCGAATTCCGTTGAGAAGCTCCACTCCGTCATGAAGCGCGTGTTGAGAGCATTGTGGTTTGAGCAAACTGACTGGGAGCTGTGTCTGCCTGGGGTGATGTTTGCATTAAAGACCGCGCCGCATGCGGCTACGGGGTTTTCGCCAGCTGAGCTAGTGTACGGTCGCTCGCTGCGTTCTCCGCTTCGCATGCTTCGAGACGGATCACTGCCCTCTCCAATGGCTGCAGACTATCTCTTCCACAAATGGCCGCCTCCTGCGCTGGAGCCTCGCTTTGCAACAATATTCCTTTGAGGTGCGTTACAAAAAGGGGAGTCTCAACGGTAACGCCGATGGCTTAAGTCGAAGCCCCTAACGTGGGAATCAGCCTCAAAATTGTTTGTTACTGATGTTTTTCTTCCTGAGGCAGGATTTTTAACATATTGCTTTTGTGTAGTGTTTCAAAGTGATGATGTGCTTTCTCGTGCAATTTTCCAATTTGTGGACGTGTTCTGAGTGCTGCTAAACTACTGTAAGGAACTAGGCAGTAGCATAAAAGGGGAAAGAGCCTGGCAGGGCTTAGTGAGGGTTGTGCCGTGCTTGCTGACTGAGCGGTTGAGTTTCGGCGTAGTTCTAACGCTTGCCGGGAACGAGAACAAAAATGTCAACTCTCCCGAAGTCACTTTGCGGTGTCCTGGGTGAACCTGAACGAGAGAACGAGGCCTTCTCTGTGCGCTGCGCTCAAGAAACGCCGAAGGACGCCCGACTTCGGTTATGAGCATCATCGAGCGACATCCCTCCGGACAGCGGATGCAGTCCCCTGACCATCGGGATCTCCTTCCCCCGGCGGGGCGGTCTGTTACGTTTCGCCTACGACGCGCGGTATAGCCGGCGCGGATGCAACGGACGCCGGAGCTTCGTTCAAAGCGGCGGACATTTTGGCCCGTTCGGAGCTCCCGCAGTCTCCCCGCCAAGCGCGTCCAGGCGTGTTTCAGTGCCACGTGTCTTCGTGTGTGCGTGTGTGTGTGTGTGCCCACGCTTGTCAAAGCGCGGCAGCCGGGGAGAGGAGCTCCCCAAGTGTGAAGCGAGGAGGTCTGACAGGCGCCAGCTTGGCGATGCGTCACTACACTCGTCTCAACGTGTCTCTCAGTCTGTCCGTACCCGCCGTCACGTGGTCTCGTCACGAGGCCTTCCTTCTTGCCCTCAACTGCGAAAGTATAAGAGCAGCTGCCCCCGGACGCCAAGAGAGAGGCTCCGATTTCTTCTGTCGAGTTACGTGCTCTCCCGTCTCTCACTTCGGTCGACCTGACCGCCCGCTCTTTTGCGATGTTAGAATAAACCAGTTGTTCTGTTACCAGTCGACTCATGCTTTGCCGAGACCTTCGGATGCTTCCAGTGCCCCAGGCCGCCAGGCCAACGCTACCCTCGGGGCTTGCGACCCGATTGCAACAACGGGTGTCAGCGCTGAGTTTGCAACAACTCGTGCCAGCGGTGCGATTCTTACACCCCTTTCCCACCCATTTCGCATATGTCGCCGCTGATATAACGCACACAGTTTCACACGTGTGTTTGGCCACACAAATGCATTTGACAAATTTGTGCATTAACTCTGGCAATAGCAGCTTGGAACGATCCTCCAAGCCACATTGTTGAACTTAATAATCTGGAATCATTTAGATAACATAAAAAAATTTATTCCATAGTCATGCGCAAACGTTGTTTAATTTGTACCATGTGACTTAACCGCCGTCATTCTCGCTTCTTGCAAGCAGTTTATAGGTATACACGCGTTTGCAGTCCTTTACCAGTAGTTTGATGAGCCAGGCGCGTTTCTGATCGTGTAGAGATATAACTTTTTATGTCCTTGATGGGGCTCAGGGGTGGCGGGGGTCGGGAGACTAATCCCTAGTCTCCCCCCCCCCTTCCTCAGACGGCGGCCAGTCCTTGCTTTCTCTCGGCGTCTTCGGCCATCCAGACGGACAAGAGCTGCTCCTCTGGGTCCAAGCTGAGCAGCAAAGTCTCCCACTGCTCGGCCGTAGTTATGATGCGTGTGTTAGTGCGGTAGGTGTTGGTGGGTGAGGCTTTGGGGCATTGCCAAATAATGTGATCGAGGTCAACACGCGCCTCGCACGCTTTGCAGAGTGGGGAATATGCATCGGGGTAAATGCGGTTGTAAAGCACTGGGTTCGGGAAAGTTGGCATCTGAAGCAGTCGCCAAGTGTTCGATTGATATTTATTCAGTGTTTCTTGTGCTGGGGGGTAGCGTAACCACTCTCTGCGGTAGGGAAGGAGAATTTCTCTGAACGTGATCATTCGGTCCGGCGGGTGACCACGATGCAGAACAAAGGGGTTGTCGGGATCGGAAGACTCAGGAGAAGGATGAATCGCCTGGTGTGCTGGTGCACGTGGAGTTCTTACGGTCTGGACGTCGACCTCCCCAATTAGGCTTTTGCAGAAGGAGCTCCGATTTCGGTGAGCAGCACGCCAGGCCGCGCGGTTCTACGTATGCAACGACCTCGTTGATGGCTTGCTGCAGCGCGTCCTGCGTGTGCCCATCGCTGCCCCCGGTGACCCACAGGGTGATATCGTCTGCGTAGAGGCTATACAAATTACAGGTTTCATGTTCGTGTAAAGAGCTGCGCGCTAATTCCTTTGTCGGAAGAACAGCGGCCAACTGGAAGCGCCCTGACTGCCAGCAACTCGCTTTTATCGTAATGCAGGCGGTAGCCCGAACAAGGCCACCTTAAACATAATAGGGGACAGAAGCGATCTTTGCGACGTGCCTTTGCTGCCGAAGTGAATAATTGGCGACTGCAACCCTCCGATGGTAATGGTAGCCGTGCGACCTGTAAAAAAATTATTCACATACTTATATGTTCGATGTCCAACCTGGAGTTGTGCCAGTTGGTTCAATATGGCCTCATGCGTGTTGTTATCGAAGGCCTTGATTAGGTTTAGCCCCAAGATAGCTCTGGTGTCCAGCCTGGTGTTTTTATCGCCATCGATAATTTGGTGCTTGAGCTGAATCATGATATATTGAGCAGAAAGTTTCAGGCGGAAGCCAACCATGATATTGGAGAAGAGGTCGTTGTCGTTCATACGTCTGTGTAAGCGTGCGAGGATGACGTGGTCGAGGATTTTTCTGACACATGAAGTAAGGGAGATAGGGTGGAGGTTTTCGAGTAGGAGGCGCTTCCCTGGTTTGGTAATCATGATAATTTTGGCTTCTTTTCATTGTGAGGGGAGGTTTGCAGTTTCCCAGTACGCGTTAAAATAAACTGTGAGGGCTAGTATAGTATCCTCATCTAGGTTGCGAAGCATTTTATTAGTATTGTCATCAGGTCCCAGGGCCAAGTTAGGGCGGAGTGCGAGGATGGTTTCACGTACTTCTGTTTCTTGTATAGGCGCGTCCAAGTGGTCGTTAGCGGTGCCAGTGTGTGCTGGAGCGGGTGTAGTAGGTTGGGGTCCTACGTATCGGTCTATCATCTCTTGAAGAACTTGTGCGTCCGTGCCCGGATGGGTGTGAATACGTTTTTGCAAATTGTGCTGTTGTGTGTTCTTGCTCTTGGCGGGATTGAGGAGGCAGCGGAAGATATTCCACGTTTTGGACAGGTTTGGTTGCCGCTCCATGCCGTCGCATGTGCTGTGCTAATTTTGACGAGTAAGTTGTTGGGCACAGTCTTCGATGTGAAGGGTGAGAGTAATAATACGTTTCCTGAGCGTTCGGTTGAGCGCGTTGTGTTTGTATCTGCGTTGCAGACTGGCGAAGGTTTCCCACATATGCAGTAACTTGCTATCTGCCTCTTGCAGATTGGCTTCCTCAGGCACCAATTTAGTGGCTTCGTTCGCTTCTTGCAGCAAGGATGCGACCCAATCTTGGAAAAGGCGGTTGGGTACCGGAGAAAGAGATGAGGGCTCTGGCCTGCCGGAAAGCGCCCCAGTTCGTTATGCGGAGTTGAAGGCTCTTAGGCTTTCGCGGGCCCGCTCAACCAGTTGTTCGGATTAAATAGTGGTCGCTGCCCGAGTTGTCTTGTGTGCTTATCCAGTCTGCTTGTGGTCCAGAGTGTTGTTGTTGTTCTTCGTTTGCTTGATGTTAAACAGCGTCTTTTTTTCAATAGTTTGATTTGCTGTTAGCTATGTTCTCCTGTTTTCGCTACATGTTGTTTCTCTTGCCCCCTTCACGCGATACTCCACTTGGAGCCTGAGAGGTATGTGTATAAATAAATTTAAATAAATACATAAACAGCAACACTCCTGCCCCTCACCCGCATATACTCCAGAATGCTACCTGGAAGCACGTTAGTTCGTATAAGTAGCTTGGCATGATAAACCACCCTGATCTTGTGGCCAACAACAATACACGCTCGTTATAATGCCTCTGGCAAAATGTTTCGCTAGAACTTACAACCACAACTCATTACAAAACACTTGTCAGGTCGAAAATCGAATACGCCGCCTGTATCTGGGCTCCCCACTGAGTTTTGTTTACTCCTCTGTAGAATCTATTAAAAACCGAGCCACTAGTTTTATCCTTCCAAACTACTTTCGTACTGCTAACGTAACTGCAATGAAACCTCACCTCGACATGCATGAAAAACGGTACAACTTGTGTGGTTCCACATGACACACTACACCAATAACCACCATAAGAACGCACCGCTCACTGCTCGTCATTATATTTCAGGCACTCACTAACAAAAAGTTCAAATTGCAGATTTCATGTTCGTGTACAGAGCTGCGCGCTAATTCCTTCGTCGGAAGGACAGCGGCCAACTGGAAGCGCCCTGACTGCCAGCAACTCGGTTTTATCGTGATTCAAAACTTCAATTACTGCGTCTTGTGCAGTATCCCACTTCTCTGTGACGCCCCACGTGGCAGTGAGAGCATTAAAATAAATGAATAAAACCAGATACACGCGAGCTACAACATCAATAACGATTTAAATGCTTCACCATCATTCAGTTTTAGCTTGCTACGAGTAGCCGAGGGAAACACAAATGTCGACAAGAATTATAATGACATTTCTTCATCAAAGGTACACAACTAGCCAAGTCTTAGCAACAGATAGTAGGCTCGCGCAAAACAACCCGATCGGCTTTGTCCACTTTACACAACCGAAAAAGAAGTGAGAGAAAACTCTACTTACCAGCGTATGCCGGGGCCAGGCGAGCCTTAATGAGCTTGCTTTGGCTTTTCAGGACGCACTTTGATGTCTGCGTGAAGAAATGAGTTTATCGGCATTCCATTTACGCTAAATCATATTCACTCGTTCTGCCAGTCATCTCATATTGTTCACTCTCATTATCCTACATTGTGACCAAAGCAAGGCACAGATCTGTGCCTCTGATCCCTGGCCAACCCTGTACTGCATCGGCTGACTCCATTCAGCGCTTCCACCAGTTTCTTATCTTTCCCATCTCCTAACAGCTGTGTCGTATTCCTTGGTAGGCATTCTGCCACTATAGTAGCCCATCGTTTATTTGCCGTAGGCAATTCATGGCTTGCCGGCTTCACGTGTTCCGCCAATGCCGTCGTTAAAATGCTTTAAACTTGAGACGGGACAAAAAAGCTCCGGTGAGCTTGAGAAGGAATCCGACCTCATTGGTAGGACAACAGTACAGCACGCATAAAAAAAAAAAACCTGAAGCGTAAGAGAAATGATACATACAATAATTCAATGAATACAACAAGCACACATAACTTAAGGTAAATATCTCGCTATCGGCCATAGGTATCATTCCATCGTCATTAAAAACTACGCATTCCCGCCGTCGTTGCTCAGTGGCTATGGTGTTGGGCTGCTGAGCAGGAGGTCGCGGGATCGAATACCGACCATGGCGGCCGCATTTCGATGGGGCGAAATGCGAAAACACCCGTGTACTTAGATTTAGGTGCGCGGTAAAGAAACACACGTGGTCGAAAATTCCGGAGTCCTCCACTAAGGCGCGCCTCATAATTCTAAAGTGGTTTTGGCATGTAAAACCCGATTATTTAAAGAAAAAAAACTACGCATACGTAACCACTTAAATCCAACCATGCAGGGCCTCCATGTAGCGCAAAAAAAGTTACTGAACTAATTCAATTTCCCAATGTAATATGCTTCAGAAAAATCAAAGTACGACTTATACACATCTTACGGACGTGATAGCGTCGGACTGTAATTTTAATGTAGGAGAAAACACAATTCTGTTGCGGGGAAACTCGAAAAAGAACCGCATTTAAGGCGATAGTGTTTTCCAGCTGCCGTTTCAGGTCTGTCTGAGTAGGAGCGGCGTAAAGCCTCTTTAGAGCAGCGTAGCCCCCTCGGTTCCTTGCACACCATCAAATAAAGAACCAGAAAGCTCGCCTTCGTGCAAAGCGTTCGCCGCCACCGTTTCGCGGCAAACATTACGGTTACACGAGCTGCAGTTGCCGTGAAGCGTGAGAAGCACTCGGGGATCTTTGGATGCTGTCGCGTTCCACTCTTAAAGGCGAATGTAATGCGCCCTCCAATTTTTTGTTCGTTTTTCTTTTAACCAGTGCTGCCATTGTTATCTGTACATACGTTGTACGTCTACCGCGTTTGTTGGACGACGTTTCCGCCCACTAATAATATAGATTTACTTACCCTAACAGCCCAACGTAGATTGTGAATCACACGTGTCGCGTGGTTGAGCGACCGGTTGCGGACTGCACCAGCGTCCTAAGCAGTGTTAGATTTTGCATTATAGGTGTATTTATGTTTGATAGCGCTTTGCCCAAGCATGCGGCGTGACCGTTGTGGTCTTATTGCGGAGTTCACCAATATGGTTTCTTTTTTTTTTCGAAAGAAGTGGACGACAACCGATGTGTTTTTCGGCCTTGTTCGTGCCGTCGTGTGGGACAGAGTCACCAGTCTTACGGAAATTGTGTGCACAAATATAGTCATCGAATTCTTTTGATGCGGTTCCCCTTGGATATTACTACCTCACAAGGCTAAAATGCAAGGCCGAAGCACAAAACATATGTATTTTCACGTTGTCGGGATGGTGAAGCACGACGCAGTGTGAAAACCGTGGGTTACAAATTGAACTCTTCATTGAGCGAACTTGTGCCCAGCAAAACAAGTAACACTCAAGCACAGGGATAGCGTCGACCAAAGTCGTCGATTTTCTAAAATCTGATTTGTGGATCTAGCTCGTCGGTTTTTATGCATTAACTCGTCGAAGGTTCCTGTGCCACCGCCGACGCCCGCATGCCTTCCAAAAACCACTGCAAAATTCACGTCGCGCACACAATCAGACTACACGAGGTTCGGTGACGACAGATACAACGAACAGAATCAACCATCACCGTTGAGTAAGTGCCAAAGCATGCAGGCGTGCCTCGCGCTGAGTGACAATTGTAAGTTGTTACCGGGGGAAACCCAGTGACCCCGAAAATTCAGAGCCCTTCCACTACGTTAAGATGGAAGACCTGTGAAGCTGTATTGCTGAATAGCTACAGGGTGCAGCATGTATTTGCGAACACACATTTCGTGATCCCCATTCTTTAGGTACATAATAGCTGCAAATACTTTTTTGCTGCAGGTGACCATAGTAGAACTTCAGCTAACTGAGAAAATGAAGAAGCATGTAGTTATCGCGTCCTTGGCTGCAGGACACCCTGATTCAGAGATCGCAACATTCTTGAAGTTTGCCCGATCATTCGTGTTCAAAGTTTGGAAAGAACTGGAGGCTGCCAAGGGTGATGTGGACGCTGTTTCACAAAGGAAATGAAATTGTCAGCGTTGTGATACTATTAGGACACCAAAAGTTATTTGTCGCGTTCAATGCATAATTGATGACGACCCTGGCAAGTCTATAAGAGCCTTCGCCAAGGAGGTCGAGGTTGACGAGGCCACTGTCAGACGTGTGGTTCATGAGGACCTTCGCCAGAACTCTTATGCGATGCGGAGAGGACTAGTTGTTGTCTGAGAAAAATAAGGACAACCACGTGACCAGAGCTAAGCGTCTCTTGACCAAACTGAAACACCCCGAGGAGCCTGGAATGTTGATTCTTCTCCGATGAAAAAAACTTCGTCCGGTGCAAGAAGCCAAACCAGCGTTTCCAGTTAGTCAATCAATCATCACCATCTCCCATCACCCTAGCGGTTCAACACATTGCTCACCTTGTAATTGAGCTTGTGCTGCAACAGGCACGAGCGAACGGTCGCTTTATCCTAAATGCATAGAGCCACCGAATGTGCCTACAAAGTCACTTCGAGTGCCTCTTTACACTTGCGAAGCGCATAGCAAACTAGTGCCCCTTGCTCATTGTCAGACTTTAATACCCCGCATACGGCCTGGGGTTACCCACATGACACACCGAAAGGCCGTAGGGTGTGGTTAGCTGCGCAGGAAGCCGGTCTCTCCAATATTCACCGACCCTACCTCTCCTACACGCACGGCAACCAGCGTCTGTACAGACACTACACCAGACCTTACGTTCGCACATCACCTCCCTCACGTCACATGGTGCAAGCCACAAAAGAATTTGGGTAGTGCCCATTGCATCATCGAAATTCTCCTAAACATTCAACTACCCCTCAAACCTCTCAGAGGCTCCACTTTCACGAAGTGGGATTCTTTGCGATCATGTAGAGCAGCCCGCACCTCCGCCCCCATCAAGGACATCACCGAATTGTCTAAACCACTACGAAGTAATTTCAGATTCATAACTCGTCCCCTATGGGAGGACTACCCCTGCGGCGCCATTTGAATCCCGCCTCCTACTTTTATGGGAAGCTCAAGCAGGCTACAACAACGCTCGCAAAGGCAGCGTTCGAACCGGACACTTAGCTCTCTCCTCCGTCTCAATAAAGAGATAGAGACGCGCGCAGCGACTCTTTCACGACAAACTGGGAGTCACTATGCAACAAGCTAGATGGTATTATCAGTTTACCTGAGACCTGGAACCTTTTTGGACCCTTAATAGACTAAAAGCAGTTTAAGACTATACAAACACACAACCCCACCAAACTCTAACATACTTACGATACACCTCCACTGGAACGCCTCCAAGAACTTCGAAATTTGTACTTCCTCAAACTCCCTCCTTTCACATAACCTGACTATGCAGGCCCCCTAAGTGCCTCCTCGACCAGTCCATGACAGAAGCAGAAATTCAGGCTGAACTCCAGGGACTTAACACCTCCTCAGCCCCGGCCCAGACGGTGTGCATAAGAAGGCAGTCCGGTATCTCGTCGTAAAATTCATTGCAGCCCTTACCGAATATTTGAATGGTCGCTGGCTCAAAAGGGCATCTTCCCACCGCAATGCAAAGAGGACAAAGTTGTTTTCATACCTAAACCTGGAAAACCTCTGCTCACCTTTAACCTCAGACCCATCTCTATGACCTCTTCTGTCGGCAAACGGACGGAACACGTACTGTAGACTGGGCTCTGCCGGTATCTAGAAAGCAATGATCTGGTGCCCTACTGCATGTTTGCATTTCGTCCTGGTCTTTCCACACAGGCGATCTTCCTACAGCTAAAACATCACATCCTAGATTCGCAAACCAACGACACCAAAGCTTTCCTATGTGTGGATCTTACTAAAGCATATGATAATGTTACACACTCAGCTATCCTACATAACCCTACAACCTTGGGAGTCGACGCCAGGATGTGCAACTACACCTGAGACTTCCTCAGTCCCCGCAAAACCACACTTACATTCCGCGACCACCGCCTCCCACGCATCACATTGGGGGAACGAGGAACGTCCCAGGGCGCCGTCCTTTCCCCTATAATATTCACTATAGCACTAGCTCAAATCCCCGACAACCATTTGAGCATCTACAGCGACGACATAACTGGGCAAACCGAGGCAGTGACGCCGAAATAGAACACCTGCAACTGGCACTAACCACCATCGACATATATGTACGGGAGTGTGGCCTGACCTGCTCCCCCTCAATACCGGAGCTCTTTCTCTACCGTCACAAGCAACACGATTCAGTCGATCCTCGCAGCATCCTTACGCTAGGTACACATCCCGCTAGCATCCAAAATCCGCGTGCTAGGTCTCCTTCTCCACTTCCTGGCGCACGCAGAGAAGTCATAAAGACTCTCCAAACACACGCTCAACAGACCACCCGATTGATACGCCTCATAGCGAATCGTCGGGCTGGCTTACACGAGGGGAACACGCTTCGCCTCCCCCAGCCTTACATCATAAGCCGCACCACATATGCTTTTCCATACCTACTCCTCCGACAGAAGGAGAGAGACTGGGTAAACGCGCTCCTACGGAGTTGCATGACAGCAGCTCTACACTTTCCTCCCAGCACATCCAATGACCGACTCCTCAAACTCGGTGTCCACAATACCTTTGAGGAACTCACAGAAGCCACCTTTACGGCACAAATATCCCTTCTGTCTAAGAGGCTGGCCGCACTGTGTTATCCCAATTAGGCCTAACCTCAAATAACACCATACCAAAAGGCCCCCCTTTCTCCTATCCTCCGCTCTAACCGCAACATACCCCCATCCCCAAGAACAGGAACCCTGAGCGAGACGGTAACCGCAGAATAGCAAGGGCTCGGGCCCTGCAGAAGCAGTATGGCGAGCACAATGAGGTGGTCTATGTGGACGCAGCGGAATACACGCCAGGCTCCCGTATGGCCCTGGCGACAGCCGACAATCAAGCAAACTTCTGACCTCCAGCTCAATCATCACCAATTCCACCAAAGAGGCAGAAGAGGCAGCCATCGCGCTTGCTCTTATCTCTACATCTGCCACCACAATTATCACTCACTCAAAATCCGCCTTTCTCAACTATGCCAATGGCTACCTATCCCACACCGCTGCACGCTTACTTCGTTTCTCGCAGCCCCGGTGTCCCATAACCCTAATATGGATGCCAGCACATGCCGGCCTTCCTCGCAACGAGGAGGCTCGCTCCTTGGCCCGAAGTCTCACATTTGGGCAGTAGGAGCCGAGCCCCCTCTACGGGCCGCGGAGTGCCTGCTCTCCTTCCGTGATATTCTCTCGTACTACCGGGACAAGCGAAGAGAATACACACCCCCAGCCCCATCCCTCACCATAGAGCAGGCCGCACACTGGCGACGACAACAAACGGACTGCTCGATACCCCATAATATTACATGCCCGATACCCAGACCAATTCCCCTCAACATGTAAACTTTGCGGCAAACCAGGATACTTATTACACACCTTCCTCACATGTCCCACCTTCCCTCATCCCTTTTACCCGCCGTGGCCGTGCCTTACTGGGAGACCTGATCAAGATCAGTGCCGGATCATCTCCAGTGCTATAAAAAGGATTGCACTCCAAGGGCTCTCCTTCGCTTTCTAAGGGTGCCGCCTCACAGTAAGGGAGCACCCAAGTGTCATGTAGGGGGCTTCGCGCCCACCATTCATATCACTAGCAATAAATGTTTCTACCACCACCAGTCCAAGGAATGCAGTAGGCGCACTTGCTGGTTTCGCCGTAACCGAGTTGTTCGCTTGCTTTAGGGCCAAATTCGCCCAATAAACTCTCTAAGTTTACCGCCGACGCAGTGTCACTTTCTGTTTGCCTGCGTTCCAACCAGCTTGCCGTCATCTACGTGACAATATTAACAGAAGCGTTTTCAAAACCGAAATTATTTTCCCAGTTTTGGTTTGACCCGTTTGCACCGTTGCCTTAGCAATCGGAACGTTGTTCAGCATGACCATGTCGACGCAGTGCATCATAAAGTAATGTGCGACTCAAAGCAATTACCGCAAACACCTTCCTGAAGCTTATTTTCCATACATTTTGTCACATCCCCTCATTCCCACAACCTTAACGAGGACATACAGTCGCTTACAGTAAATGGTTTCCGTTCTAATAGTCGCTTTTTAATTGTGCTGCTACTCCCAATGAAATGCTCTGAAATTTTGTGCTTGTTGTGGTGTCGCTTGCAACTTTTGTTGGCTGGAGATATAGATAGTAAGCCTGGCCCTCAACTGAGGATATGCTTCAGCTTACCTTGGACAAGCCGGCATTGATGGATGATAGACTTGCACGTTTTGAGGGAAAGCTAGACACGGTGGCGCAGTCATGCAGTAAGCTACTTGCACTTGAACGCAATGTGCACGATCTTAAGTGCGCTATCAGATTACAGCAGCAAAAGATTAATGACATAGAGGATAGAGCTAGACGCAATAAAATTATGGTTTTTGGTGTACCGGATAGCCCAAGTGAGACGCACAATTACAAAGAAGAAAAGCTATTAAGGGTGTGTTTGGTAACCGCTTTGGTGTGGCAGTGTCCTCAGTGGAAAAAATTTGTTGGCTCGGCCAAAAGAAGGCAAACCTAGATAGACCCATTATCCTGAAGCTATATAACTAATGAGAAAATGGCCATCTTTAAGAACTGCAAAAAACTTAAGGATACGAAAATAACACTACCTGATGACTACTCAAAAGAGACAGTGCAAAAACAAGTTTACTTTGGCGTTCAGCGCAGTCTGATTGGCAGTGTGGCGCAAGGGTAAAGCTCGTGCATGATAAACTCTTTATCGGCGACGTTGCGTATACATGGGAGTTGAGGGCAAATAGACGGCCGAAGCACGCACTAACCGACAATCTGGGCCGCATGAGTGTTCGTGACCACAGAAGCCTCCAGAAATAAGGCTACTAAATATAAATGCGCGAACCATTGTTAATAAGCACGAACCATTCGAATGCCTATGTTCAGTACAAGACCCTCACGTGGTTGGCATCACGGTGAAGTGGTTACAACGCGACATTAAAAATGAAGGAAGTTTCCCTAATTCCCCATACGTAATGACAGGACAACAAGTGGCGGTGGCGTAGCCTTATTAATCCAGAACTCAATTCAGTACTAACCACTTCCCTTCATTGAGGATCACGAGAGCATATGGTGCAGATTATTCGCGGATAGATTCATTTTAATGATTGGTGTTATGTATCGTGCCCCTGGCAGCTGCTCAGAGTTTCTTCAGAAGCTTGATGATTACATTGTAAGCATACCTAACAAACGTAGTAGGGTAATACTAATAGACGATTTTAACCTGCCTGGTGTTGACTGGAACACACGCATATCAAGTACTGTCGATAGGCTACATGCGGACTGTATGTTGGAAATAATGGCAAAACATAGTTTAATTCAAGTGGTAAATGAAAAAACGCGAATACAGGGCCAATGCCACTCGATACTTGATCTGGTATTTTTATCGGATGACAGCTTTAATAGCAAAATCGGTGTAGAAAATGGAATATCGGACCATAAAACCAGATCAGCCACCCCTAGGATAGACGATAATGGTTTTCCCAAACATTATAACACGCATGTGCTAAATTTTCGAAGGGCAGATGACACATCAATCCTCGACCATCTAGAGATAGCTCTTGACACGATACCGCTGCAAAATGATGTGCACCGTCTTTGAACACATTTTAAGTCAACAGTTGCACACTGTACGTTGCAGTTTGTACCTGCCAGGGTGAAACGCATAGAAAAGGCCAACCCGTGGATCACTAGAGCCATTATTCACTTGGAACGCCGACTATGGCGCGCCCGGAAGGCAACGCCAAGAAACCCTGACACGATACCTGTTCTTAGCGCGCAGGTTCGAACTGAATTAAAGACAGCCAGGGCAACTTTCTTTTCAACTACCTTAACCAATTAGGTGCTAAATAGTCCGGACAGATTCTGGAGATACCTGACCGGTTCAAAACCAGCAATAACTGCAGCTCGCGTGAATGATAGCATTTGGAGCAAGCCAGACATCGTGCCAAAGGAATTCAATCATTTCTTATGTCCAGTGTTCTCGCCTGGTCAAATCCATCCCCCGATACGGGAATCATGGGTCACCTGCGGAGACGATACTCAAATGTAGAAGGAAGGGGTATTAGAGCTCGTATAGAAACTAAATTGCAAGTAGTCATCATGGCCAGATGACATACCAAATGAATTTCTGAAACGCTATAGTGACTGGGTTGCAGAATTCCCAGTACAAATTTTGAGGGCATCATTAGACACCGCTACTTTACCTGATGACTGGCTAATGGGCAGGGTAGTGTCGATCTTCAAAGAAGGAGACAGATTGAACGTGAACAATTACCGTCCTATATTTATTACATGCGCTGTTTGTAAATTGTTGGAGCACATCCTCTGCAAGTATATAACAGTTCACATGGAAACGAAAAAAAATATTTTACTCTAAGCAACACGGACTTCTTGAATACATTGTTGCTCCAAAAGAAAGGAAAATAAAGACTTGGGAGGGAGCGTACGAAACGACAGATTGAGCGCTGATTGAGCGAGATTGAGTCTACCCTCTCTCCCAAGTCATTATTTTCCTTTTTTGGCGCAACAATGTATTCATTCGATCCCAACCAACTTGCACAGCAACAAGTTCTACTCAACATGGATTTCGTAGGCGCCTCTCCACTGTGACCCAGCTGTTCAAGACAGTTGAATACTTTGCCTTAGCCATAAGCAACAAAGAAGGCATAGATGTCATAGCCTTAGATTTTCCAAGGCATTTAATTTGGCAGGGTTTGCCATGCAAAACTTGTGCGCAAGCTTTATGACACTGGTCTTAGTCCAACAGTAGTACGATGGGTCAGGCTTATTTAAAGAATCGACAGCAGTTCGCAGAAATTTCTAATGAGCGGTTGTCAACATTGCCAGTTACGTCCGGCGTTCCTTAGGGGTCGGTCTTGGGGATGGTACTGTTTCTGATATACTATAATGATATAGCCGTGAATATTAACCCACTGATTGAAGCACGACTATATGCAGATGACTGTTTGGTGTTCTGCCGGGTAAAAAACGTCAGTGACCGAATTTTATTGAATGGGTCATTGCAGATTATTTATGACTGGTGTAGCTTATGGGATATGCAAATTACTTTAAAGAAGTCTGCTTGCACGACTGTATCAAATAATAAAGTACCTTCGCTGTTTTCTTATGCTATTGGCGGTGACATATTAAAACGTAAAAAAAAGAAATGAAATATCTTGGAATAACTACAACACTTGATCTCAAATGGAACCGTCATGTGGCGATCACTTGTGGATCCGCACAGCGAAAGCTCGTCTTGTTAAAAAGGAAATTGAAGTTTGCCAGTTCTGATGTAAAACTAAATGCATACCCGGCAATACTTCGGCCTAGTCGAGATTACGCTAGTCTGGGACCCATACCAGCAATACCTGATTAATAAACTAGAAAAAGTACAGCGTCTTGCTGCCAGGGTTGCCTTTTCCTGCTACCATCGAACGCAATCAGTTACAGAGTTACTTGATGGGGCTAACCTTCCGACACTTGCTGAGCGCCGGAGGGTTGCTAGATTAAAATTTATGTTCCAATTACAAGCTTGAAGCCTAAACGTGGATCCCAGCCTGTACTTAGACCTCCTGGCAGAATATCACCAAGTATTAATCAGAGCTATGCTTTCATGCCTTATTCCTCCAAAGGTGATGTCTCTAAGCATTCTTTTTTGTTTAAAACAATTGTTGACGGGAACAAACTTAATTCGTAGGTTTTTGAAGATGTTGACTCTGTGGTTTCCCTTGAAAGAAATTTGGAAATGTTGTTTTACTAATCGTAAGTGTATATATGCCTTGTAGATGATTGTTTATTAATAATTTTTGCGCATACCACAGTTTTGTTATAACATTGTATTTCCCATCCTGTAACAGCCCGAAAAGGGCTCACAGTATGGACAAATAAATAATAAAATGAAGAGCGTGAAACGTGCTCTGCCTCACACACTTCACTAATGGTTGTCAAAATGCGTGATATAACGAAAATTTTCACTTAGAAGTACCCGCTTAGGGAATACCAATATCACGTTAAATTCACAGCCGACAGGGCCAAAGAATTGTTCTCGGAATTTCCAACACCTACATACCTTACTGCCTTCTCGTTGCGCTACCCAGCCGGCCGACATGCATTCCACCATCGAATCCGGCCATTCACGATCAAATTCTTTTTCAGGTTTGTCCTGACGCGAATACATGAAATCTAATCACGCCGGAAACTACTGCGGGATCATGCTGACAAAATCAGGAAGGAGGGTACGTGTCCGTACATTGCGCACGTCATCTTCGTAGGCGGCCAGAATGCCGCGGAATCGATCGGCATGCTCGGACAGCCGGAAAATGTGGTCGCTGTACATGGAGTTCGCAGCGAAAGCAGTAGCGAGGACACCCCTGCAAGTAGAGTAGATAATTCGCGATGCGCATAATAGGCAGCACAGCTTGCCGCATTTGGTACAAGATGGCGTTGTTGTGGTTTGGCTACGCCTCGTTAGCCAACCAATCCACTGTAGCGGGGTCGTTAAAACGTATGCGAACCTAAGAGGTCACGCGTTGCCGGAGCAGCACGATCTTGTAACATTTCCAATGAGACTTCGTACGCTTGGACTTACGTGATGGATCACAACATGACTTTTATCAGCAAAAGCAAAATTCTGACCTATCGAGCGAGGACAAGCGAATGGTTCGCGAAGCGAAGATTTACAATATCGCACCACAGGGCTGGCATTTGGAGACAACTCAGTGTCCGGAGAAGCCAAACGGGGACAAAACGCGGTCTCGCCAGTAAGCCGTGTGAAAGCGGTGCTACGGTGGCAAAACCGGGAAGTATGCCAACTAAATCAGAACGGCTGGAAACCTTACGCATGCCTCAACAATTTGCAGTCTATAATTGACATTACAAGCACAAAAGTGGTTCAAAGTTGGGGTAGAATCGCAGATTGTCATACACGCTGCGTACTCATATTTATATAGCCAGTAAAATACAAAATTCTTCGTGTGCAGCTGTTAGCCTCATGTCGCCTAACCTATTTTCTTTACCTAGGTATGTCAAGGACGAGGTGAGTGTAAGAGGTGCCTCCTCGCTGCTGCTCGACAGCGAGTCAATCGGACCGTCGGGTCGTGTGTTTGGGTACATGTGTAAGCGTCTCAGTGCACCATGCGCTTCGTGGGTCTTGGCCTCCTGCAGGTAATCGTCCGTTACGTGCATTTACACGCTTACACTTCTTAACAAACTCGCGGAATTGGGTGCCTCCACATTTGGGCTGCTTTTACAGCACGTTTACCGTTGTTCCAGCATGCGCTCTTTAGCACAAGTAGAAACCGTGCGATGAATGTCAAACCGTCCAACGGATTCCACTGTCGAGTGGAAGTGACGACGCAATGCTTGCTGCTATCTTGCCGTTGCCATATGGAAGGGCGAATACGTTTTGGCCACGTCATAAATACTGCCGCAAAGCAGAAAAATATAAAAACAGCATTAGGATGCGAAGTGAAATCCTGAGACTGAGCAGAAAGCGAAGGCTTTAGAGCAACGTCAACAACAGGCTACATGCATGCACCTTTGTACTACGTACATTGTCCGCTGACTGTACACTTTATAGGTTTCTGACACATAATATTTGTTGATTTCAGCGTTCCTGAAGACCGACTTTGTACACTTTGCGTGAACGCTATACTGAATTGTTAATTATACCATGTTTAACATTCGAGCTATAGCCACTTCTAGACAGTTCTTTAGTTAGAAAAGCGAGCTATGACACTCATTCTCATTCAATTGTGTTGTACCTAGACTATCCCTAATGTGTGCCGAACGCCACCAGGCAGACGTGATGACGAAAAAAATGTGCGTGTATGTTCTAGAGTTTCGTACGTATTTTAAGGACTCCTACGGCGGTGTGAAATCTCGCTGGCTGCTGCTTTGCCGAAGAAGTTTCTTCTTGTAGATACGTCATGTCTTTAAAAAGAAAAAAAAAAAAGAAACGTTCGGCAGTACGTCCGGCGTTTCTCTAGACATTTCGATAACACCTATGCGCGATATGACCCCTGCTTTTGGTCCCTCAGTTTTATTGGCATATTTGCAGCTGTAGAACTATAGCACGCTTTCTTTATTTTTTGACAGTGTAGGTTATATTTCATAAGCTTTATTCTGCCCTTCGTCTGTTCTGATAGAATCTGCATAGGCTGCTGGTTTGGCTGCCAAATGAAAAAAAAAAATATAGAGCAATTGGCAATGAGTAGCGGGGGCGGCAGTTTCGTCAGGCTTTCCGACAAAACTTTTTTTTCTGTAGCTGCTCCACTCAACGAATGGAAAAACGGATTTAATAAAAAGTCAGCAATGGGGCTATTGAAGACGTCATTGCCGGATTCTCCATGTGAAGTTTGATAGCGCTATTCCGCATTGCCAATGGAAAAGTTTTAGAAAAGGCCCCCCCAAACTTTTGGGGCCCCGAGGAGCTTTATGGATGTTAGCGTTGAGGCATCCACGAGTGAAGAGTTTTAGAATAGCGCTTTCCGTTAGCGGACAGCGTCGTGCGTGCGCTGACAGCGCCATTATGGCGTCAAAGGAAAGCTGTTAGAAATAAATAAAATATACCATTTTACGACGCGAATAGTAATTTTGACTTTCGTGTTTTCGCGTTAAATTACAATTAAGAGGTTATTCTATTAGCAGTCAGCAAATTGTTGTGCTTAGTTTTGAGTGACCAACTTTACGTGCCTTTACCAGCCAAGATAAGCCGTGTTTGGGCTACGACCCATGAAATCGACAATCTAATTCGGAATCAGCTGCGTCTAACGAAGATTAGAGAAAGTGATAACCTCAGTCATTTCTCCTAGCTTGCAAACTTCAAGCGTTACCCTAATTTGAGCCCAGTTTGGTGTTAGGTTAGAGCAGTCGCTTCGGCGGGTGCCGCCATGCTTGTTGAGGAAAACCTTTAGGGGCAGCTTTTGGGGCTGCCGCTAAATCAGTGAAATAGCGTGCCCGACGCAAAACCAAAAGCAGGTGGCGTCTCGCGCTTGCGAAATGGCTCCGACGGTATTTCATTGGGGGCCCCAAACGTTTTGATCTGGTGCCCCTATTCTAAAACTCTGTAACGATAAAAACGACCCTTAGTTTCGCCTTCGCCGGGACGGTGACATAGCAGTCCTGAATCAAATATGCTACTTGATGCTCAATATCACCACGCCACAGCACTTAGTGAACACGTCGGATTAGCTAATAACGTGTAGGAAATGCGTGCTGCTAAAGTTGTACGTTTTTTTAGTGGCGGGCGTACGTAAGTATGCATGGCTGCGCGTTACATCGCCTACCCAAGAAAAAACAGGAGAACGGCCATGGAGCCCCTGAGCACGGCGAGATGGCATCGCTCGGTGCCCGACGGCTCCTCGTCCAGCGCATCCTCCAGGTCAGAGGTGCTGTTTGACAGGAACATAAGGCCTCCGGGAATCAAGTTGAGCAGCGCGATGACGATCGCCACCACCGTCAGTGCTGGATACGTGGCCAGCATCTGCGTAGCCACACGTAGCGAATCGGCGACAAAAGCGTAGGGCTGTTTGGCGCGATTGTGGCTTTCTACAGATCTAATGAGGGTGAGCGGAATTAATAATTCAACTGCCTGAAATCAATAAGCATAGCAAGGCTTTATTTGATAGGAAGAGATTTTAAGAAGGGGTGGTCGGAGGGCCCCCAGTGCAGGGCACCATTGGCCTCTGCCACCTGCATGACCTGGCCACTTAATGACTTTTGTATCGCCAAGTCGAAACGGGTGAGCTGTACTTCCTACTGCTCCATTTCGTCAATGGTATTTGGCCTATGAGGGCGCTTAGTGCACACCCAGGTAACATGTATAGCGGTGGGTATGCCGTGGCACCAAGGGGAATCAGCCCTATAGCGAGTGGGATACATGGCGCTTAACACTTTAAATGAGGAAATAGCTCATTCTGGATTTTGCGCAAATCGGGGGCCTCTTCTCGGCTAAGTCACGGGCGAGGCAGCGGGTATCTTCTGTGGCCTTCGCGCTGATGAGCAAGGATGTCTTAGGCATTTAAACTCTACTTCATTTGAAGCAGCATAGGTCTATACATCTACTTCATCGCTGGGGACATACCTAGGAATCATTAACAAACACTTCAACAATGAATAAACTTACTCAAGCAGTAACTCAAAATTACTTGTTTTTGGGCTGGTTGGGTGATACTTGGTGAAGCCAGTGTAGTGCATATTACTTTAAAACACTCGAACAACACAAGAATGGACACCACGGGCGCTTGATTAACAGGTAACTATATTAGTGACCTAGAAGACTAGCAACAAAAGATATAGTACATTAAAATGTGCATTCGCACAGTATTATTATGGTAATAAACGCATCTCACTTTCAAACAGACCAGGGAGTGTATTACTGATGCTAGGCGTGCCTCTTTTAATGAAGAAACGATTTAAGAGTGTGCGTGCAGTAGTTCCTTTGCTTCTACCAAGAGTCTTGCTTTGGCGAAATCCACGTTTACAGTCGCAAGTGAAACAAGGTTGAGGCAGATGGGCGTTGTCTGTATTTTTACTTAAAAATTTCTGCTCCCGTGCTCGGTCAATAATACATCGTCCAGTTTTGCCTGAATATAGGTCACCTCTCATGACAGCGGTATGAAATAAACAACGGCAGTAAGGTTTTTCAAGTTTGGCATGATGTGCTTCTCCAAGCATCCAAACTTTGTTTTCCTTGACATTCGTGGACACGGATCAGCGAGCTTGCGCATCGCCGAAATAAATTACAGCTACGCCATGCGTGCTTGTCACCTTGACGTTGTGAGACACCGTATGCATGTTCCTCACAAGTTCGAGCCTGGGCTATTTTTTGGGCTCACGCCATTCCATAATATCTGGTTCCTTTCAGCTTTTACAAGAAGGTTTAAGAGAACAATTTAGGACCGAGCAAGAATAGTCGCGTGCAAAAATCCTTGGCAATTTTCTGGGACAACTGCCTTGCACCGCGCGAGCACAGGACTTCATGAGTGAGGAGTCTAGCCAGAGGGTAGCGATTCTCCTCCGGACTAGATCGCAATGTGCAGAATAATAAGGCATAAAAGCTTTAAGTAGGTTCAACAGACATCGCCTTGTTTAAAACAAATTAATAAGTGTAAAAACTGGGGAGAGCCATGCGAAGGCATCACACGTTTAAGGAACACTGCCTTGCTATGTTGTCGAGAAGTGGCTAAAAGATGTTCAATAAAAACATTAAAACTGAAATGGCGGAATTTCTTGAAAGCAAAATAAAAGTCGTCAACACATCTAAAAACGCTTAGAAAATTCTGTCATTAAAGAGGGACACTATTGTGAGACAAGTCATCATCATTATCATCATCTTGAGAACCAACACAAGCAGAATCCTATTTTTATGCCCACTGCAGGACAAGAGCCTTGCCCAGCACTCTCCACTTAGCCTTCTTTGGCGCAGGCCGATTTCAATGTGCCCCAGTAAATGTGGTAATTCCATCACCCTCATATTTTCTCCCGTCCTCTACTGCGCATTCCCTCATTTTCTAACCCTAATGGTCCACCGGTTTTCTACTCTGCGCACAACATGGCCTGCCCAATTCCATTCTTTTCTCCTAATGTCAACTAGAACACCGGCTACCCCCTTTTGGTGCGTAATTCACACCCCTCTCATCGTGTGTCGCAACGTTAAGCCTAACAAACATTCTTCATTTCATTGCTCTTACGCGGTCCTCAAGTCGTTCTCGAATGTCTTTTTAACCTCCAAGTGTTTGGACAATATGTTGGCACCAGTAGATTACCCCGCTGTGGGACAAAAAGCAATTTAAGCAAGTGGGCAGCACAAGGAAAAAGGAAGATACATCATTGCTCATTTAATTTCTTACGCTTTTGGTTTACTTATACGCAATCTGCTGCATCGATCGGGGGAATAGACCAACATCTCACATTCGGAGCTGTGAATTTCAATGTCGAAAAAATATTTGCTTATTACCGCATAAAACAGACACTGAGTTTTTGTTGTTTATTATCGTGCCTGAGCCGCCGCAGTAATGACACACGTTAAATATGGCAATACTTCAACACATTTAGATTCATCATAAGAAAGAAAAGTATGCAAGAGTTTCACGTCCAAGGTATTTACTCATACAGTAATGACATAATTTATTTTAAATGTAGAAGTCATATTCACTGCTTTGGGCGCATGCGATAATCTAGGAGTTTCCATCCTCGCTGTCATTTTGCAGTCAAATTTTCAGAGCAATTGCCGATGGTCTCAAGTGCGTACAAAACCCTTCTTTACAGAAAACAAATGGTTTGTGTTCCGTAAACAACACGTGCAATTCTAGCATCACTTTACTCTGGCCTCACTGTAGTAGAAGGAAGGAAATGGCCCGAAAATTAAGTGGCGCCATTTCGCACAGACTAACGCAGTCCATCTGGTGTTAGTGGGCTTTAATAACCCTTCGTACTTTGCTTGAACAGACGTGACGCGCTGTACATTAAAACACTTCTGTTGAGGAAAGAGGTCGTCACTCAACCATGCAGTTGTCATGTGCGCATATGGCGCTATTGTAGAGCCCCGAACTTCGCACTTGTAGCTAAATTTAGCCTCGCGAGTCGAGTTCCGAGAGGCGTAGCGCGGCAGTAAGTTTGTCCGCGAGAGCAGGAAAGGTCAGGTCGCATTTGCCAGAGTTCATTCCAGCGTAGTGAGTGTAATTTATTAAGGAGGTATTGGCGTACAAGTGTGCAATTGGTGGCAGAAAATTCACGCTTTCTCGGTTGTCACCTCCTGGCGTTCCACACGCGTTGTTCAAATTTGGCGTAAAGAGAGTCAAGCACCAAAGCAGCTTCACAGTTACTCTCGTTGACCACGGTGGAACGTGTTCGTTTCCAGCGGAGAACAAGGGCTACGTATGAGACGCAGGCAAGTGGAGAAGCCCCAAACATCTACGAATCGCAGGGGGGGGGGGGGGGGGGGGGGTGTAGGGCTTGAGAGACGCAACGCAGTCCTGGGTGCCACCAGTATGGCGTTGATCTTTTCAAGCTGGTTGAGAAAATACCCATTGCGACAGCACTGAACCTGTTACAAATAGGGTCCGATCACAACTGCAAAATTGAACCATGAGACCACCACCAGCTCTAGCATAACTTAGGCAGGTGAGCTTTCTAATGCATTTATATGGGCAACTTAAGAATTTGGTTGGGCTGTTTGTGTAACCTACTGTCCGTACACCTGCAGCAGCACAAGCGAAAAGTTTCAAATAACGAACTGCGCCTGTAGTCTTGATATAGCCTATTCGAATTTTTGGACGGGAAGTGCTTGCACAAATAATGCCAGATTCACCATCTTATGATGTGAATTGCGCTGTTAAATCTTGTATGAAGCTTGCAAAGAAGTGATGGCACAGATGCAGTAGGAAGGGTCGTTGCGCTGTGTACTACGGAAATTTTTTGTACGTGGATAATTGCAGCACAACACCAATAATAAGTAAAACACCATGCTTTTGGTGGAACTTCAACCAAGTTTGTGTAACATCAGAAGAATCTACTAGGATCTTGCAATATCCAGACATTAGAGACTTTTAGCTCAGCGGGTTTACGTTTCGCTCCGCTCACGGTCTCCACCGTTGCGCCAGCGGAGCGGCTCGCGAAAAAAAGAGTTTTAGCCCGGCGGATCACTCACCCACTCGAGCGGGGTAAAGAGCTGGGCGCTCTGCTGCCCCACCTAGTGGTCCGAATAGGAGTTACTGAGAAATGAATTTGAATTACGCTTGCTTTATTATGCAAGAAATGTTGAATAAAGATATATTACATGTTCTCAGTACATTATTTGTTAATAATATACTGAGTACTAATGCACGGGTCAGCGCCGCAGTCGCCGTCGTCGATGCAGAACTGCCGGCGTTCATGTTCGCGGCTGCCATCTTGCATTTCCCATACACGCCCGCGCGCGCTTACGCACGCTCGCGCGCTGCGTATACCCTCCGCTGGGGAGTGCTTTCCAGCGGGCGTAAACGCTGCTCCGTAAAACCGCTGGCCGCCTCAGCGTGGAGCGCATGCGCAGTCGCGTCTCCGCTCGCCCACTCCGCTCCGCTGGCCGTAAACCCGCTGGGCTAAAACTCTCTATTAGAAGGGAGTTCATGCTAGCTTACCCCTCTGATGAAATAAATTGTCTTGAGATAAGTTGTCGTGTCGTTCCTATCCTCCTGGGTCAGAATAAATGCTGAAGGAAAGAGAAGAATTACGATGATTACTTATGAGAAAAACTATATGCTGTAGCGGAAAATGCAGATTGAGAATAATTGTTCTGCTCCACAGCAAATTACATCATACGATGTCAGCAAAAAAAAGAGTGACCAACCGTTTCCCTACGGCAAAATTGGGGTAAGCAAAGCTTGTTCTGCGTGCACCTGGACTTCGTCATGGTCACCCCACACGTAAGGGTACTGGATTGCTTCGGCCTCCCTCTCACTCAGCCCGGGATCTTTTCGTTGGTGTCACCTTCCCTAAGCTCACGCTGTTCTGGTGACCGGATCGGCGCGCCGATGGTGAGCCGCTTCACGGGCGAGTTCTCGCTGCCTAGTCGTCGGCGGAATGCGTAACGGGTGGTCATGCCATCCGTTTTCTCAGACTGAAAGCAAACAAAGCTGGCGCCGCGCGAGCGACGCCCTTTCCAGCCTTTTCCCTCCCCGGTGGAAGCAAAACGGCTCTGATTGGCTGCGCGCATCGTGTGGGCGAGCGCCTTTGCAGCTGGAATCGTTGCTAATGACTCATGCTTCGGCGTTGGCGCAGCTGCCAACTCATCAAACCGACCTTTCCAGCCACTGCTGTCATCATCATCATCAGCCTATTTTTTGTCCACTGCAGGACGATCGCTTCTCCATGTGATCTCCAGCTACCTCTGTCCTGCGCCAAGAGATTCCAACTAGTGCCCACGAATTTCATCATTTCATCGCCTCACTTAGTCTTCCGCCGTCCTCGGCTGCGCTCCCCTTCTCTTGGCACCCATGCTGTAACCCTAATGGTCCACCAGTTATCTAACCTACTCATTACATAACCTCCCTAACCGTATTTTGTCCCTCCTAATGTCAATTAGATTATCGGCCATAGCCGTTCGATCTCACTAAAAGCACTCTCTTTGTGTCTCCTAAAGTTATGTCTAGCATTCTTCGTCCTGTCACTAATTCCGCTACCCTTAATTTCTTCTCAAGTTTCTTTGTCAGTCTCCAAGTTTCTGCCCCATATGCCAGCGCCCGTAAAATGCATCGATTTTGCACCTTCCTTTTCAATGATAATTCAGTCAGGAGCTGACAATGTCTGCCGTATGCGCTCCAACAAATTTTTAATCTTCTGTACATTTCATTCTCATGAGCAGGGTACCCCCGTGAGCAATTGGCCTAACTAAACCTACTCCTTCAGAGACTCTATAGGCTGCCTGGCGATCCTGAACTATTGTTCCCTTGCCCGGCTATTTATTATTATGTTTGTTTTCTGCATATTAATCTTCGACCCTACTTCTACACTCTCTTTGCTACACTCTTAGGCAAAGTTACACCCTTTGGCTTGCCCCTTCTGCCACACAACAATAATCGTTATCTGCCTTGATGCGTTTCCTTTCATTACCGCTGCGAGCCCGGAACTTTCCCGTAACGAACGGCATGCGCGTTATCAGAAGGGGCACTCCAAAGGGTGTAAACTGCTCTATGCTGATAACGCGCGTGCCATTCGTTACTGGAAAGTACCGGGCTCGCAGCGTTAAAGAAAGGAAACGCATCAAGGCCGATGACGATTATTGTTGTGTGGCAGAAGGGGCAAGCGAAAGGGTGCAACTTTGCCTAAGAGTGTAAGGTCCTCAATCATTTGTTGTAATTCGTCTGCAGTGTTGCTGAGCAGAACAATGTTATCTGCAAACCGAAGGTTGCTGATATATTCTCCGTTAATGCTTAATCCCAAGCCTTCCCAATAGCTTGAATACTTCTTCCAAGAAGGCAGTGAATAGCATTGGAGAAATTGAGTCTCCTTGTCTGACCCTTTTTTTATAGGTATCTTTCTACTTGTGGATAATTAGGGTGGCTGTGGAATCTTTGTAGAAAATTTCCAATATATTTACGTAAGCCGCCTGTACTCCTTGATTACGTAATTCCTCTATGACTGAAAGACATGTAGCGAGGCTGATTGTACTCTGCAGGTTTGTCGATTCTGCTCCCTTTGTTCACTATAGTCCTCTGTTGCCCTTATTCTGTTGGAAATTATCTTGAATATTTAATATAATATTGGGAGTAAGCTAATCGGCCTGTCATTTTTCAACTATTTAACGTCTCATTTTTTGTGGATTAGTATAATGTTTGCATTCTTCCAGTTCTCTGGGAGCTTTGAATTCGACAGCCAGTTCTTATAGAGAGCCGCCAGTTTCTCAAGCATTATGTCTCCTTCATGTTTGATTAAATCGACTGTTATTCCATCTACTCCTGCCATTTTTCCAGTTTCATGTCGTGCAAGGCCCTTCTAACACAATCGCAAGTTATGGAAGGAGTCTCTGGAACCTGTTCATTACTGCTTCTAATGGAGGTATCGCGGCTGCTTTTGGTACTGTACTGGTCAGTATAGAATTCTTCCGCTGCTTTTACTACACCTTCGAGATTGCTGATGATAATACGCAGTTTATCTTACAGTGCATACATATTGGTTTGTCGCATACCAAGTTTCCTTGTCATTGATTTTATGCTGCGTCATTTTTTTTGCTGCGTCCTCAGTCTTTCTCACGTTATGACTTCGAATATCCGTTCTTTTCTCATTGCTATCAGTGTTGATAGTTCCGTGAATTCTATCCTATTCCTTGAGTTGCACACTTTCATTGTCGTTTCATTATTAGGTCTTTCGTTGCTTGGGAGAGCTTACCTTCTGTTTGCCTTGGTGCATTACCTTCCACTTCAATTTGCAATGCTCATTTAGAACAAAGTGGAGGCCAGACTTATGGCTACTATACACGCCGCGTACTTTGGACATCAATATTAGCAACAACAAAAAAAAAAAACAAGTTGGGCCAGTTGTTGCTATTGGTTTGGCTGCGACACAGGTTCTAGAAGGAAATAGATTTCTAAGGAAAATAAAAGAAGACCGGAGAGAGGACAGGACTATAATCCCATATCATCAGACAAGTGTAATTTAAAATCAAGTAAATATAGAATCAAAGTTGAGCATGAGTATAAAGGTGTATGCGCCAGTGAACAACAATCACGCCGAAACAAACACTGACAGCTATGGCGTGGTAATGTATCGTCACGTATGTTTTCAAGAACATGGCCCGGTCACTCAATTTTGCCACCACTTAATACAGCCATCATAGCTACAGGGGCAGCGCTGAGTTCCAATGCGACTTAACAGAGCAGTTACCATTCTAATACTGTCGAGGCTCGACAACTTGCTGCTGAGCTCTTGACTATTGATCGTATATTATTTCTGGACGAGTGCAGTTCATAATGGCGACTGCTTACATAATGATATCAAAAATGTTGCGACATTCTCCTTCTTGCGTTCTTGCTTTTGCTGTTTAAAATATAGAGAATGGTATGCTTTGGCATGCGGAGGTAATTTATGAGTATCCGAGTGCCAAGCAATAAACAGAGTGCATTTTCTTCCGTCACAACAATAACAATCGAGAAAAAATTTGCTGATGATTACGATACACTCTAATGTGAAATTTGAGCGCACCTCTATACGTGTGTTCATTTGGCGATATACTGGCTGCCGTGGGCATTGTGTCTTGTGCGTTACAATAGTAAGCTGTTGGATTAGTTCGTCTGACATAATTTGTGCACAATTTTTGCAAAGGGGAGCGCAGAAGCGTTGCGGAAAATATACTTAGTCGCAAGTGAGCGTCTTTCCTGGCCACGTCTCCTCTTTCCGCTACGCTTCTGCGCTCCCCTTTTTAAAGATCAGTCTCGTGCGGCACGTTGCAAACGGAGCGAAGTGTGGCGCGACTGCCATGCTAATCCAGATATCGCCAGAGACAGCGCGTAGCTGACGTGTGCGCGCAATTCACAACAGCCGCCGCAAAAAGACCTCCGCTAATGCAACGCTTTGTCTTATAGCTAGTATCGTGGACGCGCACGCTTCATCTGTCAACAGACGACGCGTGCTGCTCTGGCACCATCTCGTAGCCGTCGTCGCCGCAACGCGGCACTACGCCTTTCTTCTCACGCTTTCGCCATACCCTCCTGCTCCAGTTTTCGCCTCATGCTTTCACTGTAGGTTCCTGCACCGCTTTCCTCGTCGTGTTGTCTCCGATTTTCTCCCCCGACTGCTTATTCGCGTTCGCTCTTTCATCCTTCGCTCTATCCGTTCGCTCCGACACTGAACGCAGGAACGGGCGCTTAAGAGCTGAGCTCTAATAGCACAGGCTCTTATACTTACATAAGCCCTGCGCCTTTCCAACGAGCAAGATGGCGAATATGTCAACGACAATGTGCACCGGCGCCAGCAGCGAGGTCGCAAATTCGTCTGGGGTTTCCGGTAGCGGCCCAGATCCGACACACTGGCCAGGTGACGACATCGCTTTGATGTACAGAAGATCGCTGTCGGGATGGACACTGAGGCTCACAGAATGAAGAAGGAGATGATGATGCTGATGATGCCCTTGATGTGTTTGGCGAATACCCGCTCACGGGTATTGGTGAAGACTCGGGCAGATTTTACATTTGTGCACTTAATAAATTTATAAATATACAATTTCAATGTATAACTTAAAGCGAGGAAAGTTCAAAACGATTCAGTCGACAGTCATTCAATCAAAAAGAAAAAAAGTATACGTAATATAAATAAGGCAAGTAAAGGAGGAATGAAATGAATAATACGGTCAACAATGAAATCGTTTTGATGCAATAATGAATTTTTCTAAGGCGATGCATACATTCCTGTGGGAGTGCCCAAGCAGAAATGCTTTGAAAGACAGCAGTACCGAAGTGTTCAATGGCGGGCCGAGCTATGACACTGTAATTTCGAATGTAATCTTTCTCAGGGAGGAGAAACGCCGGCATTCCACTAAGTGGTGTTCAATCGTTTGTAATGAGTTTCTAATGAGAAAAATGGCACAAAGGGGAAATTACCAGACCAGATCGGTGCATGTATAAATTTATGGTTGGGACTCGACAACCGTGTCTGGTTAATTTGACTTCCCTCTGTGTGGTTTTCAAAAATTTCGTGCTCCAAGGAACTTGTAAGTGGTGTCGTTCTAAAGATGATGTTTGATTTGATTTTGATGTTAAAAGCATGTATCTTCCAAACCTGACACACGTGACAAAACCCGTCGTAGGAAGACGGGTAAGCACAGGGCCGCTGATAGAAGCCTTGGCCAAGCTGTCTGCCGCTTTATTCATAAATATGCCTTTGTGCCCAGGTACCCATATTAATCGTAAACTCCGCAAATGACTTGGAGCCAATGAGCACAAGGTTTTAATATGTGCGACTTGCCGGGAGCAGTAACTGAGGTGGCCTGCGATAAAGAGTCCGTGATTATTACCGCGGTTGTCCTGGAAATTTCTAGCTAACGCAAAGCTAGGACAACAGATAGGAATTCCGCTAGGAATATTGTAGTGAAGTCGGGAAGCCGAGTAGAGAAATACCAATCCAATGCTGATGTAAAATTCCAACACCAGCCTTCGCACTCTGCGAAGCATGTGTTGCTATAGTTACTCTTGTGTGGAGGTGATTCAAGTGATCATGGAGTAAGCCGGTAAGAATACGGGAGGGAAGCTGCTTTGCATTGTTTGGGTAGATGTCATCATAAGTAATAACCAATAAATTTGAGAGACTGTTTACCATGATTACATGATTTATATGTTCATATAACGGACTGCATAACGACTGTGTTATAATCACTTGTGGCGTGTGAAACTGAGGCCATGTGACTCCAAAAAGTTGGGCTCGTTGATTGATCAAGTTTGAATGGGACCTTCTTAGTGGCGATTCATAGAGCTTTATGAATGCTTTAATGGTGACTATTATAAATCTCATTTCAAGGGAAAGTAATCGTGATTCCTTGTAGAGCACATCGTTTGCTACAAGCCTTGGCAGCCCCAGACATAAGCGAAGAGCTTCCCGTTCCAGCAAAACTAGTGGACGTAGCTCGTAAGCAGAGGCGCCGGAGAATAAAACACAGCCGAACTCTAGTATAGGTACAGTATAGTATAGTATAGTATAGTATAGTATAGTATAGTATAGTATAGTATAGTATAGCATAGTAGGAAGGGGTGCTCTTGTTTTTATCGTCTTCCTGCTTCTTTTTCTCATGTACCCACGAGGGCAGAGTGGTCATGGTTTGCAGGTAAAACATAATATGAAATTCTCGCTTCATGTTAACTTATGGATAAGTATGACATATATTTTAATTAACTGTGATAATTATTTATTAAAGGGAAGCTTTCTTCGCCTCTTCCATCTACTTTCCCATTGCTGCTCTTGCTGCCTTGCACACTGCGTCGGGGGTTGGTTCAGAGTGTGTGCTTACATGACAGGTGTGAGGCAGAGAGGAAAGACGACACGTGAAACTCACTTGGACACCACCGCGTCGAAGGGCACTGTGCCCTCTGTAGCTCCCTCGGCGTTTCCACATTAGCCTCTTGACAGCAATGATTATCCGTGGCCCCCATTTTGACGAGGACGAAGTTTTATTTATTTATCATACCTTCAGGGCCCTTACGGCATTATAGAGGGGAGTGGTTGCAAGTAAAACGGGTAAATTCAACAAAGAGGAGTTACCAGTGCAGAAAACTATATATATATATATATATATATATATATATATATATATATATATATATATATGTACATATATATATATTGAAATGGGGTTTATTGCAGCTCGTTCGGGGATCGCAGGTAGCTCTAGATCACGAGTCTAGCAGGGCGAGAGCGATGGCGGCTTGCTCGGTCGTGGGTCCGAGATATATAGGGATTCCAAAACGGCAGTCAGGGCTTTCCAGAAGGGTTGCATCGCCAAGCAAGCTGCTCGTCTTCTTAGCAGCTCGAGTCGATATGCTCTCACGCATCATTCAATCCACTGGTTTCCATTTCACGTAGGGTCGGTCGAGGGTGCTCCCCCGAACCTCAATGAGTCTGCTCACGAGGCTGCGCGTGAACTCACCGACCGCGCTTCCTCTGCAAGAAGCCCCGACTCCCCTCCTCCCTACGGCCACAGGGACGCTCCCGCTACTCACAACGAGATTATTAAATTCTTCTACATGTCTAGAAGGGTCTTTCCCCCCACTCACCCCAAGCTGAATAGGGCGCAAGCCGTTTCGCTTAGGCTTCTGCAGACCAGTACGTACCCGTGTCTGTCCGTTCTCTACGAGGCTTACCCGGACGTGTATCGCGACGACGCCTGCCCCTCCTGCGGGCAGACCTCCACTCTTGCGCACATGATGTGGGAGTGCGGGTCGACATACCCCAAGTTCATCAAGGAGGAGTGGGACTCGCTTCTGCGTAGCCCCGCTCTTGAAAAGCAAATCCTGGCTGTCCGGCGTGCCCGCGACCGGGCCGGTGGGCTAGACCTGCCGGTCCCGACGTGGGACTAGCCAGGTGCGCGACGAGTTCGCGTCCTCGCCGGACCTGCAATAAAAGTTTCTTCACTCATCACGAGTCCTAGCGCTTCGCATCACCAGCCCGAGCTCGTGTCTCGCGCCGCAGCGGTGGCAGTCCGCACAGTGTCGCATGCATATTACCCACTACAACTACAGTGCCACATGCATATTACCCACTACAACTTCCCCCGCGGCGAAGAGGAGCCATCCTGGCGACCTGAGGTGATGATACGATAAGGGGGTCGTGGTACGGCTTCAGGCGGCTGACGTGAACGGTCTCGCGGCCACGGCGGCGTTTGTCGGAAGATGGCATCACCGGTTCGATCACATAATTCACAGGCGAAGTACACGCGACGACCCGGTACGGACCTTGATATTTCGGAGCAAGCTTTGGGCTAAGGCCTGGAGCTTGGAAGGGCAGCCGAAGCCAGACGTGAGAGTCCACGGCGAAGGACTGTGTGGGCTGATCGTTGTCTTGACGATCTTTGTGGATTCCTTGGGTATCCGTCGTGAACGAGCGAGCCAGTTGGCGGCACTCTTCAGCATGGCGAGCAACTTCAGAAAGAGGGGTGAATTCAGAGGCATCCGGGTGATATGGTAGTACGGTGTCGAGGGTAGTGGATGGTTCACGCCCATAAAGAAGGAAAAATGGTGAGAAGCCTGTGGTAGCCTGAACGGCGGTATTGTATGCGTACGTCACAAAAGGGAGGGCAGCGTCCCAATTGGAATGATCAGACGCAACATACATGGTGAGCATGTCCCCAAGAGTGCGGTTGAATGGCTCCGTTAGACCGTTAGTCTGTGGGTGATACGCCGTAGTGGTGCGGTGAATAGTGCGGCGCGCGGCGAGCAGCTCATTAATAACTTCGCACAAGAAGACACGGCCTCTGTCGCTGAGCAGTTCTCGCGGTGCGCCGTGCCGTAAGACGAAATGGCGTAAGATGAATGCGGCGACGTCGCGAGCAGCAGCCGAAGCAAGTGCAGCAGTTTCAGCATTTCTTGTCAGGTGGTCTACTGCGACAATTATCCAACGATTTCCGTTAGCACTGCATGGAAGAGGCCCATAAAGGTCGATGCCAACCCGACCAAAAGGATGTGCAGGACACGGTAAAGGTTGCAGAGGGCCTGTCGCATGAGAAGATGTCTTGCGTCGCTGACAGGCTGCAGATGACCGAATGTATTTGCGGACATAAGAATACATGCCGCGCCAGTAGTACCGCTGGCGGAGCCGCTCGTAGGTTTTCAGGACGCCAGCATGAGCTTGTTGTGGGTCTGCATGGAAATACGTGCATACGTCGGAACGCAAATGGCGAGGGATGACTAGCAGCCATTTGCGACCGTCTGGCTGATAGTTTCGGCGGTACAAGATGGCGTCCCGTAGCACGAAGTGGGTGGCTTGGCGACGAAGGGCTCGAGGGCATGTAGACGTTGAAGAACTCCTAAGAATGTCAATGAGAGATACAATCCACGGATCTTTTCTCTGTTCAGACGGCATGTCAGTAACAGCAAGCGTAGCAACCGGGCACTCTATGGGTGAGGGTGGCGTTTCGTGGGATCGCATGGGCGAACGGGAGAGCGCATCTGCATCAGAATGTTGGCGCCCGGATTGATAAATGATGCGAATGTCAAATTCTTGGAGCCGAAGAGCCCAACGTCCAAGACGCCCCGACGGGTATTTCAGTGACGCAAGCCAGCAGAGCGCGTGGTGGTCTGTCACAACGTCGAACGGACGGCCATGCAAGTAAGGGCGGAATTTGTTTAAGGCCCAAACTGTAGCCAAACATTCTTTTTCCGTGACAGAATAATTGGATGCTGCCTTCGTGAGCGCACGACTCGCTTATGCAACCACATATTCTGGAAAGCCAGGCTTCCGTTGTGCAAGGACGGCTCCAAGGTCAACGCCGCTGGCGTCGGTAGGAACTTCAGTCGGTGCACTCGGGTTGTAGTGGCGTAGAACAGGCGGTGAGGTAAGCCGACCACGCAAAGTGGTGAAGGCTTGGTCACATGCCGGAGTCCAGTCGCGAAGGTCACCAGGGCCAGCCAGGAGCTCCGTCCGGGGAGCGATGATGCAGGCGAAATTGCGCACAAAGCGTCGAAAATAAGAGCAGAGACCGACAAAACTTCGGAGCTCTTTCAGTGTAGTCTGCCGTGGAAATTCTGCGACAGCACGAAGTTTGTCAGGGTCGGGAAGGACGCTGTCTTTGGATACGACATGGCCAAGTATGGTCAGCTGGCGGGCTCCGAAGCGGCACTTTTTAAAGTCAAGTTGAAAGCCGGCGGTAGCAAGGCAAGTAAGGACTTCGCGTAGACGAGAGAGGTGAGTGGTGAAATCAGGGGAGAAAACTACCACGTCGTCTAAATAACACAAGCGCAACTTCCATTTGAGGCCTCGTAGAATATTGTCCATCATCCTTTCGAATGTCGCGGGTGCATTGCAGAGGCCGAATGGCATTACTGTAAACTCATACAGGTCATCAGGCGTAATTAAAGCTGTCTTCGAGCGGTCGGATTCATCCACTGGCACTTGCCGATAGCCCGATCGCAAGTCCGAAGAAGAAAAGATTTCGGCACCATGAAGACAATCCAGGGCGTCATCTATGCGCGGTAGAGGATAGACATCTTTTCGTGTAATCTTGTTGCGGCGACGATAGTGCACACAGAAACGAATCAAGCCATCTTTTTTCTTAATGAGTACTACAGGAGACGACCAAGGGTTGCAGGATGGCTTGATAACACCACGTTCAAGCATGTCTTCAACTTGCTCGGCGATGACACGACGCTCGGTGGATGACACGCGGTACGGACGCTGACGTAATGGTGCGTGATGTCCCGTATCAATGTGGTGAGAGACGGTACTTGTGCGGCCTAATGATGTTTGGTTGTAGTCAAAACAGGCGTGAAAATTATTTAAAAGAGTAATAAGCTGCTCACGTTGTGTCGGCTCGAGGTCATCGGCAATAGAGCGACAAGAAACATCCGGTGGTACTCGGTTAGATGGCACACGGGGTGCCAGTGCTGTTACGTTGGCAGTATCCACGTCGTCGGGAACAGGGAAATGCACAATAACGTCAGCGTTCACACTCTGGATGGTACCAATAGTCTCGCCACAGTGCAAAGCCAAAGTGTACGAATTTGGGTTAGAAATCAGTATTTCTGCAGCCCCATAGAGAACCGTGAGGAGGGCGAAAGGCAACAATATAGGCTGGCGACAAATGAAGACGGCAGCGGGTGAAAACATGACCGTCGCTTCAGCAAGCGATGCGCATGAAAGAGGGACAAATACCGCGCTGTGAGGGGGAAGGTTATTATCTGAAGCTACACAGATCCTGGTAACATCATGAACTTTAAAGTCGTGAGATGGCAAATCGTACAGAACGGAGAATTGAACCTCAGCACGTGCACAGTCAATGACGCCGTGATGGCGCGACAGAAAATCCCAACCGAGAATCACATTGTGGGAGCAACAAGTTAGCACAAAGAAATCAATCGAATACAAAATGTCTCGAATCAGCACCCTGGCAGTGCACATAGCGACCGGCTGAACTTGTTGTGCACTGGCTGTTTTAAGCAATAGTACCGAAGGCATCATGGTCACTTTCCATAATTCACGGCAAAGTTTCTGACTTATCACGGATACAGCAGCACCTGTATCGACGAGCGCAAGACATTTGATGCCATCAACAGACACTTCAATAACGTTAGCGGGGGAAAAACAAGGACTTTGATGTTCCGACGATGAAGCAGTTAGTGCCTCAGGAACTGCGGAAATCAGTTTTCCGCCTCAGTAGTACTGGCACTGGGCCTACGACGCATGGGTGAGAGTGAGCGCCGACGAGGGGAAGGCGAGCGACGAGTATTGTAGAGCTGTGACTGCGGTGCTGGTATGTCATCAGCAGCGTAGACTTCCGGTGGTGGTCGCTGAGGCATACCGGAATGGTCGGAAGCCGGAGCTGGGTGGTCGAGCGGTGCCCACAAAGGCCGGCAAGCGCCGGCGGCAGAAGCGCGCTACATGTCCCGGTCTACCGCAGGCATAGCATATTGGGCGGTTGTCAGGAGTGCGCCAAGGATTTGTACCTTGCTGCTGTGCACTGAAAAAGGGAGCCGGCGTCAATCACCTGCTGGCGAGTTGAAGGCGGATGAGAGAACACCGGCTGGAGAGGCGCTGAAGGCGGAGGAGAGAATCCCGGCAGACGAGGCGCCCGTGCAGCGGTTTCAGCATACGTCAGAGGCGCGGCCACGGGAGCCGGCTGACACGGAGGTGGAAGAGCTTCGGTCACTTGCTCTTGAATGATCTGTCAGATCGCTGGAGCCAAATATTGAGAAGGCTTCTCCGTGGTCGGCAAAATCGACAGCTGTCGCGCGACCTCCTCGCGCACAAATTCTTTTATTTGCGTCAGCAAAGTTGTGTGGTTGTCGCCAATAACCAATGCTGCTAACGAGTCTTCCGTAGGGGGTGGGCGCCGAGCTAAGATGCGTTGTTTCCGTAGCTCGTCGAAACTTTGGCACAAATTGATAACGTCGGCCACGGTACGCGGATCCTTCGCTAACAACATTTGAAATGCGTCCTCATCAATGCCTTTCATAATGTGTTTTTTCTTGTCCTGTTTCGCCATTGACGGATTCACGCGCTTACACAGGTCAATGACATCTTCGATGTAACTTGTGAACGTTTCACCGTGATGTTGCGCGCGCCCCCGTAAGAGTTGTTCTGCGCGAAGCTTGCGGACAGCGGGGCGCCCGAACACTTCTGTGAAACTTGTCTTGAATCTGCTCCACGTTGTGAAATCGTGTTCGTGGTTTCGGAACCAGAGGTTCGCGACGCCGGTTAAGTAAAACAGCACGTTGTGCAACTTGATGACGTCGTCCCACTTGTTATGCTGGCTCACCCTTTCGTAAGATGACAACCAATCCTCCACGTCATGATCATCGGTGCCGCTAACGATGCCAGGATCACGCTGGTGCAATGCACCCGAAACGATGACCGTCGGCGGCTGTGGTGCATCTTCCTGGGTGGTTTCGTCAGGCATGGTCGCAGCAGGCGGTAGCGTCCGGCTTCGCAGTTCCAGTTTTCAAGGTTACCCCGCAGCTCCACCAAATGAAATGGGGTTTATTGCAGCTCGTTCGGGGCACCGCAGGTAGCTCTAGATCACGAGTCCCAAAAAAATAGCTCTTCAGACCCTACCAGAATTGCCAGATTCTCTGGGCTCCCCAGAACCCCATCTTGTGCACGCATCACCATCCCTTGATAACCAAGATGGCTCCGCCTCAACATATATGCAGTAAGCGCGGGGGCTCCCCAGGCGAAACGACGGTATGCCAGTGGAATTGCAGGGGCTACAAGAACAAGTATGGATCACTGATACAATACATCGCTACATCAACAAGACTACCAGAAATCATCGCACTGCAAGAAGCGAACACACACGTCCGCCTACCCGGATACGTCACTTATGGCACCGATACAGGGAGCAGCCTTCACACCCTGGTCAGTAAAAAGCTAGTGGCCGTTCAGCACCATCTCCAGCAATCCGAACCGCTTGCCATTCTGCTCGAAATTATCCCACAGGCAACAAACGAAAAGGGTCCCATGTTTGTTCTAAACGTCTACTGTCGGCCGAAAAGCGCGCCATCGGCCCTCGAACTGGTTTTGGAGTAAGCCACGCACGCAGCCGGTAACCATCCGCTTCTAATTGTGGGCGACTTTAATGCAGCCCACCCTTTCTGGGGTTATAGGTACACCAACCCCAGGGGAAACATGCTTCACAAAGATATTGAGGACATGGATCTCACGCTCGTCAACGATCCAAGGAATAGCACGAGGCTCGGCACAAGTGTTCAAAGAGACACGAACCCCGACTGAACCCTTACCAGAAGTATCCCCCAAGCTTGCTGGACCAATCTGGAGGAGTACCTAGGCAGCGACCACGCGCTGCTAGCCACCACTCTCCATGGGCTCGAATGCAAAGCCAGGATAGGCACGGCTCGCCTCACGGATTGTACCAAGCTGCGGGAGATAAGAGAAGAAAGAGCTGCGAACGAACAGAGCCAACAGCTTCAGTCAATTAAGCACTGGATCACTCAGCTTCACCAGGATGTGAAGGCGCACACCAAAATGCTTGAAACATCCACCACCACTCCAAGCATCGACGCTCGCTTGCTCCACATGTGGGCAGCCCGGCGTAGCCTGCTGAAGCGTTGGAAAAGGCAAAGATTAAATCGCAAGCTCAAGAGGCGAATAGCACTACTCACACAAGAGGCTGCGCAATACGCTACCACGCTATGCCGAGAGAATGGGCTATCCCTCTGCGACAGCTTGAGAGGAAGACTGAGTACTTCCAAGACGTGGAAGTTATTGAGGTATTTAATCAACCCGGCCAGCAGCAAAACGGAATCCCACCACAATATGGCCCGAGTAATTCACCAATTTCCTGGAAACGAGGCGGACCTCCGTTTGACTCTCAAAGCTCAGTACTTCCCCACACAGACATCGGAGCCTCTGCCACCCTACACTGGCACCCCTAACGAGCTCCTAGATGAGGACATTCATCTACATGAGGTAACAGCGGCGATAATGGGCTTGAGACGCCACACAGCCCCGGGAATTGACCAACTTACCAATAAGGCACTTGTAAATCTTGACAGCCCCTCGCTAGTAGAGCTTACCGCTCATCTTAACGAAGTATGGAGGAAAGGAAACCTTCCCGAGGACTGGAAAATAGCCGAGGTTTGTCTGATACCGAAGCCAGGCAAGCCACCAGCCATTGAGAACCTACGACCGATCTCCCTCACTTCGTGTGTAGGAAAGCTCCTAGAGCACATCGTTCTCAACCGGCTACAACCATTCCTGGAGGATTCGGGGAAACTTCCAACAACGATGATAGGATTCCGTCCACACCTCTCAACTCAAGACGTCCTACTTCAGCTGAAAGAGGAGGTGATTGTACCAGCGACACGCAATTCCCCCACGGCTATCCTCGCCTTAGATTTTAAAGGGGCGTTCGATAACGTCAAGCACACAGCAATCTTACAGAGGCTAAACGCGCTGGGCTGTGGGGCCAGGAAGTACTCCTTTATCAGAGATTTCCTCTCAGAAAGAAAAGCCATCCTAAAGGTCGGGGACAAAGCCACAAACCCCTTCCTACTGGGCGGGCGCGGCACACCACAGGGCGCAGTGTTATCCCCTCTCCTTTTTAATATCGCCCTAATAGGCCTACCACCGCTCCTCGATAGCATCCCAGGGATCCGGCATGGCCTATATGCCGACGACATTACCACCTGGTCGTCCACAGGGTCCATCGGGGAAATGGAGAACCGCTTGCAGGAAGCTGCAGACGTGGTGAGCGACTATGCTAAGTCATGCGGGCTCAGTTGCGCCCCCCAAAAGTGGGAGCTACTCTTGGTCTCACCGCGAAAGAAGCACACATCCGACTCGCCCACTATCAACATACAACTGGAGGGACACACCATCGTTCCGTCTCAGAGCGTAAAGATATTGGGAATGGTTTTCCAGTCGGATCGCACCAATACAATATTAATTCAAAAGCTTAAACATACAACAGCCCAAGTTACGCACATGATCCGGCGAATAACAACCAAGAAAAGAGGCATGGGGGAGGCGGACACGCTTCGGCTTGTCCAAGCCTTCGTCGTGTCTCGAATAACTTACGCTATTCCATACGCACTACTCAACGAGACGGAACTGAAGAAAATCAACACAATGATCAGAAAGGCATATAAGCAGGCGATGGGCCTGCCAACCAGTACGTCCACAGAACGCCTACTAGGACTAGGTGTGCACAACACGGCCGAGGAGCTGATCGAGGCACGTTTATCCAGTCAGCGAACAAGGCTGGCGGTTACGGAAGCAGGGAGGTCCATTCTCTTACGCCTGGGGCTCTCTGCCCCTCTGAGCTATCCGCCGCCTCAGACTGTGAGCTTACCCCATGCCATCCGGAGAAACATCACCGTACATCCTCTACCTCGCAATATGCACCCAGTGCACCACGCAGAGCGAAGGGAGGCCCGCGCCCTGGCCATACACAAGCGATACGGGACTTTACCCTCTACAGCCTACACGGACGCGGCTTCTCACTCCAGACGCGCAGCCACAACAGCCACCGTAGTCGTCAACACAGAAGATCGGAGCAGCATTTCGCTCACACGAAACAATCCCCTCCAAGCCGAGGAAGCGGCCATAGCCCTCGTGCTCTCCCAAACAGAGGTTGAAGTCATAGTGAGCGACTCCCAATAGGCGTGCCGCAACTTTGCTAGCGGCAGAATTCATACCACTACGCTCCGGATCATCAATCAAAAGCCGCCAACGAGATCAGTCATGATCACATGGGCGCCAGCTCATCAAGGCATTCCTGGCAACGAGGTCGCCAACCACGTGGCTCGAGATCTGGCCCGCCGAGCCGACGCCGAGGAATCTGAACCTGAGCGCATGCACCCTCTAGTCTCTTACCAAGACATCGCACAACACTACAAGCTAACCCGCAGAACATATGCACCCCCACACAAGTCACTACCTAGAGAGCAGGAGCGATTCCTCCGAGCTCTACAGGTTAATACATTCCCACACCCAACCAGGAATCACCTCATAAACCCTACAAAATTCTCTCCGCAATGCCGCTTCTGCGCAGAGCCCGGGTCCCTCAGGCACATAGTAGGGGGTTGCAGAGCGGCACCATTAAATCCTCCGAACCCTTACCCCCCTAACGAGCTTTGGGAGAGAGCCTTGGCCAGCTACGACCTCGAGGATCAGCAACGGCTGATTGCGAGGGCCCAGGACGCGGCCCCGCACAAGGCATTCTGGAATGAGGACGCCTCTCCAAAGCTTCATTCACCGAATAAACATGTTTATTATCTCTCGCCTAGCGCTTCGCATCAGCAGCCGAGCTCGTGTCTCGCGCCGCAGCGGTGGCAGTCCGCACAGTGCCACATGCATATTACCCACTACAACTACAGTAGTGCCACATGCATATTAGCCACTTCAATATATATATATATATATATATATATATATATACATGTATATACAAGACTATTTAACAAATGGAACCTATATATATACAATGTTAGCTATGGCGTTTGTGAGTACAGGTTTAACAATGTGAAGAAAAGGGTTCCTAGTTATAAAGTCATAGCTATAGCATTCTTGAATAATTGGTGATCTGCGATAGTGGCCATCGAGGCGGGGAAGCGATTCCACTCATTGGAAGTGCGTGGTACAAAGGACTGCAAAAAAGCGTTGGATCTGCAAAATGAAATGCCGACCTTATGAATGTGATCTAGTGTGGGCGATACATACGTAGGCGGAGAAATAAGTTTGTTGCATAGCAGCGGGTGATGAAATAATTTATGAAAAAGGCACAAACCGAACATTTTTCGACGTGATGACAAGGACGGTAGGTTAAGGCTAGATTTCATGGCACTGATATTCGCGGTTCTATTATAGTTAGAAAGGATGAAACGAGTAGAGTTATTCTGAACCATTTCCAGTGAGTGCATTAGGTTTACTTGACCTCGATCCCAGATTGAAACAGCATACTCAAGTTTAGGTCGTATTAGAGTTTTATAGATGATTCATTTTAAGGAAGAAGGTGCCTTGGAAAAGTTGCGCTGTAAGTAACCTAGCATTGTGTTAGCGTTACTTATTATATGGGTGATGTGGGTATTCCAAGTAAGATCAGAGGTGATGTGCAGGTCAAGGTACTTGTAAGTTGTTACCAATTCTAATGGAGCGTTATTAAGGGAGTACACAGGTTCTTCACTGGTAGTTCGAGATACACGCATGAATTTACACTTGTTAACATTTAGTTCCATTAACCATGAATTGCACCATGCAGAAACGGCGTTAATGTCAGTTTGAAGCCTGGTTACATCTTCGTCGCGAGTTATTTCAGTGTAAATAGGTGAATTTGAGATGAAACACAGGAAGGTAAGTCGTTAATACATATGAGAAATAGGAGGGGTCCAAGCACGGAGCCTTGTGGTACACCTGAATAAACAGGGCTCAGATTAGAGGTTACTTCGTTAGCTGAAACAAACTGTGAACGGTTAGTGAGGAAAACCTCAAGCCAGTACAAAATTTTAGGGTCAAGGTTCAGTTGTTGCAGTTTGTAGATTAAGAAGCCGTGGCACACTTTATCGAACGCTTTTGCGAAGTCCACAAAAATTAGATCTGCAACTGAAGAGTGGTCAAGCAATAGGTTGAGTTTATGCGTGAATGATACTAGCCGGGTGTCACATGAATATGTTTTGCGGAAGCCGTGCTGAAACTCCGAAAAAAAGGAGTTTTCTTCTAAGATGTTGGGAATATGAGAAAACAGAATATGCTCGATAATTTTGCATGGTATACTGGTTAAGGAAATAGGCCGATAGTTCAGTGGGAAATTTTTAGTACCTGTTTTGTAGAGGGGAATCACCTTCCCCACCTTCCTATCAGCAGGCAGTGAACCTTTGTCAAGTGATTGCTGGAAAATCTTTGCAAGAATAATAGAACAATATGTGGTAGTTTTTTTTTTAGAAACTTTGCGTTAATTAAGTCACAGCCAGGAGCGGATGAGGGTTTCAATGAGGCGATTATTTTTTGTATGCCAACAGGTTTGGTTATTAAAGGGTGCATTGCGGCGTAGTCGTAAGATAGTGTAGCTGGGCGTGTTACATGAGCGTGTTTAACAAATTTACGCGCAAAAACGTCATTTAATACAGATGCGCAATCGGCAGGGGGAATTGCGGTATCGGTGCTATCAACAAGGGTTATGGCGTCGTCATGTTTTGGGTTAATAGTGCGCCACAACTTTTTCGTGTCAGTAGTTAGCATGGATGGCAATGTGTTCTTTAAAAGGTTATCTTTAGCTTGTTTAAGCGCTGTTATGTAGTTATATGTAGCGCGTTTGTAAGCTGCCCATCTTTGAGCGTTTGCAGATGTTTTAGCTAGTCTGTACGAACGTTTCTTTTGGTTAGAAAGGCGCTTAATGGTGGGTGTTGTACCAGGGAGCGTTAACATTACAGGAAAGAGTGTCGGTAGGGATAAATTTTCTTGTCAATTCACGAATTTTAGTAACAAACATATTCCAGTTCGATTGAACACTGCGGTTATCGAAATCAGTCAGGAAAGTATCAAGGAATATACAGAGCTCGTTGTTAATTGATTCAAAATCAGCTTTCCAATAGTCGTGAATTGTCTTGATCTTTTTTGCTGATTTCGGACGTGAAATCTTGATGTTGAAATGGATAAGGGAGTGATCGCTTAAGGATGGTAAGTAAGTAATGTTCGAAATAAAATCGGGTCGTGTTGTCAGCAGAAGTTTAAGGGTGTTAGCAACTTCTGGTGTGATTCTGGTGGACTAGGTTATCAGTTGATTGAAAGAGAACAGTGCGTACAAGTCAAGAAAATCTTGCGAATGCCTGCGAAGTGTCAAAAGGCGGAAGGTGAGCCATGATGCTGTTGCCACTCCCGCGCCTTATTCAGTACTAGGACGCATCTGGCCCAGCTAGCAAGTTTTCGTCAAATTTTCATCAGTCTCTGGGGCGCTTTCCATGTTCTTGTTTGACGCAGTGGACGCCGAACGTTCCGCAGGCTCACGCGGCTAGAAGTGTGCGACTGCAAGTTCTTCTATGATTCAAGGCACCTGATCAACCACCAGTGAAAGCTCGAAGGAAAGCTCCTACTCTCGTGGCCGTGAATGCAAAGACTATTGCCGGCCCATCTGGCCAGAACTTTACATTGCCAAGCTCCTCAAGAAAACGAGGCACCTTGTCAAGCACTAGCGAAGACGCAGAAGCGTACTCAATCACAGGCGACGACTCATCGGATGGCTGCTTCGTGTCGGTGAAGAGGGGAAGGGCTAAAATAAGGCTTATCAAAGGCGTTATCACCAGCAAATACGTTAACCATGAAGGCAAGCAGTGAAAGCTGGCCACACACCCTCCTTTTCATGCCAGTGGATTCTTCGGTCAGCCTTCGAATATTGAAGAGAGGCAAGCTGTCTCTGTTGTTCATGAGGGAGAGGCGCCAAATGAAATCAAGGAGGTGCGGCTGAACACACGAAAGAATGTTCTAGCTGCCGACACAACTCGTGGAACCACACTGGAGAAGATATAACAGATATCATGTTTGGGCAACATAAAGGCACGACAGGTCATACCTATGGACGGGGCTTGTACTGAATGTGCAATCTACGCTATTGACTTGGCAATTTCAAACATGGACCAGCCAGTGTTGATAAAACTGGCATATGAAGGTGTGGTCATCCCTTATATATGCCGCCTCGGAAACATCCGTTGCGTGAAGGAAGTGTTCAAGGGTGAGAACATCCATTCACACGTAAAGGTCGGTCATTTCCGAAGTGTAGTACGGCTGTTTCACTCAAAGCGGCTTTAATTCCATAATTGCTTCAAGATCGGGCTTGTTAAAGGGAAGCTGAAACGCTATACGAAAAAAATGAGTTCCCTGCGGCATTCTACAGTTTTTAGGCCATTGATCACGAATATCTAGTTTTAAAGGGCGACAAACGCAAGCGGGTGTTTTTTGCAAGAAAACGCGCACCAGCGCCTCAGAGCATCGCGCGAACGCCGCTGTTGCCCGTGATTGGTCGGGACCGCTGTGACGTCATTCACAGGGATCACCGGTCGGCGCCGCCGTTTCAGAGCGTAGCACGCTGTTCCGGTCTGGCTTCACAGATGAGTTGTAAGCATTATGGAGCGTTCTCGATGTCTCGGACAGCGCTTGTATTTTCGCCTTACATGTTCGAACCGACAGCCGATACAAAAAACGATGCCGGCAATGACAACGTTGAAAGTGCCAACAGCGAGAACGACGTGTGCACTTTCTCGTGCATTGGAAATATTAGCTGGTACGTATGTTTTTTCATGTAGCTGCGCGTTGCAATGACAGGAGAAAAAACGCGCTAAATTGTCACTGGGAACGTGCAGCTGGAAGAATGCCGAAGCACTAACTTCTCTTTAGATTGTAAACACGGGTGCAATTCCGCGATGTCAAGCACCTTGCCGTTGCTTGTCTAAAGTTCGGTGGTTTTTTGCGTGTTGATACAGGGTCGCGAACATAAGTACCGCGTTTCAAAGCGCGCACATACAGTGCTGCGAGGCACAGTCATGGAAGCTGCTTATCATACAAATCCAGATCGAGATGGCCAGGAGGATTATATGTGCAATATTCAGACCATGGTTCGACGAATGTGCGATTGTGGCTCGATCAAGAATGGGTATGCGTGCTGCATGCTAGTGCTGACATACCGATATTAGGAAGTTTTAGCACCGCCGTGTGGAAAACACGGTAACCTTACGGTAACTGCAATCGTACGGCGAATGTTGCTAGGCAAGCCTAGCAACGCTAGCAACAACACGTTTCCGCATTGGTCGTAAGGCTATCTGGCTACGCTAAAGCTGTGTTACCAGACATTCATGGCTGCAAATGTTCGCATTTCTCGAGTGCATCAATGTCGGCACCGGAACACCGGAATCGGAATACCGATTTTCCGCATCGTTGTCAATCTCCGATGATAATCACTGTCGCGGAAATGGTTCGAACACAGCATAGTTGATTTCGTCGGCACGAAATTCTCTTTCTTACCGCACCGACCCAATGCGCTGCAAGCTTCTTGTCCTTAGGGAACATGTGAAACACCACATCGTCTCGCCCGCCTGTGTGCGCACAGCCAAATGCTGCACAGAACGAGGGCATGTTGGGCGCCCTTGGCTGTAGGCACTCCCGCAGCACAGAAAGGAAGCACAGTTCACGCAAATCGCAAAAGAAAGCAAACATCAGCGGCGGCAGATCTCTCGTAGCGTCGTCTAGTAATGCGCAGGACGGAAAGAAACACGCCAGCACATGCCAGCAAGCCGGTCCGACGGCACGCTCCCCGGGAATGACGTCGCTCTCGCCGGTTCTCTCCTCCGGCTGCCTCCTCACCCGGCACTCGGGAAGCGATGGGGGCGTATCCGTTGGGGGGGATTTAGAAAGCAATTTCTGCCCCTTATATTAACAAAACGAAGAAAAAAAATTCAGAACCATACATTAATAGGTCCGTTCTTCCCAATCCCAGCAATTCATGGTGCTTGAAACCGTTTCACCCTCCCTTTAAGGGCGTCTGCACAAACTCCACATTGTGCCCCCTGCACTCGGAGTTGCGCATGGTACAGGTCTCGCGGGCAACAAACTTTAGTTGTGGCAGCTGCGAAGGCACGCATGGAGCGACATTTAAGGAATGGCCAATACTCAAAAAAGAGTTGAAAATTCTGAAGCACATGGTCAGGGATAACTCAGCGCATAGAGGAGCCTCAGAAAAGATCCGATGTCGACGTCGTCATCAACGCAAACGCTCAAGACCGGATGTAGTTTGCGCACCGCTTGCGCCAGTGTCATCATCAGATAGAACGCCCGAAAATACAAGAAGGTATCAAAGGGAAACGGCTCCCCCCCCCCCTCTGTGGAAGAGTGGCCGGTGGTCGCAAGCTCTCAGTCTTCTAAAAAGCCTCCATGCTTGGTGCTTCCATCGAAGCCCACTTCTGTTGGCGAGGCTTCAACAATGAACTGCCAAATGATTCCGGTACTGCGATCCATTGTGAATGTCATCAGGGCTGTACTGACAAGCATTGACACCCCATCTGCACGAATTTGGCTACAAGTGCTGGACTCCCTAAGCCCCGTCCTAGCAAGCCTTGAGTGAAGTCATGGCTGACAATCACCAGTCATTTCGTAAAGAGGTCAGAGAAGCGTCAATCCTTCAGTAGAACGCGAGGGGTCTAAGATCTCGCATCGCCGATTTTCTTCAGTTTGTTGTTAACCGATTTCCAATCATTGTCATCGGTCAACCGAGGCTATCCGGCTACGAGACAATATTTTCATCAAGCGATAGCAAAAGTAGCAAGGTCGTGGTATTTGTTCGCCGTGAGCTCACTTACGTCGTCCAGCCTGTGCAGCCTCATGACGACGACAAGTACGTGCGTTTGACTGTTAAAAATAGAAGTCACCTTAGCACCCTTGGGAGTGTATCTGTCCCCATCAAGTCCATTTGACACCAAAAGACTAAAAGACATCTTAAAAGCAAAACCTGGTCCTTGAATTATCAACACAATACCATTTGGGTAACTTCAAAAGTTAACGCGACGGGACGACGAATAGCTTCATTAGTTTCCAAACAATGGTCCTTAACTGTTGAATGACGCGAGTCCAACGTTTCTGCGGGGCATAACGAGCAGCAACTGCCTCGATTTTACTTTCGTCTCCCGCCGCTTCGCCATACATGCTAAGTGGTTTTTGGACCTTGAAACGCATGGAAGCTACCACATCTCCACTTACCTCAAGCTGAAAGGGATGTCTAGCACGTATATGTCCATCACGATACAAAGAATAGATTGGACTAGTAATATAATCGTAGATTGAGGACGCTTTTAACAAAGGCCTCTCTTGTGAATTTCAACGAGCTAACAAGAAAACAGCCCAGACGGCCACGCGCGCACTCGCGTGTTCTCCATGGTATTCTGAAATCGACCTGCAATTGGAGCGGCTTCGTGCGATTCACCATCGTGCTGAAAGAAGATACCGATGCACTGAGTCAATTCAGAATGTAAGGAGAGCCCGGTGACTGCAAAAGAAGGTACACCACTGCGTTGATAACCTAGAGGCACAGCGGTGGTCAAGATTTTCTGCGTCACTAGACACCTGCAAACTGCTATATCAAATATGGAGAACTGTGCGAGTTCTACGTTCTGTTCCCGAACCACGCTTTTCGTTTAAAGCCCTAGCAGTATTCCAGCGCCGACATGACATTGAGGTGGCGGAAGACTTCTATGCTATGAATGCGGGTCAGTCAACTTGCACAGCTAGGTCCGCTTACACTGACTTGCAGACTCACGAAATTCACGCATGGATCTGCCTTTCACAACGCAAGAGCTTGACGCGGCGATCTCCCTATGTAATTGGTCGTCGTCGCCTGGTCGGGATGACATACCTTACCGTATACTATGTCACCTTGGTGAACGGGCATGAAGTGCGCTCCTTAATATATGTAACGAGCCCTGGCAGGATGGCAAGGTTCCTCAAGATCAGAAGATAAGCCGCCTCGTGCCGGCTCTTAAGCTTGCCAAGTCTCCCTTAGAGATTACTTCATGCCGACCAATGGACCATTTCGGAAAGTTGCGCGCGCCCCCTGCGCGACCGCCGCAAAGCACGCTGGGAATTGTGAGCGATCTTGGCGGGCAGGATCCGGCGCAGTAGCGGTGCGACATGGACGTCGCACAACAGCAGGTAAAAAAAAAAATTTTTTTTTAGTGCTAGTGATACTTTTGTTGCATGTTTGCGTCGCGCAAGTGATCTTTACATTGCCGTACAACTTTCTTGCGGTTATGCAGCCGACGCTACGAGCGCGAAGCGAGTATTTTCGCACGTGAAGCGCGCACATGTGCCAGTGTCTCGCACTCGGAGCTTGCGTTGCATAGCAACACCTTTGTCAGCGTTTTATAGCTATGCTACTGAAGGCACGAGCGCGATCCTACGGCTGGCAGGCGTGTTTTGCTGGTGAGCACGCGCTAACAGTGCATTTATTTACTAGTCGCCCGTCGCAAACCTTCGAAGTTTGTGCGGCTGTTCCGGCGGGAGGCGTAGTACGTAACGTACAGTAAATTCGTGTTTGTTGCAACAGTGCGACACCCTCTTGTGTGAATGTATGCGCTGTATTTCAGCAAAATACCTCGTTATCGAGCACTGCCCATTCAGTCTTTTGGTTACAGCATGCTATTTTATCTACGGACAAGTCTGAAACAAGTATATCGTCGAAAGGAACGGACAGCGCATACGTTCAATAATGTACATCTCGCAAGAAATAAGTAGCTGAGTTGGCGCTTAGCTTGTGCCACCGCATTTTCTTGCCTATAGTGTTGTTTGAATAGCACGCAGCAAGTACGAAGCAGAACCAACAAGCTCTTGTATTAGCACTGTTACATTCTGTGTATATATCTGAGCATAGCATTGCGGTACAGATAGCAGTTGCTGTTTGTTTGACAGCTCGTACTATCTTGGTCGCGGTGTACATTACTTACTACCGTGGAGTGCAGATAGACGCACCCAAATTATGAACGTGCCTCGGTGGCTACAAGTAACGCGAATGCGGTCTAAAAAAACTGCGGCGGATGTTTTGGCTAACCTGAAAAGTATTGAACGCGCCAGTACCATGTACTAGGGCGGCCTCAGAGTTTTAAGTTACCTAGTGGCTTACGGAGCCCGTCCTTGTGCAACATTCTCCACGACCGGGCGTAGTGAACGAAATGGGTTCAGCGTTGCTTTTCAAGCATGCTTGCCACAAGTAACCAAGACACAATGAATGAATACTCTTTTATTTCAAGATTGCATTGGTGATACCATGATCAGCTGTGTATGCTTCCATGCTCTGTTTATATGTGGAGTGCCAAAGAAAACATTTTGACGCTTGCTTATACCCACGTTGCATGTACCACTACGAGCCATTCAAAATGCACTTCCTCTTCAAGCAAGGTTACCGAAAGGACCATGGACAAAGCAGTTAAAAGACCTGCCGGATGGTTTCTCAGAGCAAGAAATCTTGGTGCATCAGAATGCACATGGTGCTCAGAAGCATACTGTAAGCGGACACAGGATGTTTAAAGCAGATAAGGTTCACAATGTTCTTATTTGCAAGGCTGACAGTTCCACTTTTCTCAAAGCAACCGTGGAGGCATCATTCTCTTTGGCAAAATTATATAACACTGGTGTTGTGCTCTCGTCAAATGGAACAGTGGTTGAAGAAACCTGCAACTGCCGGGCTGGAGCTGCAGGTGTTTGTAAACATGTAGTTGCCTTACTATGATTTGTACTAGACCTGAAGCGCTCTGGGGCAGCCTACCTGCGAGACACACCGTCGTGTACAGACAAACCTAGAGCATGGGGTACTGGGGCTAAGAATGCCAACATGCACTCACGCGAGTTCTCACAACTACGTTTTGTGAAACATATGCCAATGAAAGCTGGCAGGCATCTGACTCGAGAAACCACAGTTTCTTTGACAGTGATAGAAGACCATATTAAGAGAATGTATCAGACACAGAAAAATATTCCAAACGCCATGCTATGAAAGACGCTGGAGGACAACCACTTTCTGCCCGCACCAGTGAAAAGAGCACTTCACGAGGATGCTCTTAGCCAGATGCCAATCAGGTTACCGGTGCAAGCCCTGTGGGTTGAGCATGTGCCAGCTGGGTATAAGCTCGGCTCCTGTGAGCTTACTTTAGAAGAGTCATGGCCCTTGAGCAAGCGACTAGGATGCAGAGCGGCTCTACAACATGGAGCTTCGAGAGATCCAAGCGCCTGACTACTTCACACTTCGGAGATGTGGTGTCACGGAAGAAGCCAGCTGACGAGAAGTTTTTCAAGAGGCTGTTTGGGTCTAGCCAGATGCAGGCCAAATACATGGCTGATGGTTTAAGGAATGAAGCTGCAGCTGTGCAGCGTTACATAGAGAAGAGAGAGGTCCAAGTTAGGATTTACTGTTGTGTGTTGTGCGTCAACCCTGGTGTCCCTGTTCTTGGTGCAACGCCAGACCGTGTTGTAGAGGAGGGAGGAGATTTTGGTCTCCTTGAAGTTAAGACCCTCTCAGCTGCCAAGGAACGGGGTGATGAATTAGAAAATGCTGTGAATACGGCATCCTACCTGAAGAATGGAGTTCTTAAACCGACCCACAAGTACTTTTGCCAGGTCCAGGGGCAAATGACTTTGACTGGACTCTCCTGGTGTGACTTTGTGGTTGATAATGGCACAAACTGCACTCTTCAAAGTATCACTTTTGACAGCTCGCTTTGGATTTCTCAAATGCTGCCACGGCTTCTGGAATGTTTCAAGAACTACCAAGAGCACTGTGCTTGTGTGTGGATTTCAACGACTTATTGAAGTCACATTGGTCTGCAGGACAAAGATGCTTGGACTCATAACATGTTTTGGCATGTGTTCATACTTGCATATATTTGGTTTTTAAACATCTTGTATTGCAGTAGTCTCCATGAAGAAATGAAGAAAGTGTTTTTCTGTGTAATATCGTTATGGCCACGCGTATGTGTTGCCACCACCTATTTAAATGTGTGTGCAACTAGTCGGTGTGTAAAAAGTAAATGTAAAGCACCACACGTCTTGCTGCCTTGTCATTGAACACATACATAATGCACTCTTAGACCCAGGAATCTGGGCAGCTACATACTTCCACATTTCCTATACTTGATGATGATAGTGACTTCGCATTGGTCTCTGTAAGGAAACCGCATTGAAAGTTGCAAGCAAAATCTTGGCGAAGTGACAAGTGTGTTCTCCGTAGTGTAGGTACTCTTGCATACGGTACGACTTGTAACATACGTTGAGTGAATCAACGAAGGTTTGTGCTTTACAGTAAATCAATGTGCCGTCATAGAGAGTGCCCAAGGTGCACATTCAGCATACTTCATCTCTTCTCTGAGGGGCTAATGCACAAGTTTCGAGCAGCACTGGGCTCGCACTGCTTTGACGACCAAGCTCGAACCTGCCGCATCTCGAGTATTGCATACTGATACTGAGTGCGATAGCAGTTATTTATATAAGTTCTTCCTTAATGATTCCATGCAGAACATTACATGAGAGTTTGTAATAAAGGTCTCAAATTTCATTGCCATGAAATACTCGCATACATATACAATTTTTTTACATATACAGTACATAAATACACAATACAGATACATATCACAATTTTTTGAAAAATGAGCACGTCACTAACACATGTAAAAATGACAAAGTGAAATTCACTTTACAGATTTCACTCCAAAAAGTTAGGAAAGAAAATCTGTAGTAGAAAAGACAATGGCTGCAAACACCAACTTTCCCTCTTGTCTGTGTAGCTCAGCAATGAGACTGGTGATTTGGTTTTTAGTCATGACTCAGATATAGTACTGCCACATTCTATGCTACAATCATTTGCACAACACCGACACAGAAATAAGGCATTGCAGCGCTATGTAGCCTGTACAGTGACTTCAGGCTTACTTCAGCAGAGCAAGAAATGCTGCTCTAGTCTGCTGTACATGAAGTAGTGTATTTTAACGCACGTTCAATGCCTTGCACGGCAGAAGGGATTCTCAAACTGCGTTTTGTGGAACTCTTGGGTTTCTTGGAACACATCCTAGAATCGCCAAGCACCTATATTCGTGCATGTCTTCATCCGCCTTAGCCAGTTATTTTGGGACTAATGCTCTAGCTGCTTACTGCTATCCCACTATACAGCCAGTCATAACTGAATTTAAGTATTTGTTCAGGTGCTGTGCAGCTTGCGTACCCCTTTTACATATGCCGGCCAACACCTTTTCAAGTCTCGGCCGCAGCGGTCGAATTTCGATGGAGGCGAAATTCTAAAGGCCCGTGTACTGTGCGCTGTCAGTGCACGTTAAAGAACCCCAGGTGGTCGAAATCTCCGGGGCACCTCACTACGGCGTCCCTCATAGCGTAAGTCGCTTTGGGGCGTTAAACCCCCATAAAGGAAATATTTTCAATACAGGCTCCGTGACCGAAGCTGGCCAAAACAGAAATGAAACATGTTAGGAGCCGACTCCATTTTAGCCAAATAAGGTTGGTCTTTCTTCAACTGAAAAGGCTAAAAAGTTTGAGCACCCCTGCGTTACAGTAGATCATGCACAATGTACAAAACATTAAAAACACCACCATCGCTCGTCGGTTTAGAATGGGCTCATGCATGAAATTATTGAGATAGCAACAAATTTTCCATATCTTGTTCAGCTTCTCTGTCATAACAGTGGGAAAAACAGGGCGGAATATTCTAAAGTTTTTAACTTCCTTGATGACACGCTCAACATGGATTCGCAAACTGGCTATCTGCCGTGTTGCTAATTCCTCTGCCAGTGACAACTGCGAGCGGCCATTCAACATAGGTGGCATGTTTAATTCAACTCCAAGCTGACGGAGGTCATCTTCAATGAGGAATCCTGTATCCGCCATTACACTGTCCCCTTCCTCGAGCAACTCATACAGGCAAACAACATTACATAATGCCTCACTTTCACTTTTGAATATCCTCAAAGAACACTGCGAAGAGCAAATCGAAACTTTTAACCACAGACTTAGGAACATAAAGCTGACACCAGATGAGAAGAGAGATTTAGAACATTACGGCGAAAAACAATCTAGAAAATTGGTTCAAAAACAAAGGAAAAAAGCAAATTTTAATCAAAAAACAACCTTCCAACCAAACAGCCACCACACCCAGACAAGAGGGACCTCGAGCTTAGAAGTACCAGACAGGAAGGAAATTTCCACAGAACTAAACCGCTCCAATGTTATAGACATTTCTAAAACATTAAGTCAAAAAGAAATAGCCGTACTCAGCAAGGGCTTAAACTTTTGCCCCACGAACAACACAATAAATGAATTCGAGCTGCACAAGGACCTCTCAGAATTCTCCCGACGAATGCGTATCCGACACTTTTTTGCAGACACACCAGACACCGGGACGACACCACTTAGAGCCCAATCCACTTGGACTCCCGAACCAGAACAAGCCATAGAACTTGACATATACCTTAAAACTATCACTAAAGAAATTATAAGCCAATCCAAGACATCTAAGCGACCTAAAAACATAACTGCGTCGGAGAGTCATATCATTTCGAATCTGAGCTGCCGGAATGACATTGTTATTAAGGAAGCAGATAAGGGTGGAAGTATAGTTATTTGGCCAATAGAAAAATACAAGCACGAGGCTTACAGACAACTAAACAACCCAGAACATTACCGCAAACTAGATAACGATCCGACATTGTCCTACACAGTGACAATTACCAACAGGCTGAAATCACTTTTGGCTGATGAATTGATAACACCATCAGAATACAAATTTCTTAAACCAAGCAACAAAACTGCCGGAAGTTTTTACCTCCTTCCGAAAATTCATAAAATTCCATCCGCTGAACTATACACTGCTATTATCCCAGGCCGTCCGATAGTATCAAGCAACAACACCCCGACAGAGAGCATCTCCACATTCCTTAACCACTACCTTGGTGACTTGCCAAAAGCACTTCCGTCATTTGTACAAGATACGCCCCACCTGCTGAGAATTATCGAAGACATTAATACTAAAGGCACACTACCCCACAACACAAATCTCGCAACACTAGACGTCACGGCGCTGTACACCAACATTCCAATCCCTGATGGTTTATCTTCGATAAAACAAACGCTGTCTAAACACAGTGCACAACACTCTACTGAAGTCTACCTGTCTCTCCTTGAATAAGTTCTCACACATAACTACTTCGAATTTCAAGAGAGTTACTACCTACAGATACATGGTACAAGCATGGGTACGCCTTTTGCACCAACCTACGCGAACATACTTATGGGGATTCTAGAAACAGATTTCCTATCGCGCTGCACTACCAAGCCCCAAACATACCTACGATACATAGACGACATACTCATAATCTGGGGACATGGTCAAGACAGTCTAGATAAATATGTAGCCTTTCTAAATTCTGTTCACCCAACAATAAAATTCACATCAGAATCCTCAACTGAGCGCATAAACTTTCTGGACACAACAATATACATTGACAATGGTGAACTAAAGACAACGCTGTATAGGAAACCTTTCGACAAACAACAGTACCTAGAATATACCAGCCACCATCCCAGACATTGCAAACAAGGCATCTTTAAATGCCAAGCCACACGACTACGTCGCATTTGCGTTGAAAACCAAGACTACATAGATAGACTCGATCACCTTAAAGAAACGCTATCAAACAGGAACCACCCAAACAGTGACCTTCAAACAGCTTACATCGCTGCAACCAAACTTGATCGAGCCGAGGTCCTCAAGCCCCGCCCGAGGATCACAAGAACAACAACGCCTCTTCTTACTACTAAATTCTCAAACGCACTCCCAAACGTAAATAACATCCTAAGTAAATACTACCCGATTCTCACCAGCAACCAGAAACTTAAGAAGATTTTTCCCGACCCTCCCAGAGTGGCCTACAGACGCAACACTAATTTTAAAGATGTTCTTGTGCACGCCAAACTACAGAAAAAGAAGAAGTTGGGAACCAATCCCTGTGGCCGCCCCAGGTGCTCTACATGCAAACACATTCAATCTACTACTACAGTAAAAAGTACAGCGTCGAATTACACACACAAGGTAACTTCGGCTTTCACCTGCACATCAAGCAACGTAGTCTACTGTCTAGAATGCACCGCTTGTAGCAAACAATACATAGGTGAGACTGGACAACAAATTAATACAAGACTCAACGGTCACCGCGCGGACACAAAACACAATTTACCCAAAGCAGTAGCCAGCCACTTTAATGAACATGGACATATGTTTGACAAAGCAAGGCTCTATATACTACAAACAAACTTCCGTTCCCCTCGCGAAAGGAAGTATACGGAATCATACCTCATACACAAGTTTAATTGCCTACACCCGACAGGAATTAATTTGGCACGCGGCAACTTAGAATCTTTAAAAGCTGTAACTTAACTCTGAAACTCTCATATCATCAACCAATACACAAAACACATTAGGCCACCAGCCAACTTTAATTCTTAACCTCACCTACTCTTCCATTTCGGAAAAAAATTTTTTCCTGCCTACTATTCAATTTAATGTACTCTTTCAGGTTTTTACATCTATACCAACTGTAAGATCCCCTTCTTCCATGTACACTTGCCCCCTTCTGCGCGCGTCACCCTCCTGTTTGTTATACCGGTTTCGGCCCCCCTCCCCTTCTCTCTTCCCCCCCCCCCCTTTTTTTTATCCTTCTTTTTTTTTTCTTCTTGAAATCCCCTCGACAACACATTCCGAAGTCAATATGCCTTTTTCGGCGCCTCAACCCAGAGTATCGACATCTCTGGATGCCGCCGTAACGACACCTACGTTAAGCGCGTGGGGCAGTGCCCCTTGAAAGACCATGCCGCTGCCTTTCAGTCACCCCATACATTGCACCGCAGACTCCTCGTCGCCACCTTAACTATTTCAAAATTAGTCGACGTATTACTACTATGCTACTCAAGTCACTTTCAACTCATGTTTTTTTTTTGTTTTTTTGTGTCTGGGTTTTCTCCCTTCTCTTTTCTTTTTTCTTTTTTTTTTCTTTTGTGTTACTCGCGCGCTGACCGCTTGACCGGCCGTTTTAATGCCTCAAAAACATGCCGCTAACGACTCCCCCTGAATACCTCCTAACCTTTCGCATCCCCAACACCCTCCCAAGCCCCCGTATTTCTTAGATTTCACTTTTCTCCTTCTTTTTCTTTCACTCCCCCCCTTTTTTGTCTGTCTTGGTGCCGCCCTGGCTTCCCCCCCCCCTTCTTTTTTCTTTTTTTTTTCCTTTTTTTTCTGCTTCTATTCCTTTTCTTTTCGCCCCGCGTGCCCACTCTCACGCTCTTGTCCCCTCGTCTTGAGAATGAAGCTCACAGACGTCGGACGACAGCGCTTGTTTCCTCTTGTAATCTCTCTCTTTAAAACCAGCCGCCAGCGACAACACCCGCACGTGACGTCACTGCACTAACCCTTTAAAACTAACACGCCGAGGATGACGAGGCCGCCTTTGACGAAGATAGGTCCTCCTATCGAAACGTTGGCCAGCCTGTCTGAGGCACTTCATCCCTGTTTACAAACTTTATACCACAGTGTGCTATTCCATCTGTCAGCCCCGTTCTTGTTTTTGGACCACTGTGTCTTGTGATTTCTCGATCAGAAAGTCTTCCAGGAGCAAGATTAGACACGAAAGAAACGAAGCCGTTCGGAGTGACGCCAATGAGCCCTCTTGCGGTGTTGTGTCCTTTATACGAGCTGAAAGTGTCGCTTTGTGTATTGTAGTCAGACGGGTTCTCGATAAAAATTTCTGTGCAGTCCAGTACAATGCGTGTAGATGGGTACAATTCTTTAAAATTGTCTGGCATGAACAGGTCCACTGTATTACGGGATGGCCACATTGGTATCTGGGTTAGCATTTCAAACAAAAAATTTACCCAAAATGTGTACATAGCACTCACGGTCGACACAGACACTTTCAGGCGATATGCCAAATCCTGTTCCAGTAACCCAACCCTGAGCCTGCAAAGCAGTGCAATGAGCTGTTCTTTCATTGTCAATGCTGGTGGCCTACCAGCACCTGTTTTCAGTGCCTCGTACATGCCTTCAACATGTTTCACAAACGCATCAAATTTTTTGAAGGAGTTAAACCCCGTATAAAACACGAGTCGTTTCTCATCTGAAACAAAATCGTGAACTTTGGAGACAGGAACTTTTAGTTTCAGTTTCTCTTTGAGCGCCTCAACTTTCACATCGTGCAACTGAGCCTTCAGATCCTCAACCTCTTTCTGGAGCACAGATTTGTCTTTGCGGAGAAAGCTATTTTCATGCTTGAGTTTTCCACAGACTTCGAGAAGGTAGTTGACTCTTCTTAGCGTGGCAGCAGATGCTGCGTCTGGAGGCCCCATGGAGTACGAGTGGTCGGCACCTAAAAAAAAATGAACTGCTTATTGATTTGCGAACGGTTAGGCCCTGCTTTAATGCAGATTTCAGGGTTTGAAATAGTCACTTCAGCCCACAATGTGTGTTCTGAACCTTTGCTCTCGGCTTACATTGATATACAGACAACAAAGAACAAGGATGCCAAAGCCATAGAGCCCAACTCTCTTTCACTCCACTAATCCACCTGCGCAAGCAGCTTAGCAACCAGCAAGCCCAGATTAATGCTATCCAGTTATACTCGTAAACCTCATGAGCTGTCTGTGCCCCTCCTGAGCATGCAGTTAGACGACATTGCAGCTTGTGCTACCAGTGTATTGTTCCGCCAAATTTGCATGACATTTCGATAGCCTGACTTTTGAGTCATTTTTCCAAGCTGGGGTAAAGTGAATAATATCGAGGTGAAAGAAATGAAATGGGTAAGTTTCACAATGCGTGCACTGGTGGAAGAGGTACCACGTTTATCAGAAAACTCGCTGAAGTAATAAAACATGGACGATACAAATCACTGGTGACATCTATGTCACAGAACACATGAGGCTAGCTGCAAAAGCTTGCGAAAAACTGGCTTCGCGGGAAAACAGTTTCGTCAGTTTTCACTGGATAAGGAAGTCGCTCGCTATTAATATACAAGTTGCCACAGCACCCGTGGACCCCGTCATCCGTGGGCGCGATAGGGGTGCGTTAAATGTAAAAAATAAGTTTTCATAGTCGAATGTAGAAAGCGAGAATTTTGAATTCTCACTAACCTTGCGTTTCCGTGCGAGGCGAAGCCGGTGCACCGAAGGTCAGCTGGGTGAGCTCCTGGGAAACAACGTCGCTTGCTGCGTATAATACACTTTCGTGAAAATGCGTACACACAAAGCCGAAGCCTCAGAAAAAAGATGGCACAGTTATAGCGTCTCTTACGTTGATCGCATTGGGGCACGTCAACTACGCAGCCGATATCCAACTCGTTCAGAAGGAACACCGGGCTGGCAGAGGCAGTTTGGGAGCTCGTCTTCTTGCGTTTCGCGACTGGAAAAGATTTGGAAGTTATGATAACATGTAATAACCGTCTGAATATATGTACTTACCGGTATTAAAGGAAGGAGATAGTTGATTGATGACTTTATGGGGGAAAATTGTTGGCAGCCGGTTCACGTAACCACGGCGTCCACTTGCGTTGAAGTGAGCTCCGCATATCCGGTGGTGCTTAGAAGGCTGCCACAAAGAGAAGCGACCAGCACTTCCTTGGCGGTTGATTCTTCTCACCCACTCCTTTTTTTTCTTTTTCATTTGCAGGGAACGCGTGAAATAAAACGTTCTTGTCTTTCAGCGTGTTGTTGTCGCAACCAGGCACACAACAAGTCTGGCCGCCGCCTCGGCACTTCGACGACATCGCGCACAGTAGTGGCTGAGGTCACTAAGTAACCCACAGGCACGTAACAGTTAATATAACGCACCTGCAACCGCCCACCACCAAAAAGTACACGAAATCTCAAACCAAACGAAGCACCCACACACACACACACACCGCAGCTATGCGAACGCAGGACGAAGCCAAGACGGGCGGTTGGTCGGCGCTCGCTCACTTTTCCCATAATGCGTCGCATGCCCGCTAGGTTTTCTCGCGGCGCTGCGATTTCTGAAATGGTCCGTTGCTCTGGCGAGTTGCATTAGGAATGTAATGGAGCCAATTATCCTCGCCATACTTGACTGGTACTTCGAACACCACAAAACATAGCCAGATGCCACGGCTGGCTTGCGACGCCACCGATGTTCTATCGATGACGTTATCGATCTCGTAACCTATGTTCAACATCAAAAGACGTGTAAGAGACTATCTGTCGCAATGTTCTCAAATATAAACGGAGTTTATGACAACGTTCGTCATGACGCCATACTTTAGGCATTGGAATCGGTGGGCCTAGGCGGGAATTATTTCGTTTGACACGCAGTTATTTACATAGACTGACTATCTGTAAACACTGAAGCTGGCCCAACCTCTCAATATTACGCGCACCATGGAGTTGCACAAAGCCGTGTCTTCAGTCCCACGCTGTTCAACCTTGTACTCACTGGTCTTGTGGAACGACTGCCGAACCCGGTCAAAGCATCAATGTATGCCTACGACATGAGCGTCTGGGCATCTGGTGTGACACGGCCGCCGGTACACGCGAGGCAGCTGCGACGTTATCATCGACGTACCTAAATGAACAAGCCCTCAAGATCTCGCCAGAAAAATGCGCTTTGGTCGCCTTTAGCTGATGGCCAATGGGATCATACGATGTCTCTATCGATGACCAAAGCATACCTTATGTCAGGACGCATCGATTCTTAGGCGTCATCATCGATCGTGACCTCCGCTGGAGTGCTCATGTGGCCTATCTAAAGAAGCACCTGACTTCTAATGTGTTCTAGTTTCTGAGAGGAAAAGCCTGGTGTACGTCAGCACGTGCAATAATGCAACTATACACGACGGTCTTTTTCGGGTATTTGCGATACAGCTTGCCTGTGCTCACCAGATCATGAACAAGAGATCATGAACATCAAGTTGCCATTATCCCTCAAAAGAAAAGTGTATAACAGCTGTGTCTTGCCAGTACTCACGTACGGGACAGAAACCTGGGGGCTTACGAAAGAGGTTCAACTTAAATTGAGGACGACGCAACGAGCTGTGGAAAGAAGAATGATGGGTGTAATGTTAAGTGTTAGGAAAAGGGCGGATTGGGTGAGGGAACAAAAGCGAGTTAACGACATCTTAGTTGAAATCAAGAAAAATAAATGGGCATGGGCAGGAAATGTAATGAGTAGGGAAGATAACCGATGGTCATTAAGGGTTACGGATTGGATTCCAAGGGAAGGGAAGGGCAACAGGGGCCGGCAGAGAGTTAGGTGGGCGGATGAGATTAAGACGTTTGCCGGGACAACACGGCCAAAATTAGCACATGACCGGGCTAGTTGGAAATGTGTGAGAGAGACCTTTGCCCTGCAGTGAACGTAACCAGGCTGCTGCTGCTGATGTTGATGACCCTTTGATAATACTTCAGCAAATCGTCGACATCCTCATCAGCTTTCCTGGAAAAGGTGCGCGGTTCTTTCTGAGCGATTCAGCAGATGACTTGCCTTTTGCGCTCACTGTCATCTTGCATGCTTCTGTCATGCCTGCCGCCAGTTGCTTGAGGTTCGTTCATGTCCGTGTCTTCAGTGGGTAGTCCAAGCAAACGCCGGCTCCGTCGGAGGGTGTGTAGAAGAAGGTTGTCCAGAGCGATTACCCAGCACCATCCACCAAAGTTGTTACGGATAAGATAGATTCATTTACAAAATGATCGACGGGGCATAGCGACGAGATCGCTGGTAGTCGGGCCTTCTTTTACACCGCGCGCAGTTCTTCCATCTCCTCTTTTGCCGCCGCGCAGCGTAACAATATATATATTCAAACGGGCAGAGACATAACGTTAAACGGGACCGTGTTTGCTCTGCACAAGATGTGGCCGGTACAACCAGTATAGTCGAACGTTAGGTTAGTCCCACCATGTCGTCTTTTTAGTCTTGTTGGTGATCGTCGTCTTTGTTCCTCTCGTGGCACATTGACACAACCCCCGGCGGCGAAAACGCCGACCCGACGCCTTCTATATGGCGGCCGCATGACATGGCCTGAGATGACCCACGTAGACGATATTGCCGCAACGCCGACCACGCTGACGACGAAGACGACGACCTCGTGTGTGCAAGCGAGCTGCTAGAGAAGAAGAAGCCTGAACTGAGCGCTTGTCATAATTGCCTCTAATAAATACCGCTCTCCGCTCTTGTCTCAAGTGAGCCGCGACAGTGGTGGCGGTGTTGGGTATCGGATCATCGCCCAATGATAGGGACGACTCCTGCGAGTAGCCCCGCATGCAGCCCTTCAAGACACCATCCACGCGTTGAGACAACTTTGCACCGGGCAAGCCGCCACCTGCAAGGTCTGTGCCCGGAATCCGGCCTCTTGCAAGGAACTTTGTCAGTGACCTCACCGACTCAGGAAATGGCTCTTGCAAGTCTAACACAGGTGACTGTTCAAAACAATCTAGTCCCCGCAAATTTCCCCGGTGACACGTGTGAAGATACCGAAGAATGGCTGGACAAGTACGAAAGCATAGCTAAGGTCAATCAGTGGCGTCCGAACCAGAAGCTTTCCAATGTGTACTTTGATATTGAAGGCAGCGCAAGGACGTGGTTCCAAAAGCATGAGGCACACTTGGGAACGTGGGACGAATTTTGCCGTCGGCTACTTAATACCTTCGGAAGCACTGATCGCCGACATAATGCACATCGCCTTGCCGAGTTGCGCATTCAGAAGCCCAACAAAAGTGTTTCGGTGCTTGCCGAGGACATTTCTCGCTTGTTTCGCCGCGCGGATCCCAACATGCCTGATTCGAAGAAGCTGAGTAATCACACGCGCAGCGTCAAAGAACAGCTACTCGCTGGTCTCGTGCGTAGCCCGCCTACAAAAGTTGAAGAATACATTAAGGAAGCCACAGCAATCGAGCGGGCGCTGCAGCAGCGTTGCCGTCAGGCCGAACGCCTGAATAACGATGCGCCTGCAGGAGCCGCAGTACTGACTGTGATAGACATGATCTCGCTGCGTCAACTAATAAGAGACGTAGTGCACGAGGAGATTGCGAAGCAAACTGTGACACCGAAGGAGTTCACTGTTGCTTCGGTCGCTGAAGAGTTCGACCAAGAAATCCGGCAAGTATTTGCATCACCTGAGGCACTCCCTGAACCGTGTCCCGAGCTGCGCTTCGAGCCGCGTGCATGCAGGTACGCAGAAGTTGTTCGTCGCCCGCTTTCTACCGCGCCAGTACAGCAGTACCACAAGCGGCCGCCTATTGCTGCTTGGATACACATGGAGCATTTCAGGCGACCTCAGCATCGCAGGGCCGACATATGGCGCACTGCTGATCGCCGTTTTCACTGTGGCGAATCAGGGCATATTTATCGTTTTTGCCCTCGTCGCCAGGGTGGAATTCCAGGAATTCCGCGACAGTTTCCAGAGAGACATCCACGCTTCGAGGACAGTGTCACTCGGGAACAAGGCAGCTCAGCTAATCTCCGGTCGCGCTCGCCGTCTCCGTTGCGTTATTCTTCGCCGAACCGTCGCAGTTTCGCCGATGTGGAAAGAGGCCGCTCTCCAAGCGCACGGCGGGGAAACTGAAATCAGCGACCTCCGGAGGGAAGATGGCAAGTAGTCGAACCGTCGAAAAAACCCCCCTTATTACTGCGAAACGAGCAGAGCAACCCGGAGAAACGGAACGATGAATTTGTGAGTGCCAACCTACTCTTAAGGATTGCTGGGTATGACATGACAGGTTTAGTTGATACTGGCGCAGACTTTTCCATAATAAGTGAGCAGTTGGCAGGCTGGCTTAAGCAAGTCAAAATGCAATGGACTGGCCCTTATATCCGAAATGCCCGGGGGCAGATAATGACACCTACGGGAAAATGTACTGCACGACTCCAGATAGGAAATGCAGCTTTTGTCGCTGTATTTGTGAACCTTGTCAACTAGTAGAGGCACGAGCCACGATGAAGAGCGCCAACGTACAACGTTACGTGTTGCCGTCGACGACGTCTGCATACCACCACTTTGATGCAGTCTTGTCTCCTTCACTTGTGGAGAACACTTGGACAAGGACGGTGTAGGCGAACAATTGACTGCACATCTGTTCCATCAGGGTGTTGCCATCGCTCGGGGTATCGTCAGCCTAATCGATGGTCGCACAGAAGTACTACGGACAAATTTTACCAATGAACGCCGGCACATCAGTAAAGGAACCGTTGTGGTATACTTTCACGAAATTGACCACGTTCAATACTGCTTCCCTGTAAAAGAGGAATCGACCACCGATACAATGCCACATGCACCCGTCGTCGACGTTGACCCACCTTTAGGGCCGCAACAGAAACAAAGTCTCAAGCAACTCTCAAGACTGGTTTTCTACAACGTCGAGAGTGCGTCAAACACCACTGACGAAACACTGCATCATTAGGGAGGAAGCAGCAATACCCATCCGACAGCATCCGTATCACGCGGCTGAGAAAGAGCGTGAAGCAATACAGCAGCAAGTCATGAAAGTGCTAGCTGATGATATCATACAGACATCGAAAAGCCCTTGGCATCGCCCGTGGTACTCGTTAGAAATATGGTAGCCTGCGGTTTTGTATCGATTATGGCAAGCTCAATCGGGTTACGAAAACAGATGTGTATCCCATATGACGCATCGACGATTCCCGCGACAGGCTATGACATGCAGTTACTTCTTATCGATGGACTTAAAAAGTGGATACTGGCAAAAAGGGGTCGATGAGCGGGAGCGCGAAAAGACTGCTTTTGTGACTACTGATGGGCTCTATGAATTCAAAGTTCTCCCTTTTATTTTGTGCTCCACCCCATTCACGTTACAACGGCTAATGAATACTGTTCTCTCAGGCTATAAGTGGAAGACTTGCTCAGTCTACCTAGGCGACGTCATTGTTTATTCTGCCACATTTGATGAACATCTGAGATGGCTACGGTCAGTTTTTCAAGCGATATGGTCTGCTGGGCTTAGCTTAAATCCTGAAAAGTGCCACTTTGGCTATGAAGAATTATAGTTTTTTGGCCACGTTGTAAGCCACACAGGTGTCAGGCCTGAGCCTGAGAAAATCGCAGCCGTCGCAAAGTTTTCAAGGGCTACAGACAAGAAGACAGACAGACGCTTCCTGGGCCTATGCGCCTATTAGCGGCGATTTATTGCGGGTTTTCCACGCATCGCCTCACCACTCGCCTGCCTAACCAGAGAAGCTGTCACGTTTGTGCGGGGTGAGGAGGAGGAGTCGGCAGTTAACGAATTGCTCTACAAACTCCGCCTGTTCTTGTCCGCTTTGACGTGGATTCGCCGTCACTGATCCACACCGACACCAGCAACGTGGGTCTAGGCGCTGTCCTTCTTCAGCGGCAAGACGGGGCTGAGCGAGTCATAGCTTACGCGAATAGAACACTGTCACGTGCCGAGACGAACTACTCCACCACAGAGAAAGAATGCTTGGCTGTAGTATGGGAAGTTACCAAGTTCCACCCGTACATATAGGGCCGCCCATTTCAAGTCATAAGTGACCACCATTCTCTCTGTTGGTTGACCAACACGAAAGATCCATCTGCACGTTTGGCACGCTGGAGCCTGGGGCTTCAAGAGTAGGACATGGCATTGGTCTTTAAATCGGAAAGGCTGCACTTAGACGCTGACTGCCTTTCCAGATCGTCGATCGAGTCGTCAGCCGGAGATGATGACGAATCCGCAGGCTTTTTAGGTGTTGTTCATGCGGCCACCATCTCTCAACAACAGCAAGAGGGCCAGGAGCTCGCTTCACTAATTGATTTCTTAGAAGGCCACACCACAAACAAGCCCGGATCGTTCTCAAGGCACCTGTCATCATTCTGTATACGCAACAGTTTTCTTTATAGGAGGAACTTCTCTTCAACAGGGAAGAGATATCTACTAGTCGTCCCTAAAACTCTCCGCAATAAAATTTTGCAGGCCGGTAATGATGAAGCGAGCTCAGTCCACCAAGGCTACACAAGAGCATTAGCACGGATCCAAGAGAAGTACTACTGGCAGCGGCTTGCAGCACAGTTGAAGCACTACGCTCGAACGTGCCTTGACTGTTAGCGACGAGAAGTGCCACCTACACTGTAAGAAATGACTGTAAAATAACAGGTATATTTACGGAAATTTTCTGTTGTCATACGGAAAATATCTATTTTACGCCCTTAACAGAACCACGTTCCCCAAAAAAAACAAACAGATATTTCTGTTCTTGGAGCCGCTACCCCACAAATCACCGAACGGTTGGTCACGTGGGCATATTTGTTACAAAAATAATGCGATATGAAAAACACTTGCAACTCTTTATCAGTCACTTCGCATATTTTAAGCGCCAAAAAGTTATAGTGCGTAATATTAACCCGCAAAATGAGAAACTGTATACATTCCGCAGTCCTCACTTTTCCTGCGGTCCTGCATTCATGCGTTGGCGGGATGCATGTATGGTGGACGTGACCGGCGGCAGTGTCGGCAAGCTGCGTCTGTGATTTTCAACGTACAGGCCATTCACACAAAAGGTGGGTGGTGCACATTCTTACCGGCATGAATGGTACACTTTATGTTGTCTTTTGGGATTTTTGTTGCGGGCCTGTGCTGCTATCGAAAGGGCATCGAAAATGAATCGCTGAGGGACCTTGCCAAATCTTGAGCGGACAGATCTCTTCCACTATATAGAACTTAAGACTAGGAGTCTCCAAAACTAGTTTGGAGCGTCGTTATGCGCTTGCAAAGAATCAAAGGCACAACTGCGCTTGCGTTAAGAGCGAGTGCTATTCATTCGAAATGGCTTGCGCTCGAGAGCCGCTTCACCACCGATTCGCCACTTCTGCTTCACTGAGTCAGATAAAGAATACACGGCGCGCAGAAAAGGGAGCATGTAAGTGAGGAACGCGGGTGAGCACTATAATCTGCAGGAAAATGAAAGGCGCAGAAATTTTGCTTTGTTAGCAGGTTTCCGCACCACAAAATCAGAGTGAATGAAGCACGGGAAGTTCTTAGGCTTGGGAAGTAGGCGATTGGCTGGCTGTGCAGTGACTCAAAAAGCGCGGGGTTTTCATACGCGTTTCTCGTCCAAGTAGAGCTCACAAGGGTATGTTATTTTTGTTGCTGGTTTCTTTATTTATGCAGACGCAAGTAATATCGTACATAGATGATTTCGCGAGATTTAACATCGCGCGTTTTAATTTTCGGTCGAAAAAGAATGCAGGCACTAGAGTTGTCTAAGTATGAGGTAGGCATGCCGACAAATTTAGTTGGCCCACCCCCAAATTTGCCTCGGCCTAGCCCTAGATTTCTAGTTGGCCCACCCGAAACTCCTCCCACCCCCCGATTTTCAGTAGGCTCACGTCCAAACTTCAAGTTGGCCTACCCCTACTACAAGCTTTCCCATCCATATTTTAGGAGCCTTATGTACCTATATGGGTATTCTCTTTATATTTCCTTTTTGTTTAAATTGTTTCTTGTCTCTTATAAAGCTACCCATCACCTACATTTACATTATTATAAGAATTAAATGTCTTTGCAAATTACACATTTTTCTGCAAATTCAACGTATTGCCCCTTTCGCGTGACGGCGCTGGAGTACTCGCCAAGGAATGCTTACGGTGCATGGGCCAACACACTCTGGAGAGTTGAAGGCATTGACCGTTTATTGCATTCGCATGATAAAAGGAACTAATCATACCCTTGCTACGCGGTCGTTCCAAATGCCGTCTAACTGAATGCCATTCAATTCGACTGGCAATTTGCACTGCCACAGGGCATTTTTCAATGACAGTAAGTCGACATTTGGGTTTGAAGCTGCTTTAGCCATTATTTCCCCCCGGCCCGCTCTGCCGCGTCAGACGTTTGCTTTGGCTCTGTGGATGTTAATTTTGATATCTACTGCTTGCGTTTTTCTGCTGCTTCTTTAGCAAAAAGCTCGTGCACTCGCGAAATGGTTACCTTCAAGATAACAGTAAACTATACCGCATTTACTGCATGAGCAGGGACTTTCCGCAGGAATGTGCTGATGACAGCACTCTAGTGCGATGTTGTTTACATAGCCGTGTGCAGACAGCCACTGCTCATTGGCATAACATAAAACGCCAGCTGCGCTCTACTTACATTAAATTGTCTCTTATCTTTTGAACTGGTTGCACCTTTCCTTGTTTACGCAGTGCGATAACTCTTTAGGAAGCGCCTATGCGATCGCCCGCCTGAGAAACACTTGATAACCAAGTCGCTGACATTGTGTAGCAGTCGCGAGCACTTCAGACTCAGAACTCACAAAAGGGGACCGTCGTCCATTAATATGAAATAATTTAGCAAATGTTTATCGCTGATGACTTTTGAAGTGTGCACATATGAAATGTAGCCGCTCGGTCCGCTGACTTCTAACACTGACAAGGTATCAGACAAGCTGAGCTATTCGAGCCATTGCCTCATTGGCGTAGGTTTTCCTGAGCTACCGATCTGCTCAGGAGAGGTCAGGCAATCATCCTATGAGCGGATTTGTCACTTCGTTGTCCTGACAAACCTGTCAGACTAGGATAACTTGAATCTTTGGTTATATGGTATCGTCGTTGGTCTAGCTAGTTCTGATCGATATGCCAGCGACGGCTGGTGACAGCGTACTGATCGCCAACATCCGCATTTGTACACGCTGAAGATGAGCAAACAAACAAAAGTGAAATTTGATGGTAGCAGCAGCAACATTGCAGTGCAATAAGTGTATGCTGAAGCTTCTGAAAGTGTTTTGAAGTTCTCATAAAGCCTTGCGGGAGTCTGTCGAGGTCGAATGTCATTCAATTCATATGCCATTGGAACATATCCCTGTAGCATGGGCATAAAACTGTGTCATATTCCCATTTACTGCGAATATATAGGGAGTTGGGCAGGGCATATGGTAATGAAGTTTTGGCAAGTTCCATCAGCAGCAGTATCTCTTTCAGAATTCGCCTCAGTTCACTCCGCATCAGCATAGGTGACGTGAACTTCCCAACTAGTTAATGGTAAATCAGTCTGGAACGTCGCTTATATAGTAAAAATCTTGCCTTCAAAAATGCCAGTGCAAAATTATTTTGAACTTTAACGTACAAGACAGCCATTTAGCTTGGAAAAGCATTCTTGGGCACCCTTTAAACAGAGCCCTCAGTAGGATGCACTGTGGCCTCTGTGTGCTGAGAAATACAGTGTAGCCATACTGACGAATTTCGACCACACGTGCTTTGGATCCAGTGCTTAGAGTTTATGAGAAAGGCTTTTATACTAAGTAAAGAGGCGGCAATTATTAAGATGTAATTTGGGAGCCACATCTAAATAAATTAAAATTAAGTCTGGCTGATCAAAACTTCAAAAAATACAATGGCTATCAAAAATCTGCTTCACTTGTCTTGGAAATTCTAGCTGGTCATTACTCACTTGAATTTGATGTGGTTGTATCACTAGAATGCTGGATTTTAAGAGCTACCTGTGGTAAACCTACTTTTATGATACTGCTGTTATAGCATTTTTGCTACCTAGTATTTAAAAACATGTACCAGTATGTGAAAGGAATGCGGGATCAACGCAGTGTCTACAGTTTGGATGATTACTCTTAAATTGCGCATCGTACAGTGTGGTCATTCCCCAGTAATGTTTCGTTTGAGTAATGCTGTTCATTGCTGTTGTGGTCTTTTCAGATGTACCCCTGCAGTATGTGTGGCTGTGTTAGCTCTGCACTTTCCGCATTCCTCAGGCATGTGGCTTTGCACAAAAATGTGAGCAATTTTCATGTGAAATGCCCCTTTCAAGACTGCTACAAGAAATTTTGCAAAGTTGGCTTGCTCTACACTCACTTCTGTCGTGAACACAGACGGGTTAGACGTGCTGAACAAGAAAGCTGTGTTTCCATCAGAGTGCAGCGTTGTGACTTAGTCTGCACTGTGGACAGCTGCATGCAAGTTGGTAAAGATTATAAAGCTCTCACTGCACACCTGAAACTTCACATTGTTCAAGGTACAAGAGTGACATTCCCGTTATGTAAGAAAGCATACAATAAGAAGGCATCTTTTTCTTCCCATCTTTCACGTTACCACGGGAAGTACCTTTGCTCAGTATCAGATGTGGAAGTTCAAGAGCCTAGGCCTGTTTCAGCAACTGTTATGACCCCTCCACATGATGCTAAACAAACTGGAAGGAATTCATCTGAGAAGGAAGAACTACCTAGTACACTGGCAGTGCGTCAAGGCAGCATGCAAGAAACCTGTAAGAACCACGTTAGCACTGCTTTTGCCCATCTGTACCTGCGACTCTTATCTGAGCGCCATGTGCCATCATCTTCAGTTAAAAGTATTTCTGAGGCTATATATGACATACAGAACGCAAATGCTTCATTAATGGCTTCTTGTCTCAAAGAAAAGCTCAGGGAAAAAGCTGTTAACAGTGATGACATTGATAAGCTGATAGATGAAACATTTGAAAGTGATTATGTTTTGGCACTGCATCGACCACCATATGGTGTGTTCAGGACAGAACATAGCCATTCCTCTTTCTTCAAGAAAGAGTTTCTGTATGTACCACCTGTAGAAATATTGTCGGGGAAAAACAAAAAGAACATGAATACTACCTTTCATTACGTACCAATTCTAAGTACTCTTGAAGCCATGCTTGAAAATGAAGATGTGATATTACAGTGCGATAGGATACTGCCCCAGACCCCTGGTGTCCTGAAAGATTTCACTGATGGAAACATGTTCCACTCTATTCCACTTTACAAGGAGCATCCTGAAGCACTGAAGCTCATACTCTTGCAAGATGCATTTGAGGTCGGGAATCCGATTGGTTCTGCAAAGAAGAAACACAAGCTTCTTGCTGTTTATTTAATCCTCGGTATTCTCTATCCATGGAAAAGATATGCAGCTCATTCTCTCAAGTTGTGCTTGCTCTGCAATGAAAATGATTTTGCATATTTTGGGCAGGCCAAAGTGCTGATGCCTTTGCTCGATGATCTGAAGAATTTGGAAGCTGGCCATTTCGTAACTTCAAGAGGAATGCGTTTGTTTGGCACTGTGACTGCCATCCTTGGAGAAAACCTTGGAAGCCACGGAATTGGAGGCTTTGTGGAAAATTTTAGCTCTGCAAGTAACATCTGTAGGTTTTGCATGGCTCAAAGAGCTGACCTTTTTTCTCCATATGCACTGTCAGGTATTTCAGGAATCAGAACACCGGCCAATTACAATAGTGCTTTATTAGCCCCGCAAGCCAATGTTCAAGTAAAGAAAAAGGAGTGAAGTTCAATTCCTTATTCAATCAACTGAAGTACTTCCATGTGTGTGCTCCAGGTCTCCCTCCTTGTTTGGCAAATGATTTATTTGAGGGTGTTGTTTGATTTGACATTTCTTTGCACATTAAGCATTTTGTAAGGGTTCTCAAGTGGTCTTCGCTTGAGGACCTTAATCAGCGCATAACTTGTTTTCGTTTTAAACATGATGATTTGGCGGACCGGCCGTGTGAAGTTCACTTCGAAAAAGCACTAGGAGGCCATGCGGTTCAAAACTGGAATATGTTCCGCTTTCTTCCATTGTTTCTACATGGTTTAATTCAGTCTACTGAAAATGATATCTGGCAACAAGTTATTTTGCTTTCTGAAATTGTCCAGCTTGTTACTGCACATAGTATCACACTCCCCATGGTTATGAGGCTGCAAGACCTTATAGAGGACTACATGACGGGCAGAGCACACCTCTTCCCGTATGTTGCCATGAAACCTAAGCATCATTTCCTGATTCATTACCCGTTTCTGATTACACAGTTTGGCCCACTGATAAAGATGCGGACAATGATGTGTGAAAGTAAGCACAGCTATTTCCGTAAGTGTGCAAGAAATTGCCGGAATTTCAGGAACTTGACACACAGACTTTCTGAGCGCCATCAACTTTATCAGGCATATAAGAACACAGGAGCAGGTATTAATGGTTTAGTCAATAGTTGCTTATTCTCTAGTGAGCTTTGTACACTAGAAATACAAAAGGAAGTACGCGATGTGACCATTGAAGAAGGTAATATATTCTCGGCCAGTCAAGCTACTATCCGTGGCATGCTTTACAAACAGGACATGCTTGTTGTTATGAGGCGGACGGATGGCGCTCCTGTTTTTGGTGAGATTAGGCTTATTCTTGCCAGTAATGGCGATCACTTTTTCTTATTAAGAACTGTCCACACAGGATGTGAGCCTGCTATGCTCTTCTACAGCATTATCAGTAGTGATGATCCTTTCAAATGCATGGAGCTTGAAGGCCTCCTTGATTGGACTCCATTGGTGCAGTATAAACTTGCCCGCAACAAGTACCATGTTGTGTTGAATCATGCTATTTAAATTTTGTTTGATTTCATGCTTTTGACAGGCAAAATCGACTTGCAACAGCATATTTCCAGTTGGCTGCCGCACTTGTAAAGTGAAGTGATCGAACATATTGTACAGAAACTGCTGGACTGTGGAGTTCAGTCACTTGAGCACCTCAAGTATGTAGAGGAGGCTGACCTAATGTTCCTTAGTGTTGTCAGTAGACGCATCCTGCTCGAAAATTTCCAGACAGCTGCTTCACCAGCCGTGCAAGTGTCCATTCCACAAAGAAGCGAAGCTTCTGTGAGCATGTTGGGCCAGGCTTTTGCTATTCCATGGGACGCATTTCCACCCGAACTCATAAAAGCATGTCAAGATGGCAGGCGCCCACTGAAAAGTGATCTGAATGAAATGATCAGGACACTAAGTGACAGGGTACTTGCCTGCTACCAGAAGCCTAGACGGAAAGTGCTGCGAGTCATTGCGAGTGAAATTGTCAGCAAATATCCAAGAACTTTTGAGGACACCGTCAATGGCGCCATCATTGCTACAGGACTAGAAACGCTTCTATGGAAGCTGGAGAATTGTATTAACAACAAAGTTCTGAGTGTTCGAAGCGGTGTTTATCAGAAGATGAAGAGTTGACCACAAAGAAACGACAACTCCAAAAAGATCCTTATGGCTGTGTAGCCTGGCAGCCTGACCTTCCGTCTACGGAAACAGCTGAAACTCAAGAGAATAAAAGAAAAGTGTTGCAAGCCCAATTCAGGCTAGCTTCCTCAAACAGTTCTCGAGTCACACAGCTAATGGCCCAAACATATTCGTCACAGAGGCAGCTGATTAATGCCAGCAGAAGCGTGGTGAACGTGACGGAAAACTGGCCTTTCCTCTTTGAAAAAGCACACATGTGTTTTCACATGTCAATATACTGCTGGGGTTCAGTGCCTCGCAAGCATTTGACGATCAAGTTAAGGCTTTTGGGCGACAGGTTTTTAGGTATGCTCACAGCTTAATAAAGATGTCGAACGTGAGGACATGCCTAGAGGAAATTGAAAAGGCCAGAATTGAAATGAAATGAATGGCTATAGAGTATGAAGCCACTCCCCTTCCTCCTACTTGCCATCTTCGATGAAGACCGGGAGCTATTCTGCAAGGTAGTCGAAGCAAGCATTGCAATCTTGGAAATAATTAATAAAGAGAAAATCAGACATCCACCCGTTCGTAGCAACTGCTACAAGGGAAACCCATACGGGTTACTCAAAAGAAAAGCCTCGCAGTTGAACAAAAATTCGTCCTGATCCGGGACTCGAACCCGGAACCACCACCTTTACGAGGCAGCCGCTCTACCAACTGAGCTAACCAGGCAGCCAGCAGATGGAAGCTGAAGTCAAATTTGTCAACAACTCTAAGCAAAGGTAAGAGTTTGAGGTAATAGTTCTGCGGAAACCCGCAAAGTGGAGAGAAGTAATTAATAAAGGGAAATCACAATTGTGGGTTTCAGCAAAACTATTACCTCAAACTCGTGCCTTTGCTTCTAGTTGTTGACAAATTCAACTTCACCCTGCCATTGCTTGCCGCCTGGTTAGCTCAATTGGCTCACTCAAATGTGAGGCTTTTCTTTCGAGGAAGCCGTATGGGTTTCCTTTGTAGCAATTACTTCGAACGGGTGGATATCTGATTTTCCCTTTATTAATTACTTCTGTCCATCTTACGGATTTCCGCAGAACTAATACCTCAATCTTAGAAATATATCAAATCCGTACCTGTCCGCTATGATATCTCTCATAGCTCATGTGTCAGTTTTGTACATTTAACCCCACATATCATACCATATTGTATTATTTCTTGTCTACATTACTATTATTATAGTGCTACAGAACAGTGTTTGCGATGACGAAGAGGCGACCAGTGTGACGACGACGATTAGAGGCTAGCGCGTGCTGTTGCCTCTTGGCCAAGTGCTGCGTGTTTCCTTGTAAATATGCTTGTATATAGCTTTTCATCTGCATCTTCCTACGTAACAATATAAAGCTAACATTGTCAAATACACTTAGATAATGCAACATTGTGTAAAGCTGGGTGCAATGTAAAAATGAAGTAGTAAATGCCTCTCAAGAAGCCAGTCAATAATGAGATTGTCATGGCATGGTTAATCCCCTTTCGCCTGTTAGCATGACATTCCAAGGGGCTGGCAAGTGAAAAGTGATCTGCTGGTTAACCAGATTAAATGCAATGCCATGACAGTCTCTTGACATCAATGGACAGAAGGTCTCTTCTGCTATTGAGTTGTATTTGGCTATAATAATGTAACATGTTTCCTGATGCGGGCAGCCCACTCATAACTGGTGGCATCTTACTGGGGAGACAGCACTTGGTTGAGCCAAGAGCTGCGCTTAATACCTCTTTCCCTTATATTGCTCTTCACATTCGCTCTGTTCTCATTTTCTGTACAGTGCTCAAGGAATGAAACGCATCTTTTTAGCGCTAAGTAATGCGCATACTTTCATTTCCACTGGCTGCAGTTCGTGTCGCGACAACGTAATTCTGGCGCATACACCTACGTAGGAGTCCTCGACACATTCGGTGATCAAATTCTTTGCGACATGACATGGTGCCTCTCGTGTACTTTGCACATATGCAGGGTTCTACTAAATGCTTCGCGTCGCGTTTCATTCCGTGAGAACTGTACTTATACGATTTCCACGTCCCCTGTTTCTGTGTTTGTCGCAGTCTTATGCTGCCATGACTGCTTTGAGAGTCCTGCAATATTGCATACTGTCCCTTGCCTTCACTCTCAAGTGTGTGAAGGTGGGGATCACGCTTCCTCATTTGTTCTGTGTCCTTATATTGGTCAAACAGAATAGTTGTGAACCAGACCTGATGAAGGGAATACCATTCCCAGAATTGTTGGCAAAACAAACCTTAAAAACGAATAGTCATGTTTGTCGTAACATTATAATTCCTTTAGTAAACTGGCCGATAGAAACCTTTGCTAATTATCTATATATATAATATATATATCGTATAATAAGAAGCCAGCAGACACTAAGGACATCATAGGGGAAATTACTTGTACTTGCTAAATGAGTTAAAGAAATGATAAATTAATGTAAATGAAATTGGATGAAAAAACAACTGACCACAGGTGGGATACGAACCCAAGTCTTCGCATTATGCATGCAATGCTCTATATTGTCACGTGGTGGTGATGTTGAAGAACACAGTAGCAATACTGTGAACGACAAAACTAACTTTTATTGGGCGAACCTGTGCCCACAAAACAGGCTACACATATAGCACAAGGATAACGGCGAACACGGTCGGGGATCGTCGAAAATCTGATCAGCGTGTCAAGCGCGTCGGCTTTTTAGATCGGCCATCGAATGTTCCAGATGAACCGCTGGGATCCGCGTGTCTTCCACAAAGCTCTACACTATTCGCGTCGAGCATAGATGCAATCAGATTACACAAGTTGCGGTGAAAGACAGTGGACGGAACAATCGATAACATTCCAGAAACTTCGGATACATGCAGGCGCGTCCCGCGCTGTGCGATAACATTTGTTAGGCGGCGAAACGTGGTCGCCCGATAAAGTTAAGTACACGTGTCATTACCCCCCTCTTGAAAAGCATCGACCCGATGCTGCAAACAAACGAAAGTAATAAACAAAAGCACTCGTAGCCAAGAAAACAACAAAAATAAGGAAGTTCGTCAGCGTCCGTAAAAGGGTTTAAAGCGCACCACGTGGACAACTTCAGATCGTGCACGGCGCCTCTTAGTCCAGCACGACCTCTTAGTCCAGAGCGCCAATACATCGGATGACCTTGTAGGGTCCGAAATAGCGTCGGAGTAGTTTCTCACTGAGTCCTCGTCGACGTATCGGGGTCCATACCCAAACAGGGTCGCTGGGCTGGTACTCGACGAAGCATCGTCGGAGGTTGTAGTGTCGGCTGTCGGTCTTCTGCTGGTTCTTGATCCGCAGGCGGGCGAGCTGTCGGGCTTCTTGGGCGCGCTGCAGATAGGTAGCGACGTCAAGATTTTCCTCATCAGTGACGTGCGGCAGCGTGGCGTCGAGCGTTGTCGTCGGGTTCCTACCGTAAACCAGCTTGAATGGCGTGATCTGTGTTGTTCCTTGCACCGCCGTGTTGTAAGCGAATATTACGTACGGCAGGACCGCATCCCACGTCTTGTTCACGACGTCAACGTACATTGCAAGCTTGTCGGCGAGGGTCTTGTTCAGGCGCTCCATGAGACCATTCGTCTGCGGATGGTAGGCAGTTGTCCTCCTGTGACTTGTCTGGCTCTATTGCAGAATGGCTTGGCGTCGGATCACGACTGCGTCGCGTTGACCTGTGGCTGGTATGTGACGTCGTCAGGTCGTGTTTTGTCGTCGCATTCTTTGCTTCCAGACTTCGTCGTGACGGCGGCGTGTCGCTATGTCGTTGAGGTAGTTTCTTCGGCGTCTTCGTCGGCGGCGAAGGATCTTCGTCAGTTCGACGAACAGCAACCGCACCTCCATCGGTTGCTGCTTTTAGTTTTCCGGATATGGGCTCGCTGACCGGCCCCGGGCTGGGCCAGTGTATGGTCGGCGCTGCGGAGACAGGTAGCGGCCTGGTGATGGCGAACGCGACGGTCGTCGAGAGCTCCACTGAGTAGCGGCGAGGTAGTCAGCGATATCGCGAGGGCGTTCACCTTGCTGCGGGCGCGGAGCTTATGTGAACTTATGTTTCTTTGCACAAGAGCGCAGTAGATCTTCAATAACCCGAGATGAAAAGTAGCGGCCCCTGTCTGTGAGAAGCTGGCGTGGAGTTGCGTGGTGTAAGATGACGTCTTGGAGCAGGAAGTTTGTGACGTTCGTAATACAACTGGTCCGGATGGCTCGTGTGACGGCATAGCGGGTTGAATAATTTGTTGAAACGGCAACGTACTTATTTCCAGCTCTGGAGGTAGGAGAAGGCCCCAACAGGTGGAGTCCAACAAGATAAAACAGTTCGGTGGGTATATCAATTGCCTGGAGTGTTCCAGCCAGTTCCAGCCAGAAGGCTTCTTACGATGATGGCAGGGTTCGCAAGTATTGAAATAACGTCGCACGGTAGAGTACAGGCCAGAAAAATTGTCACCGGACATGGTGGTAGGTCCTGGAAACAACCAGGTGGCCAGCGGTGAGGACATCATGGAGTTGTGCGAGTACAGTTGCCCGGAGATGAGAAAGAACGCCTATCTGCACTTCATGTCCAAAATCGAGAACAGCACGTTGCGGAATCGGGGCGTACGCCAGATGAGTCGACGAGATGACCAAGGATAGTAATTTGGCGGCGACCAAAGTGGCACTTCGAAGAATTTGTTTGTAGCCCAGCAGCACGGAAGACGGAAAGAATAGACGAAAGGTGTTCAAGGTGTGTCGCGAAGGTCGGTGAGAACAGGCTGACGTCGTCGAGGTAACAAAGGCATATAGGCCACTTAAAGCTGTGCAAGAGCGTATCCATCATGCGCTCGAAGGTAGCTGGAGCAATGCATAAGACGAATGGCATGACTGGAAACTTATAAAGGACATTCACTGTAAGAAATGCAGTCTTCTCACGGTCCATGTCATCGGCGGCAATCTGCCAGTAACCGGCGCGCAGGTCTATCAAGGAAAATACGCCGCACAGTGTAGGCAATCCAATGCTTCGTCTATGCATGGCAGCGAATAGACGTCCTTCTTCGTTAACTTGTTGAAATGGAGGTAATATATGCAGAGTCACCAGGTGTTGTTCTTTTTTACCAAGACAGCAGAAGAAGCCTACGGGCTCGATGATGGTTTAATAATGCCTTTGGTAAGCATCTTATCAACCTCCTGTTCGGAGCGGCATGTAAGACGCGATAGGGTCGTCTGTGAATAGGCGGTGCATCGCCTATATGCGATGCTGAACTAGGAAAGTTCCTCCCAAACGTTCGTATATGCCAATACAAAAAATATCGGAATAATATGTGAGCAGATGACGACGATCGTCGGTTTGTGCGGGGGTAAGGTCCAGGGCTATCATCTTGGTAATGTTGTCGTGCGCAGGAGGCAACGCGGCGGAATGAGAATCGCAGGCGGCGGAAGAGCTGGAGGAAGACGGAAGAAGTGACAGGGAAGAAAGGTGGTACTCGTGCGCCGGCAACAGTGTGGCGAGAGAGATCCCTGTGGGCAGTACCTGAGGGCAGAATCCTAAATTCAGGAGCGGAAGGCAAGTTTGGTTAGCCGGTACGGTTACTACGGTGTGGGGAATCGACACTCCGTATCGACACCCGAATCGACACTGACACAGGGAGTGACGACACAGTCACCATCCGGTACACAGAGGTTGGGCACCACAGTGATAGAGGCTAGTGCCTGCGGAAATAGACGAACGAAGTCGGCGCAACAGAGCTGGATCGGTACAGTGTTGGGAAGGTCGGTAACATCAGGAAAATCAAATCGAGCAGCAGTCAATTATATCTGAGCGGGTTGATAAAAATCAAGGCCAAGGATCACGTCGTGAGGGCAGTGGTCAAGTACATGGAACAACGCACATGCGTGGCGACCGGTGACGCTGACAGGAGCGGCACTTATTGCCAGCACAGCGGGAGTTCTCCCATCAGAGACTCGTACGACGCGGGACTCGGTTAGAGTGAGCACTTTCTTGAGCCACTTCTGGAGATCAGCGCTCATGGCCGAGACGTGCGCACCAGTGTCGATCAGGGCAGTGACAGGTAGGACCTCAACTTCCACGGCGATAAGGTTCTGACCTGTCGGCAAGGTAAGGAGAGGATTTACAGGTGGAGAGTCCAATGGAGCGTCCTGTCCGGGAGCTGCATCCGTCAGTTTTCCGGGGATGAGCGTACAGAAGGGTGAGGCGATGAAAAACGACGGGGCAGGGGATGCGGAAACGACGATCGTTGTGGCGACGGCGAACGGCTCGAGCGTCTTTGAACGCAGAAGGTCCGCGGCCATGGTATGTCGGGTCATTTGGAGCATGAGATGCCTGGCGCAGGTTGTCACTGTGGCGGTAGTAGAACGTTGAGCGTGAAAACGAGGGCTGACGATAACGGAAATAGCGAGAAATGTGCCCCACGCCGCTACAACGGAAGCATATGGGCTTGCCGTCCGGTGTTCACCATTGGGCCGGATCTGGATAGCGTTGATACGTCGGTGGAGGTTGATGAAGAGGGGCACGGCTAACCGGAGGGCGTGTTAGGGAGCACATAGATTGAATTCCTGCGTTGGCCAGTTCTTCGCGGAAAACTGCCTGGATGAGGGAGATCGTCGATTGCGTATCCTCAGAAGGGCCCGCGAAAGAAGATCGCAACGCAGCCTCGATTTCGCGCCGCAGAATTCGGACAACGCTATCTGTAGTTTACGATTGAAGGGCCGAATGGGCGTCTTCGCACGACGACGTAGTGGTGGTGTTGTGAAGCCACACGAACTTTCCGGCAATACGACGGCTCTTTGCATCTTCGAAACGTCTGCACTGACGAATAATTTCGTCTACCGTCGAGCAGTCTTTAAAAGCGAGAAAGTTAAACGCATCGTCAGCGATTGCTTTTCAGAATGTGCCTCACTTTGTCAGCCTGAGGCATACTCGCATCGGCGCGGCGGCAAAGAGCTACAACATCAATGACATACGCAACGTACGACTCGGTAGCTCTCTGAGCCCGACAAGACAGGTTTTTCACAGCGGCGCACTTGCGACCAGCGAGCTTGCCGAAGAGGTCGCGAAGTTTTTGCTTGCATACGTCCCAGATGGTGAACTCTTCTTTGTGTCTGTCATACGAGGTGCATGCTGGTCCCAGGAGGTAGAAGATTTGCGAGCATCACTGTCGGGTCCCATCGGTTGTTGGCAGCGACGCATTCGTATATGCCAAGTCATTCTGCGATGTCGACTTTGTCGGTGCCGTTACCAGAGAAGGGGCCGAGGTAGCACGGATGGGTCAAGACGACTGACGGCTGCGCTGTCGCGGATGCTGACGGCCCGTATGCACCGGGTGCTGACGCCGTGCTTAACCCAGCGGCCTGGTCGTCTATCAGCATGGTAGAACGGCCGTGAAAAAGCGCACTGGGAAGTTCCGTCTTGTGCCATACCCCGCACCTCCACCGAAAATGAAACGAGCAGAGATATAAGGTTAAATGGGACCGTATTTACTCTGCAGAAGGTATGGCCGCTACAACCAGTATGGCCGCACGCTAGATTAGCCCCACTACCTCGTCTCTTTCGTCTTGTTGGTGATCGTCGTCTTTGTCCCTCTCGTGGAGCAGTGACAATATATACAAGAAGAAAGGCGGTTAAGCGAGGAGCCCCGTTTTTATTAAGTACATCATAAAAGCCAAGAAGCATTGAGACGAAGGACCACATAGTAGAAATTACTTGTACTTACTAAGTGAAATAAAGAAATGGTAAATTCATGGAAATAAAAGTAGATGACAAAAATTGCTTGCCGCAGGTGGGGAAGGATTCGACGTCTCCGCATTACGCGCGCGATGCTCTGTCAATGCAGTTACCGCGGCACCGTTTTCCCATCCTCTTTCTTGTTTATATCAAGTGTATCAGGTCTATCTCTGAAAAGACGGTTGCTCCATGTAGCGGTGTTCTACGATCTGCGATGTTAGCAGGCGGTGCCGATCGCGAATAGTGGCGTTGTTGAAGGTGCGGTTATAACGGCAGGGCCGCCAGTCACCTGGGCACTTCTCGGACACCGTTTTCAGAGGAGATGCTCAAGGACGTGATGATGGTCGCAAAATACCAACCTCCAGCATACGGTCGAATTCGTCTATCGCAGTCTTGAGTCAATCGGGTGCGATGCATCGTGAACGATGGTGGACAGGTGGTCCTGTGGTGATAATGTAGTTGGTGACATTGTACTTGACAGGACGGAAGAAATTGGACGGGCGAAGGAAGTCTGGACACTCGTCGATTAAGTCCTCATCGGTCTATACCGATGAAGGTGGCTTGTTGGTAACAATGCGTTTTATTGTGCCCGCGGGTTGAGAAAAGAAAATCGAAAAATAAAGTTGGGGCAAACCCGCGCCACCGCTAAGGTACAACGGGTATAAAGTCGAATAGAAAATAAATGAAAAAGGGTGGTCAACGCAGCCCAAAATAAATTTAGAGAAAAAACCAATAGATAAGTAAAAAAATGAAGGCGGAAGTAAGCTTGTGAGATCGGCAAAGAATAAGTGAAAAAAAACAAGGTAGTTCATGAGAAAGCAAGAGCAGAAAGCATATGGATAACTGCCTCCAAAGAAATTACCATCTGCAAGCTACAAAAACCTTCCCAGGCGCATACCGCCCGCCCCTCTCCCCTCCAGGGCAACCCGCCGACACCTGCGCAGGAACCCGCAGAATATGCATGTTTTATTGCAAAAACGAAGGGACCGGGGCGTCCGTCCTCTTGGCCGGACTCTTGCGGTGTCGGATCGACGCCAGTGGTCAGGTAGACAGGGTGTAATTCGTTGTTGAAGGTGACGTTGAGGCACATCAGCGTGTGGCATTGTAAAAGCCTGCACAATGATTGGTGATACAATGGGAAGGATAACAAAGAGGTGCACAGAAAGCGAAGAATGAGAATGAAGCATGCGGTTAGAGCCATCCAGCACGGGGAAACCCCGCCAAGGTTGGCTTATACAGTGCGGATGGCAAAGAGGAGTCATGCAAAAGCAATATGAAGGAAGGAAGGAAATCAACTTTATTCGTGGTCCTGCAGGCCACAAGAGCTTTGGGCTCTGATGGAGTGGGCGTCTCCCACGACGGAACCGGGAGGTTGAGTTTCCTGGCGACGTCGTGGACCTGCTGTACGGCCCAGAGTTGGGGAGCTAGTTCGCCGCTCCGGATTGCTTCCTCAAACTTGCGCTTGTCCTGTTCGCAGTTTATGTGAGCTTGCGAGCACGGCCAGAGTAAATGATAGACGTTAAGGAATGTATTGCAATTGGTGCAATAAAACTTGTCGTAGAGCTCAGGCATGCGATGGCGTAGTCTGTTTTGCGTGGGGTATGCGTCTGTTTGTAGCATTCTGAGTTTAACCACTTGAGCTCGAGTGAGCGTGCGGTGTGGCGTGCTATACTCTCTACGTTGTAGGTAGTAGTGTTTCGTAATTTCATTGCATGTAGTGTTTGCGTCCTTCTTCTCCGAGTGGTCGGGTGAAGCATCGCGGTCTGTAAGCGCACGCGCAGCCTCGTGCGCCTCCTCATTGAGGTCGGTGACGTCGCCGATTCTGGTCCTAAGTGTGCGGGGAACCAGTATATGACGTGTTTCTTAATCTATTTCTTTGTAAAAATTCTGAGAGCCTGTGCGCAGACCGTTTCCTTTTGGAAAGCTCTGATAGCGGCTATGGAGTCGCTGTAGATATGGGAAAGATTGCCGTTGGTGAGCGCAACAGCGATCCCAACCTGTTGGGCCTGTTGAGGCTTCCTTGCAATTACGGTGGCTGCATGTCTTGTGGATACGCACCCGTCCACAACCGCCACTGCGAAAGCTTTGTTTCCCGCGTATGCAGCCGCGTCCACAAAAACTGAGCGTTTGCGGTTCGCCAAGGCTTGGTTACGGAGGAATTATCCTCTCGCTTGTCGTCGGCCCTTGTTGTTTTCGGGGTGTACGTTTCTGGGTATAGGTCGGACCGTGATCTTGGTACGGATGTCCCGTGGGAGGTCCGCAAAGTCTTTTTCCATGTTTCCTTGAGCAAAGCCTAGCTTTCCTAGGATCGTGCGCCCCGGAGGCGTCGTTGAAAGCCTAGCAAGCTGGGCGCCCTGCTGGGCTTCGGCCATTTCTTCCAGGGTGTTGTGCATGCCCAGGCACCCCAGCATCTCGTTGCTGGTGCTCGTCGGAATGCCGAGGGCTTGCTTGGTGACCTTTCTGATCGTGACCAATTGAGCATTTCCGCAACGTATGCGAAGTGACAGCTGACGAACGCGTGTATGAGTTTTATGAGATTATGTTCTTTGAGGCCCCTGTGTGTACCTGCAATTCTTCTGATGAGCCCAATAGCGTTGTTGGTCTTGGTGATGAACTTCTGAACCGTACAGGCATTGACGTCTTTAGTCTCTACGATCATGCCCAGGACTTTGAGTTTGTCGACGCACGGTATGGCGTGTCCCGAATTGGTTCGTACGGTAATTTCTTGATTATAATCGAAGTCTGACGAGTATGGCCTGTGGCCCTTCCACGTGGCTCTGTGTACGAGCAGCTCCGACTTGGAAGGCGAGCATCTCAGTCCTGTGGGAATTAGATATTCTACTGTATTCACTGCTTCTTGCAAGATGTCCTGCACCATGCCCGGGGTTCCTTTAGAGACCCACATGGTGATGTCATGTGCGTATATGGTGTGCTCGAGCCCGTGGATCTGTCCGAGTTTCTCAGGAAGTCCCGCCATGGTAAGGTTGAAAAGCATAGGGGAGTGCCCCGGCACTCCAGCGAGAGTGTCTACGGGGAGAGGTCGGCAAATCGGAGCGTAGCCGTCCTGTTGTTCAAGAATGACTTGACGTACGTGTGGAATCTGGTTCCGACGTTGAAGTGGGAAATGGTGTCCACAATGTATTGGTTAGAGAGGTTATCCAACGCTTTTTTGAGATCCAACCCGAGAATGGCCTTGGCGTTTCTAATGGGGTCATCAATCATTTGGTGCTCGATTAAAATCACGGTATCTTGAGTTGATAGACCGGGTATAAATCTGATGAGGGTGTGTGGTAAAAGTGCCGTGTTTTCAAGGTATCTGGAGACTCTGTTCAGAACGGCGTGTTCCGCAGCTTTACCCACGCACGACGTGAGTGATATGGGTCTGAGGTTCTCGACGCCCGAGGGCTTGTTGGGCTTTGGGATGAGAACCTCACATAAGAGTCGTACGGAGGAAGGCGCTAGTGGGCATCGGGAAGCATTGGAGGGAGAGGAACGGAAGAGGAGGGAATGAATGAATGAATGTGTGTTGTTTAGTGGCACAAGGGCTAGGTAAGGCCAAAGAGCGCCAAGACAGTGTTAGTGATTTCGCGGTGGAATGATGAGTTCTGTGAAGAAGATGTGACTTGGCTGTAAAGGGGCCTAAAAAAATAGTGGCTTTAAAGTACGTAAAATGTACGTGCTATAAGATTGTGGCCATGCCTCATGATGAGTGCTATGAGCCTTACACTGCATTGCGGAAGAATGATATGATATGCAGAACATGGAAGATGCAAAAATTAGCTACAGCACAACTGTCTCACAAGAGCCCTTGAAACACAAGGGCCTTGAGGCATGTGCTATAGACTACAACTGTCCCAGCGGCATCCTCTAAAGAGAGGAAGTGCTACAAATGTATGGGACTAATAACATGTAAAACCACATCTCTGAGTATACCTAGGACTGTGTCTGTATTAAAAAGCGGTTCTGGACCGAGAGACATTGCAGGGTGGAGAGGAATATGCTACCGCTATGCTAAGGAAAAATGTCTCTTTCTCTCAGATTCGGCTTCCGAGACTCCAGGAGGACGTGGAGTACGGTCATCTCTCCCCGCATCTACCACAGGTTGGAGGCTCACTTCTTGTGAGTAGAAAATTATGGGTGCCAAATGTGCGTCCTATTATGAGACGAGATAATAGGACATCTGTTCGGCGCGATATTGTAGTAGGGGGCCAGTATCCTAACTGTAGAGGGCCAGAATTCTAGCTCCTATGGCAAGGCACCCAGCATATAATGATATGCTGGTTCGATATGTACGCTTTACACAAGACGGAATAGAGTTTATTAAGTACTGAATTTTTGTGTGTATAGAGTGACATCAGGACCTTCACGACGCTTAGGGAGTCTGTATATATCGCCGATTTCTGAAGTTTTCATTTTCTTATGTGCTTCACAGCAGACAGTATTGCGTAGGCCTCGGCCGTAAAGATGCTTGTTTCCGGATGCAGTACATCGGATTCTGAGAAGGATGGGCCGACGGCAGCATAGGACACCCCGGCATTTGACTTCGAAACGTCTGTGTAGAACTCTGCGCCGGAGTGCTTGTGCTGGAGTTCCAGGAAATGCATTCGGATTTCGATGTCAAGTGCGTGTTTGGTTACTTCTAAAAAGGATATGTTACCTTCTACGCCCGGCCACTCCCAAGGTGGTAACAACTTGGTTTGATGCATTAGGCGAAGCTTGTGGAGGGGGACATGCATTTCATCGATAAGCTCCCTCACACGAAGCGAGAAAGACTGTCTTACAGAGGGACGATTATGTAAAAGTGTAGTACACGTCATATCGTTAACGGTGCTAAAACATGGATGTTCATGATTGGAGTGTATCTTCAAGAAATATGTAAGGCTGATGTAAGTACTCAGTAGATGGAGTGACCATTCATTTGATTCCGAGTATAAGCTTTCAATCGGGCTTGTTCTTGAAGCGCCAGTGGCTAAGCGGATACCTAGATGCTGAACATAATCTATCATATTTAGCGCGCTCGGGGCGGCAGAATTATATACTACAGCACCATAATCCAATCGAGACAGAAATAGGCTCTTGTATAGATTCATTATACACTTCCTGTCACTACCCCATGTAGTCTGGGATAGAAGTTTCATTAAGTGCATTGTTTTTAGACATCTTTCTTTCAGATATTTAATGTGTGGAATGAAAGTGAGTCTAGAGTCAAGTATAATATAATATACTATATAATAAGTAATAGTATAATAGTATAGTAAAATATAAGTCAAGTATAATATAATTTGTCCTCTTTCTCAGCTGGTATTTGCTGTCCACACAGTTCTATGCAAGGATCCGGGACCAGGCCTCTCTTGTAAAAAGAACACAAGAACTTTTCTTAGGAATGATTTTAAATCTATTTTTCTCTGCCCATTGTGATGCTTTGTTCAAGCCATGCTGTATATGTCTCTCGCACACTGCGAGGTTACAGGATTTGAAAGCTATTTGAATGTCGTCCACATAGACAGAATAAAAAATGGCCGGTGGTAATGAAGCACAAAGCGTGTTGATTTTCACCATGAAGAGCCTGCAGCTGAGCACGCCTCTCTGGTGTACACCAGGTTCTTGTGTAAAAGGATGTGACAGTACTTTGCCGACTTGTACCAGGAAGGTACGATTGGACCAATAGCTTTCTATTAGGTTTAGCATATTACTATGAATGCCCATTCCTGACAAGTCTCTCAAAATTCCGTAGCGCGACGTTGTGTCGTACGCCTTCTCCATATCGAGGAATATGGTAGGATAAAGTGTTTGTGTACAAATGCGTCACGGATGTTTGCTTCAATACGTACAAGATGATCAGTTGTGGAGTGCTCCTCCCTGAAGCTACACTGATAGGGATACGTATGAGCACGGGACGCAGCGAGAAGTACATGCGTAGAAACTTGAGAGATCGCGCTACCAATACGTCGGCTTTGGTCTTATTAAAGTCAACATGGCCATACAAATTGAGTTTATCGTGAAAGACCACGCCGATAATTTTATTATGGTCTTTGAGGTTTAGGTAAGCGCCGCCCAATCGAATGGATGGATGCCGTTTAGAAGTGCCAATGTGCCCATTGTTGAAGAACACGAAATAAGACTTTTGATAACTAATTTTGACCTTGCTTTGCCGGGCCCAATTGCAAACCAAAGTGAGTATAGATTCTGCGAGAGCCTGCAATTGCAAGCACGACGAACCGGAAACGTGTGCAATGGTGCCGTCAGCATATGCCTGGGAGTGAACCCCTTGTGGAAGTGCGAGGTCTAGCAAGGAATACATCACTACATTCCATAGCAAGGGGCTAGTTCGCGATCCCTGGGGACTTCCCGTGGATGGACGTGCCAGTGTGTCTCCCGCGGTTGCACGAAACACGACTCGGTGGTCCTTCAGGAAGGATATGAGGAGGTTATAAAGATTCTCAGGGCAGCGATAATGTCACAGAAGAAACAAGACAGAATCGTGCCACACGCTGTCGAATGCGACGGTGAAGTCGAGGGAAATCAATAGCGTTGGTGTCTTAGCTGCTTTGAGCGCACTGAGCCGTCGTTAAAGGGCGTAGAGGGCCATAGGGGCGCTCCGCGCGTGCGTAATGCCGAATTGATGGGCGTGGAGTAAGTTGTGTGAATCTAAAAAAAAAAAAACAATACAGTCGGGAATTTAGAAGGCGTTATAATATCTTGCCAAAGAGAGAGTTGATTACTATGGGGCAATAGGCAGAAGGTAGGTGAGGGCGGCGACCGGATTTGGGAATGAAAGTGATTCGACCGACCATCCACATGGAGGGAAAGTGACCCAAACGAAGGGCAGCATTAAAGACGTCGAAAAAGAAACGTGGTTGTAACTGGTACAAATTTCGCACGAACATGGTGGTGAGCCCATCCAACCCTAGCGCCGACTGCGGATTCCCCCGGTACGCCACGCGCTCAATCTCTATCTCTAAAAGGGTAGTCAGCCCGCACCTCCGAATAGGGTCACCGTTTTACCCGAATGCGATGATGGTAGTCGCTGTTAGCTGTAGGGTCGTCCGCGGCTACATGTGTTTTTAATTAAAGGGCCGCCGAGTCTAAGACGGACGAGGTGTAAATGCTGTCTGGACCTTCCAGCGGAGGAAGAATTAACACAGATGGTAGTTTTACAAAGGCAATCCTGAAAGGTGCGCCAAAGAGTGTTAGTGCCGTGATGTCCTTGCACATCACCCGATCTGCCGCAGCCTTCGCTTGCCGGATATTGCGTTTGTAAACCGCATAGGCGGCGGCATACTAGGCGCGAAAGACGTCGCGCATGCTGGGATCACGCGCGCGCTGGAACTGACGTCTATTCGCGCGCACCGTGACGCGCTCGTCCCGCAATTGATGCGACCACCAAGACCGCGGAGACGGACCTTGTTTGACCCTTCTATGGTGACGTCTGCATAGGTGCTATGTAGAGAGTAGAAACCTTTTAGCACCATGTCGAGCATAGCAGATGATGAATAGTGACAGCGGGAGACTCCGTGGAACAAGTGATGGTCCCGGATACACTCTAACGTTTGTCCACGCGCAACGTACCGGGGCCGACGTGGCAGCGAAAAGAGTGAATTCTATATATCTGTGATCCGGCAACATCTCCTCCTCGGATACGGAACAACGATATCTCCTCTCTGTTAAGGGAAAGGATACGAGCGAAACATCGATCCACGATCGAGCATAAGGCGTCTTGAAAGTTGGGAGCGTATCGGAATTATTGAGAATGTGCAATTCATTCGCGCACGTAAATTGCATTAATTGCGATCCCCGAACATCGCTGACATCGGCCCCCCAAAGTGCATGCTTGGCACCGAAATCGCCACCTAAGACGAAGGTTTGGGTGAAGTGCCGGGAGAATACTTCACACAATTAATCCAAAAATGGGCCGAGCGGACCATGCGGGGGCGCATAGACTGCCACATCACGAACGCCCGTCCGGCACGTTCGCAGCGGAGTGCGATGATCAACTGGGACACGTTGACAGGAAAGAGGTCAAAGTCAGGGGCCAGTGCCAGCAAGACGATGCACGGGTGCTGCGAAACATGAAATGGAATGATGGAGCGGGGCAAATTCGGGATGTGATTGTCGCGCGTATGTGGGTCAGACACCAGCGCGAAACTGAATTCGCCCACGATCATACGCTCCGTGAGCAACTTGGTGGCATCGCGTGTGCCGGCGAGATTCGCCTGGATGAATTTGACTGGCGTTTCGCTGGCCATCGCTGATGAGCTGATTTATTACGCCGAGAATTTTGCCTCCACACCGCCGGCGCAGCAAGTAGCGCTGTCGGAGGGACCAAAATCTCGCACGCGAAAATGCCACCGGCAGCGGAAGTAAAGTAGTAGATGAGGGTAGCGTAGACGAGCAGTAGTAGTCCGCCGGAAGCCGGCCAACCGCACTATTTGGCCCTGCCCCTGCAACTGTCCGGCACTGCATGCGTTGGAAGAAATGGTGAGGTGAAAGAAAAAAGGACGCAGAAAAGTGTAGACAGGGACACAGAGGTACACATAGAAGGAAAAGAAGCGCGTATACTAGTATGAAGTGCCACGAAACACGGCGGAACTAAGAGAAACTAAGGTTAGGCTGGTGAGAGGTGATACGACGTGCTTAAGTCGGTGATGAAAGCACCCGCCAGCGACGGCCGCATGCGCTGTCTCTCGCGCACACAAAAGCCGCTGACTGCCGCGGACGGACCGGAGCCACCACGCTGCGACTAACTGCTATGGGCTAACTCCCCTGGTTGTTCTGATGTCTACTGGTGTTGTCACTGGAATTCCCGAATTTCTTGCTAGAATATTGCAAATAAAGTTCTCATTGTGCTGCGAGGATTCAAACATACGATCAAAAGAGTGGCAGTCCAGAATTCTACATTTCAGCCACTCTGCTGAAGGTACAGTCGTGGTGAATACTGATCCCGGAGAGCGTTATCTAGCCAACAGGTGCTTAGATTGGCTAACACCTGCTCAATGTCTGCATACCGTATATAGAGCTGGCATGCACACCTTCAAGTTCTTACACATCACCTTCCCACTTGTGAAGGCAGTCCTATGTTAAGTTTTCTTCTTGCATGTGATGACAATGATTGGGTGCATCTGCTTCATTAATCTTCTTCTAGTGCTTGGCTTCTCAGATTTACTGGATGGAGCTGTTGGTGCCCTGTTTTCCTCAAGCAAAGCGCGAGACAGCAATGCGTAGCCCAAATATAGATTTGAGAAAACCAAAACGAGTTCAGCAGTAAGAAGCTAAGGGTTGTTTTGGTGTAGATCAGTGGCTAAGTCCGGATATGAAAGAGGAGGAAGAAAAGCCGAGTCTTTCCACTTCACCACTGAGGCACAACTCCCACAAATAAATAGGACTCTTACTTATTTTACTTTTTTAAGCAGATTACCGACTTGCATTGGCAAGTGTTCACTTCAGCAAACGCTGCATGAAGTAAGCTTCCTGTGCATATTTCACCAGCTACTGCATCATTGTTTCACATTATGAGTGAAACTGCAATTTTCTTTATGCCACAACTTGCCCAATTTTGTGTTTTGCAGTGGGATGTTAGCAGTGCTAATAAGGCACCTAAATACTCCCATTAATAGTAATGCAGAGAAAAAAAGTAAGAGAGCAGTGGCTTTTTGTGCGTAGACTATGCATACACCTGGTGCTCTTATGGTCATTTTTTCGCTATCCGCTCAGCCATTCTAAACAAGAAAAGTTTATACACAATTAGTTTATTCACAGACCACAACTACACCACAGGTATCGTTGGTAAGCAAAGTATATTTATTCGGTGACATTTTCTGCAGCCCTGCTATTGAGCTTTCCTTCCTTTTCAGCTGTGCAGGTTCATTAAGAAGTGATGATACAGTTTGACAATTTTAATCATTGAAAGACTTAGCGAAACCTTTTTCGGGTTGTTTTTTCTTGGTTTCAGACTCTGCACATTGCATTTTAACGCGTGTTTTCTGTGTGTTGCTTTTTCTTTATGGGTAGGGCATGTCAACATCTTTTACACCATTTCAAGTATGTGGTGCCATAGACTGTTCTTAGATGAAGTCTTGCCCTTTTATTCTGCACAATATGATGTCGGTTTTATGTGTCCAAGGCGGTTTTACAGCGTGATTGTAGCATTTTTCTAAGTTTTGCCTCTGTCACCCAAGCTTGAAAGATTGCTACCCACTGGTGGTGGCATGACACATGTCACGTTTCTTTTTCAATAAAAGGAAATCTGTCACTTATCCTGTGCACTGGTGGCCTTTTGCCTCTTTGAATTACAATTTGTTGCCTATATTTGCTCTTTGATGCATTTCAGAATATGAATGGCTACCATAACTGACATTTAACCATATTGCACACAATGTGGATGATATGTAATTGCAATATATGGCCACCATAAATATAATAGAAGTTAATAATTCAAGAATAGTGCCTTTGAATGGTGGTGCAGCCATGAATTGTGGCTATAAGGTACCAGTGCTGCAGATAGCACTGCTATATAGCGCAGCTCTACTACTTTCAAACATCATTGTTTTTATATGCATTTGCATAGCTCCAGTTTCGGTGAACAACACACATCTGGTGGAAGGGTGGCTTGCACCTGCAGTTGGGTCCAATGAATAGCCAAATTTCTGCCTGTTTTCATGTTATTAGCATATTAGTAAAGGCAGTCGTTTTTATAGTAGCCTGTTTGCCCAGTGTAGAAGCCGCTGCAGGGTGTCAGGATCTCATACACATCTTCAGCTTTGCAGGGGACACAGCATCTGGCACATAGTGTGTCACAGGCCATGTATTCGGAGCAAGTTGAATTCACTCACTAGCAAAGGGAGAACCAAGCTTGTCGCATATGAAGTAAACCACCTGTATACTCAGTGGCCTTCATTTCGTGTGACATATGTGGTTATAGCGACCCTTCTTTTAAGCACTTCTTGTCCAGCAGCGGTCGTTTGCTTTTGAAACACTCAGGATAGCTTTCAGAAAGCTGAACAGGAATAAGACTGAAAAACCAGCAGATGTTAATTGTCGCACTTATCATGCGAAGCTTCATAAAGTATGATGAGGGCGTAAATAAATGAGGGTGTTCCTCAAGGCCTTGTAGCACATGTTACGAGTTTGGAGGAACATGATGTATAGCACTTTTTTGATCGCATGCTATAGGTTTAGCAGGTGTGGCCATGGTTGAAGTGCAGTGCAAGGTCAAGAAAACAGATATCTATGAGCAGCTCCCAGGTAAGGAGACTCTGGGAAAACTAGTGGCAAGCCTGTTGAACATCTAGTTGAACCACTTGCTGGCTCCACCAGGCAAAGTATGATAAAGAGAAGGTAGTCATCAACACATCAGAAGGTTTTTACATATAAACAGTGTGCTAAGGTCATAACATGCCAACAAGTCTTAGTGCGCAGGCTATGCACGACACTCTACATATGCCTTCTGTTCGGACATTGCTCATTGTAACTAACAAAGATGGAGTGGACAAAAAAAGAACAGCAGCTCCATTAATTTAGTTTCACTGGTATCGACTGTGTTTTGTAGGCGTACATTGCCATACTCCCCAATGCCTTCTTGGGTGACATCAGCAAAGACCAGCTTCAGGCAAGGGGCAATAGACGTCTTTACAAGCTAAAAATTCATGAATTCATGGAGAGCACATTGTGTCCAAAAAGTAGGCACTTCACAGGAGCACTGGAGAAGGAACAGGTTATTAACAGTGGGCAAAGACAAGCTACTAAACACCCAACACTGTTGCCATGTAACGACCTCTGAAACAATCCCTGTCAAAGAGGAAATCAACTTTGTGTATCCATAAAGAGGGCAGATGGGCAAAGCCCCTTCAGTAATGCTGCCAGCTTCAAAAGCCTATTTTGCACATCCTGAATGCTTCCTTCTTAAGACTTTGCTGGGTGGAAGCATTCTACTGTCCAAAAGCTGTCATTGAGAGCACTGTTGTTTTGGTGGCAATAATGTTCAGAAGCAATTGCAACAAACCTCCCTTCCTAGTTGGCCTGGATGCTCACGGTGCTTATGAAGCAGCACCATGAGGCAAGCAAGGTGAATGGATGCCTCCAAGCCCTTGTTCGTTTATCACACTGTTCTGTTAGTAACAACCATGAGACTTGAAACCAACAAGCTCAAGCTCAGCACTCGCATGGTTACTGCGGAGGATTCATAAAAAGCACAAAAACAGAAAACTCAAGGGAAAGGATAAAGCACCATTTAACACTTAGTATTGCTACAGCCCATCCCCTTCTTTTATTTTGTCTGGTCGTGCTACATCTTTTTACTATATATAGGCATGAACTTAGGTGATGTTCCCAATCAGTGTCTAATAATTATATACACTATGTGCTGGTTCAAAGAGTATCGAAACACTGCAATGGAAGCTTCAAGTAGAAAAGGAGCCTGGAAGAAAAAAAAAAGCTGTGCTGCAACCATCTTGGCAACATCTTGTCCCTTTAATAAAAATTGTGCTTTCATATCAACTTGAGCCTTCCAGTTTAGAGTAAAGTACCAATGCACTTATGAACAATGAATCAATTCTCAAAGAGCATGTGCAGTCCAGCCAAAAGAAGCGGCAACAATCCGCATTGTGCTCCTGCATTGAAGGTGAATAGGACATACCATAATGGCAAATGTGCTTTAATAAGCTTCCCTGCAATATTAACTTCTAATGTACAAAGAATTGTCAATGAAGCTTACCACGAGCACAGATGCACTTGCAAATTATGTCACAATTGAAAGTAATGAGCACAGTGTAAACCTATGTGCCCTTTCCGCTCTTAGTATTGACACGTGTACTTATCTTTATCGGGCAACTACGTTTCGCCGCATAACAAATGTTATCGGACAGCGCGGGACGCGCCTGCATGTATCCGAAGTTTCTGGAAAGTTATCGACGCTTCTATCCGCGTGTCTGTTGTCGCCGAACCTTGTGTTATCAGATTTCATCGCGTGACACGAATGGTGTAGAACTTTGTGGAAGACACGCGGGTCCCATCAGTTAATCTGGAACATTCGACGACTGATCTATAAAAGCCGACGCGCTTGACCCGCTAATCAGATTTTCGACGATCGCCGAGCGTGTTCGCCGCTATCGTTGCGCTATAAGTGTAGCCTGTTTAGTTTTTGGATCGGCTCTGCAACGCTAAGTACTTCTCCTCGATGGACCTCAAGTCTGGCTATTGGCAAATAGAAGTCGACGAAAGAGATCGCGAAAAGACCGCCTTCATCACCCCAGACGGCCTCTACGAGTTCAAGGTTATGCCATTTGGACTGTGCTCGGCGCCTGCAACGTTCCAGCGCGTGATGGACACGGTTTTAGCGGGATTGAAATGGCAGACCTGTCTCGTTTACTTGGATGACGTCGTTGTATTCGCCGGAAATTTCGACGATCACCTTAGGCGGCTTGCCACAGTACTAGAGGCCATCAAGTCATCAGGGCTCACTCTGAAGCCAGAAAAATGCCGCTTCGCTTACGACGAGCTTCTGTTCCTAGGCCACGTCATCAGTAAATCCGGAGTACGCCCCGACCCCCAGAAAACAGCTGCCATCGCAAAGTTCCCGCAGCCCACCGACAAGAAGGCAGTGCGTAGATTCCTTGGCATGTGTGCCTACTACAGGCGCTTTGTCAAGGACTTTTCACGCATCGCCGAGCCGTTGACACGTCTAACTAAATGTGATGTTGAGTTCAAGTGGGAAACGCCGCAGGCCGACGCATTTGAAGAACTCAAACGACGCATGCAGTCGCCGCCGGTACTTGCGCACTTCGACGAGTACGCCGATACAGAAATCCATACTGACGCCAGTAGCCTAGGCCTCGGTGCCGTTCTAGTCCAGAGGAGAAACGGAGTCGAACAGGTGATAGCTTACGCTAGCCGGTCGCTGTCAAAAGCGGAAGGCAACTATTCTACAACCGAAAAGGAATGCCTCGCCATCGTTTGGGCTACAGCTAAATTTCGCCCTTATCTTTATGGCAGGCCATTCAAAGTCGTCAGTGACCATCACGCGTTGTGTTGGCTAGCGAGTATAAAGGATCCTTCAGGACGACTGGCACGGTGGAGCCTCAGACTACAAGAATACGACATCACTGTAACCTACAAGTCAGGACGAAAACACTCCGATGCCGATTGCCTATCACGCGCCCCCATTGACCCGCCGCCGCAAGATGACGAAGATGACGCCTTCCTTGGCATGATAAGCGCGGAAGACTTCGCTGAACAGCAACGGGCAGACCCGGAGCTAAAAGGCCTGGTGGAATATTTGGAAGGGCACACCGACGTTGTCCCCAGGGCATTTAAGCGCGGATTATCTTCCTTCACGCTTCAAAACAATCTCCTCGTGAAGAAGAACTTTTCACCAGTCCGCGCCAACTACCTTCTTGTTGTCCCGTCAGGACTTCGTCCAGAAGTATTGCACGCCCTACATGACGATCCGACCGCTGGACACCTCGGTTTTTCCCGGACACTATCGAGGATACAAGAAAAGTATTATTGGCCGCGCCTGACCGCCGACGTCGCCCGTTATGTCAGAACATGCCGAGACTGTCAGCGACGCAAGACACCGCCGACAAGGCCAGCCGGATTACTACAGCCAATCGAGCCTCCTTGCCGACCATTCCAGCAGATCGGGATGGACTTGCTGGGACCCTTTCCGACGTCAACAACCGGAAATAAGTGGGTCGTCGTGGCGACAGACTACCTCACCCGCTTCGCTGAAACTAAAGCACTGCCGAAAGGTAGCGCAGCCGAAGTGGCGAAATTCTTTGTCGAAAACATCCTGCTTCGACATGGCGCCCCAGAAGTCCTCATCACCGACAGAGGAACGGCCTTTACAGCGGAGCTCACCCAAGCCATTCTGAAATACAGTCAGACAAGGCACAGGAGAACCACGGCCTACCACCCGCAGACGAATGGTCTTACGGAGCGGTTGAATAAGACCCTCGCCGACATGCTAGCGATGTACGTCGACGTCGAACACAAGACCTGGGATGCCGTCCTGCCGTACGTAACATTCGCTTACAACACGGCGGTGCAAGAAACAACACAGATCACGCCGTTTAAGCTGGTTTACGGCAGGAACCCGACGACGACGCTCGACGCCATGCTGCCCCACGTCACTGACGAAGAGAATGTTGACGTCGCTAGCTATCTCCAGCGAGCCGAAGAAGCCCGACAGCTCGCCCGCCTACGGATCAAGAACCAACAGAGGACCGACAGCCGACACTACAACCTCCGACGACGCTTTGTTGAGTACCAGCCCGGCGACCGTGTTTGGGTTTGGACCCCGATACGCCGACGAGGACTCAGTGAGAAACTACTCCGACGCTATTTCGGACCCTACAAGGTCATCCGACGTATTGGCGCTCTGGACTACGAGGTCGTGCCAGACGGCATTTCGCATTCACAGCGGCGCCGCGCACGATCTGAAGTGGTCCACGTGGTGCGCCTTAAACCCTTTTACGGACGCTGACGAACTTCGTCATTTTTGTTCTTTTCTTTGCTACGAGTGCTTTTGTTTATTAACTTCGTTTGTTTGCAGCATCGGGTCGATGCTTTTTAAGAGGGGGGTATTGACACGTGTACTTATCTTTATCGGGCAACTACGTTTCGCCGCATAACAAATGTTATCGGACAGCGCGGGACGCGCCTGCATGTATCCGAAGTTTCTGGAAAGTTATCGACGCTTCTATCCGCGTGTCTGTTGTCGCCGAACCTTGTGTTATCAGATTTCATCGCGTGACACGAATGGTGTAGAACTTTGTGGAAGACACGCGGGTCCCATCAGTTAATCTGGAACATTCGACGACTGATCTATAAAAGCCGACGCGCTTGACCCGCTAATCAGATTTTCGACGATCGCCGAGCGTGTTCGCCGCTATCGTTGCGCTATAAGTGTAGCCTGTTTTGTGGGCACAGGTTCGCCCAATAAAAGTTAGTTTTCTTGTTCACAGTATTGCTACTGTGTTCTTTCTTCAACGTCACCACCACGTGACAGTATGCTTTACTGCACGACGCTTACTATACCCCTGTATTGCGGTGTAGCAAGCTACAAAGGAAACGTTGCATAATTGGGCTTTTTACGATTATATTTTTCGCAATACACTATTATTTCGCGGTGAAGCCTAAGCAATGTACAGCGGTGAAGCATACTAAAAGTGAAAAGGGGCCACTGTCACTGGACATAATAAGAGTTCTTTAATCATACACTCGCGAACCTGCCGCCTCTCAGGTCGCCTAAGTGGACATACTATGCTGGCTAATAGCGGCCCCCTCCCACTTTTAGTATGCTTCACCGTGTAACTAAAGTGTACTGCGGCGATGAAGCCGTACATTTGTGTTGAGTGAATAAAGAAATGGTTTTTACAACAGTACAGAAATAAACGCGCACCATGCATCAGTCTACTACACGGAAGAGCGTCGCAACATACGGTAGCTGATTCACACAGGCCGTGTAGCCCACTTATGAGTCGTAAAGGGTATTATGGGTAATTCAAAATTTCAGACACACATATGTGTTTATGTTTACGTTCGCGCTCCTTCCGTAATAACACTCCCAGGACTTCCACAATAGAAAGTAATTTACAACACACAAACGCAAAGAACACTATATGTCTCGTTTTCAACTCGGCCGTCATGCAAATGACATATAGCGCGAAAAAACGTGAACATGCTGTGTGTTAGCGTCGTAAACTTCATACTAGGCAAGGAGCTAGCACACCACAGTCCCGCGACAGCCGCTAATGAGACCAAGACGGGAGCACATGTCTGTGAACACGCAAACGGAGCCCGTAAGCCACTCTGCTCCTCCGCCACCCCCGCTGCACGGCTGCACCACTCGTTTCAAGCACAGCACACCAAACACACATTCAGCGCTGAACAGTGGGCGGTCGACGCAGTTGCATTTACATGACTTGCAGCGAGCAGCACATCCCTCGATGTCCGTTAAGCAAAGTCGGACGCGGCGACGCCACATCGCGGTTCGCAGAACTTCGCTGCCGAGGCTCTAGGCCACTTCGATATTTCAATTGTCACCACCGCCGGGTTCTCAAGAAAGCACGCGTCACACAACGCAGATTCTGTAGTGCCAGAGCTCATCAAGGCCAAAGCCGCATTGCCGCACCGCCACTACTCACGGCTTTCCGCCAAGTAACACAGAACCTACAACCAACACACAAGCAACGCACGCACGATTACATGAGCAATGTTGAACAACGCGCGGTCCAGAGAACGATCACGCCGAGGACGAACACGCCACGGCGTCGCTCGGCGCCAGCATCGCGCCTTCTCAAAAATCCCTAAATGATGCTGTCCCTAGGCACCTAAGATCAGGTCACGTGAGGGATTTTTGTACGACAAATAGACGCACGCGACTATCCATTGTCCGTGGGAGCGCGCAGAGGAGCCATAGAGAAACATAGTATACGACAAGAGCGGACACTCCCATAGGTGCCTGCGGCCGACTTCAGTGTTCCTGCATATGCTCCCGCAGGGAGAACAGTTGCGCATACCTTTTCCGGCGCCGCTCGCACCGCTATTGGCCGGGCGCGAAAAATGACGTCAAATGATCCGCGCTGCTGCGAAGCCAACTTTACGGGCGCATCGCCGACTCATACGAACTAGTCGTTTCCGTCAGTGCCATCGCCATTGCAATCAGCGGACCGTCGATCGTGCGTTGAGAGCAGCAGCTGCGGGTTTCAGGTACGGTATTCGACGATGTGAAGTCAAGGACCTTGTTGAAGTGATACGAAACACATCGTACTGGCACTTGTATTTCAGTATGATGGGGTGCAGCGCACCACACTGCACAAACCGCTCGGAAGGCGGTAAAGCGCTCTACGCGGTGCCATGCGGACGGACAGACGTGCGCCGGCGACTCGTGTGGCTTCTGCGTATGGGTCGAGACCGGCCGGCTCCGAAAGGTACGAGAATATGCGACGTGAGTTCGCCTTGTTTACACCTAAAGCAACATTTATCTCGAGTAACACCTCTGTTAACGCTGAGATGCGTGCGCCTGGCATAAGGGGTGGCTCACTTGTACGATTTCTGGCGCATACGTGCAGCGCGACACTCACGTGGAACGCATACGCCAAGAATGTTAAGAGGAAGCTTTAGCTCGGGCCCATCTCCTACTCGCCCTATTCAAATACATCTAAAACGCAGAAACTCCCTTCCGTGATCACCCCTGGACCGATTTTAATGAGTTTTGATGCATTTCAGAGATAAAGTTAAATTCTGTGGCTGTTTGAAGCGGAGTTTTGATTTAAGGTCTGCATTTTGTTAAAAGAATTTCCGGAAGTTCGAAAAAAGTAGAAGCACGAAGTTTACAAGTTATTAGCTCTGCATCAAGCACAGATATCGCGTTTCTGTAAACGGCATCCACTACTAGGTCATAGGAAGCGGGAAAATTTGATATGTCATTTTATATCTTACGTGAATTCATGACGTTGTGCACAGGAGTTCTGCAAAAGCGCTAGCTGTTTCCATATTACTAAATTTTTAGGTACATGTGTGGCATACCAATTTTGTTTGCTTTAGATGTACTATGACATGCAATATTGTGACATCATTTTTAATTGCGAGTTACAGAGCGGGAAATTTGATGGTTTCATTTTCTGGAAATTTTCGACTGTCGCCTATTTTTAATAAAAAGTTGACGACCTAACTCAAAAACTCGAAACCAGCAGTCACTAGATTTTCACTTTCTTTTAAATGCAAGAAACCTCATTACATTTCGTGCTGTGGTTGCCGAAAAAAAAATAATTGTCCTATTATATGTATTTAGATAGGGGCACCCGAGCTAAAGCTTAGCCTTCCAGCTCGCTCAATTCCCTGTGTTGCTTGTACGGTTGTTGACTATGCGGGTGTAGAACATGCGTTCAAAACAGAGAAAATACTAGCAGGTACAATTTGCCCGTCGCGCTCTGGTTTTTCTCCTGTTTCTTTTTTAATTTTTGTTCGCCTTCTGATTTTGAATGTAATCTTAGGTAATCTCTGTATTCTAAGGTATCCCTTCCGTTTCCGTAAACACAGCACCAACTTTCTTTAAATATGTATACACAAATCATTCAATGGAATGTCAGAGGTCTTCTTAGGTATCTTGATGATGTGCAAGAACTCGTCCATAAACACAATCCAAAAGTCCTGTGTTTACAGGAAACACACCTAAAATCAATATACACAAACTTTCTTCGACAGTATGTTACTTTTCGCAAAGATCGCGATGATGCTGTCGCATCATCGGGCGGTGTTGCAATTGTAATTCAAAAAAGCATAGCGTGTCAACCTTTACAGCTACGAACGGCCCTTGAGGCAGTGGTGGTTCGAGTTCTGCTAAACAAACTTATCACTATTTGCTCGCTTTAAATACTTCCCCATTACAAACTAAGCAAACATGAATTTCAGTCCTTTATAGATGAATTGCCAGAACCCTATGTTGTTCTTAGAAGGAACACACATATTACTCTCTTAGAAGGAACACACATATTACTCTCTTGCAAACAGAACCTATTCTTCAATAGATCTTAGTATAGCTGCCCCGTCTATACTGCCCGAACTTGAATGGAAAGTTACGAACAATCCTTACGGGAGCGACCACTTCCCCATACTGATAAGAACATCTAAAGAAAACGAATATTCTCCACAAGCTCCTAGGTGGAAGATAGACACAGCCGACTGGGAGTAATTTCGAACTCTCACTAGCATCTCATGGGCTGACATGTCATCTTTAGAAACTGATGCTGCGGTGGAGTATCTTACAACATTCATAATAGATGCCGCATCAAAATGCATATCCAAAGTGAGTGGTTTGGCATGCAAACGACGTGTACCGTGGTGGAACAGCGAATGTAGGATCGCCCGTAAGAATCAGAACAAGGCGTGGGGGTTGCTACGCGCTTCTCCCACTGCTGAGAATCTTGTCAACCTTAAAAAAATAAAGTCCCAAGGCAGGCGAACCCGCCGACAGGCCAGAAGAGAAAGTTGGCACAAGTTTTTATCGAGTATCAACTCGTTTAGAGATGAGGCCAAAGCCTGGAACAGGGTTAATAGGATTAGAGGGCGGCAAACATATTCACTCCCTCTGGTAAACACACAGGGTGATACACTGCAAGACCAGGCAGACTCACTTGGGGAGTATTTTGAGAGCGTGTCAAGTCCAACAAATTATTCACAATCCATTCTCGAATACAAACAATAGAAGAACGTAAGCCATTAACAAGAAAAAGTCGAGAGAATGAGCCCTATAACCGTCCCTTTAGCATTGCCGGGCTGAGAGCTGCCTTGACCACACGCAAGAGCTCTGCACCAGGACCTGATAGAATTATGTACGACATAATTAGGAACGTACACACTGATACACAACTGAGTTTACTTGCACTTTTCAACACTATTTGGACTGCTGGATATCTTCCACTTGCATGGAGGGAAGCGATTGTGATTCCCATTCTGAAGCAAGGTAAAGATCCTTCGTTGGCGTCAAGTTACCGCCCGATAGCCCTCACAAGTTGCATTTGTAAGCTGTTTGAGAAAATGAATAATCGGCGACTCATACATTTCCTGGAAGTAAGCCAAATACTTGATCCCTTTCGGTGTGGCTTCAGAGAAGGGCAGTCCACAATCGATCACCTTGTGCGCATTGCGGGAAACATTCGCGACGCCTTTCTACATAAACAATATTTCCTATCCGTATTCCTCGATATGGAGAAGGCGTACGACACAACGTGGCGCTACGGAATCTTGAGAGACATGTTGGGAATGGGCATCCGTGGCAATATGCTCACCCTAATATAAAGCTATTTGTCCAACCGTACATTCCGCTTGAAAGTCGGGAGTGTACTTTCACGTCCATTTATACAGAAAACTGGTGTACCCCAAGGAGGTGTGCTCAGCTGCACCCTATCTATAGTTAAGATTAACACACTGCGCACTTCATTACCACCAGCTATTTTTTATTCCGTCTACGTAGATGACATACAAATAGGTTTTAAATCCTGTAACCTTGCAGTGTGCGAAATACAAGTACAGCAGGGATTGAACAAGATACCTAAGTGGGCAGACGAAAAGGGGTTTAAAATTAACCCCCACAAAAGTTCTTGTGTTCTTTTTACTAGAAAGAGAGGCCTGCTTCCAGATCCTTGTATTATACTGTGCTGACATCAAATGCCTGCCAACAAAGAACACAAATTTTTAGGTATTATACTGGACTCCAAGTTTACTTTTATACAGCACATTAAATATCCTAAAGAAAAATGTCTAAGGACAATGAACTTGCTTAAAATCCTATCCCACTCAACATGAGGTAGCGACAGAAGTGTCTGATGAATGTTTATAAGAACTTAATTCGATCACGATTGGACTATGGTGCCGTCGTATATAACTCTGCCGCTCCGAGCGCACTAAAGATCCTAGATCCTGTCCACCATCCAGGTATCCGTTTAGCCACTGGCGCTTTCAGAACAAGCCCGAGTGAAAGCTTATACGCGGAATCAAATGAATGGTCCCTCCATCTACAGAGAACTTACATCAGCCTTACATATTGTTACGTGTAGCTGACGTACGAGTCTATTTACAATATATTTACACGTAGACAAACGGTGGCAATGATGGCGACACTATATCAAGCGGTGGCCACGTCGTCTTCCTTCTCCTCAGTGCAACCACACTGTGGCGGCTATTCCGTAGCATCACCCCCGGCAGTAGAAGCGCCGTCCCGGTGCTTAATCTACACATCCGCGGCGAAAGGTGTGTGATATGGCTTTAGTCTCGCCACGTGAACGATGTCACTTGCAGCCGACGATGACTCTGAGAGGCTGGCGGGGATGACTTCATACGTGACATCGGTCACTTGTCGCACCACACGGTATGGGCCAGTGCAGCGCGACAGCAGCTTTTCGGGAAGGCCCACACGTCGAATGGGGGACCAGAGAAGCACCAGAGAACCCGGAGTAAATTGTACGTCGCGATGGTGGCAATCATAGAGGCGTCTCTGATGCTCCTGCGAGGCCTCGAGACGGGTGCGGGCGAGCTGGCGCGCGTGGTCGGCGTGTGCGATCGCGTCGCGGGCGTATTCAGTGGTTCAACGTGTGGCCGAGGGCAACAAAGTGTCCAAGGGCAACGCGGGTTCTCGGCCATATAGGAGATAGAATGATGAATAGCCGGCGGTGTCGTGACGCGATGAATTATACGCGAACGTCACATATGGTAAGTGAAGATCCCAGTCGTGGTGGTCGGTCGCGACGTACTTGGATAGCATGTCGGTAATGGTCCGGTTGAGGCGCTCCGTGAGGCCGTTGGTCTGTGGGTGGTAGGACGTGCTGAACTTGTGCTTAGTCGAGCAGTAGCGGAGGATGTCCTCGACTACTGCCGACAAAAAGCTGCGGCCACGGTCAGTGAGTAATTGGCGCGGGGCACCGTGCACTAAAATGATGTCATAGAGCAGAAAGTCAGCAACGTCAGTAGCACAACTTGTCGGGAGGGCTCTGGTGATTGCGTACCGCGTAGCATAATCAGTAGCGACGGCAACCCATTTATTTCCGGAGCCCGAGAGAGGAAACGGTCCAAGAAGGTCTAGACCAACACGGAAAAAGGGTTCCGGTGGGATGTCGATCGGCTGAAGACATCCAGCTGGAGGTGTGGAGGGCTTCTGCCGGCGCTGACAGGGCTCACAAGCGGCAACGTAGCACCGCACGGAGCGGGCGAGACCCGGCCAAAAGAATCGACGGCGTACACGGTCGTATATTCGCGAGACGCCCAAGTGTCCAGCCACGGGAGCGTCGTGAAGTTGTTGGAGGACAGTCGAACGCAGCTGTGATGGAATTACGAGGAGAAGGTCATGGCCGTGTGGATCGAGATTGCGGCGGTATAGTGTCCAGATGGTCTAGATGGTCTATACCAGACGGTATAGTCCAGATGGTCGATGAGGGCTCGTAATGAAGGATCGCGACGTTGCTAATGGCAGATTTCGAGCAACTGGGACACAGAGAAAACGCAAGTGATGGTGTCCGCATCAACCGGGTCGTCGACGGGGTAGCGGGACAAACAATCGGCATCCTGGTGCAAGCGTCCTGTCTTGTATACCATGGAGAAGGTATATTCTTGCAGGCGTAACGCCCAGCGAGCGAGTCGGCTTGTCGTCCACGGTTCGCCATTCGGAGGGGTTGCGCTGTCCATAAGAGTAAGAAGGGCGCGGTGGGACCGTGCGTGGAGACAGAGGTTCCGAGCATGCGGAACGAATGGAGTGCAGGCCGACGTTGGATAACTCTTGACGGACGATGGTCTGGATCAAGGAGATTGTCACCGGAGAATGATCAGGTGACGGAAATGAAGGGGCCGCCGGTTGTGCCGCTTCGACCTCACGACGAATGATGCGGGTCAAGTTGTCACATCGCGACGGCTGGTGGAAGAGGTCGTCACAGGATGACGTAGCAGCTGTGTTGGGAAGTCGCGTGATATGCTGGGATACCCGGCGGCTTTTAGCATGCTCAAGACGGCGGCACTCCTTGAGTATCGTATCGATGCTGGTGACGTTGGTAAACACCAGTAAATTGAAGGCGTCGTCAGCAATCCCTTTGAGGACGTGATTTACCTTATCGTCCTCAGACATGGTCGGGTCAGCCTTGGCACAAAGGGCCAACACGTCGAGAATGTGCGACACGTAGGACTCGGTCGACGTCTGCACACGTGTGGCAAGCGCTTTCTTAAAATTGACTTGTCGACAAAACGGATTGCCAAAAAGGTCGCGTAGCTTGTCTTTGAAGAGATCCCAGCTCGAGATCTCCTCTTCGTGAGTCTGGAACCACGCCAATGGAGCTCCGTCGAGGTAGAAAAGTACGTTGGCAAGCATGACAGTTGGATCCCACCTGTGACTGGTGCTGACACGCTCGTATAAGCGGAGCCAGTCGTCAACATCAGGACTGCCGAGTCCGTTGAAAACACCACGATCCCGAGGTGGGGAAATGGCGACGTAGGTCGCGGCTGCAGGCGGAGACGGTTGCGTAGATGAAGTGCCGCCAGCAGGAGCCGAAGTTGCACTGTCGCCGTTTCGACCGCTGCGAAGCTCCATGACGGGTAAGGGGAACGTCCACCTCCACCAAATTAATGTTACGTGTAGCTGGCGTACAAAATATTTACACGTAGACAAACGGTGGCAATGATGGCGACGCTATATCAAGCGGTGGCCACGTCGTCTTCCTTCTCCTCAGTGCAGCCACACTGTGACGGCTGTTCCGTAGCAATATTGCCGAAAGATACACTTTAATCATCAACATCCATGTTTTAACACTGTTAACGATGTGACCTGCGCTACACTTTTCCATAATCGTCCCTCTGTAAGAAAGCCTTTCTCGCTTCGAGTGAGGGAGCTTGGTGATGAGATAGATGTTCCACTCCTCGAGCTTCGCCTAATGCATCCAACCAAGTTGTTACCGCCTTGGGAGTGGCAGGTCATAGAATGTGACATATCCTTTTTAGAAGTAACAAAACACGCACCAGAGATCGAAATACGAACTCATTTCCTAGAACTCCAGCACAAGTACTCCTGCGCAGTTCTACACAGACGCTTTGAAGTCTAATGCCGGGGTGTCGTATGCTGCCGTCGGCCCATCCTTCTCAGAATCCGATGTACTACATCCAGAAACAAGTATATTTACGGCCGAGGCCTACGCATTACTGTCTGCTGTGAAGCATATAAGAAAATCAAAACTTCAAAAGTCAGCGATATATACAGACTCCCTGGGTGTCGTGAAGGCCCTGATGTCACTCTATACACACAAAAATCCAGTACTTAATCAACTATATTCCGTCTTCTGTAAAGCGTACAGATCTAACCAGCATATCATTATATGCTGGGTGCCTGGCCATAGGAGCATGGAGGGTAACCTTCTGGCAGACGAGATGACCACGTCAATCGCATCGCAAGCTGTTAACTCTGCCGCTGCGGTGCCTGTCACAGATCTGAGACCTTTCTTGCGAAGGAGATTGCGAGAGCACTGGCAACGCATGTGGGACGCGGAAACGGATAATAAGCTCCACAGTTAGGATTATGGCCCTCTACTACAATATCGCGCCGAACAGATGTCCTATTCTGTCGTCTCAGAATAGGACACACGTTTGGCACCCATAATTTTCTACTCACCGGAAGTGAGCCTCCAACCTGTGGTAGATGCGAGGAGAGGCTGACCGTACTCCACGTCCTCCTGGAGTGTCGGGAAGCCGAATCTGAAAGAGAGACATTTTTCATTAGCATACTGACAGCACATTCCTCTTCATCCTGCAATGCTTCTTGGTCCAGAACCGCTTTTTAATACAGACACAGTGCTAGGTTTCCTCAGAGATGTGGTCTTAGAAGTTATTAGTCCCATGCATTCGTAGCGCCTCCTCTCTCCAGATGATGCCACTGCGATAATTGTTTTGCATAGCACATGCCTCCAGGCCGTTGTGTTTCAAGGGCTCTAAGGAGGCAGTAGTGCTCTAGCATTTCTTATATGATATATTTTACCTATCATATCATTCTCTTTAAATGCATCTAAGTGTTTATAGTACAAGTCATACGTCATCGCCATAATTTCATTATACAGATTTTACGCCCTTTAGAGCGTATATTTTGAGGCCCCTCTGCAGCCACGTCGCACCACCTTCATAGTAATCATAATTACACTGCAAACTCATTAGCACAGACATGGCGCTCTTTGGCCATACCTGGCCCTTGCGCCATAAAACCCCATACGTCATCATCATCTTTATCAATCCCACTCCTCTGTATAATATTTTCCACCTGAAGGTAAAATGAAGAAATAATTGTCGCGTACACAGGCCCGCCAGCATTTGCCAAAGCTGATGGTGCAGCTGCTGAGTCACGTTCATCGGCACGAGGTGGGAGTGCATTCAATGTAGAACTGCGTGGTAACTTTCTCTAATCGTTCTTTGCATCACATTAGGTTTTTGATATTTAATTGTATGAGTGTTTCAAAAACTACGTGCTCATACATTTGTTATTTTATTGTGCTTGGTTTGTACAAATGTCAAATGTCTGTACTCCACTGCCCTCTATAAATTTTTTGCACCTTGATGATTAAATAAATATTAGGTGTGCATTATCTGCAGCCATGCCAGCATTTTTTGAAGTTGATGGTGCACCTACAGAGTCCCCATTATTGGCACAAAGTAGGAGTGCCGTCACTTTAGTGTTATCACTTGCTCAGCCAAAACACAATATCTTGTTTCTTGTAGTGACATGTGTATCCAAAATGCTGTGCATTGTCTGCAGGTTCGCCAGCACCAGCAGTAGTGGAGAATGCACCTGCCACATCACCTTCGTCAGCTCAAGGTAGGGAAAGTTGGGCTAACACACTGGAGACACCTTGAAAACGGTGTCTTCACTATAGATTACTTTTGTAGCACTAGTACAAATTTTTGCTGTGACAAATATACTAAAATATGGGGTGCATAGATTACTTGCCTAGCACTATTACAAATTTTTGTTGTCACAACTATACTAAAGTATGGCACAAAATATGCGGTGCATTGTCTGCAGGTTCGCCAACACCAGCAGTAGTGGAGAATGCACCTGCCACATCACCTTCGTCAGCTCAAGGTAAGGAAAGTCGGGCTAACACACTGGAGACACCATGAAAACGGTCACTTCACTATAGATTACTTGCGTAGCACTAGTACAAATTTTTGCTGTCACAACTATACTAAAATATGGGGTGCATAGAATACTTGCCTAGCAGTATTACAAATTATTGCTGTCACAACTATACTAAAGTATGGCAGAATATATGGGGTGCATTTTTTGCAGAACCACCAGCATTTTCAGAAGTTTATGGGACCGATATTGTACCAGTGGCAGTAACACAATGTAGGAGCACTAACCATATTTTCAAAATAAGCGCAGTTCATAGCTATACCAATAGTTCTGAAGGATATGCCTTTTTCATCATTAAAGACTTTTACACTTTGCAGGCCTCGAGACACAGGAAAACTTCAAAGCACGTGCTTCACCTGCTGTTCAAGGATTTCTGAAAACATCACCTGGTAAGGAATGCTTTTTTCACCCACAGTAACAAAAAGCTGATAAAAGTGCCTCGAACGTTCTTATATTATTTCTGCAGACCTGACACTAGAACGGCCCGGCACACCTGCAGGAAGGCCAAGCATGGCCTTCTCAAAGCAGCATTGTTTTTCGTTATCAGGTGAGAAAAGGGTCCACACACTACTTAGTATAGCTGTGGAGTGTGCCTAATGCACTAGAAAAACTTGCATCTCTTTTTTTCATAACTCCACTCATTATCATGCTGAAACCTTAAGCTGAAGTCTACATCTACTTGATAGCTGTGCAAGTGTGGCACTGCTAAAAACATTCTGACGTGCTCTTGAACGTTGGAAGAACGTGCACGTTTGAAATAATCTGAGCTGTGCCTTCTTTGGATTATCTGTCAATGCTAGCGCATGGCAGCTTTACCTTGGACTTTCGACCACCTGATGAAGTTCCAAAGCTTTATCTCCTTCCCGTATAGCCTTCACTACTCCTCAGGCAGACGTCTCATTTCAGTAATATTTGAATATTTGTCCACCACAGAACTGCTATACAACATGCATATTTTATTGATGTACACTATATATGGTCTCATAAACATGGATGGCACATGTACACATTGCAAAGCAGAGTAATGTTCATCTACCAATGTAATTGCTGTAGCATAATATAGAAGCCAATAACTGTACCATGCTCAAGATGAGTTCCAGAAATCTGCAACTTCCAGCTAAAGATGCTCACTGTAAAATTTGTGTCAGTGCATGGGCAATGTGGACATGGCTATGTATAAATAAGGTAGTTCTTTAGTTCAGGAACTTCCAGCAGCTAATGCGCAATAAAATATCTGTGCAGGAAGTACCAGAGCGTTAAATCTGAGCGAGAGTGGCACTTAGAAAGAAGGCTGGACTTCGAACAAAAGCGACGGCACAAGGCAGAGAAGGAGAGAGATGAACTGCGGAAGTCTCTCAGTATTGTCCTTTCTGAGGACCAGGTTCGAGCCTTAGAGAGAAAACCATGAAGGGAAGTGCATGGTCACCAGGCACACTTCAGAAAGCCCTTCACGTAAAAGTTGCTTGTGGCAGCAAGGGCTACAACTTTGTCAAAGAAAACATTGTTCCCTTACCAGCCGCAAGGACATTACAGAAGCACACTGAGCACATCAAGTTCAGACCTGGTAAGCTTTACTGAGTGGCGGCGCTAAGCATGTACTGCTTTTTTTTTCTATCATGTACTTATAAGCGAAAACTGCTTGTGCAAGTATTCTGGACGAAGTTTTCGTTGCCCTAAAGGAGAAAGTGGCTGCAATGAGTCCCAGTGAGACACGCTTGTGTTTTGATGGATGAAATGCAAATTTCACCCGGGCTAGATTATGATGCTTCCAGTGGCAGCATCATAGGTAAGGAAGTTTTTTAAGAACCTCACACTAGCAGCGTTATTTCAGTACATCAATGTATGAGGCCATGTTGAGAAAATAATATATGGAGAAAAAAATGTGTGTACTCTTTCGCAGTGCAGTATTGACGCTTATAGAGCACACCTTTTTAGGCAACCTGTTTGGGAATGTGAAAGGTCTTGAATGTTTGTTTTTACAGCAAGGTTAATAAACAAGACTCAGTGCAACCAGGTATTGGCTCACAGCGAATTTCGGGCAGTCACATGTTCAATCAAAAAAATGAATTAATAATAATCGGCTTAAAACATTTCTGCGAGTGCAGTAATTAAATAACAAAAACATGCTGTTCTCGTAGGTATGCTTTGCTGTCAAATGAAACGATGTCAAAAGCGGTGCAAGAAGTTTCTGAACCGAAATGGCATCATTAGGAAAAGAGCTATTGTTGCCATATGAGAGAACTGCAAAAAAGACAGCAGTTCTGATAAAATCAACAAAAAGATTCTGTATACCTAAAATACACAATAAAAGCATTTATTCAAGAATAATATTACTGATAATTGTTGCACATCTTCTTACTTCGTTATTTTAACATGTGGCAACTCAGTTATTTTTTTCTAGCTTGATTTGCAGCGGGAAACAGCATATAGTTTAAAGTTGCTGTCTGTAAATACAACCAAGCATTGCAGTACACTGTTTCTTTGTCTAAACAACACGTTTACATCTGCTTTCGTGTGCAAATGATGTTGAAACTTGTCCTTATAAGTTTGAGGAATCTTATTTTTCAGATCAGATGTGATCATACAAAGGAACTGGTCATATTTGTTGTTCCGTAATCTTATTCGTTGGACGCTGCTAACATACAAGTGCAAATAATCTTACAGCAGTGCAAGAAATCAGGTCAGCTCAGGTGGACGACTTTGTAGCTATCAAGTAGACCATGAATACATAATATCAGTTGTGAAGCATACCATGTGCAGCTGTTTTTATGATTCTGTCATAAGAACGTGAGGCCATCCATAGCACTGTACTGATAAAGTTGTTCGCATTCTTGGTTATTGCAGGGCAACCAACTATTTGCCTGTCGAATCCAGCCTTGAAACAAGAACTTGCATCTCATGCATTGGTTTTCGTGCTTGGGGGCTTAACAAGAAGGTGGAATCAAGCAGTTGCTTATCATTTCACAGGTACATAATGGATGTTCAATAACACTAGCCACACTATTTGATACATCTCAACGTACACTGTGTTGTACAAGCTGCCTACTTGATATGCATTATTGCTTGCCATGGCTTCAGTTGACATGATATATATTAGTGGAAGCCCTCTGGTAATCTTTAATCATGACAAAATGCCAACCTGGTCGAAATAGCTTGTTGCACAGTTATCTGTCAAAATCGATTTTGAAAAAGAGCCGTGACACCACCGTCCGAGAGTTATGGGAAGCATTTTTCATTCAGTCATTGGGGTCACAGTACCTTAGTATGCCTTCCTTAACCTTGTACAGCGCTGAATTTGGTTTTTTGGATTCTGTCGCATGAGTGCGCTCTTGGGATCGGATATTGGTGGCTCCACCACATGGTGCTCACTGCGCATGTTACTCTAGTTTGAGCTGTCTATAAAGGGGTGACGCAACAAAATGATGTCAGTTGAGAGTAGCGCCCTGTCGTGTTGTCGTTATTGTGTCTTGTTTTGCGCTGAACAAAGTATTCATGGATTCGCATCAACTAGCCCGCCAGCGCATTGTGCTTAACTATCTGTTACAAATTAGGGTTTTTCTAAGTGCTATGCAGATGCTGCATATGGTCTAGTAGTTTACTGCGAAGTCTGGAATAGTTGCAATATTTCACTTTTTTCTGACCAACTAGGCAAGCAACACATTTAATTCCATGTGGAATGATGTAGACCAAAATATATGGTTTTGCAGGTTGAAATTTGGTTACTAACATAGGAGTGCTAAGCGCAAAATTTATTCTGTGCTTACTTGGTGCCAGAGTATCTCAACTGTCTTTAGTACTTTTGAGTTGCTGTAATTGCCTGTTTATTCTCATGCGGGCTCGTCTTTCGATGCTCGGCAAGTTAAGGATTGCCTGTTTGAAGTCGTGCAACATGCAGAAGCAGCTGGGATGACAATTGATGCAGTTGTAGCAGACATGGGCTCAGGGAACAATGGCCATCTGGCGTCTGTGCAACATTCAGGCAACAAAATATGGGAAACCAAACGTGTCATGCCCCCACCCCTGTGGCCACAACAGGCAACTGTACTTTATTGCAGGTGCACCACACCTACTCAAAAACTTAAGAGGGCATCTTGTTCGAGGACAAGACATAATTATTGATCAGGCTACTGTGGCTAAGCATACCCTGCCATGCAACAAAGTAAGGCTAATGAATTGTGTCTTAGGTTGTAATGCATTCTTATTGATGGAGCATGTCCCTTAAAAAGAGCATTCAATATATTTATTTGCCTTTCAGCACATCATTGCAACAAAGCCAACACAGTTTGAGTTGGCTGGATTAGCAGAGATCTAAATGTTAGGGTCACTCATTTTCACATTGAAAAAGCCAGCTCATTTTCACGTAGACAATTTCACAGTAATTTGGCAAGCCTTACTTGATTTGCTCTTCCTCATGTTTCTTCAGCCTTTAAAAACGTAGTTATATAATGTTTTTAGTGCAAAAGTGACAAAGGCTATGGTAAAAATATAGCCGCAAGTGACGAATAAAATACACTGTCATGATATGTGACGCACGAAGGTATAAAGAAAATTTAGAAGCACAGTGTTGTGGGCTGCAAGGTGATTTATAGGGGTGAGATAATCGTGAAGAGGTAGTGCAAGAAGTATTTAAGTATGACTAATCTTTGTAATTCGAAGTTTATTGATAATTTATTTAACATTACCCCTTATTCCATAAATAATTTCATGTAAGGAATACAATACCCAAAACAGTGTTCTATGCACAAAAATGCAAATTTTTTACGTGTTGGTATTCTCACCTTTAAAGAACGTGCAAACATAACATGGCCAATGTATTTGACTACCATAAGCAATTGCCTTTTGATCAATAGGTAAACAACATTAAATCAAATGTTTTTCCTATATATGCACATTGGTGGGACGTGCTTTTTGCAGGTGTCTCTAGAGCACGTGAGGAAGGCCTGCGAAATGGATGCGGGGCATAAACTAAAACTTCTACCTCACCTCAGACTGCGAGATTTGGACCCGAACCATTATGAAAAGATTAATGTAGCATCTGCACATGCCCTTCTGCACCATGCCACTGCCGCAGCCTTACGGTACCTTGTGGAAAAGGGTCACCTACCGAAGGAAGCACTCACAAGTGCATTTTTCTTCGGTGGAATTTTTAAGTTGTTTTCTATCATGACTGCTAGGACCAAGAAAACAGCCCTAAGTGATCTCAATGCACAAAAAGCGGACGAAGCAAAAACATTCCTGGAAGGTTTTGTTGTCATGTTCACTGGCTTGAATATCATTGAAAAAACGGGAAAATCATCTTAGAAGCCTGTCCAGACAGGAGCTGTACTGTCAACGCTATGCGCCTTAAAATTGAGGCAGTATTACGTTGTTGAGCAAAAGTTCAAATTTCTGTTGTTGAGCAGGCTAAGCCAGGATGCACTGGAAAACTTATTTAGTAAAATTCGGCCATAAACACCTGTTCCACGTGCCAGGGAGATTAAGACCACTTTCAGAATAATTGTGCTTGCACAGTTTTCGCAGCCCAGCCGAAATGGCTCTAATACAATCGATAAGTCACACGATCTGTTAACTTTCCTTAAAGAAAAGAAAGAACTTGTACCAGAGTCAACAATCGAGGATGTTGTGGAGACAAGCTTTGAAGGTGTCATCGAACTTTGCCAAGAAGAGGAGGATAGCCTAGAATATTTCGCTGGGTATGTTGCGTTTGCCCTAAAGCACAAGTACACCCTTTGCAGGCTCTGTCACAGCAGCATTATTGACGATAACAAGCAGGTTCCTGAACTCGTAGCACTGAAGTCCTATGTGACACAAGGAAGGAACCCATTAAAGGTCCCTTCAGACAGCCTTCTTGAGCCACTTCATTTCTGTGAGCAACTGTTTCGCATCAACGAGACCCGCCTCCTAGACTCTAAATGTACTTTGGAGAGTATAAAGAAGGCTGCTCAAGAAAGATGTGATTCATTTTTGAAATTCCCATCATGTCATAGTGTTGCTGAAAAGGCGGTGCGACACTTCTTTCTTTGCAGGCTTCGCTTTGCTTTAAAGCAAAAAAATACTCACCTTCAAAGATGCGTCAAGCTGGCAAATGTGCTTCTAAGAGCATTGGAATGCGCATTCTGAGCGAAAATGTCACTTGAGCTTTTGATTATTAATCTGACATACTTGAGCTATTGTGTGCATAACTTTAGAAAAGTGAGCACAGTTCTGGTTTGTCAACCATTATTTCACTGTAGGCTTTTTGTTTGCCCATGTGCATTTTCAGAGCAAGAAGCTGTTAGCCAGTAACTATTTCAATTTAATGTGACTATGTTGTATGTGAAAACTGTTAAAACAAATAGTTGTCAATGCACCGAGCATGGAGATAGAAAATGAAAGCACTTCATAAAGTTTTAAGGCTAGAAAAGTGCACCTCAACAGAGCAAGTAAACTTGATGCATAATACAGCTTTTTATTGCGACTGAAACAGTGGACTGAAAAGACTGAAACAGTGCCTTATACTTCCAGCTCACTTTGTGGGGCTCATGAGGCTGGTGTAGATACAAATATTGAGATAGGCAGCACAGGATTAGCCTGAATAAAAACTTAACAGTGGGCAAATGCATTTTCTAGCGCCTAAATTAATAATTGAATGGCTAGGCTTTTCCGGTAAAGTGAAAAAACAAAACGATGCTTAAAATAGACTTGTGATTGCTTTCCTAAATGCAAATTCAGCACTTTGTAAGGGGAAAATAGGACAGAGCACAATGTTTTTCGACAGCTGGCTATTACTCTGATTTCATTATTTGACCGCGCGATAGCTGAGCGAGTGCCCAAGCTCAAGGGTTTCTTTTCATCTTCCTTACGCTATACAGACTTGTCCTTATGTCAATGAAATATGTGCTAACTAAGGTTACTGGCTATCAAAAGTGATGGTTGTTTCTCCAAAGTGTGTTAAAGATTTCTTACAGCGATGCTTGTCATAACTTATTGTCATGAATGTGCCTACCCAGGGTTATTAATACATTTTGTCAGTGAACAAATTGTCATGCAAGCTGGCATATGCCCTTTTTAATTCAGCCATAGGAGTAAATGCTTCAGCCAAGCAAACTAGCTGGAGGCACACTGATACTATTGTGAGAGTGTTGTTGCTAACAAGTCTGGGCTTCATGACTTTGAATGCACCCTTCACAGTTTAAAATTGAAATGAATAATATGTACCTCTCTCGTGAACCGCAATTTCTGAAGAGCTAGGACACCTTTGCAGAAAGCACACAAAGGAACAAGGACAAAACGGGTGCTAAGTTGGCATATGCATATTTAGCTCTCTAGCGGTGATAATTGTAATATATTCCTTCTCTGTGTGAAGTTTTGAGAACAGTAAAATTGATACTAGTCAATTTATTGTCTTGAAGTATATAGGCTTATTTATCTTGTTAACTAATTGCTGCCATAGAAGCTAAGCCGCAATTGTATGTGTGCTAGCTTGTGAGCATCATGTCTCAGCCAGTGGAACAAAAACCTGTCGTTCAATTAAACACGCTCGAAATCTACGTTGTGCTTTGGTGAATGCTGTTTCCTGTGGGCGGGATTGGAGTGAATGCACTGTTCAATGATGTAAAATTTCCTTGCCCCTGATGCGATAGGTCACAAAGCTTTGTAACCTGGCTTTTTGGCCAAAGCCTGCTTCAGTGATTTCATTGACTTGATACAGTGTCTTCAACTACTGGCTTTTCTCTTAGTGGTAAGAGATCAAGAAAAAATGTGTTGTCAGATTACAGTCTGCACTGTGTGAATAATTACTCTGCAAGTTTGCCATCTTGATGTGATTAGTGCAATAAAAATAACCTGTTGTTACTCTTAATAGCTTCTTGCCTTTCCAGTTTCTTTGAATTCTGCCCTCAAGGTTCCAAGAACCAGCACACTTGGCCTGCTGCCAGCAGCCGTTCATGCATTCCTTTGTATGAAGTAAATTTGATCTAGAAGCTCTTGCATCTTGAATCTTTTTCTACTTGCAGATTTGCTGCTACTATATAGCTGATTAGTCTGCGGTATGAATGAATCCTAAAAGTAAGCTTTGCTTAAAATGTGCGCATGTGAACATTTGAAATACGCTTAATTATGTGTCTGCACCGCATGTATCGAAAACGTGCAGCTGTTGTGAAAGATGGTTAGTGATAAATGACGCTCTGTTAACGGTCACTGACATAACTGCAGGCACGATAGCTCTCTTGGCGATGGTCATTAATCGGCTGGTTTCGGCAGCCAAAATGCGCAAAGTGTCCACCTTACGTGTGTGAAGTTTTAAAAACTCTTTAATAAAAACATTTCTTGCTTTCTGACAATGATAAGACAACTTCATATGCATGCTGAAAATAATTGCACTGCCTTTTGTGGGAACGAACTGCGCGTTTGCGAGCGAACTTTGGAGCTGTTCAAGCCACGGGAGTATTTTGTTTTGGGGAATCGAAGGCGGTCCTACCCCCTATTTGTACGTTCATGTGTGTGTTTGTATATGCGTGTTTACATAGCTACATACAAAGTTTCGGTTGGTTGGAAGCCCACCCCCTCCGACTGCACGAATGACTCGTTCGAGCGTAGCCTGTATTAAGAAGTGCCCTTTGCTAAGCGACTGCAAACAATTGGCGCTTGTAGCTCGCGACCACTAGAGAAAAAAAAATGGAGGACGCTTAAGCTTCGCCTGCAAGCACGGAGGAAGGAAACTAAGGAGAGGCCCTACCCCCTCCGCGCGCTAGGAGAAAAGTGTGGCGGAAATGACGTAGTAGGTTCTCATTCTTTTGCTGCTTTTTTATTTTTTTTTTGTTGTATGGCCACGCCTTTTGGGCCACAATGGCGGCGTTGTTATGGTTTTGAGCGATCACACGTGTTGCTCTGGTAGGTTTCGGGCCGTGGCAAAGGCGCTGAGTGGGCGGGTTTGCGTTAGTCACCGTGTCTTGTTGCGCTGTGTTACTTGCACCGTGCTCTGCCAGATGTTCCGCGAGCGCGCGCGCTCCGCGCGCGACACCACGCGCAGCGCGGCGTGGTTTCGCGAAAGATGTAAACAAGAGAGGAGGGTGGCCCAAAAGGCGGAGCATCGCCATGAGCAACGCCAAATTCCGGCTTCACTTTTGCTTCACAAAGAGTGACGTCAGGGCCTCTCCTTAGTTTCCTTCCTCCGTGCCTGCAAGAGTGGAACGCGATAGCGTTATCGCACGCTGTTCGCACCGCCTACTCAAACGCGCTACGCCAGCCAAACGTCGCGATCGGCACAGATAGGCGGGCCCCGACACGCCATGAAGGCGGACGCGATCACGGGGTGAGTGGCGCGCCACGTGTCGGGCCAGCGCCGTACATTGCGAGGAGGGGGTCTTCTGTATTTGCCGCAAGAAGGCTCAGCGTGTGCACAGAGCACAGAAATGTAGCGGAAATGTACTTCGCTACTCGTGAAACTGCGACTTCTGTAAGTTACATGGTCATAATTACCGATATACACCGCAGTATAACTTTCTACGGCACGTTTCTAAGGCAACACCGCATTCACTAGAGGCGATTTTGTCCCGTTCTGAAGGAACGAACTCGTGGCTGAGTGGTAGCGGCTCCGTCTCACACTCCGGAGACCCTCGTTCGATTCCCACCAGCCCATCTTGCAAGATGTTTTTTATTTATGAAGTGCCTTCTGGGATTTATCGCTCACGGCCAACGCCGCTGACGTCGACGACACCGGCTTTTCTGCGACACGAGCTCCTTAACGCTGTCGCGTTAAAAGGCGGAACACCGCGCGGCATTTGGCTCCTGCGCGCGCGAGGAGTGGCTTCGCTGCAGAGGTGGATAACCACGGCGGACCTATGCGCAACTCTGCTCCCTGCGGGAGCATATAGGCGCCGTGCACGCCGACGGACGCGCCACTGGTGGCGGCCTTGCGCAAAACACGTGGGAGAGGAGCCTGGTGCGCGCCGTAGTTTGTTGTGTCGTTGATCGTGCTTCTCTGTCTTATTCCCGTTTTCAGAGCAAGATAGGCAACACCATTCGCACGTGTGGGGTGGCCAAAGCTTCAGGGAATGTCGAAGAAGAATTGTTGCGGGTGGGGGGCTCAAATACCGGTTAAAACGTGCCGGCGATATGGTTCTAATCATTCCCGGCAAAGCCTCATCAGCAGGAGCAACGGTAGGAAAAATGGATCGTCGCTTGTTCTTGTTCTCATCCTTTCCTTTGTCTCGTCGGTGTTTTTTTCCACTCGATCATAGTTAGGTGCGTGAGCAACGAAGTTCGTCTGCAGTGCAGCATGAGGTTTAAAGGCATTTCGCTAAAGTTCGGAATGCTGTTTGCCGCTTATATTGTTTTCCGCTTCTTTACCGCGTTGGGCTAGCTGGGCAGCACGACTGCACGAGCGCATTGCGTTGCATGTTAAAGCTAGTGAAGTTTGCAAGAACTGAGATTGTTGGTTTCATGTGGCGCGGTAAATCCTCGCACCAGCTGTCGCACACTTCATGTTTTTACATCTATATTATGCATGGCTTTGCACATGTTTAACTGTTGCTAGTTGGTCCATGCATAACTCTTGTCGATTCTTTTGAGCTGCGAAGTTTTCACCCTGCCTTGTTTGTAAAGGGTATAAATCACGCTGTGTCCCTTTGGAAAGATAACAAGGAAGTGCTTCTTTAACAGCTTTATTCTTTTCGCCCGAGGGCATCTTAGTTAATTGTTCGCGTTTTTGGAAATGTGCTTAGAAAATAGGTAGTTCAGGGCGAGAATTACTAATAGCTGCTGCATATGCTATTTTTGTTCCATTTCTCGCTGAAAAGTTCGCGTCACATTTGGGAAGTCATCACACCTCGATGCGGCCTGAGCAAACTTAACACGCCGAGTGATTTGTTTGTTTCACAACGTAGTCCCTTCTTGCATGTGAGTTCTGTACTCAACTGAATTCTTTCTTATACTTACGCTGCAGACGATTAACCCGGGCCTTGCCGCCAGCGCTCATCTACTTTGACTGGCGCTGCTCTGCCATATCATGTGGCACCTCTCTCTAGTAGTATAAAAAAAGTACTGAAAAGTTAGTCAGTATATAGCTTTGTACGTTTCCAAGCAGTTCCCTTGGGGAATTTAAAATTGCACAAACTGCAGCGGCCACGGTAGTTCATCGGCGTATGCAGCAGAATTGCATCGGCGATACAGCACTAATACGCGCTTTTATTAACTCGTGTGTTTGGAGACTTCGTTGGCTAGTGTACGCGTTTCCATCAATAAATTGGCAATTACTCTTCTTGGGGCGACTTCGACTGCACTTATCCGGCGATGTCACATATATTCATCGGCAGAAAAATCACAACGGCATACGCAGAGTGTTCTGTGCGCATCGCGAATGCACGGCCGGACTTTTCCTTCAAGAGGGAAGCGAGCCTTCGTTACTTTTATTGCTTTCTCTTTCACTGGCTCCCCGCGGACTCCGAGCTGTGCGCGAAAGAAAGGGACCGCTCCCTCCGTTCGGTTCCTGGAAGTGACCCAGTGACGACGCTTCGGGGTGTCGGGTGTTGTTTCCCGGGCCTGGGGGCGGCAACGGGGATGGAAACCGCGGTTGGAAAGGCGCGGGACGGGCAGACTCGCCCCACCAGCCCTAGAGACCGGACCACTTTTTTACGGGGCTAAAACTGAACGTTTTGTGTATTTTTGACTTGCTTTTTTGACCTTCTCAGTGTAATTAAAGTTTGTTTTAAATGTTCAACTGCGTTTGACCCGTTATCTAGCTGGACAGCGGACGCTTTGATCCCGTCAAGTGCGATCCGCGAGGCCAGCATAGTAAAAAAGTGAAGTCGACTGCCATCGGCCGCCAACTCAACGCCCGCTGCAGTGGAATACGTCGCACGGCAAGACCTCCGGTTTGACCATGACATCCGCCTACTGCAAGGACACGGCATCGCCTACAAGTTGAGCAGCTGACGGCTCACAGGGCAACGACAAGGTGGGCTCGTTTCAAATTTCATCGCGCAGCTTAGCAGGCTTCACAACATACGTCCGCTTTGAGTGAGATACGTCGTGAAGCACGCACGCCAAAATGGATCAAGACAAGCTGACGCCTGAAACGTCTCAAGTTATGACAGGAGAGCATGAAGCTTCTACGGCAAACATTCGATCCCATAGAGCAACTACGTTTTCTATGAAAGCTAAAGAAACGTATGAAACGAGCCGCGAAGAGCACTGCCGGAGAATAGACGCTGCCTGGAAGAACGTGGAGACAGTTATTTTCAAAGTGTCATGTGCTAAGGAGGAAGACGTTAACAGCGCCGCAACGCAGCTTCGCGCAAGCTATGAGCGCTACGAGCACGTCGCCGCCAGATACGCTACCTTCCTCGCCAAAACGAGCAGATCTGAAGCCCAGCAGGAATTAGAACTTCAGCAAGCAATCGACGCAGATCGTTATGTGACTGTAAGCGACAAATTACGTGAGGCTACAGAACGAGAACGCGACCGCTTACAAGAGGTAACATCGCAGCACTCCCTATCGGCCCACTCAAGCGTTTCTTCGAGGTCAATCAGCCTAGCCGCCGTACAAGCACGCGCACAAGCCGAAGCCGTCCGGGCCAGATCAGAGTTTGGTCGCAGAGAGGCCGCGATGCGTATTGAGAAGGCAAGGATTGAGGCTGAATTGGATATCTTGCAGCATGAAAAAGAAGCGGCAGCTGCAAACGCACAGGCGAATGCGCTCGAGGCAGCCGTGGAGCAGGATGGCGGGGAGAGCATGCGCACGCTCCCTCCTGTGTACCGAACGCTGCAGACTAGGAGTTATATCGATGAGCAGCAAGCCCTACGCAACTCTGCGCTTGTGTTAACTGAGGTGGCTGTCACCAACTCTAGCGGTGACGTAAACAATGCTCACACGGCGCCGGGTGCCCACACAGCTGCGTATAATTCAATGTGTCTGCGAGCTGATGAACGGCCACCTGACTACCATGCTGCCCCTAACAACCCAAGTTATAGGCATGCTGGAGCTACGAGTCGTCCTATGGACTTACGAGTTGATCCGCAGCCGCTTGTGTACGCCCCGGCACACAACAGTTCAAGCTCCGAGCTAGCCGGTGTCCTTAAATTCCTGTGCCGCAAAGATCTTGTTTCAAGCGGTCTTATCAAGTTTGATGATCGACCTGAGAACTTTCGCGCTTGGAAGTCATCGTTCAAAGGTGTCCTCAGAGATCTAGGTCTTTCTGCCCAGGAAGAGCTCGACCTTCTCATCAAATGGCTTGGCCCTGAATCGTCAAATCAGGCTCGGAGGTTGAAATCGGTGCACGTGGATGACTTTTCAACGGGCTTTAACGTCGTGTGGAAACGGCTCGACGACGTCTTCGGGCGCCCTGAGGCAATTGAGGATGCACTACTGAAGCGGCTGGAAGACTTCCCGAAGATATCTTACCGGGAAAATACCAGACTCCAGGAACTTGGCCACCTCCTGCTAGAACTCGAGGCTGCGAAAACTGACCCGTATCTTGCCGGTCTTGGCTATTTGGATACCGCAAGAGGGGTCAACAAAATTGTCTCGAAGTTGCCATCTGGACTTCAAGAAAATTGGATGTCGGCGGGGTCGAAATACAAGAAAGATCACGACACTGCATTCCCACCCTTTTCTTTCTTTAGCAAATTTGTTAGAGATCAGGCCAGCATGAGGAACGACCCGAGTTTCATCTTGCATCCACAAAATGCCTCGTCTGAATTCCATCAAAGGAAGGAAGACAATGCTACCAAGACCACGCGGCAAAGATCATCTGTATCAGCGAGAAAAACAGAAGTGGATCCTGCTTCTGCCAAGATTAATCAATATGCCACTGCTAACCAACAGCAACCGGAATCGAAGGACTTGAAGAGGTGGTGTCCATATCACAAGAAACCTCACCCTTTGGAAAGGTGTCGCGCCTTCCGTGACAAAACCTTGGAAGAGCGGCAATCTTTCATAAAGAAGCAAGGGATCTGCCTAGGATGCTGCTCATCCAAGAACCACATGCAGTGGCAATGTCAGGCAGTTGTGATGTGCCTCATATGCGACAGCGCCGACCACGCCACAGCGCTTCACCCAGCATCACCAACCTCAGAGCCGTCAAGGGCTAGTGGGTCTGATGACAGTACCACAGATGACTGAAAAAAAAGAGTCACATCTAGGCGTACTGAAGTGGCAAACGCTGGCAACAGCACAAAGTCGTGTGCTAAAATCTGCCTCGTAGAGGTGACCCATGATACTCAGCCTGAGAAGACAGTCAGAGCGTACGCGATTCTTGACGATCAGAGTAATCACTCGTTGGTTAGGCCAGAACTCCTCAACGATTTCGGAGTGAAGGGGACACCTACGCAATACACGCTCCGCACTTGCTCCGGCACTACTGAAGTGGTTGGAAGAGTCGCTCATGGTTTTTTCGTGCAGAGCATGTCAGGCGAAGTCAAGTTTCCTCTTCCGCCTCTCCTCGAGTGCAAGGCAATTCCAGAAAACAGAGACGAAATTCCAACGCCTGACGCTGCGAAGCACTACCCGCACTTGAAGCCTGTAGCAAATCACATTCCGCCTCTTGAGGAGGCTGGAATACTGCTCCTTCTTGGCCGGGACATCCTAAGAGCTCACAAGGTTCGTCAGACAATCAACGGACCCCACGACGCGCCGTATGCTCAGAAGCTCGACCTCGGATGGGTCATTGTCGGCGACGTTTGCGTTGTTCGAACGCGGAAAACGGGCAGCGTCAACGTGTTCAAGACCCATGTGCTGCACAGTGGGCGACCATCACTTTTTGAGCCGTGCCAAAGACATTTCTTTGTTAGGGAGGCGCCGATTCTCTACTCTGCGGATAAGGTCTCAAAAGATTTACGATTGGCAGCAACATTGGATGACACCCTGGCCCCGAATCTTTTCGAGACAACAGAACTTGACAACCAGCGTGCTCTCTCCATGGAAGACAAGACATTCCTCAAGATAATGAATAATGAATTCACCCAAGACAGATTAAACAATTGGGTCGCCCCTCTCCCCTTTCGCACACCGAGAAGTCGACTTCCGAACAACAGAGAACAAGCTCTGTCTGGTCTGCTCTCGCTACGGCGTACCCTGCGAAAAAATCCTGAAACAAGGGAACGTTTCGTGAACTTCATGAACGAGCTCTTCATCAAGGGTCATGCAGAGGAAGCTCCACCACTTCACGTGGACGAAGAATGTTGGTATCTGCCCATATTCGGCGTTCACCACCCCCAGAAGCCTGATCAAATCCGAGTCGTGTTTGACTCCAGCGCTCAGTATGAAGGGGTATCTCTGAACAACGTTCTCCTGACCGGCCCTGACCTGACGAATAACCTTGTGGGGATCTTGATACGCTTCCGGCAAGAACCAGTTGCGGTTACAGCGGACGTCCAGCAAATGTTCTACAGTTTCATGGTTCGCGAGGACCATCAGAACTACCTGAGGTTCCTCTGGTTTAAGGGCAACGATATCTCCAGAGAAATCATAGAGTGCCGAATGAAGGTTCACGTTTTCGGCAACAGCCCATCGCCAGCTGTTTCAACGTATGGCCTTCGACGGACTGCCCAACAAGCTGCCCCACGATTTGGTGAAGATGCCAGGAAGTTCGTTGAAAGAGATTTCTACGTCGATGATGCACTTAAGTCTCTTGCGAGCGAAGAAGATGCCATTAGTCTGCTGCAAAGAACGCAGAAAATGCTTGCAACAGCTAACATAAGGCTGCACAAGATAGCTTCGAATAAGCAGAATGTGCTGAATGCATTTCCTCGAGAGGACCACGCCCAGGGACTGAAGAACCTCGACTTCGGCACAGACGCGTCGCTTACGCAGAGAAGTCTCGGTCTACTGTGGGACATAGGCGACGACAGCTTCGTCTTCAGGGCTCCTCGTCAGGACAGGCCATATACGCGGCGAGGAGTGCTGTCGACCGTCAACAGCCTTTACGATCCACTAGGGTTTGTGGCTCCCATAACGGTTCAAGGCAAGTACCTTCTCCGTGACCTCGTAACGAAGTGTTACGACTGGGACACGGCGCTTTCGGACGAGAAGCAGAGATGGGACGAGTGGAAGAACTCTCTCCAGACACTACAGCACCTTCACGTGCGAAGAACGTATGAGCCAGTCTCGACGCTTGAAGCCGAACGTAGGGACATTCATGTATTTTCAGACGCGTCCACAAGGGCCGTCGCAGCGGTGGCATACCTACGCGTGACTGACAAGCAAGGAAACAGACACGTTGGATTTGTCATGGGAAAGGCCAAACTTGCTCCACAACCAGAACACACCATCCCAAGGCTTGAGTTGTGTGCAGCAGTGCTTGCTGTAGAGATGACCGATTCTATACTACGAGAATTGGACTTCCAGCCGAACTCGGTCACGTTCTACACGGATAGCAAAGTGGTCTTGGGTTACATATACAACGAAACAAGAAGGTTCTACGTGTATGTGGCCAACAGGGTGCAGCGGATACGTAGCAGCACGCAACCTGAACAATGGAAATACGTTCACACTGACGAAAATCCTGCAGACCACGCCACTAGAGCGATTCCAGCGGCACAGCTTAAGAGCACGAACTGGTTGTCCGGACCTGATTTTCTCTCACGACAAGAAGAGGAAGCACGGTCGTCGAGCTTCATCCTCCTAAATCCTGACGAAGACAAAGAAATACGCCCTGAAGTCTGCACTCTGGCGACGGAGGTGAACAAGCGACAGCGACTCGGAGCCGAACGCTTTCGTAGGCTCTCGAACTGGAAATCTCTCACTCGTGCTGTAGCAAGTCTGATCCAGGTTGCCCATCGCGCAAAGAACGCATCACAGGGAGAGGTAGCTCCCGTTGAGGCACTCTCCAAAGCCAGGCTCGCCATCATTCGCGCAGTACAGCAGGACGCATTTTATGAAGAGATATGCTGTATCCAGAGAGGAGAGCAGGTTCACAAGACAAGCTCGCTTCGAAGGCTTGACCCATTCTTAGACGCCAACGGCTTGATCCGCGTCGGCGGCCGCTTGAACAGAAGCGACCTTCCAGACGATGAGAAACACCCTCTCTTATTGCCGGGTCGGCACCATGTGGCGACGCTTCTCGTGCGCCACCACCATAAATGCGTGCAACACCAGGGCCGACACTTCACAGAAGGAGCCGTACGAGCTGCTGGGTATTGGATCGTCGGAGGTAAAAGGTGCATCTCATCCGTGCTGCAAGCATGCATTTCATGCAAGAAGCTGCGAGGGCGCTTTCACGACCAGAAGATGGCTGACCTTCCGGCAGACCGAATCAGCACAGATCCTCCTTTCACGAATGTTGGAATCGATGTTTTCGGTCCCTGGATTATTGCCTCTCGCCGAACGAGAGGTGGTGTTGCAAACAGCAAGCGCTGGGCAGTTATGTTCACTTGCTTAAGCATTCGCGCAGTGCACATTGAGCTGATCGAATCAATGGATACGTCGAGTTTCATTAATGCCTTCCGAAGGTTCCTAGCAGTGCGAGGGCCCATCAAGCTAATACGCTCTGACTGCTGGACCAATTTTATCGGAGCTTGCAGAGAACTGGGAATCAGCGCAGAGGGCATTCATCGCTCACAAATAGGCAAGTTCCTCAGCGGAAACGGCTGCAAATGGATATTCAATCCACCGCACGCGTCCCATATGGGTGGTGCGTGGGAGCGGATGATCGGCATTGCACGCCGAATTCTTGACTCAATGCTCATGCAGTCACGTCATCAACGGCTCACGCATGACATTCTTGCAACCTTTTTGGCAGAAGTTGCGGCCATCATTAATGCCAGGCCCATAACTCCTACTTCGTCTGACCCCGAAGATCCCACAATCCTAACTCCGGCGACACTCTTAACCCAAAAACACGGAAGCGCATCTGTAACAACTGGGCAGTTAGATACAAGCAACCTCTACAAACGGCATTGGCGTCTCGTGCAAAACCTGGCTGACGAGTTCTGGAAGCGCTGGCGCACAACGTATGTCACTACTTTGCAGCAACGCCGAAAATGGCAAGCAGCAAAACCCAACCTCAAAGAAGGCGACGTCGTTCTACTCAGGGATAAAGAAGCAACCCGCAACGACTGGCCCGTCGGAGTGATTACACGAACCCTGCCCAGCGCAGATGGAAGGGTGCGCAAGGTCGAGCTGAAAACAGCCAAAGACGGGGTTGTGAAAACATTCTTCCGACCAACAACAGAAGTTGTGCGTTTGCTGTGACCGTGATATAGTGGTGGCGTCTTGACAACGAAAAACACCAGACGGGGAGTGTTCTGAGCGCATCGCGAATGCACGGCCGGACTTTTCCTTCAAGAGGGAAGCGAGCCTTCGTTACTTTTATTGCTTTCTCTTTCACTGGCTCCCCGCGGACTCCGAGCTGTGCGCGAAAGAAAGGGACCGCTCCCTCCGTTCGGTTCCTGGAAGTGACCCAGTGACGACGCTTCGGGGTGTCGGGTGTTGTTTCCCGGGCCTGGGGGCGGCGACGGGGATGGAAACCGCGGTTGGAAAGGCGCGGGACGGGCAGACTCGCCCCACCAGCCCTAGAGACCGGACCACTTTTTTACTGGGCTAAAACTGAACGTTTTGTGTATTTTTGACTTGCTTTTTTGACCTTCTCAGTGTAATTAAAGTTTGTTTTAAATGTTCAACTGCGTTCGACCCGTTATCTAGCTGGACAGCGGACGCTTTGATCCCGTCAAGTGCGATCCGCGAGGCCAGCATACAGAGATTGCACCGTGTGGATTTGTTTGATATAAGTCTGCACTAAATACGGGTACTTATTATTCAGGTACTGAAGCAGCATTGCGGCAAGGGTAGAATAAAAAAAACATCGAGAGATCGCAACACTGAACAAAATTTATCGGCTAGTGAACATGAGCTCCACGTCATGTAAATGAGGTTCATGGCGTTTGTCTGCGGGACACACCTTGCACGTATGTGGACCATGTTGCCCCAAACACCGGTAACATTGTGTTCATACCCGCTCGCACAGACGTCAGCATCGTCCCTACAGCTGTCACCGCAGAAGAAGCAGCCTGGCACCCGAACAAAGGAGAAATCGCAGCCGCGAACTTCAGTCATCCTTGCTGCAAATGGTTGTCGTCTGCTACTGCTCCCGCGTGTACTGTTGGAAGCATCCGCTAGGTGGCTTTCAGTGGCGCCTCTATGGACGACCGCACGTCAAGTTTCATCCTAGACGCCAGCGCTCGTTTCTCCCCTGCCGGAACGGGTGTAGGTTTCCGCCATAGAGTTACTATACTGACTCTAGAGGACAAGCTACCCATAGGGCCCATGCATTGAAATCGAGAACCTCAAGAGCGCCGCCATGTTGCTACGCGCCGATGTTGCCAGCTCCTGAGACGCTTGCTAGACTTGGTGGCAGTATTCAGTTTTAATCCGGCAACCGTAGCAGCATGGTGTCTCGCTTGTAGTGTCGTGATGTGTGCGTGCAGCCGTGTGTTTGGACTTCATAAGTTGGTTCTTCATTCTATGTTGCGGGACGGTGTGGGTGTGGTCCATGTTGGCCGTACAGGTGGCAGTTATGCAACCGAGGGATGATCCTGTTGAAGTTTCCGGCGGTATGCGGTTTTCAGCGGTGGTCACGCCTGTTGCAGGAGTGTCACTCGACGAGGTTACGAGCTCGAAGCTGTGGTCAGATTCCTCGTTGGCGTTCCTTAATTCTCTTCGCACGGGCGCGGTATGTTGCAAAAGCCGCTTTCGCAATCTATCGCCGCGACGATAGATCGGGTTTTTTTATTATTATAAGTACTGATCCAGCTGTAGGGCAGATGTAACCGACAAACGGAAGTCTCAGGAGAGCACCTGAAATTATAATAAAGCAGGCGGCGCAGGAACTCCAGGGCACTCATGGGACAGTGGGGGGATCAAAGCTCGAAGCAGAACGGTACGTAGGTTGGGGCCGCCGAGGCAGGTGTGTGCCAGGGAGTGTTCGCACGGACAGCTGCCCTGGCACGCGCAGCAGTGCCTCGCAAGGTCGAGATACTTTAAAGGCACCTGCGCCCATGATCTTTCTTTTGCCTCGGTGCAGTGAGCACGATTAATGAGAATAATATGGAGGGCATCCGGTGCAGTCGCGAATGCGTCATGGCAAATGTAGCTCCCGTCGCCTGGCGTGTGTAGTATAGTAATATCAGAGTTGGTTGTATGAACTTTATGAATAATACGCTTTGTCATGGTACCTTAACGGAATGGGTCTAGAGGACGGTGTTGGTACATTCTTTCGTACCGCCCTAATCCTATACCCCCCACTACAAACACACACACATACCCCCCTTTCTTTATGTATACATACAATTCCTTGCCATGACGGATCATAGCTTCCTTTATTTTTAAAATATAGAGGAGGCTATGGACGGATTGACCAGTTCAAGTTGTCAACTTGTCAGTAACTTTCATAGGACTCACTGTAATAAACAATTTCACGATCGGATTGTTTACTTTCATTTTTTGTTGTAACACTGAAGACTACATAGAACATTATTTTGTATATGTGAGAGAAGTATGTGGATATCACGAGCTTAAGCGAATGTGCGATACACAGACAAAGCAGCTGCTACATGAACTGCACTGAGGGCCGCACAACACATACGTAATTAAAGGTGCAAAATCTAGGGGGAAGCTTCAAAATACGCTCTGTAGCACGGCAAAGTATAACATATATTGTATGTGTACAATAAATGTTAAAAAAAACGATCCATCAATGTCCCATTCGCCATCAAGTTTATTATCAAGTTCAAGTTTACTGAAGTTTATTATGAGCATATGTGCAACAGGAATCTACTGACACACCCGCAGTCAAGGCGGCTGTTCGAGGTGTGCTGGCTGCCTCAGTGTAAGAAAAAGAAATTGGGTGAATGTCGACGCCAGTGCCACTGCTTCTTGCCTCTGACCTGCACGTGCCTCCGCGGCGTCTTTGTGCACAAGATTGCTGGCGTGGCGAGGCGTAGGAGTCATCCGAGAGAAAGAGTATCGTTTGCATGGAGAAGTGGCTGTTCACATTGCCTGTCGCTTTCCCTCAAATGTTTCCTTGGCGACTAGGGTGACACACCTGCAGTCAAGGCGGCTGTTCGAGGTGTGCTGGCTGCCTAAACGATAGAAAAAGTAAGAAATTATATGAATGTTGATACTAGTGCTATTGCTTCTTGCCTCTTACCTGCATTTGCCTCCACCGCCTCTTGGCTTGCGAAGTCTGTATGAGGGAGCTGCTGTGCCTAGGCGTAGGCATTGTCTAAGCAAAAAGAAAAGGCCATTCAAATGGGGAATTATGAAAATAAATGCAGTTGTTATGTCTGCTTCTTGCACTGTTCTTGACCAAAAGTTTTCAAAGCTAGTGTGCAGAATACACCAGCACTTTGCTTCTGCTTTTTACCTGCAGGTGTTGCTGCGACATCCTTAGTATGGCTGCGTGCAGCATTGTAACACTTGGTGGAGGCATTTGAAGTGGTAGCCAAAAATATAAAGAATCATCCTTGTCTGCATGAATGCTTTCAATTTCTAAATGCAGTGGTAACTATTACTATTAGTGCAAGGCCCCCCACATCTATGCGGCAAGTGCCATAGCTCGAAAGTGAATTTTTCCTTTAGTGTTTCACAAGGCGTCTGATAAGTCCACATTAGATGTGATGTGTTTTTATTTATCCCAGTGTGGGGAGAGCACCATTAAATTGTTTTTTATTTTTGCGTGTCTTGTTGTTTGGTTTATTTCTGAATTTATCAAGCAGCAGTCTCATGATGCTAAAGTGACTTATGTAATGGCAATCAGCTTTTGTTTTGCAGAAAACCAACGCATTTCCTGACCTATTGTTTGACATCCCCTCACTCACATAATTTTGCAGAGTATTCTACCTACATTGACTTGCTTGACCTCCACTAAAGAGTCTTGCAGTTTCAAATAAGACTCTTTCCTTAAAATCATTCGACACTTCTCATAATTTCTGTACCTTGGGCTTCTGATACTCTGCATTCACCATTTTTGCTTGTCTCTGACTAGAAATGTCTTCTTTAATTTAGAGCTTAAATTTTACCTTTGGAACACACGGAAGGGCTTGCCATTGTACATCTGCATACAAGGGAAACATGTTTCATTAAACATTTGCAAAATCCAATTGAAGATTGATGAATGCAGCTTGCAGTGTGATATGACTGAATGAGCCATAAAAGTAACTCATCTCACTTGGTAAATTAAAGCACATATTAGTGTGATGTACAAGATACGTTACACTAACGTGGTGGGTTCTCTTGCTTATACAGCAAAATAATCGGTGCGCGAGAAAAAAATTATTTTTGCATACTCCTTGTACACACTGATAAAGGAAAATGAGCTGGAGCTGTCCACACGATCTACTTATTTTACCTGCGAGTATGGTCAACAAAAATGTGTCCCAGCTCCTTAGTGGTATTTGAGATTATGTCAGTATTGCATATGTGCCTGTTGTCTAAAATAACTTTGGAAATGCTTGCAGGGATCTGATGTGCATATCTGCAGTTTATGGATACATGTAAAAGACTCGGCATCAAGGGCAAGTGAACGGTCCCACAGGCCCGGAGTCGATCATGCAAATAGATTCGCTGCACAAATTTGTGACCAGAAAAGATATTCCACATGAAATGGCATGCAAGGAAGTGTTGAAAAGATTGCACAGTTAATAAAACGCCTACGCTATTAACATGTGGGTTGATGCACTCGTTATGCAAAACGGAGGTGAGGCGTGCAGACAGGACACAAGAGTAGAGAAGTGGACAACACGAGCGCAGTCCACTTCTCTACTCTTGTGTCCTGTCTGCACGCCTCAACTCTGTTTTGCATAATGAATCCTTACCAACTAGCTCAGCTTTCTGTCGTTCTAAGTCTCGATGCAGTCGATTTCGTCCGCATTAGGCACTCGCCTCTTGATTACTTCGTGGCACAGAAATACTCGGCATCAGGCTGTTTTTCTGCTGTGGACTTTGTAGAAGCATGATTGTTCAAAGTGCAGCAATTAAACAGATTCTTTGAGTTGCTTGTGGCTTGGCCAGTACAATTCCGGTGCGCTGGTCCGCCTGTCCAGCGATTTCCTACTGAAGGGAAACCTGCAAATAAAAACAACGCTCCGCATGTAGAAAAATTCTCTACTGTGACGCTTCTCAAACGATTGTGATGCACCACATGAGCTGCCTACTCGCGTGATATTTTCTCAACAAGGAGATACATTCATTTACTTACATGTGAAGGTATATGCCAGAGCACTTCGGGGCTTCGGTGGCACATAAGGCGCGAGTGTGCCATAGCGTCCGATGTCGGCGCGCGATCGCATGTCAAACCTAAACTGTACGAAACTACTACGCATACAAAAAACAGATTCGAAACCGAAATTCGCGTCATCCTTTATTGCATGAATGCGTACATCGTTATTTACATAAGTCACAGACTTAGCGATCGCTTTCTGTAAACTTAATATTAACGCACCACCTTCATAAAGCCATCAGGTATGCGTTTTTAGATGACAAAGCATAAGGTGACCTGTATTTGTTTTCAGCTCTTTCAATAGTAATTGCGCTGGCCACATTGACCAGTAGCAACAGGGCGGCGCCCTAGAGGTTCCCACTTTTCCGGCCCAGCTTTTCCTCTAGAGTTGTTCTACTAACTCTATGGTTTCCACCGCCGCTTCCCTTAGCGGTCGCGCCCGCGTTCAGTTCGCGCTGCGCGCGATACGTCTCTTGTTTGCGACGGCGCCTCTTCGGATGACCGGAAATTATTATTGTGTTGTTAACTGTCACGACAGCAATGTAAACACGAAAGGGTTGATGCCACCAGTGAAATTCTGCCGATTCACAAGAAAATGGTACGAAATAAGCAGACGACACACATGGATTACTGCGGTGCGCCGAGCGAAGTAAACAACTGGCAAACGAATTGAGCTCGTTCATTGATCACTCCTGAGTGTATGACGGTTTTTATATGTAACCCACATGAATTTAATAATTACTCGGTGCATAATCCTTTTATTCATATAAAAACTTTTGAGTTGTTCGACGAGCGCTTGTCCTGTCTTCTTTCTCGTGTTTCGTTTATGTGTGCGCTGCCCAAGAATGGAAACCACTTCTGTTGTATGCGCTAGCAGTGGCCGAAGTTCACGCGTGCCGAGAAATTGAATATGTGCACGATGGATTGAACATGATCGGAGTTCATTCCCGCTTCACCACTGCACCGATCGATCGAGTTACTGGACGATACACGCCCGCGTCGTGGTCGCGCCGGCATTGCTGAAGCAGGAATGATTACTAATACTTTCAACTTCCGTCTCTTGAGCACTGTTAAAAAATGGCCAAGCTGCCTACACTGCTGCTTCTATTCCATATTGTAGGGGACGCACTAGTTAAAGTTGTGTGCGCATGTCGTACTTGTGCTATGCAGCGATATATTTTTGAGAGCAGCATTCCGGGCAAGTTGGTAATCCATTACTTAAATGATATTGCGCGACAAAAAACGACACGGACGTGAGAGACGACACACACGAAGCGCTTGGTGTGTCGACGACATGCGCTTGGTGTGTCGTCTCTCACGTCCGCGTCGTTTTTTGTCGCGGAATATCATTTAAGTCATGGATATATTTTGTTTATTTCCGCACAGTGTCGATGGAAGACCGTTGTCGCCATCAGAGACAACACGGATTTGTAGCAAACATATTGTGAGAAACTGCAGAAATGACTTTAGCTCGTATGTGCCGTATGTATGTGCCGCATCGTACGTGCTGACGATTTTTCCGGCGGTACATACGATGTCCTTTCCAATCACCTGCTCAGCATCACTTACATGGTTAAGCAGAAGCTGCCCTTTCGCCGCACTGCAGCCATAAAAATAATCGTCAAGCGTACCGATCTTCTCAAAGGCAAATGGAAGCGTGTACAGTCTGTTTCACACTTAGGTTAAAACTCGGAACGTATTGCATCGCGATGCGGCAAGCAATGGAGTCGTGCGGTGGCAGCAGCTCGAGCAGGCGCAGACGCTCGAGGGGCGGAGTCGTGATCTGCGTCGTCTGCTACGGCGGCGCGCGCTGGCCGCATTGTCGGGAAGCGTGCTACTGTCAGGGGCAGTGCACGTATATTTCTTCACTGTGTGTGCTACCGTAATAAGCAGCGACAAGACGCACCAAGATGTGCGCGCAACGTGTTCAGTCTTTGTTTGACTTGAAAGGAAAACAAAGCACTCAACAATGATAACTATGGGAGTCGAACACGATGAAACAAACGGATACGATTAAATGAAAGTTTTAGGTTCAGACAATGAGCTGGAAATGATTTTTCTCGACAATCATTCGCTACACCAGACAGACTCTGCCCGCCGGCGGGGAATTTGATACGTCACGCTCGGAACTTCAGTTAGTGTCTCGTCATGTCCCCAGCGGCAGCGATGACAGCGCTCATCCTAGAAGGCAGTGAAGTGCAGAATGACTTGATCAGGGATGTGTTCATTCGCAGCACGTCTCAATCGCTGACGATGGTGGATCGAAGCCTATCCTCGGGCGACTGATAGAGGGGATCGTGCGCCAGCGATACTTTCAACGAGCCCCAGACATTTTAAATGATGTTGGCGCCCGGGGATTGAGGCGGCCACTCCAAGAGAGTGAGTGTGCGCTCTTCTAGCAGTTGTTTCACCACGAGCAGTGTGGATCGGCGACCTATCGCGTTAGAATATATAGTCGCCTTCCAGAAACGGACGGTCAAGAATGTATGGAATCAGTACGTCGTCTATGACTGCCCTGCAGCGATGAACTCACCTTCGAGGCGTATCAGTTGGCGTCGCACAACGCATAGTAGAGAATACCGGCTCATTTCACGCCGTAACGATGAGATCGGCGCCCTGCAACTGATAGTAGAACGTTTACCGACAATGCGGCCAGCGCGCGCCGCAGTAGCAGACGACGCCGTTCAAGATCCCGCCCCTCGAGCACCTGCGCGAACTGCTGCCGCCGCCTGACTCAAGCGTTCGCCGCATCGCGATGCAATGCGCTCCGAGTTTTCCCCTAACTGTGAAACAGACTGTACACCGCCCATCACGCGCACACACGTAGGCACACACCGCGCGTGGCGCGAAACGTGCCCAAACACGCGCAGTGCAGGAGGCAATAATCAAGGCGGCGCGAACGAGAGATGGGAGAGGGGTACCATCCGCTAATAGAATTTTGCTTCGTATGCGGCGCTCTCAAGGCCGGCGCAGCAGCGGCGCTCTCGGTGCCGTTCTTGTCCATAGGCGGTGCACGAGGCGTATACGGGAACACTAGGCGACTTTGCCTCTCAGCGCACCTAGCGGAATCGGCGAAACGCAGCAGCCTCCAAGATGGTTGCGTACGCTGCCGAATCTCAGAGGCTCCAACTTCAGTTTCGTTTCTTGAATATATTTTGTGTGTGACCCATACCTTTGCTTAAATCGCGTGATTGCATGCTGGCGCTTGTGCCGCTCTTTATATGTTGTGACGATGAGCACGCAAAGGTGCTTCACTCATGTTAGTTTCATTTAGATTCATATTTGCTGTTTCAAGCTGTAACTTAGCCCAACAATCATGCCAACTATTGAGGAAGTATAAACTTTATCGCGTATGATATTGTACGTCTAGTAACTTACGCCAAAAGGTGTATAGTAAATAAATGTGCCGTGTTCCTTAAATATGAATGAACTTGCTGCACAGTCAATAACACGAAAATAGCAGACAATTTATAGCAGCAAGATTGTAAGAGGCAGATTCATGAAAACGGGAAGAAACAGCAAAATGCAAGTAATACGGTTGTCACACAGCGCACTTTTAAACGCGATCAAGTCCAATACAATTTGAATTTCTCAGTCACGTCTGGTTCTTTTGCGCAAGCTGCTCGATGGCGACAATATCAGTCGCGAATTTCAATTCGGATCGGACTTGTTCGCGATCGGAAGTGGTCGTGTGACACCGGTATAATGGAGAGTAACTGAAAATTAACGGCGTGATCGCAATAACTTTTCACAAGCAAAACACATAGAAGACGTGTTGCAACTATCCACATAATGAAAAAGAAAACTGCAAATACACGACAGCAATTAATTTGCTTAAAATGAGATTGTTTTAGAAGGAAAGAAAAAATGTGACGCTTTTCTTGTACTTCTGCGAAGGAAGGTGAATTAGGGCAGCAAAATTATGTGAATGGTAGCGTGCCGAAATAAAATGGCTGCAAAAATAATTGAGCACGCACCAACATCTTCATCTCGAATGTGTAAGCCAGTGTGTCCGTCATTAAAGAGCTGCAATTAAGCACTTTGTGTTGGGGGTCTTCACCTGCTGTCTTCGAAGCCTTGCAATCGTCTGCGGATTGTTGAAATTTTGCCCTTCAGTATGCGTGATGTCCTTGGTCTGTGCAGTGTATTTTGAGGAAATGGTGGAGATTCCTGCAATACGTAGAATGACAGACAGAAGGTAAGCAATACTCGAAGCTTCAAAGCTATTGAATGTAGACGCTACGTTCCTTCGTATAAGCAATATTGGAGCCTGCAAAGCTTTATAATGGTGATGCTGCGTTCGTTCATGCAATGCGTTTTTTTTGCTATGGAAGCACTGTTATAAAGGCTAAGAAACAAGGAACTTTCTACGGTGACGGCTCCATACACAATTAAAACATGAGAACACGTATTTTCAGCCCAATGCAGAACAGCTAACAACGCTCGAGCGCACATAGCCTGCTAGAGAAATTGGGAGAGAGCGCATTATTGCCATACTGCTAATATTGCATGTGTACCGCTTAGAAATAACTACATTTCTTTTGCAGAAGAAGAGCACCATACCTTTTCGGCAGTCGCCGCGCGTATCACAAAGCTCTCTGCCCCGAATGGCATGTGTTCATAGGCAACATTTCTTAAGGAACCATTTTATTTTATTTTATAAGTTCGTCATTGTATCGAACGTGCATCGCAGCTCGGACGCTTCCGCATCGCAGTTTTCGCTAGCATCACCGCTCATTGCTGAGCATAAAAAAAGAACACGAAATGAAAGTCAGCGTAGCAAATGGGCAGCAGCTATTCATGACTGCAAGGCCGCCGTCACTCGTTCATGCGGCTAACAGTGACATAACGAAATGCGAAGAGAATAAGTCGTTAACAACGCGCAAAAGAACTTGCTGTGGCTTTACCATGAAACGGCGACGAAGCCGACGCTGGCAGAAGATTAAATTGAATTATGGGGTTTTACGTGCCAAAACCACTTTCTGATTATGAGGCACGCCGTAGTGAAGGGCTCCGGAAATTTCGACCACCTGGGGATCTTTAACGTGCACCTAAATCTAAGTACACGGGTGTTTTCGCATTTCGCCCCCATCGAAATGCGGCCGCCATGGCCAGGATTCGATCCCGCGACCTCGTGCCCAGCAGTCCAACACCATGGCCACTGAGCAACCACGGCGGGTGCTGGCAGAAGAACCCAACAACATTGCTCAGGTGCATTTTACAGAAAGAGCCCGGCGGAGCGGTTTGACAAGGCTTCGCACATGTTGGGTAGTGCCCAGTGGTTGTGCCGCCTATCAAGTTGCTAGGCGCAGCCGCAGCCACAGCCGCATTTTTCTTGATAGGCTCTGCCACCTAGCGGAATCTATGGAGCTGCATAGCTCGGCCGCGAAACGGCTCGAGTGTCCGCTGTTGTCGCATACTATGTTACCAGGCCCCGCACACTCTCAAGTTCCAGCCATCGCCACAGAGGACGAAAAATCAACCGCGGCGCCTTCCAGCATAAGCGCGCAAGTGGAGCTTCTGTAATTTGGTCACACACTTTATTTTGTATTTTTCCTGCTAGGGGCGCTTAATGCGGCTAAATATTGGAACTATAAATGTACTTATAATAACTGTCAAGCATAGTTAACGTGTAATCTTTTGCAAAATAAACATACAATTGCTTTTATTAAATTTATGTTATTAAAACCGCTACTTTATTACTTGAATAAAGATTTTGAGATCTCACTGATTGTGATAAGCAGGAGCCCACTGGTATCGATTGCAGTCCGTGCCGTTTATTGCGTGCGTCTACTTGTCGAACGAAAATCCCTCACGTGACTTGATCCTAGGTGCCTAGGGACAGCATCGTTTAGGGATTGTTGAGAACGCGCGATGCTGGCGCCGAGCGACGCCGTGGCGTGCGTGTTCGTCCTCGGCGTAATCGTTCTCTGGACCGCGTGTTGTTCAATATTGCTTATGTGATTGTGCGTGCGATGCTTGTGTGTTGGTTGTAGGTTCTGTGTTACTCGGCGGAAAGCCGTGAGTAGTGGCAGTGCGGCAGTGCGGCTTTGGCCTCGGTGAGCTCTGGCAGTACAGAATCTGCGTTGTGTGACCCGTGCTTTCTTGAGAACCCGGCGGTGATGACAATTGAAATATCGAAGTGGCCTAGCGCCTCGGCAGAAAAGTTCTGCGAACCGCGATGTGGCGTCGCCGTGTCCGACTTTGTTTAACGGACATCGAGGGATGGACTGCTCGCTGCAAGTCATGTAAATGCAACTGCGTCGACCACCCACTGTTCAGCGCTGAATGTGTGTTTGGTGTGCTATGCTTGAAACGAGTGGTGCAGCCGTGCAGCGGGGGAGGCGGAGGAGCAGCAGAGTGGCTTAGGGGCTCCCTTTTCGCTTTCACAGACATGTGCTCCCGTCTTGGTCTCATTAGCGGCTGTCGCGTGATTGTGGTGTGCTAGCTCCTTGCCTAGTATGAAGTTTGCGACGCTAACACACAGCATGTTCACGTTTTTCCGCGCTATATGTCATTTGCATGACGGCCGAGTTGAAAACGAGACATATGTCTGTGTTCTTTGCGTTTGTGTGTTGTAAATTACTTTCTATTGTGGAAGTTCTGGGAGTCTTATTACGCAAGGAATGCGAACGTAAACATAAACACATATGTGTGTCTGAAATTTTGAATTACCCATAATACCCTTTACGACTGATAAGTGAGCTACACGGCCCGTGTGAATCAGCTACCGTATGTTGCGACGCTCTTCCGTGTGGTAGACTGATGCATGGTGCGCGTTTATTTCTGTACTCTTGTAAAAAAACCAATTGTTTATTCACTGAATACAAACGTACGGCTTCTTCGCCGCAGTACATTTTAGTTACGCGGTGGAGCATACTAAATGTGGGAGGGGGCCGCTATCGGCCAGCATAGTACGTCCACTTAGGCGACCTGAGAGGCGGCGGGTACGCGAGTGTATAATTAAAGAACTCTTATTATGTCCAGTGACAGTGGCCCCTTTTCACTTTTAGTATGCTTGGCCGCAGTACATTCCATAGGCTTCACCGCGAAATATTAGTGTATTGCGAGAAAGATAATCGTAAAAAGCCTAGTCATGCAACGTTTCTTTTGTAGCTTGCTACACCGCAATGCAGGGGTGTAAATAAGCGTCGTGCAGTAAAGCATACTAAGAGTGGAAAGGGCACATAGGTTTACACTGTGCTCATTATTTTCAATTGTGGCATAATTTGCCAGTTAATCTGTGCTCGTGGTAAGCTTCATTGACAATTATTTCTACATTACAAATTCATATTGCACGGAAGCTTACTAAAGCACATTCGCCATTATGGTAGGCATTATTAACTTTTGATGCAGGAGCACAATGCGGATTCTTGCCCCTGCTTTTGGCTGGACTGCACATGCTCTTCAAGAATTGATTCATTTGATTCATTCTTTGATTAAGCATGACACCTAGAAATGGGTAGTCCAAATTTAGATTTGAGAAAACCAAAACGAATTCAGCAGTAAGAAGCTAAAGGGTTGTTCTGGTGTAGACCAGTGGCCAAGCTCGGATATGAAAGAGGAGGAAGAAAAGCCGAGTCATTCCACTTCAACACTGCGAGGAGGAGGAGGAGGAATAAACTTTTATTGTACAACCAGCACTTTATGATGGCCGGGCCTAAGCCTCCCATGAAGGGACGTCGAGGGCTTGCCTCGCCGCCGCCTCACTGGGAGGCACAACTCCCACAAATAAATAAGATTCTTACTTATTTGACTTTTTTAAGGAGATTACCGACTTGCATTGGCAAGTGTTGACTTCAACAAACACTGCATGAAGTAAGCTTCCTGAAAATATTTCACCAGCTACTGCATCATTGTTTCACATTATGAGTGAAACTGCAATTTTCTTTATGCCACAGCTTGCCCAATTTTGTGTTTTGCAGTAGGATGTTAGCAGTGCTATTAAGGCACTTAGATACTCATGAATAGTAGTAGAGAGAGAAAAAATTAAAGTATGAAAGCAGTGGCTTTTTGTGCGTAGACTATGCATACACCTGGTGCTCTTATGGTCATTATTTCCCTATCCGCTAAACCATTCTAAACAAGAAAAGTTTATACACAGACCACAACTAAACCACATGTATCGTCGGTAAGCAAAGTATATTTATTCGGTGACATCTTCTGCAGCCCTGCTATTAGGCTTTCCTCCCTTCCTTTTCAGCTGTGCAGGTTCATTAAGAAGTGATGATACAGTTTGACAATTTTAATCATTGAAAGACTTAGCGAAACCTTTTTCGGGTTGTTTTTTCTTGGTTTCAGACTCTGCACATTGCATTTTAACGCGTGTTTTCTGTGTTTGTTGCTTTTTCTTTATGGGTAGGGCATGTGAACATTTTTTACACCAAGTCAAGTATGTGGTGCCATAGACTGTTCTTAGATGGAGTCACCTAAGCTTGAAAGATTGCTACCCACTGCTGGTGGCATGATACATGGGACATCTCTTTTTCAATAAAAGGAAGTCTGTCACTTATCCTGTGCGCTGTCGTCTTTTGTCTCTTTGAGATGCAATTTGTTGCCTATATTTGCTCGTTTGTTGCATTTCAGATTAGGAATGGCTATCATAATTGACATTTAACCATATTGCACACAATGTGGATGATATGTAATTGCAATATATGGCCACCATAAATACAAGAGAAGTTAATAATTCAAGAATAGTGCCTTTGCATGGTGGTGCAGCCATGAATTGTGGCGCTGCCGGTAGCACTGCCTGTGCAGAATATAGTTCAACTCTACTAGTTTCAAACATCATTCTTTTTATCTGCATTTGCATAGCTCCAGTTTCTGTGAACAACACACATCTGGTGGTAGAGTGGCTTGCACCTGCATTTGGGTCCAATGAATAGCCAAATTTCTGCCCGTTTTCATGTTAGCATATTAGTAAAGACAGTCGTTTTTATAGTAGCCTGTTTACCCAGTGTAGAAGCCGCTGCAGGGTGTCAGGATCTCATTCACATCTTCAGCTTTGCAGGGGACACAGCATCTGGCACATAGTTTGTCACAGGCCATGTATTCGGTGCAAGTTGAGTTTACTCACTAGCAAAGGGAGAACCAAGCTTGTTGGATATGAAGTAAACCACCAGTATACTCAGTGGCCTTCTTCATTTCGTGTGACATGTGTGGTTATAGCGACCCTTGACTTAAGCACTTCTTGTCCAGCAGCGGTCGTTTACTTTTGAAACACTCAGGATAGCTTTCAGCAAGCTGGACAGGAATAACAGTGAAAAACCAGCAGATGTTAATAGTCGCACTTATGCGAAGCTTCGTACAGTATGATGAGGGCGTAAATAAATGTGGGTGTTCCTCAAGGCCTTTAGCACATGTCACAAGTTTGGAGCAACATGATGTATAGCACTTTTTTGATCACATGCTATAGGTTTAGCAGGTGTGGCTATGGTTGAAGTGCAGTGCAAGGTCAAGAAAAGAGATATGTATGAGGAGCACCCTGGCAGCACCCTGGTAAAGGAGACTCTGGGAAAACTACTGGGAAGCCTGTTGAACATCTGGTTGACCCACTTGCTGGCTCCATCAGGCAAAGCATGATAAAGAGAAGGAAGTCAGCAACACATCAGAAGGTTTTTACATATAAACATTGTGCTAAGGTCATAACATGCCAACAAGTCTTAGTGCGCAGGCTATGCACGACCAACTACATATGCCTTCTGTTCGTCCATTGCTCATTGTAACTAACCAGGATGGCGTGGACAAAAAAGGAACAGCAGCTCCATTAATTTGGTTTCACTGGTATCAACAGTGTTTTGTAAGTGTACATTGCCATACTCCCCAATACCTTCTTGTGTGACATCAGCAAGGACCAGCTTGAGGCAAGAGGTAATAGACGTCTTTACAAGCTAAAAATGCATGCATGCATGGAGAGCACATTGTGTCCAAAAAGTAGGCACTTCACAGGGGCACTGGAGAAGGAACACATTATTAACAGTGGGAAAAGGCAAGCTACTAAACACCCAACACTGTTGCCATGTAACGACCTCTGAAGCAATCCCTCTTAAAGAGGAAATCATCTTTGTGTATCCATAAAGAGGGCAGATGGGCAAACCCCCTTCAGTAATGCTGCCAGCTTCAAAAGCCCACTTTGCACATCCTGAATGCTTCCTTTTTACGACTTCGTTGGGTGCAAGCATTCTACTATCCAAAAGCTGTCATTGAGAGCACTGTTGGTTTGGTGGCAATACAGTCCAGAAGCGATTGCAACAAACCTCCCTTCCTGGTTGGCCTGGATGATCACGGTGCTTATGAAGCAGCAACTTGAGGCAAGTAAGGTGAACGGATGCCTCCAAGTCCTTGTTCGTTTATCACACTGTTCTATTAGTAACAACCGTAAGACTTGAAACCAACAAGGTCAAGTTCGGCACTCGCGTGGTTACTGCGGGGGATCCATAAAAAGCACAAAAACCGAAAACTCAAGGGAAAGGATAAAGCACCATTTAACACTTAGTATTGCTGCAGTCCACCCCCTTCTTTTTTTTGTCTGGTCGTGCTACATCTTTTTACTATAGATAGGCATGAACTTAGGTGATGTTCCCAATCAGTGTCTAATAATTATATACACTATGTGCTGGTTCAAAGAGGCTCGAAACACTGCAATGAAAGCTTCAAGTAGAAAAGGTGCCTGGAAGAAAAAAAAAAGCTGTGCTGCAACCATCTCGGCAACATCTTGTCGCCTTAATAAAAATTGTGCTTTCATATCAACTTGAGCCCTCCAGTTTAGAGTAAAGTACCAGTGCACTTATGAACAATGAATCAATTCTCAAAGAGCATGTGCAGTCCAGCCAAAAGCAGCGGCAACAATCCGCATTGTGCTCCTGCATTGAAGGTGAATAACACATACCATAACGGCAAATGTGCTTTAATAAGCTTCCCTACAATATGAATTTGTAATGTACAAAGAATTGTCAATGAAGCTTACCACGAGCATAGATACACTTGCAAATTATGTCACAATTGAAAATAATGAGCACAGTGTAAACCTATGTGCCCTTTCCACTTTTAGTATGCTTTACTGCACGAGGCTTCTTTACACCCCTGTATTGCAGTGTAGCAAGCTACGAAAGAAACGTTGCATGATTAGGCTTTTTACGATTATCTTTCTCGCAATACACAAATATTTCGCGGTGAAGCCTATGGAATGTACTGCGGCCAAGCATACTAAAAGTGAAAAGGGGCCACTGTCACTGGACATAATAAGAGTTCTTTAATTATACACTCGCGTACCCGCCGCCTCTCAGGTCGCCTAAGTGGACGTACTATGCTGGCTGATAGCGGCCCCCTCCGACTTTTAGTATGCTTCACCGTGTAACTAAAATGTACTGCGGCGAAGAAGCCGTACATTTGTATTCAGTGAATAAACAAATGGTTTTTACAACAGTACAGAAATAAACGCGCACCATGCATCAGTCTACCACACGGAAGAGTGTCGCAACATACGGTAGCTCATTCACACAGGCCGTGTAGCTCACTTATCAGTCGTAAAGGGTATTATGGGTAATTCAAAATTTCAGACACACATATGTGTTTATGTTTACGTTCGCATTCCTTGCGTAATAAGACTCCCAGAACTTCCACAATAGAAAGTAATTTACAACACACAAACGCAAAGAACAGAGACATATGTCTCGTTTTCAACTCGGCCGTCATGCAAATGACATATAGCGCGGAAAAACGTGAACATGCTGTGTGTTAGCGTCGTAAACTTCATACTAGGCAAGGAGCTAGCACACCACAATCCCGCGACAGCCGCTAATGAGACCAAGACGGGAACACATGTCTGTGAACGCGCAAACGGAGCCCCTAAGCCACTCTGCTCCTCCGCCACCCTCGCTGCACGGCTGCACCGCTCGTCAAGCACACCACACCAAACACACATTCAGCGCTGAACAGTGGGCGGTCGACGCAGTTGCATTTACATGACTTGCAGCGAGCAGCACATCCCTCGATGTGCGTTAAGCAAAGTCGGACACGGCGACGCCAAATTGCGGTTCGTAGAACTTTGCTGCGGAGGCGCTAGGCCACTTCGATATTTCAATTGTCATCACCGCCGGGTTCTCAAGAAACCACGGGTCACACAACGCAGATTCTGTACTGCCAGAGCTCACCGAGGCCAAAGCCGCACTGCCGCACTGCCACTACTCACGGCTTTCCGCCAAGTAACACAGAACCTACAACCAACACAGAAGCATTGCACGCACAATCACATGAGCAATATTGAACAAAGCGTGGCCTAGAGAACGATTACGCCCAGGACGAACACGCACGCCACGGCGTCGCTCGGCGCCAGCAACGCGCCTTCTCAAAAATCCCTAAACGATGCGGTCCCTAGGCACCTAGGATCAGGTCACGTGAAGGATTTTTGTACAACAAATAGACGCACGATTCAAATTGTACGGCTATAGTGCCGAGAATATACTGGCTAGTGTGCCGTCCGCGGCCACCCGGGTGGCACCGGATGCAATGAATGCCGGTGGCTGCCGCTAGGGGCGCTGCAGTGCGGGTGGGTGCCGCGGCACCATCCGTTCCTCGTAACCCGCCTTGTTTCCACCGCATCGGCAAGCGGGCTGCTGCGCTGTTTGTATTTATTAAACCGTAGCAGCAGCAGCACAGTTCAAATGTGGGCAGCTGATTACTGATTAGGGTTTGTTTTGATTACAACAGGCTACATTAGCGCTTGTCGCTTGCGTGAAAAGCTTGTGCCAGCTAGGCTTCGATCGTGGGACCTCCAGTGTTTCTATTGAAGGGAAAACTTAATTTTAAAGCAAAAGCCTTAGATCTCCATGTTTAATGTTTTTGTTGTGAGGTTCAGAAAGTATCACGCGACTCAAGGAAGGCCATAAGCGAACCAAAGCAGGTCCAGCCGTGTATAAGAGATGATTAATGATTAGCAAATTTAGTTATTGATTGATTAGTGATTGGATTAAGGTGGGTTAGGTTGAATTAGGGGGGATCACGGTTTATTAAGGAGCATTAGGGTGGATGACGGAGGATTAGGGTACATTAAGGTGAATTACAGTAAGCTTTACAAGGCGTTCACCTTCGCGTCCAGATCTCTTAGGCGATAGCTAAGGATGCCTGTTTTTTATTCTAGCCATGATAGCAGCTTAATTTTTTTAAAGGTACGTATTAGCTTACATTTTTTATCTAATAAAATAAAAGAATGCTGAGTTTATATTACTGTTCTATTAATGTTATATTAATGCATAACCATTCAAGACCGCTGTACCCGATCATCTTTCGAAATGACTCGAATTTCGCTGTTCTTTCTTTTTCTTTTTACTTGCTGTTGTTTCTGCCTGTTTCTTATTGTTGTCCTGACAGGTTTGAATGTTTTTGATTGTTTGTAAGCAATGTACCCATCGCCTGGCTCATAATGCCCATTCGGTCCCGAGGGTACATGATAATAAGTAAGTTGTAAAATGGACTGCTCGTGTTCCGTGTATTATATAAATTTTTTAAAGCTGGTAAACACGTGCAGTCTTCTTTCTATGTCTGATGTACTTGAACAAAAATAGGAAACAGAGCTTTTATTTAAGCGTAAGAAAGATTTTACTCAAGTGGAACAGCAGTCAAACGGAGGCACAGTACTGCACTAGATGAGATAAAGCACACATGCATAAAGATAGATCTAGTTGCAGTGACGCAGTTTAATGAGCTTGTGCCGTTTCCTTTGCGCTTCCCTCTCTTTGTTGATGCTTTTTGCAAAAAAACGAAACCTCAAAAGAACATAGAACTTTACAACTGCGGTCAAAGTTGCTCTTTTGTGCTCTCGGCACCCTAGTTGTGGAAAGGCCAGTGTCTGCAGCGGACTTGAAAAATCAGCTAGACTCGCTACATGCAACTTGTTTTTACTAAGGAACCCAGTAAATGCATCTTCCATGGCCTTCACAGCTGTTGACAAGGTCTGACTAGGATAGCCAAGGCCTCCATTGTCAAAATGGGTTGTGAAATATGAAGCAGCGTCGGCACTAGCTTCTGCTTTACTTACGCAAAGGCAGCCTGCACACTGGGGACAAGAATTTTTGGCAGTGATTTTTCGTGCAACATATTCTGCAGTATAGTATATCAAAGCGCTATTGCTCTTTTTTTCTGTGTAAGCTTCATGTTCACCTCTGGACGCAAGAGATTGAATGACATCCTCAGCTTCATTGATACTTCCGCGGTCAAGAAGGCCGTCTATCCTGTCCAGTAGGCTCCTGCCTGTTGTTGCACACAACTCATTTGGATTCAGCAGTGCTCTGACCACGTCTGGTGGGCAGTTTCCTCCTCTGGGTGGTTTGGCTAGATTATAAAATGCCATTAAGTTGACAGTCACGTGAAACTGCGAAACTGTTGGATGGTCGTTGCACCCTGATGATTGTCTAATTATTCCAAAAAGGTTTTCTAGCTTATCTTGGCTTAAGCGGGACGTTAAAAGATATTTGAAGCCCACGGTAGATGACAGGTAGGACAACAGATTAAGGATACTTGTGATGGTAACCCTTAGTCCAGAAGCTGTGCTTTCTGTAAGAAAATCACCACCAGCCGGTTTTGCATGCTGCTCCCACTCTCGCAAATATTCAAGAAACCCTTTCAAAAAGCGCATGTTTGGACTTCCAGGCTTGAGTGCCTTTCCGCTTGTCCGTGATGTCATGACACGAATCAGGTAATTAATTTCTTTCACAAAATCTACAGTCGGCTGCACAGTCCCATACGAAGACTCAATGCGTTCCCTGTACACAAATAGCCCTTTGATGACCTGGTCGCTGAAGAGCTGAAACGCGAGTTCCACCTTCATTTTTTCGAAACAGTTCGGCTTAATGTGTGCATTTGTATTGCTCGGCATCACCTAAAGTGTAACACTTTCCCGATCTGCTTCGAAAGCTGCTTGAACAATACCACTGTGGACATGTCCAGTTGGTGTCAGGTACCCTTTGCAACAAATCCATTGCTCACGTTCTTCATTAAGTGTGGAAAATCGGACACAAAGTACAGCTGCCTCTTAGGATCGACTGGGTGCTTGTTGCTGCTCTGAACGTGGCTTGCAGAACCTTGTAAAAAATAAATAAAGAAAACATGTCAAGGAGAAGCAGCTATTACCTAATTTCAAAAAAAAAAAAAATTTGTGTGGTTTTACGCGCCAAAACCACAATAAGATTATAAGGCACACCGTGGTGGGTGACCGGATTATGGATTAATTTTCACCACCTAGGGTGCTTTACCGTCCACCAAATGCGCGGTACATGGACGTTTTTGCGTTTCGCCCCAGTCGAAATGCGGCCGCTGCAGCAATGATTTCATCCCGCACCCTCGGGCTTTGCAGCGCGCTCTACAACAAAGCCACTGCTCCACCATGGTTGACGATTAATTCATCACAAGTTAAAAAATCGTAAAGCGTGTGCTGCGGTACTAGCACAACGTTGCAAGAACAACTTAGCATATTGCACTCAAATAAGATATCTCACCGTGTATTCCAAACAGCCGCCACATGCTCCTATTCCAGCTGGCGCCGTCGCATGTTATGCAGTCCACAAAGAGACCAGCTTTTTCCGCAAGGATGGCTGTTTCCACAATGATTTTCGCCAGTGTCGCGGATTTCACATTGCCCTTGGAGGCAAAAACGCCAGGAATTTGTGTCCAGCTTCCTGCATAAAGGTATAAGTATTTTCTGAGAGCATACGCCTTACATATTATACGGTTGCGAAGCAAAAAAGAAAAAGAAATCAGCTAACCAGTAAATGGCTGAAATAGCACTACCATGCCATGGTCTGCCAGCACATTCTTCTGGTCAGCAGGTGTATGATCCCCGAGGGCGACAAAGCCTTCAATGTGGCCTTGATTCTAAAAAAGAAGCACAGGAGGAACATCCAGTTTAACTTTGACATATCAAGGAAGGTTGGAACATATCAATCGTTAGTAAAACAATGTAAACATGTCAGTTTCACATGAAAAGCGAGGAATTTAGAGCAATGGCAAAGCATTAACCTACACGAAGTATTAAGGTTCGTAGTTTTATCAGTCGTATAGGTTACAGTAAAGATTCGCTAATTCAATTTAGAACAACGGTGTCGCGTGCGCACCGGTACTTCGTGACGGACAGCACTCGGTGAACAGGAACTCTGGTGGAGAGCACATGCAGTGGGGAGGAAATGCCTCTCGCTTCACCGCCGTTCGAGAATTTGAGGTCACACGACCTCCAATTCAAGGCGAACAGAGAGCGTTTATGTAGCCACAAACCATCTCGGCTCGCCTTAATTAGGCTATGCACCCATCGCAAAGGTGCGGTGCGCGAACAGCCATGCGCAGCCACGGCCGGGCTAGAGGAGCCTGCTACCCCCTATAGCTGGCGCTTGAATGTAAGCTCCACCATACAGAGCACGGGAAGACGGTGTGCATCAAACCATCATAATTTTTGACGCACCGTTGCACGCACACCATACTGCGCTCGGGGTGTGAATGGATCTTACCGCACTTCAACTTTACACAGAACATTACGGCGGTGGCGAAAATTTACCTGGAGTACGTGCTCATATCATTAATATCGCAATTAAAAGCGACATATTGCAGAACACTTTAGGCATATGGGCATTCGATCGTAATACATTTCGTTGCATGAAAATAATAGCGATTAGCAGAACACTACATTTTCTTCATGCACGAAGGAGTTTCGAAGAATATGGAATGAAGCTTTACTCACCTGCTGAATTTACATTTAGGTGCTCTGAAAGCTTGATCTCATCGATGACGAGACCACCGTGTCGACTGTAAACATCCATGGCCTTCGTCTTTTCAGTCAAGACTTTGAAAATATTGGCACTGAGGCCAAAGCCACCCTTGAAGCGTTGCAGATACCTTTGCAGGCAAGTTCTCCCAGGCAGTACCATAATGGTTTCTCTGCGGAGATGTTCGTACAACTTCGGGCTTCGCATCTTCATCATCATGCATTCTACGATCCACTCATCATTGTATCGCATGCCTTTATGTGACTTTCGTCTTGCAGCGAGGAAGCAGTTCTTGACAGCGAGTTGCTGTTTGTGAGGAAGAAATTTAATTTTATTTTCAAATGCCTCTTCGCTAACAGCCTCATTTTGCTCTTTCATGTGTGCCACCTGTTCTTTTGCAGTTGCGAGTCGTTTCTTGGTTCTCGACAAATTTCGAGAAATGTTCTTACAGCGTTTCTTTTCGCCATGCTTCCCTGCGCTTGCCTTTTCCCTTTTCTTTCTCCTGCAGGCTTGGTTTTGAGCTAGAACTCTTTGGTACTTGCAGAAAACGCAGGACGCCCCTTCAGACATCGTAGATAACAAGCATTTTTCTGCAAAATACATGTCTCTGTAGGAAGTGTGCTTCTTTGAAGCAGGCTTTAGGCCGCATCCACTACAAAGAATTGTCAAGGAAACGTTCTTGATCATGGATTCGGCCTCATCACGAGTTGTGAGGACTTGTTTTGATATCTCTCTCCCTCTCAAGTAAACCGTGGCTAGTACTGACTGCCGCTCAGGCAAAGGCTTTTCGAACAATACAATTTTCTCAATGAAAAGGGTGGCTAAGTTATTTATTTCGGCTTCACAATAAGCGTAAGCTACTGATTCTGCTGGCAGCGATGGCACTTTCATCCACGCGACAGGAATAGAGAGGTCGCTGAACGGATGGCGACTTTCAGTAGTGTTTTGCAGGCACTGAGCTCCATCATTTTGCGCGCTTGCTGCTTCAAAGCTACTACGTGGGATTCACTCTTCAGGTACAGCAGCATTCTGGTGGACACCTTCGAGACTCTCTGTTTCGGCTCCCTCAATGGCTGAGCATAGCTCAGAGGCAGCTGACTCACCGCGCTTGCGCCGCTTTGATGGAAGCTTTAGGTCTTGCTCGCACAGATTTCTTCTTTTTCTTTTTACTGGCACTTTAGGCACAATGTGCTTAGGATACTCAGGAAATATCGTGGGTACGGTGTCGGGTTTCAGGCACGGTTTATCGCGGGGAATCTCGTGGACGACGCCGTTCACGGTGACAGAGAACGCGCGCTCGATTAAACTGCTTTCGAAATGTTTTTCGCAAACCACAGCAGTTGGTGTTAGTCTTCTGTCCGTTCTCTTGATCATTCTTGCCCATTCTGCTAGCCGCTTCACATCAGATGGTGCAGTGAACAAGAATACACGCTCTGTGTTCGAGCGGTAACCGCTTTTACACAACGGCACAAAGCAGGTCCTCTCCTTGCACTGTCTCTTTAGCTTCGGTATTTTTTCACCGCCGCCACATAGTTCTTGTAATGACAGGCACACAAACACAGCAGCGACACACTGACTCTTTGATAACACCAAGAATAAACACGCAACACTGTAATAACACTGACAACGCAAACATGGAAACCGACGCAACCGCTGCGAAACTAATGTTCGAAGCAGACGAAAAGCGCAGTCTGCATGGATGGATGGAAGGTAGGAGCGTCCCCTTTGAAACGGCGCGATGGCAGTTGCCACCATGCTCAGATTTTTATTTTGCCTTTTATTTTTATCTGTGTTGTGTGTTATAAAATTTCTCGATTTTCTTTAAGTACGTCTTCCTACCCTTTTAACCTTATGTCACCTCTCTGCTTTTGAGCCACCAATCCTCCAATCGCCTTTTGCTAATTTCCACCGCACCTTTATTTACATGACTATCATTATCTCTGAACCCTAGGGCCTCAGGAAGGGTGACTGTGGCCGCATCGACATCGGGGTTGATACCATCACATTTTAGTATGAGGTGTTCCATTGTTTCTACATATTTACCACACACAGTACATGTGTCTTCTTCTTCGTTAAATTTCTTTTTATAGCTCCGCGTTCTAAGACATCCTGATCTAGCTTCAAAGAGTAGGGCACCGCCTCTTGAGTTATCATAAAACGCTTTTTTCCTGATCTGCTGTTTCCAGTATCGATATAGTTCTACACTATGCTTCTTTTCCATTGAATTCATCCAATTTCCTCAGACGTTTTTCGTATAGGATTTTACTCTGAGCTTCCCGTGCTTGGAATGATGCCCAGCCCATATCTCCCTGTACTGCTTCGTTTGTGGTTTTCCCGTGGGCACCTAGTGCTAACCTTCCCACAGCTCTCTGATTTACCTCTAGTCTCGACTGAACCTCTGCCCTTAAACACAGGACCGCATTCCCGAAAGTAAGCCCAGGCACCATTACTCCCTTCCATATGCCTCTCAGTACCTCATACCTGTTGTAACCCCACAATGCCTTATGTTTCATTATCCCGGCATCTCTTCGCCCTTTTGCTATTAGAGACTGTTCGTGCTTTTCCGTGTACATCTGCCCTTTGTTTATCCATACCCCGAGATACTTGTATTCGGCCACTCGGGGTATTTCGTGGCCTTGTATTGTAAGCTCCTGATCAGTTGTATCGTTGAAAAACATCCCACCGGACTTAGCTGCACTAAAACTGAAACCTAAACTGTCTCCTTCGTCCCCACAGTAATTAACCAGAGTTTACAAATCTTCCTGGCTATCTGCGAACAGTACAATATCGTCCGCATACATTAAACCCGGTAGTCGTTGCTCAACAACCTTTTCGCCTAATCTGTACGACCACCTGTGCAACCACCCGTATGGCAGCGACCTCTGCCGGCCACCGTGGGCATTCACTGCAGGCGGCGCCACGCTCCTCCATTGAAAAGAGCGGGTGGACGGCACACTAGCCAGTATGTTCCAGGCACTATAGTACGGCGGCTATATTTGCGAACTGGGTGGTCGTTTCTTTTGTGTGGCATCACGCAGGTTCGTTTGAATTAGACAACAATAACATCTCAGCCAGTTTGTGCGTCCGACATTCAATAGCCATTACCAGGCGAACGTGTTTAAAGACAGTAAATTTTATCAGCTGCGGCGTTTCACTGGCGTAATGGCTACATACACGGCTTCCGTCGTCAGTGATCTGCCGCCTCTGGCCGCGCAGTGACGGGTTGCTTGAAAAAAAAATGTACTAGCTAGCGTGAAAACTCGTCGCTGGAACCGACCAGTCTGTCTGGAAACTACTCAAGAAACGGATGCACCAGGGAGTAAAAAAAAAAAAAAACACTGCTTCGCCCCTTCAACTTATTCGGGTGCGAAGCGCATAAAACAGATTCCTGTAGTGAAATTTATTTTCAAAGTGGAAAATCACTGTAAAGTTCTTGCTCATCAAAGGCAATTCAAACAAGGCTCTTGTTATTTTGACACATTGCTGAAATTCCTAGCACGGAGTACAGTATCAAAAATAGTTTTGGCTGTGTCTGCATGAATGATACACTGCGATAAATTCACTGCACATTAGTGCAAGTGTACTTCCGGTGATACAGTTTCATATCATTTAACACATAATAAAATTACTGTGTTTATTACCTAGCAGCTGGTAAAAAAAAATTAATCGAGGTTTCACTAAGCACAGCCTGCACAAGGACACCATTGAAAGAAATTCACACTCAAACCAATGTTGTGTATATGTGTGCTTTTCTTTCATGGCGCGTTTTGTGCACTGTTCTTAGCCATACATGAATCACATACTCACCCATGCCTCCACCATAGTAATTGAGGCTTTCTTCTTTTGCCTCCAGCCTCCAAATGCTGCTCATATTTGATCACCCTTTTGGACTATATTGTCACGTAGTAGTGACGCTAAAGAACACAGTAGCGTCGGCGGTCAAGCGGTCGGCGTGCGACGGCGGCGTAGGTCAGCGGTTCCGGCTGGGGCTGTGGTGATTCTAGTTGCACCTCAGGAACTCCAAGCGATCGGTGCACCTCTTCTTTCACGATGTCGGCGATCGAGGCCACTTGAGGCTGCGACGAAGGCAAGACCTTGCGCAGTTCTTCGCGCACTATGGCCCTGATGGTCTCGCGCAGATCGTCCGTGGCCAGTGATTGAATTCCTGCGTAGTGGGTAGATCTTGTACGGCGGTTGAATTGCCGGTTCCGCATTTCGAGTGTCTTCTCGATGCTGGTGGCCTCGCGAAGGAACTCTTCTACGGTCTTCGGTGGGCTTCGTTTCATTGCGCCGAAACGTTCTTCCTTCACACCACGCATGAGAAGGCGGACTTTCTTCTCCTCGGGCATATCCGGGTCGGCATGGCGGAACAGGCGGTTCATTTCTTCCGTGAAGATGGCAACGTTCTCGTTAGGTAGCTGCACTCGGGCGTCCAGCATGGCTTCGGCCCTTTCCTTGCGCACGACGCTCGTAAAGGTGCGCAGGAAGCCGGTACGGAAGAGGTCCCATGTCGTCAAGGCCGACTCCCGGTTCTCAAACCACGTTCTGGCGGCATCTTCTAAGGCAAAGTATACATGCCGCAGCTTGTCGTCGGAGTCCCAGTTGTTAAATGTCGCGATTCGCTCGTAGGTCTCCAGCCAGGATTCTGGGTCTTCAGTCGCTGCTCCATGGAAGGTCGGTGGGTCCCGAGGTTGTTGTAGGATAACGGGGGACGCTGGGGCAGCCATTGGGGTTGTTTTGACCACAATCTTCTTTGTCGACTCAGGTAGAAGTCCGTGCTCTGGGGGCAGTCCTTGCAGTCTGCGGCTAGCACGCTGGTCTTGGGCGATGTTGGTTTTGTCCTCGGGCTTCGGGCTTGGATCACGGCTTTGCGGGGGCGTTCGGTACATGAACGCACTAGCACCTCCACCAGATGTCACGTAGTAGTGACGTTAAAGAACACAGTAGCAGTACTGTGAAAGACAAAACTAGCTTTTATTGGGCGAACCTGTGCCCACAAAACAGGCTACACTTAAAGCGCAACGATAGCGGCGAACACAGTCGGCGATCGTCGAAAATCTGATCAGCGGGTCAAGCGCGTCGGCTTTTATACAGCAGTCATCGAATGTTCCAGTCTAATCGTTCGGACCCGCGTGCCTTCCACAAAGTTCTACACCATTCGCGTCACGCGATGAAATCAGATAATACAAGGTTCGGCGACAACAGACAGCAGATAGAAGCATCGAGAACTTTCCAGAAACTTCGGATACATGCAGGCGCGTCCCGCGCTGTGCGATAACATTTGTTCGGCGGCGAAACGTGGTCGCCCGATAAAGATAAGTACACGTGTCAATATTGTCGCTGGACGTACAAGTCAACCGTAATGTGTCACCACAGAGCCAGAATCCTCGCAAGGTATGTTTCTGAACACTTCAACCAAAACTGTGTTTTGCTCATCAATTGGACAAACTTTTGTTTCACCATTCTTTGCTTGTATGTTTGTCATGGCTTCATATTTCTCTTTTCAGGAAGGACGAAAGGGAGAATATTGGTTTGCAAGCTACCCACGCCAAGCCATGAGAAGCTCAACAGTCACCATAATGACAACAGGTCCTCTTGAACTACGTGCCTCACCATGAAATGTTTGCAAGTTTACCAGATAGAGGGCTGTGAGCGCTATCAGGAAAGCAGCAGTCTACGGTTTTGTATTGTACCGAGCTGGAATGCTAAAATTTGACATACAAGCTTGCTCGATTTTAAGGGCTATTTATGAAAATCGGAGAAGTTACAAGTTGGAGTCCCAGCTTGTTTCTTTTCTTGTCATGTAGCAAACTCCTACTAGGTAATGCACAAACTCTGTCATCTGCTATTTGCAAACCGGTTTGACGGGCATTACCACCAAGTATCACATGCTCACTCACAGCATTAATTTGTCACATGAAACCGCAAAGAATTTTAAAGCCTTCAAAACCGCTCAGTGGAATTTTGAGGAAATGATGCTTCATGTTCACTGAAACACTGGCAGGCACTCTTCACTTTTTTATTCTATTTTTTATTTAATGTACGCTCAGGGCCATATGTCATTAAAGAGGGGAGTGGGTAGAAAGCAGTAGAGCAAAACAAAGGAACAAGAGCACTGAGTTCTGGTAATACAATCATTCTCCTGATTATACAACATTAGCTAATGTTTTGCAAAAAAACGTTTGTTATCGGTGATGGCTACAATACTCGAGGGAAGGTGGTTCCATTCCTAAGGTGTGCGGGGGATGAAAGATTGAAAGAATGACTTCGTGTAGCAAGAATCAATCCCTGCGATACTGCGATGATCGATGCAGTTTGAAATGCACTTGAGGCCGTGGTGTGAAGTCGTCGTGAAGTGTGGTATGATGGAAAATTTTATGAAATAGCGAAACATGGCGACTGCAGCGATTAGCTAGGGGAATAAGTGCTGGTTAGTTTCAATAAAGTTATACTCGCTGTATGGTTATAATTAGAAAGAATGAAACGAGCAGAGTTAGTTTGTACTAGTTCAAGTGAAGTAACAAGACTAACGCGACTGGGATACCATACTGAAGGTGCATATTCAAGTTTTGAGCGTATTAGCATCTTGTAAAGGTGTAGTTTTAAAGTAGACAGTGCTTTGGAAAAGTTTCACTGTAAGTACCCGAGCAGCTGAATAGCATTGTTAATGACACTCCATATTGGTGCAAATTAAATTATTTGCAACGTGTACACCAATATATTTATAGGACATGAAATCTAAGGGAACATTGTACAGACGGTAAGTGATAGGATTAGAATTAAATCTGGATATTGCAGTTTTGATTTGTTAACTACAAAAGGCTCATGTACAGTTTGAATCAAATCAGCAACTAGGCTAACCCTACACCATAAGAGAAGGCTAGAACAGGCAACTTCACACAGCTGGCCTACTCAACACTTCTCAAACATGACAAACCAATAAAATCAATTTTTCTTTCTCTTCAAACAGCAGATGACATACCTTAGGACAGTGTGTTCACAAAAAAGTTTACGAAATATACTTGAAGTTTGGCTTAACATTCATCCAATCAACAGTGGACGAGCAAGAGAAGCCTCAGCATGAGAACTTATATTCGTCACGGCCCTCACAAATATGTTTGATTGTTGAAACGTTGGCTGCAGGCTGAGGCTTCCCTTGCTCACCTCTGTTACTCAACAGAACTGTTCACCTCCTGGTAACCTTTCTGCATTGTTTGAACATGCAAACCGAGATGTTTCTTCAACATGAAACCGCAAATTGCTTTTTACAAGGATCTGTGAGCATTAATTGGGCATACTTATATGTTTATTTAGTGTCCTTGTTTATACACAATATTTGCAGAGGACCTTGTAAGCGCTGTCGTCTCCGTAACGTTCTTCGCCTTCCTACGAGTACTTCACTTGTGACAACGCCTTTACTGCTGCAGCTGAACACTAAATGTGCAGTGGAAATATCAAGAACACACAATATGTGATCTCAAATTTAGCGTAACGTTTTTTCCCCCTCTAGACTTCGCGCCTATCGCCAATATGCTATGAAAACAATGCGACATTGCAACTCGAGCTTACTTTACTGACAGTACATGTTTGCGGAGCACTTATGTTTCTTTTCTTTAATCTAGCTGAAATAGTCGAATGCAGACAACATACGCATAGTATGAAACACGTCAAACAGCACTGTACGTAACACAAGCACGAGTGTAGCCGAGCACAATATCGTTGTCGTTGCTTTAGCAGCACGCCAAACACGATGAGAAAACTACGCTCGATTTCAGCTTTCAATTCTGTTAAAAGATTGCTATCTGTGTTTCTGTATGTTGTAAACTCAGTGACTGACAGCATCAGCTCCACCTGACCTGTGCGAAAATTGTGGGCATGTACTGCTTCATTCACGATTGACAATAAATAATGTAAGCTTACTTGTCTGACGTGTTTTTTCGCCAGTTGAGGCCTCTCGATCACCTGGCGATATAATAAAGGTATCGTAGTCATTTCAGAGTATCGTACACACGAACACCGCTCCGAAAGCGGTAGCAAAAATCGGAGGACGCTTATGCTTCGCCTTCAAGAGTGGAACGCGATAGCGTTATCGCACCCCGTTCGCACCGCCTACTCAAACGCGCTACGCTAGCCAAACGTCGCGATCGGCACAGATAGCCGGGCCCCGACACGCCATGAAGGCGGACGCGATCACGGGGCGAGGGGCGCGCCACGTGTCGGGGCACCGCCATACATTTCGAGGAGGGGTTCTTCTGTGTTGGCCGCAAGATGGCTGTGCGTGTGCGCAGAGCGCAGAAGAAATGTAACGGAAACGTAATTCGCTACTCGTGAAACTGCGACTTCTGTAAGTTACATGGTCATAATTACCGATATACTTTCTACGGCACGTTTCTATGGGAACACCGAATTCACTAGAGGTGATTTTGTCCCGTTTTGAAGGAACGAACTTGTGGCTGAGTGGTAGCGTCTCCGTCTCACACTCCCGAGAGGGTGGTTCGATTCCCACCAGCCCATCTTGCAAAATGTTTCTTATTTATGAAGTGCCTTCTGGGATTTATCGCTCACGGCCAATGGCGCCGACGACACCGACTTTTCTGCGACATGAGCTCCTTAACGCTGTCGAGTTAAAACGCCCAAAACCAGCGAATGAGCAGCGCAACGAACCCCACCAGCCGCTACCGTAGCGGCCATATTGCTCACTACATGATGATGTTACTTTTGATTTTGCCAGCGCCACCCTCGGTCGCATACTTTAGTTCACAACGCCATCGCTACTCCTATTTCCGTTGTACTGTGGAAGGTACAGTTTCCCTTCTCTAAGTTTGTATAGGTGTTCTGGAATGTTACTCTATGGACGCGCTATCCTGCCAATCAGAAGAGGGCACCCACCCTCTGTCGCCCGTCGGCTACGCGCTCGCCCGCCCCGCTCGACGGCACTTGCTGCGGCACACCGCGGCATCGCCCGCGCGGACGGTGCACTGCTGGCGGAGATGTCCCGCGCAGGGGGTGCATATTCGCCGTTCTGGTTGTTCGCGCAGAGGACAGACGCGCCGGGGATGGCCGTACGTGGCGCAGAACGTGCACGTAGGGACGTGCAGGTTCTCCACTACGGTGGTGGACGTCCATCCCACTGTGAAGCGCCCGCGACCCATCAGCGCTCGGAACGCGGCGATGCTCACCGCGAGGACGTGCGTAAATTTGCCTGAACGTTCGCGAAATCAAACTCGCACCTCGCATGTCGAGGGGTCGAGGTTGAGGATGGAGTTACGCGAGTTTATCGGCGCGATGTGGATGAACGTTGGGACATTAGGATCGACTACGGTGATTTTGACGTGCGGTTTGCGGCGTTCAACGAGCCGTACCGACATTGTCGTTTTCCTGATCGTGCTTTGTTCAATCGACGTTTTGAGTGTCTGGACTATCGCAAAATCATTGGAAAGAACAGTAAGCGCGTGGGACGTCTTGCGTATAGTTACGTCACCAATCTGTTCTTTGGCGGGGTCGATGTTAGTTTTGAGATGTTTAGATAGATCTTGTGCGGGACTTTTGGGAACGAGCGGCGACAAAACATGTCGCCTTGGCAACTCGTCCTCCAAGGCGGCGGCATCGATGTTTGGAAGCACCGGGCCAGAGGCGACAGGAGCGGGCATGCCTGGCACTCCCACAGGCGGCACCGATCTCCCAACACGGGCCACAGCGGCATAAGACCGCGCAGGGGCCGCCGAAGGAGCAGCGGCCAGGCAAAGCAGAGGACCAGTCGCACACGCCCGCACCAGCTGGTCCCGCAACTCATTAGCCCTGCCGCACTGTCGCGCCGCGACCGCACTCAAGTCAGCACATTCCTGCAACATAAGTCTCAAGAGCCCCAATATCTGAGATATATAGTTATTGGTAATCTTTCAATTGTTGTCAAACATTGTGTCCGTGATTTGCTTATGAAAGCCGACGGCGCGGCGAAAAGAGGCCGAGAGGGCGGCATAAACGAGCCCGCGCTCTGAACCGGACTCTGCAGGCACCTGCCGCCCCGGAGGTGCGGGCACACCGCTCTCACGTGGGCCGAAGTGAACGTCCTCCAGTAGACGATCGCCATCCGCTCATAAAACGGAGCTATCGGATCGAGGGGAGCTGGATGCCAAATCAGAAAGATTCCCGGCCGGTAAGTCGGCAGTGGGGACACCTTCTGCCATGACCCGCTAGCGGGTATGGGGCATGGCAGCGCAAACGCCGGCAGCGAGCCTCGGCGAAAGGTCGGTAACAATGCAGGTGCCGGCTGTTGACGCTATACCTCGCACAATTAGGCGTGTCGTAGTGTCGACAAGATACTTGTGGGCCATGTCCACAAGCAAGTCGAAGCGATAAAGAAAGTCTGCACCAAGAATCGGGTAAGCCACATCCGATACGAGGAAAACCCACCGAGAAGACACCGGAGTCCAATGTTCAGTGTGAGGGCGCGTTCACCCAAGCCACGATGTTGGTCTTGTTGGCGAGCTTGAAGCGCACCCGCAGCTCGGCGATTCTTCGAAAGTGCAGGCGAGGGTTGAACGACGGTTACTTCAGCCCCTGTGCAAACTAGAAAACTGAGCCAAGATGCCTTGTCAAAAACGAAGAATAAACAGCTGCTTGCTGGACCGCCACAACTCACCGCTTCTAGTGATGAGCCGATGAGTTCCCTAATGGTATCTTCGACTGGTCGCCTCCACCCCCCGAAGCAGAGTAGGGCAGATCCGGCGTGCCTCGAACTCGGAGGCCGAGAACAAGCGCTCAAGCCGAACGTGTGACTCCCTCTCGGAGGAGAAAATGGCAAACGCGGAAGCACGTCACTATTAAAATACTATGGGGTTTTACGTGCCAAAACCACTTTCTGATTATGAGGCACGCCGTAGTGGAGGACTCCGGAAATTTTGACCACCTGGGGTTCTTTAACGTGCACCTAAATCTAAGTACACGGGTGTTTTCGCATTTCGCCCCCATCGAAATGCGGCCGCCGTGGCCGGTATTCGATCCCGCGACCTCGTGCTCGGCAGCCCAACACCATAGCCAAGCACGTGACTATAGCAAAAATCTGGTTTCTAGTCGAAGCCGTGTCGAAGTCTAGCCAATGCTCCTGACGCTTTCAAGCAAAACGGCGGACACGTTGTCGTTTGGCGGGACGCTGGAATCCAGGGTATCGTCGTCAACTCCGCAGATTCTTTTCGCCTCGATGATTGTGGACGGTAAGTTTTGTTAAGTACTGCACCAAACCTCTGTATGAATTCTTGAACTGCTTCTAACTGGTTATAATGCCCCGGCTTTGTTGCTGGAGTTTGGTACCACTGTGATAGGTTAAAAATAAATTGTGGGGCTTCACGTTACAGAGCGAGGATATGATTATACAGGATCCCGTATGTAGTGGACTCCGTTTTGTAACCACCTGTGGTTCTTCAACGCGCCTGCCATTAGTCGCTAGCGTCTTTCCTTATCAATGCGCAACCAAGAATACTGCTGAAACACTAGTGTTGACAGAAAACTTGCATTAAAATAATCAGTTTACTGGAGCCGTTTAGTGTAAACAGTTGATTCGTGGGGACGCAGCGGATTGGTTAAAGTATTGAGTGTCGCAGTTAATTATTTAAAAAGTTACTGATCCAAACAACGTTGCGCTGGCATGTTCTTGCTAGCTGGACTGGCGATGCTTGCCAAATGCTGCTTTTATCAGGTGTTTGCACTTGATGTGTATATGTCGTTGTTCCAGAAAAACAAAAACAGCCGAAACGACCGAAGACATAACGTCTCGATTTGTTGCAGTGTGCTTATGTTCTATGGGGCATTTGCCTCTTCGGCTGAAAGTTATGTTCATCTGCCATAATAGCCATCTTCGTAAAATACATGCCTTTTGAGGGAGCGTTTACCTTGTCACTTCGAAATGTGTTGTAGTTGCTTTTTTAGGTCTATCTTCTTTGTAGTTACTATAGCAACAGTCTGCCCATATTGTGCGACTGTAGGCATGCATGCCATTTCTCCCTATGGCACCCAATCATAATAAATGCTGCACTGTAATGTCAGGTTGCAGTGTGCTTAGAATGTGACTCACGAAATGTGAAAGGCCAGAATCCATCCAAAGGCATCCCAAGTATTGGGTATGATCCTTTTCCTGCCGTTTCTGAACACGCACACTGCGTTTTGATTTTATAGCCATTTGAAGCCGAACATCTGGCACAACAGGTATGATACCCAGCGCACTACATTGCTGTGTGTGTAACTATAATGTGTCTGTAATTAAGCACGGTTTGCATAAAAGAGCTGTTTGAACTAGTTAACATGGAAAAATAGGGATTGCTCTCTCACAGCCATCTAAGCTTGCAAACTGCAGACATTGGTGCATATTGTTCATTACACAGTGCTACGCCATGGATTCTTTAGTGACTCAGAAAGTGATATCAATTCACACTGCACAACTAGTTTCTCAAGTTCCCCAACTGTTGTGAAAATACACTCCATATATCTACACCTCATCTTGAACATAAAATCATGCTGCTTCAGCAGATATTCATGATAACTGGCATATTGTAATGCTAAGTGTTCTAGGTGTGGCATCACAGAAGTTAGTATTAGCTGGATTATCATACCTGTTAAAAATAAGGTGTAATATTGACCTTGCTTGCAGTGAGGGTTTGTCATTAAATCAGTTTTTTTTGCTTGCATATTGCCTCCACAAACATGGCTAAGGGCTTTCTTGTGCTGCCATATACAGTTCTAAATTAAAAACAATGAGCTCGTACTGCAGAAAGTATTTTGGTGAATGCAATAATCTGACATTGGTTACGAGTATGGCAGCGCAGAAGAGTACGAGCTCAAGGAAGTAAATTGGGCAGGCACCCTTCCCTTTTACTTCCTTTTTCTTGTCTGTCCCACTTTTCATGCATCGCTACTAACTAGCCTTGTTGATAATTCTGTTCTGTTGTCTGTTATTTGTAGTTTCCTGTGCTCCTTCATATGTGCTAACCTTGATAAGCACCCGTCCTGCTTAGTTTCTTCTTCGCATCTTGTGTTTTGCTGCTGTACTTGTAATGAATCATTACGAACTAGCCCAGTAATCTGTTCTACAATCTGGCATTGGTTTGTGTAAGAAATATTAAGCAGACTGCTCGACCTGACTGATTGAACTTGTTTAGAGATGGAGTAGCCATGTATAAAAGTTGTGCATGTTTTTGTCTTGTACCACAGGCAGTGAAGCAACTGATGACCTGTCAGGAGATCCTGCAATAGAGCAACATCTACAATCTGGTGGTTCCTCATCAGTAAATGGTATGTAAACATTTCCCACTCGTTAGAATAGCAACTGTATTCACAACTGCCGGACTATTCTTTTAAGTTTGAATTTGAAAGGCTGTTTACCGTTCCTGAAAGTTTCGCTTGTTAAGTAAGCAGTGAAGTCACTTGAGTGTGTATGCCTTTGGCTACAGCTTTTTGATTGTATTTACTAAGGAGTTGTGTAATGCCACATCAATGCGGAAAAGAGCAAATCAGCTACAGTAATTACGTAGATATTTCAACATCATCTGCGCCGGGGCTGCCTACAACGTGAAGCATTCTTGTCATCACATTGCAATGCACTGTACGCAGATGAAAGAACACTAAAAAAAGTAATTGTGAAAGCATTGTAGCAGTAAAATGTTTATGTCAACGTTCATTAATGTAGCAAAATCCAACCAACTGACTAAGCCTTCATTACTGTTACTGCTTCATCTCTGCTACCCTGATAATCTATTTAAAATTTGTAATGCAATACGTGTCAAAGCAATAATAACCGAGCTATTGGACGCCCACCGCAAGGCTTGCGGCAGTTGCACGTATTGTGTCAGCTAATGTCATTGTTTCTCTGCAGATTTCCAAGACTTGTCATGCCTAATTTTCTTCCATCCTCAGCGTGAACCTTGTGGAACCTCAATGAACCTTGTTGACTATCTGCTGTGCACATAACAGGGTCCGCAAAACTCAACTTCTGCTTTTTGATCTCAACAAAAAATAGAGTATAAATAGTTTGTCTCGCAATATAAGCTAAACCTGTTTTCACCTGTTTAACCTATACTAGCCTTTTCATATTCGTTAAAACTTATTCTATCCTTTTCAATTCATTGCTTGTAGCTAGGTACTCAGTTTGTGAACGTTCTTGACTCAAACATACTTTGGTTCTGTAAACAATGTTCATAACTGTAATTTTTCTTCAAAAGCAAAACGTTACAAGGGACGCTATAGAGGAATAAATAGATTGGATTCGTTAGCTGCAATACCAAAAGTACCCATGTCACCTTGAGTGCGGCCATAAGAAAATCGGCAAATGTGCACAAACAAATAAAATGATAATGCCACGTTGGAAGTTCCCATACAGAATCCTTATGACATTATTCTTGACGGCATATATTCAGGGTTAGTTCACTGTGTGTTTGCAAGCAAAAGGACTTTGCTAAAAGGACTCAACCTAGCAGTCACCTCTCTGCACCGAATTTTCGATATTGGTCTTGCCAGTATGTCATAGAGCAGAGAGAAACTGATTTCCTGAAGAAATGCCACCTACTGCGAGATATGCTTTATTCTATCTTATGTGCAGTTCAGCTTTGGCCACTTTAGGTCTCCAACACATGCACTCCTGCACTCCTTGAACAAAAAAAGAATACTGCAGGGATTTGAATGTAAAATACTGCCAATAGGTATTTTATATATTTATCGCATGGTTCCGCTAGACTTAACAATCTTACATTGCCTTCAATACCTGAGCAATAAGGTGTCTTGGTACAGATTTAAACTTAATGTGAAGTTATGTAATCACCACATCCAATTTATAGTAATGAATGAAATCAACTCTGAATTCTTATTTATGAATGCAGGAGTGCCTCAAACTGCCATTTTAGGTCCGTTTCACTTCCATCTTTACAGGAACAATTCTATAATAAATTTAGCATTGACATTTGCTACATAGGTAACATTTTTCTGAATGCAGTTATTAACAAAGAATTCTCTTGTCTACGAATTCCAGATCAAGAAACCTTCATGATTGAGGCACTGCCAACTCACTGATCATTAACACACAGAAAACTAAAGCTGTTCTTCAGAACAATAAGTACAGTATTAAAAGAAACCGCAAACCAAATTGTTTGATAACACAAGTATCCCACATGTAAGTGAGATAAAGTGTGTGAGTGACATTTAACAAACCAATTTTCACAGAATTCACAAGTCAGCCATAAAAAGAGCCACCTTTCCAAAGGCTGCATGCTAATGAAGGTTACTCCAGCTCAGGTAATCAGGCTACTTGTTTACAACTGTCTTTTTCCAGCCACCTTGGATGCACTCATCTGACATGGTGCACCACTGCAGGTTAACCTTAATGCAGGTTTTGCAAAAGAAAACGCTTCGCATCATAGCAAGCATTCTTTATTAATAATAGTAATCCCTTGCTCCAAGAGTTTAGGATGATTCCTTTTAAATACTTACCCATGTCTGTAATTAGGCTGACGTTAAAGGCCCAGAGAGAAATGGTGCACTACTACAGAACATTTCTAAACTAACCAAAATCCACACACACACGCCACTTTTGTCGGTCTCCACCTTGTCACATTCTCTTTAGCAGAATCAACTATGGATGACGAAAATTGCAGTCCTAGTTACCGTCCATCACAAATATTTTGCTAGCACTTAGCATTAGCCCTGACGCTGTGATACGTAAATCACAAAAAGAACACTTCATTCAAAGTATACTTTAACATAGTGCACATATGACTGGATTTATTACAGCTTCCATTTTAGTTTCGCTCTCACCTCTTACGTGTCGTATTCTTCACACTTTTAAAGAAGTGTTCATTTGCGAATTTTTATTCTGAAATACCCAATCGCAAAGTCGTTGTCGTATTAAATTATTTTTATGCTTGCTCTATACGTATACACAGTATACTTTTTTCTCACTAGTTTCTACTTTATGATATTGTATTTCCATTATTTTCATGTGATTTACACGTGGCATATATTCTAGTACACTTGGCTTTAAGTTTACAGTACCCTCTGTTAGCGCCTGATAGTTGTGTTCCATATGTTGCAGCAGATGCCTGGAAATGGGGCATGGTACCTGTCAAGCCCACATAATTGCTGAATTTCTCGCAACCTCCTCTTAAGATGCAAAGTAACGTCAGTCTTCAGAACACTTCCTTTAAAAGAAAACCTGCTGAAGTGCTGCGAAACACTGAGCGCCGTGGCCTCCCTCATGTGCTGACACCATATTCAGACGAATAATTTTTCACGGAAATCTTACATTACGTTTCTTCGACTAGCAACCAACTGTAGTCTGCAGAACCAATGCAGATAAATTTTGTACACAACACGTGAGGCTAAATTGACGTATTTTAGGGTTATCTTGTATTTGTTTCGTTACCACCTCAAATGTATCTTCGTTCAGGGATGTAAGGCAAAAGTGACTGCACTGTTCATCTTAACAGAGCAACATTATGTAATGGAACTGTCTGGTAATTTTGCTCTGTTCAAGGTTATCTGGTGGTGCACGTGACAGAGTTGGAGCAGTGCCGTATACCTACTCAGTTCACAATACAAATTTTAGCTGTGTATTCGGCCATATGTGCAACAAACTATGTTTTATACAATGGTTCTTTTAGAATTGTAATTGCCACTTGTCTGATACTTTATTTTAAACATTTTCCCTTTTATTTACAGCTGCCTGGAGTGATGGAGAGACAAAGCTGCTTCTCGATTATTATGCCAAGTATGCGCCATATATGGGGCCAATGAAGAAGTTCAAATGCAAGAGGGCAGTGTTTGAGCAAATTGCCCGCGATATTTATGCTTTACTCAATGTTGTGCGAACTGGTATTCAGTGCGAGAGTCGTTTTAAGACCATAGCGAAGCGCAAACGCAATGAGGATCGCAATAATCGCACATCTGGCCATTCACGCTGTAATGTGGCATTTGAGGAAGAGTTTGCATAAATTCGAGCTATAGATGACAGCCTAGAACCAGAAGTTCTTCGGGGAGTTAAGAAAGGGATGTATATGAGGCTGCCTTCTGCTGCACATGCCACTGCAAAGGACCCAAATCTTGAGTCGTCAGTACCATCAAACTCGGGTGAACATAGCCACGGCTCTATCAACAAAGCACCTCCAGAGCAGGTGGAAAATGGCAGGCTGGATTGTGATGGTACTAGATCCAAAGGAATACCTGAGCGCCCAAGAAATCAACGGCGAAGTTCTGACCGCATGAAGCATTTGAAGATGTTTCTTGATGAGATGTACAAAATAAATGAACAGCGCGAAGCTCGAGAGGAAGAAAGCGTGAAGAAGCACGTGCACAGCGACGTTAAGAAGTCCTCCAAGCACATACAGATTACATGGAGGCACTGCTGGAGATCGCCAAGGAAGGGAGAGTGAGCGCAACCCATTAATTCTTGAGGGAGTGACGCACACTGTAAATGTTTGCAACATATGGTATTTATTTTAACTCCGAAGTAGTGGGACATTTCTTTAGGCGATTTGCATTTTTTTTATTGCAGAAGAAAATCTGATAAATTTGCTTTGTACAACAAAATTGTAACAACTGTTTTGTTAATAAACAGGAAAACGTGCTACTGCAATGCCTTGTTCGCAATGAGGAGAAATGCTTACACATTGTTTTCACGCCATCACAACGCAAGGAGCAAACTTATAAACACTGTGCCAGGTTGCTCCGCTTCATTTCCCCATTTCCGCAGGGCTGACTCTCTCTGTGTCGGGGCACACTGGCTTGCTTCGTTGAGTTCTTCCTTTTGGAGCATGTGATGCTGAGCGATGTCTTGTTGTCTTTCCTGCAGGTCGTCATCAGTTAGAATGTCATCAACATTTATATCCCCAACGTCTAGACAAACATTGTGCAGTGTGCAGCAAGCAAAAATTTGGAATTCAATGTACAGTTTGGAATTCAATGTACCGCACTTGGCGGAACCTCTGTTTGAGACGGCCAAATGCATTTTCGATAACGACTCGCGTTGAAGAGTGACGGTGGTTGTATACAATCTGCGCATCTGTCATGTCGCCATAATCTTTATATGGTGTAAGAAGGTGTTCCTTTATTGAGTAGGCAGCATCCCCAAGAATGTGGTACCGGTTGGTTTGGCAGATTGTTGGTAGGTCCTCATTCACTGTCGACAGCCTAAGGACTCTGACATCGTGGATCTTGCTGGGGGTCCGTGTAAAAATGTCTTCAAATCTCCCATTGCTGTCGCATATGCCTTGCATGGCGATTGAAACTTGGTCATGTCTGTTTGTATATGTTGTTCTGAGTTTGTTGTTGGGGCATCTGATTGGAATGTATGTCCCATCAATACACCTAAACACGTTGCGAAATCCAGCAACCCGAGGAAAGGTATGTTTACTATGAAGTACCCACAGCTGCTCAATAACACATGCAGAACTTTACAAGTGTTATCCACATACAAAATATGCAAAAAAACAGTGAATGAACAAAGCAACATATAAGGTGCAGAAACCGTAGAAAATGCTTTTCTTCTTTACCATCCACCGAATTTATTCAGTGATAAAGCCCAATATTTCCAAATATGCGAGCCAGAAGCAATGAACCTAGATCAATGATGAAATTCGCAACTAGCACCTGTATTACTCATTTTGACTGAACACGTTCTCTATTTCATTGTATGATTGCAAATGGAAACGGTCAGGAAAGTAGCTTAGTGCTCGATACGTATGCAGTGATAACCGTTTCCATCACGTTTTTGGTTTGCTTTGAACGCATGCACCAGGAAAGTATGCTTACCTTTTCCAATACTTCTGCAACAGCTTCCTTGTTGCTTGAAAAATAGATGACCTCCGGTACTACGCTGCACATGAAGTTGAGAACCCTATTTATAATCACTAGTTGCGTTGATTCAGCTGTGTCAAAAAGAACGGACACCTCCCTCATGGAAGGCTTGTTGGCCGCGTACCTGGTAACATAAAAGCAATAAGCAGGTCATGAACAGCGAACTGCGCTGCACCATAACGAAATGCTATGACATGTTTCGCAACGTGGCTTCATCGCAGTGCGTTCGTCAGCTCTTCACGTCAGATCGCAAACTTTCAAACTTGGGAGTAGCTTACAGATAAATATGGCCATATATGTGCTAAAATACGCATGGGAGGTAGAAAGAATTCTGTCACAGGGGCATTATGCATAAAGGGATATTATGTGGCTAGAGCACGCGATTCATTTCCTGACCGTTAACAGTGCTCGTCAGAAACAAGGCGTGTATTATTAGGCCGGAAAATGCAGACGTATTGCTTTTAGAGCGTTAACCACTGTTTTCATATTTGCTTCATTCATTGGCAGACGCTCATATTTTCTTTTTACAGCATGCGCAACGCGCGGCTACGCAGCGGTGACGCATCGTGCAGTTAAGTCATTGCGCACATGCTTTTCCAATCCGCGTTTCATTCCGTATCCAAAGCCACGCTTGCAACAGAGTAAAGCCTGAAGCATTACGGTTTTCTTACCAAAGCAAGGAAAGCATGTGCTCCTCGGCCGTTGTGGCTAGTGAGCCACCGTGCATTTGGCTCGAGGGGTAGAAGCTGGATTCGGAGAAACGCTCAAATAAGGCGTAGCACGATTTCCTGGGGAGCCGGAAATTCTTGCGAAACTGATGAAAAAAAGAAACGTATTCAGTTTACTTACAACACGATAGTTCGCTGTAACGACCCACCTCTTTCTCGGAGTACGTCCGAACAACGTTCTTCACGTAGCCTGTGGCTTTCGGTGTTCTGTTAAGCACGTTGAAGAGCTGAGAAAATTTCTGCTCACAAGTGCGGTTCAAGTCGTCGTCGTCACTCTCAGAGCTCTCGCTGCTTGATTCCACGTTTGCCAACAAAGGTGAGGCCATCAAAGCACCGCTCAAACGGATTTTTCGTGGCATTTTAAACGAAATAACACAGGCACCACACGACACGGCAATACCAGACGGCGATCAAGTGACCGCAAACGCTCTCAATCTCGACGATTGCTCCGACGACAGGGCTCGGAGCGCCTCGGATCGCTCGAAGACGGAGGAGACCGATCGAAAAGAAACAGCCGAACGCAAGGCGAACACCCTCTTTCAACCAACTGAACACAACGCTGCACGCGAGAGTGCTCTAGAGCGCTCCGAAACGACCACTCGAAGTTGGCATAAGAAAGTCCAGAGAGACGCGCACTTTATGGTGGCAACGCCGAAGTTGCGGTGATACCAGAACTCGCCTGGACGCAGCAATCGACATGAGGAACGCCGGCGTGACGATGATAGAGAGGGTGGAGATAGGGTGGCAATCTGCGCGGAAAGATCGTCAGTCTGGCTACGAAAGACGTCGCGAAGTGCCTCCCGATCAGGTAGCGAGAAACGAGATTGTAGCGGTCGCCATCGCAATCGTAGTCGACAAGTTGCACGAGATTCGCCAGGGAGAAACCGGCTGTAACGGGGAGCACCATGCGGAAGGTGGAAGGGAGGCGCTGCAAAAAGTTCTCGCAGTAGGTCTTCATAGAAAGAGGCAGTCTTATCACCGAGGAGCTGCTGAAAACGGCGCAAAAGCTGTGAAGGCTTGCTGTCGCCTATTTCTTCAGCTGAGAGTATCTGCTGAAGTCGTTGCCTCTGCGCCGACGAAGTACGCTTGAGGAACTCAGCCGACCAAATGTCATAGGGGTTTGTCTCGGACGGAGTAAGAATAAGGTCTCGGATTTCTCGTGCAATATCCAGAGGAAGCGTAGGCACAACGTGGTGAAATTTGGAAGTCTGCGATGTTACCTGGGCCGTCAAGAACTGGCTGTTGACTTGCACTGGGCAGAGGGAGGGATCAGCTGGCCAGAGCGTGGGTAGTTAGAACGAAAAGGCGGAGAGTTCTTCGGACGCTGCGGGGTCAGAATCGCCGGTAGATTCCATCCTCATTGTAGTCAGCAAATAGTTGCAAGGTTTCGAAAGTCCGTGGTGACGAATTTCGGAGAGGTCGCGTGCGTGTCTTGAAGATGCAATTGCGTAAACACACGTCAACAGAGATCGACGACAGAAACTTGTATCAGAAATGATGCGCGATGCGGAAGATGCAGCGACTTCCGACGCTACACGACAAGTTTGCCCAGCTTTCTTTCCACTGTACAAACTTGCCGAGCCGCCGTCAGAGACGCTGGCTTTAGTTACGGGCAGCGCACGCGTTAAGGCCAGAATACATGGAGCGAACTTTCACGACGAAGTTCGGGCGGCAGAAAATCTGCCGCGGCGCGACGCCGTATGTTCGTCGGGCTGCGCTACATGGAGCGAAGACAGGCCGGCCGCCGCCGGCGAGTCGCTGCGTTATTATCAGTGTGGCTAGACGAGGCAAATGCGCTGTCGTGAAACACATGACAAAAAAAAAAAACTTTAACGACAATTATTATCGTTTTTGAATTACGGAACACTCTAAAAACGCGTAAAATTTTGTTTAGAAATGATTTCTAGTCTTTTTTATGTGTTTGAGACATTCATGTACCGATGTAGTTTAAAGAAAGCGGCGATGCTATGGGTTGTGGCAACACTGGGCGGGTAAACAACTTTCGGCTTCTGCAACTTCGCGGCTCTGTTCTGTGGCTCAACGCGCGCGCGGCCGAAGCAAGCAGACCCGAAAGTAGCGCACGTGAGCTTGTCTAACCATGGCTGTTATTAACTTGTTAAATTCCAGCCGCGCCGCTTTGGATGCCATGAATACGAAAAGCGGGAGACCCGCGTGAACGATAGAGCGGGATCGGGATACACGGACAAGCGGGGAAGCCTAGCCGGAAGTCGGGCGGATAGTGAGACCTGATTGGCTCGCTTTGGGGCGCCGCTCGTTTGCCGCTTCCGGTGTCGTCGCCGCCCGACGAACTTTTCTGCGCCAGCTGGATCGGCGGCGAACGACGTTTTCGCCGCCGCCGCGCGTCGCGCGTACGCCGCCGGGCGTCGAACGCCGACTATTCGTCGCATATTCGCTCCATGTATTCTGGCCTTTAGGCGTGAACGCGGGCAAACAAGGACGGCGTCGGCGGTAGCTCTGTCCCATCTTTCGGTGGGTTGCCTCGTTGGTGCTGCTACAACTACTTTGTTGAAGGATTCGGTGATGGTGGAATAAAAACCATGTCTAGAACCACATGTAGAACCAAATCAGAGCATTTTAGACGTCAGAAAAATTGCGGTATTGATAATATTATTGCCAGACACGCCACATCCCCGATGCGTTTCGCTGATAAAGGGATTCGCCTTCCCTTGGGGCGTTCCTTCGCCGAACGAAATGCTACCGATCTCTCGGAGCGTACGCGCTTCATGTCGCACAACAGATACATAGGAAGGCAATGATTTGTAAGAATGATACCGAGATATAAGGAGATATATGAGCGCCATCACGGTTGATAATGATTCGACGCTGATGATTCAGGTGCTAAAAAACGATAAGGGCTCATAATGATCGAAGTAATTCCAATGAGGTGAGTCGAATAAGGTTGATGAGAAGAAATAGGGGTTGAGGAGTTTGAGAGTTCTTTATTGTGCATAATAACAAAGTTACAAATGGGGACTGTACATACATAAAGAGGGAGGTCCCATAGACTGTACAGGGGACCTCTCATTACAAATGAGTAGGACATGTAAGTACAAAGAAGCTATACGCAAACACGCAAGACACCATATTAAGTTAGTCACTAGCTAACGCTGTAAAATATTTAATAACACAAAGCACTTATTAATATAATGATAATGATCAAGTTGTTATATTGAGTGCAAAAATTTACGAAGGTTTGATATGAATGCGTAAAAATGAGAGAGCATCTTAGTATGACACGGTAATGAGTTCCAAAGTGTGTGGCTGAAAAATGAGACGTAAATTTAGCATAATTAGTTCTAGGCTTTGATAGTGAATATCTGTTGGTAGAAGCGAAATGGGTAGACGTGGAATGTGGATACTGGCTGTTAGTAATTATAGGGAATGGGAGCTTTCCGTTAACAGATTTGTGAAGGAGTATTCCAAATGAGTATTTATTTAGTTTCATTAACGATAAAATGCCGTTAGATCTCAGTAATGGAGATGCTTGCGATGTGTAGCTGCTACGTGTAAGGATGCAAAAGGCTTGAGTTTGGGTATGCTGTAGTGGGCATAAATGCGTGGGAACCGCGTTTCCCTATGATGATATGCAAAAATTAATATGCGTGTGAAATGAGGGCCGGATATTCTCCGATAAGATTGATATGGGCAAATAAGGGTGGATAAGAATCCCATCAATTGCGATAAGATTGATACCGACCGATAAGGTTTCCTAAGACACGGATCTAGTCTGATAAGATTGATAACAACAATAAGGATTGAAAAGGGTCGGATGTAGTCCGAGAAGTTTGATAATGAACAGCGCGAGCTCATCAAGCTTAACACTGATCATATCAAGTTTCAAAACATTGATAATGACACCGGGCTACGTGGCTACAATGCTTACGCAAACTGAGACAAGTCATAAAGAAGTGAACACTCACTGTCTAAAAACTCCGTCAGCGCCTCCCGCATTGTTTTGTTGTCCCCCTGGACGCGTGTGATGCATGCGCAGAACATGCGCGGAGGGTTCAAAGGGCATAAAGAAGCGCACTGTGTTTGGCTGCAACAACAACAAAGCGACGTCGATGCCACGCCAGCGCTGCGCTAAATCGCGTCGGTGACGCAGCCAGAGAAGCGCTTTGCCTTGCACTGCAGGCGTGAAGGTTGTGGACACGAAACTATAGATCACCTTTTTTCTTTTTGCTTACAAACAGACTTAGGACGGGGAGACGGGGTCCTCTGCAGTGAAAAGAAAGAGGAAGATAGAAAAGGAGAAGAAAACAAGGAAAAAGGAACAGCCAGGCCGGCGGGTCTTGCATTGATGTTCGAATTTCGGATAGAAAGTTTCACTGTTTTCAAAACAGCTTTTCTCTGACAAACTTAAAGCAGACAAGAGGGGTGCCCGGGGGGAGGTGGCTGTTCTGTGTCCTCTGCTGTTCAGCATGTTGATAAGTTCAGTTCCGCTGCATGAAAATGTGGATGTTTATGTCTATGCAGACGACAACGCATTTTTCGCGGCAGCAAGCGACATCAATCCCCTTTATGTGTATTGGCAACTATACATTTGTACTCTAGAGACGTGGCTTCGTAATACTCATCTGCCACTAAACGTAAACAAAAGTTGCGTTGTTGTCTTTACGCTTTCCGGGCCGATATAGTTGTCATTAGTACATTTCATTTCATTTCTTAAGGTGCCCAAAACAGTATTATGCCTTAATATTCGTGCACTGGTGTTATACAAAGAACATAAAACCGAAAAACAAGACAGAATATCTCAAACAACAGTGGTACAAAGTGCAACAAAAAGATTGACTGAATCAAAGATAGAAGTCGGATAATAAGCCAGTAGTAGAGCTAAATATATCAAGATTATCGTGCAAGGTCCTTTGTTGTATTAGAAGACGTGTCATAGCGATAGAGGTTCAAGAGGAATTCACGTAGAAAATGCTAGGATCACGCAGGTTAGGGCGAGGGACGCCGAACGTTACAGCTGACAGTAACCGCGGACAGGAGAAGTGGTTGTGAACTAGCTTATACAAGAATACGTAATAGCGGTATTTTCACCTTATTTCTATGGGTCTGATGTTAAACATGTGCAGTACACGCTCATGGGCATAAGATACACGGTGTCCGCGAAATCGATCGCACGGGATACGAATGGAACGTCGCTGAACAAACTCAATTTGCAATTTAGGTCACATTAATACAGTTCCATACAACAGAACTAAACTTCGAGCAGAGAAAATAAGAACACAAGAGAAGAACACGGTTCCCATTAATAAACTTTTTAGTCATCCTTGATATGAGGCCTAATTTCCTGCAGGATGCATTAATGATTCTTGAAACATGTTCTTCGAAAGTTAGCCGGAAGTCAACCAATGTCGCTAAGCCGCGCGTACAACTCTCTCTTTTGAAAGGAATGTTGTCAAGTGAGTATTCGTATAGTAAAGGGTGCATTTTGCGAATAAAGGAAACAAGTGTTTTAGTTCGATTAATGCGCAAAGAGTTGAAAGCACACCACTCCGCAACGTAATTCACATCTTCCTGTGACAATTCACAATCCTGCTCTGGTTCCATTTCACGGTAAAGTTTAATATCATCATGCATCATATCATAATGCTAAGAATGGAGATTGGTAGAGCAAAAATATTCAGCGAACACAATAGAAGATATTGTCCCTATGCTGCACAATTGGAAATTAGAGAGTGCATTTGTCCGTAGGGTTCATGGCTGAATTTGGCGGGCACTGGAACGATTGCGCGAAATAGTGGCTGTTGCGCATCGCCTCATTGCAGAGGGCCTCCTTCCTGGCGACTTCATCGCCATCGACGTGGCACAGCGTGAAGCAGCTGGCCAGGAACAGCAGCTGGGCTTCGCCAAAACGCTCGAGACCACGCAGTCGCTGCCTCTCGATGGCCGCGCCGCCATCGTGCACAGCCAGGCTGAGCGCGTTGTAAGCGCCCTGCACGGCATGCGCAAGCGCCAGGCTCGCATTAGTGAAGCAGTGTTCCTCGGGCTTCGCCAACTGGTGCCGAGATTCGGCGAGCCCGAATATTTTGCCGGCAATCTCCTGACCCAGTACCGTGCCGAGCGCTCCCAACTTCCACGGGGCCGGTGCGCCAGTTGCGTAAAGAGGGGACGCTGCGACGCCTAGAGGGACAAACAGGGCGTCCGCTTCGAGCGAGTATAGGGCCCGGGCTGCGGTCTGCGGCAGCTCCCAGCCTTCGCCGTAAAGTGCGGCCACCTTGCCCAGCTGCCGGAGTCGGTGGCGGGTGCTTTCTCGCAAAAGTGTCAGTGTCATGTTTAGGCAGTCCCCCTCGAAGTCCGGCATGTACCTGAGAAGTGTGAGCGGGAGTCGCATTTGACACCAATCAGTATCGGTCATGTAGCTGTTACTCTACACCGACGAGTCTACACCGACGAGATTGAATGGCAAAAGCAATAACATCACTACCGTAATTGCACCATCAACATTTTACTGGTACCCACAGGATGCATAGAATCAGGCTAGACTTGATGCACTGAAAATATAAGATGTTGCACAAGACGTTGGCTTATTTGCTTTATTAGCCGCCTTGTAAGAGAATAATTTCAAGGTCTTACCAAATATCTTTAATTCTTAATTTAAAAACTAAGAGCCCTTCCACTCTGTGAAGAAGGATGACCAGCGAAGCTGCGTATTGGACCTGTTAATGGCGAACTGCCCCTCCGCCACTGGTCGGCCCGGCATTGCACTATCTTCCAAATCGGCCACCGTATGAAGAGAGAGCTTAACGCCTGATTCACCTCCGCCGCCGGTCGGCCCGGCATTGCACTATCTTCGGAATTGGCACATGTATGGGCAGTGTTTAACGCCAGCTTCACCTCCGCCGTGGGTCGGCCCTGCATTGCACTATCTTCGGAATCGGCGCACGTATGAGGGGTGCCTAACGCCTGCTTCATCTCCGCCGTGGGTCGGCGCGGCAATGCACTATCTTCACGATCAGCCCACCTATCAGGACTTGTGCACACACGGACACGATCCTGGAGGAATCAGCTCTTAACACGTTCGCTGTAAAATTGGTTACGTCATTCTGTTTCTTAAATTATTAATTAATTACGACGACGAACGCGGGAACACTGGCATGAGCGCGTCCGCGCGGTAGCGCCGAGAAGCGCCAACGAGCCATTTGTGGAAGACGACGCTAGACCCAATCGTCATGATGATAGTTTTGCGTTAACACATATACACGATCCTGGGGAAAGCAGCCTTTAACAGCTTCGCTGTAAAAGAAAGCGACCAGTGCACTGTGTGCTAGGGTACCTACTGGCAGACCAGAACCATACCTATGGTTCTCCACTAATTACTTCCTGTTTTTACGTATCTCTGGGATTATTGCGCCAGTGAGTTCAAAAGAGAGCCTCACTAGCTGGGTGTCCAAGCAGAAAAGAATGCGTGAAGGTTACTCGGCGAGAGCGCCTTCGAGAGAATTGTACCACTTGCGTCAATGCGCATTCAGTCATAGGCGATACCTATCTAACATCGGAATCAAGCATGGTCAAGAAAGAATGGCCTGGCACGTGGGAGCTGGCTCTCTGAGCACCCATGTGCTGTGTGTACTTTGTCTCCCGTGGACACTATAAGAATGAAGAGTGAAGAGCAGACCCTATGTCACAGGTAATAGCGGCAGTATTGCATCAGCGCCAAATCTTCTGACATAGCATGTCTACGTATCTTGTTACAGTAACATTCTGATAAGAAATCTGTTTTATACATTGTTCGTTTCCTAACTACTGGCACGTGGTTTGTTTTTGCCGACTTTTACGCAATAAAATCGCCTACTGAATTGGTTATTTCCCTTTTAGCTCAACTAAGAAAAGACAAAAATTATTTCAGCCTTCACGAGAAGACAAGTTTAGATACACGGTAAGAAACAGCATTATCGAGTGTCTTTTGGTAATATAGGCACCGATATCAACGTCTTGTAACCAGAAATTATCATCAGCTTCATCATCATCATCAGTTTAATTTGTGTCCACTGCAGGACGAAGGCCTCTCCCGGCGATCTCCAATCACCCCTGTCCTGCGCCAACTGATTCCAGCAAGCATTTGCGAATTTCTGAATGTCATCAGGCCACGTAGCCGTCCCCGACTGCGCTTCCCTCGTCCTGGCACCCATTTTGTAAGCCTAATGGTCCACCGTTTATCTAACCTACGCATTACATGACCTGCCGAGTTCGATTCCTTTCTCTTAATGTCAATTATAATATCGGCTATTAGCGGCTAGAATTTGGAGTGGCGCCGTCTCGCGGTCACGTCACGGCCAGGACGCCGCTCGCTCCGGCTCGCTCCGCTCCCGCGCGCGCTCGTTTTCTTGGTCCGTGCTTGGGGTATTGGCGGCTTGAGCCGTACTTACAGAGGGTTATTTCGGATTATTTCTGTTGCCATGTGTGGACCGTAGTTTCGTGTTTGAAACCACGTGAGTCATGAAAATTTGCGACTCGCATATCGCAGGCTATGTAGCCCTGAAGAGGTCTACCGGTCTTGCAAAGCATATATGCACCCTGTCCACAAATTTTGCTTAAATATAACGTCCGCAAATTCAACACGCAAATTTATTTATGATGCTCCTCTAAACACTTACCCTTCCCTTATTAGTTAAGTATGAGAGACTTAACATTTTACATGGTGGAAATACCTTGATATTTGGTGTCAACATTATAAATCCGTGTTAGAATGACACTGCCCAGCGAAGTTTTCATCATAATTCTTATCACTCTGGTGACTTGTTCTAATCAAATGTGGCGAATGTATTAAGGCCTAAATGGAAAAGATAGGCGCGCATTTCGTGTGCAAAGGTTTGGTACTACTTTCACCGTTCTCTGAAATAGGCACACAGAAACGCATTGGCTGTTAACACGACGGTGCATCGTGTATAGTATATATATGCTTCACTAATATCATAACAGCAATTACATGAAAGAAAATTTCGTGTTTAAGATCGAGAAGCAATCAAATGCAAGCGATGAAATCTGTCATAGTGAGCCTCAGTAGCTTTTATCGACGATATGGCACACTCCTCCCGCAACGGACGCAACCGACTGTCGTTATGGCGAGGCGCACATTGTTTGCGAAACCCAGCAGTTCACTACAACGTGGAATTGAAACCGTAAAGTAGCTCTTTACAGCTCCAATTACAATGCCTATAGCATACTCGAGGCACTACAGCGCAGCTTAGGCTGAGTTGAAATGGAAAACTTGAAATGGAAACACATTCTGCCTCAACATGTCTTGATCCTGCGTTGTTTGATTACACAGACTGAAAACTATTTGCTTCGTCAGTGCATAAAAGAAAACCTCGCGTACCCGCCTCTTAAAGAAGACACCACAAGTTTCACATGAACACTTGACCTCCCCTGGGGAACAATGATATCTTCAATATGTGCAACACTACTAATGAATGGGCATTCGTCTTCTTGCTGGCTGCAGCGAACCGGCCCAAAACGCATATTTCACTCAAATATTTGACCGGAGCAGCCTGTGTCAGTTCTCCAAACAGTCATCATGTCTGTTTCTCAAGCAAGAAGCACCAGTAAATTGCTCAAGTGAGTTGAACGTGTAGCACGGAAAGGGAATAAATATTGGTACATTCCTTTCTGTATGCTGCAAACAGCTGTGAACCTCAAGCAGTGTTGCTTCAAGTTACCGCCACTTAAATTTAACCGGTGAAGAGCGGCTTAATTTTGAAAGCCAGTTAAAAACGCAAGCGGTGCTGGCCGAATCAAAACTGCAGTGGTAGTTAAGTCCTCGTGTTACTGTCGAGGGTTTCTGTGAAGAAATATAAAAATTCGATATTATACCGTGAGCTATTCGTCGTGAGCAAACATGTTTTAGCGGGACAAAATCAAGATAAATGTTGTAGAAGCCATACATAGTCAGCGTTTAATTGTGACACGCATATTGCACCATGGTGGGCATGGAATCTTAACTAGTTTCTTATGTGCTGTGCTTTTGCGCCTATGCTTTTATTATTCACGTGAGCTACCACTGTAGTGTATATCCGCGCATGAAAAACCCGTAATGGGTAGTGTTCCTGTATATGCTCCCGCAGGAAGCAGAGTTGCGCATACCTTTTCCGGCGCCGCTCGCACCGCTATTGGCCGAGCGCGAAAAATGACGTCAAATGATCCGCGCCGCTGCGAAGCCAACTTTACGGGCGCATCGCCGACTCACGCGAACTCGTCGTTTCCGTCAGTACCATCGCCATTGCAAACAGTGGACCGTCGATCGTGCGTTCAGAGGAGCAGCTAGAAGCTCTTGCATCTTGAATCTTTTTCTACTTGCAGATTTGCTGCTACTAAATAGTAAGCACTACTAAATAGTAAGTACTACTAAATAGTAATAGTAAATGAAAGTAAGCTTTGCTTAAAATGTGCGCATGTCAACATTTGAAATGCGCTTAAATCTGTGTCTGCACCGCATGTATCGAAAACGTGCAGCTGTTGTGAACGATGGTTAGTGATAAATGGCGCTCTGGTAACGGTCACTGACATAGCCGCAGGCAGGATAGCTCACTTGGCGACGGTCATTAATCGGCTGGTTTCGGCAGCAAAAGTGCGCTAAGTGTCCACCTTACGTGTGTGAAGTTCTAAACACTCTTTAAAACATTTCTTGCTTTCTGACCATGATAAGACAACTTCATATGCATGCTGAAAATCATTGCACCGCTTTTTGTGGCAACGTACTGCGCGTTTGCGAGCGCACTTTGGAGCTGTTCGAGCCACGGGAGTATATTATTTTGGGGAATCGAACGGGGTCCTACCCCCTATTTGTACGTTCGTGTGTGTGTTTGTATGTGCGTGTTTACATAGGTACATACAAAGTTTCGGTTGGTTGGAAGCCCACCCCCTCCGGCTGCAGGAATGACTCGTTCGAGCGTAGCCTGTATTAAGAAGTGCCCTTCGCTAAGCGCTTGCGAACAATTGGCGCTTGTAGCTCGCGACCGCTAGAGAAAAAGGCGGAACACCGCGCGGCATTTGGCTCCTGCGCGCGCGAGGAGTGGCTTCGCTGCAGAGCTGGATCACGGCGGCGGACCTATGCGCAACTCTGCTCCCTGCGAGAGCATATACCGGAACACTTGTAATGGGCGGGTCTGAGCTCCCACGGGTGGCACTATAGCTTTGCCTACGAGAAATGCATTGCCGTCTAGGAAATAAGCTCCTTGATTTCGTTTTCGCGAACGAAGACATCGTAAAGCATATATTTGAGAGGCCCGTCATAAGTATACAAGCATTTGGAACGAGAGCGAAAAAACGGAAACACTGCAAGCCTGGACACCGCCCGAACTGCAGCAGACGACAGGCGTGAGTCCGTGCCCTGACGTCACGCGAGCGGTGCTCGCAGCGCTCCTCTAGGTCGTTCTCGGGGCTAATCGCTGTTTGCTCTCTGATCCACGCCGGTTTCTTCCTGTATCTTAACATTACGCCCAACGTTCCTCGTTCCATCGCTCTTTGTGCGTTCCATGTGTTTGAGGTTCTTTGTCAGTCTACAAGTTTCTGCCCCATATTCTATGCGTATATGAGCACACATTTCTTCATATCTCTGGAAATTACAAATTACTAATTACAAATTCTAAAACAATAATATCGGTTCAGAATTCGCAATTCTCTCTTCTAAAACCACGTGCGGTGCGAGAAACAATACTGCGATCGCCGAAAAAAGAAGCCACTTTTTTCACAGGTCCATGTGTACGCTCAAGTAAGTTGGCTTTGGTAATTTCGTGAGCCAAGAATGCAACAGAACTTCGTTTCACAGGCTGTACACCTTGCAATTTTGCCGCTCTATAAACAATTTTCTCCTTACAGCAAATGCCAGTTCCGAAACATATTCACCAATGTATGTATTATTCGCCGACTGAATGAATAAAATTGTTTTAAAGCGCACTAGGGAATGTTTTTGTTACGAAACAATTGAGGAATCGAAATATATATGGAAGAAAGCTTGTAAATAAGGTAGAAAAGAAGAAATAGTGGAACCGCACACCTGTATGCACGGTCTACCTGAACGTCTAGGTGCGTATAGTCGGGGTAGAGCAGGTGTGGTTTGAAGCGTCTCATCAACCTGGCGGCCCTCCTCTGGAAGTTCTTGCTGAGGTAGGTGCTGTGATAGAAACTTCTTTCGAAGCTCTGCGTAAGTCTTGCGATGTACCGCTGGAGGTCCTCCCTGGCTTCTCCGGGTCGCTTTTGTTCAATATAAGGAGCCGCGAGTGCCATGGGCATGTGCTCTTGCAACCTGTCCAACGTGCCCTTGGCCAGTAAATCAGACACTATGTCCACATCACCGCCCGCGGCTTGCGCCATCATGATCCCTGCAAGTCCGCAGCCCATTGGCGCAAGCATGCGCACTATCCGCCAACCCAGAAATGCGTGCATGGCGGCGCCTTCCTTCAAAACGGTCTTCGCCGCCTCCAAGGCGCGGCTGTTTATGGACAGGTGGTCCTGAGCAGTTAGCGCGGAGCCCACTTCGTCGTTAATAAGCGCCATGATTAGTGTCCAGTTGTGCTCGGGAAATCGGATTTGTGCCTCTTCAAATGTCACCATAGTGTTTTCATCACCTTCTGCCTGTTCATCCTTCAAAAAAGCCGCCAGGTTCTGCTCCTGCACCAGCACAAGCTTTGCTAGATGTTTGTAGTCAGCGCCTATTGATCCCATCATTGCAGCCACATTGACGACAGCACGATTTAGCTGCTCGGCACTCAGTAACGGCTCAGGCAGTGGCAGCAGATGGCCGATGTGCAGTATGATCCTGCGTCTGTGGTTGACTCCCCAAAATACCACGCCCATGGTATAAAGAATGTTCAGGCCATGGCGAAGGTGCGCATTTGTGAGCGCCGTGGCGAGAGGCAGGTTCCAAATAGAAACGGAATGTTCTTTTGTGAAAGGCCACGTGATATTCAAATCGGTCAGCACTGAAGCCACTGCATTTAGCTGGCAGCTGTCATCGAACGGTTGGTACCTGCAAATGCATTGCGAATGGCTGGTGTTTGTAAATAGGTAAAGCTATGGAAGGGCAAAACTTCCACTAGGACAAATATTATTGTAGCACTCGCACAAGAAGTTTGCGTAGATAATACAAAACAAAAATCGCGGTTTGCCAACAAGAACGGTTGCAAAGGCCTCATAATACATGACAAGCAGAGGAACATATAATAATAGAAGCACGCGGAACTTCATGGAGATGTTCGCGTGAATCTATGCTTTGTAGCATCCGCCTCGGCTCAGATGTTAATTGGTGCTCGCATTTGCAAACTGGGATAGAAGAAGCACAAAGATAGGCAAAGGGCCCGTGCTCAGTGATTAGTAATCCAGTTTACGTGTCGGTTGCTTTTGCGCTGAGACTCCTTTTGACTAAAGATTAGAACATGGCCTACATTAGAGAGAATTCTCGTGCTCCATGTGCTAAATATGTGAGCAGTGGTGCACACTTGATTCCTCAGCTAGTGTGGTCTGCTGCGTCAAATGTGCTGCACGTGCTTTGAAACGAAACAAAGGCTGTTGTGGCTATACATTTCGTCAAGAGGTTCTGGCTGCATTACTGAAAGCGTTGTGAGAAGCTGCCGCAGTTCCATTCAAGAAACCAAACAACCATGTAGCTGCTGGTCGTGTTGATTCACGAGGATGGTCCTATATCATCCTATATCCCGTGCGCAATGCCATGACTGACAGACAGCATGGACCTGGATGAAAATACTGTAACAGTGGCTCCGATTGTAGGAAGGGCATTTAGTGTGATGAACTATTACAGCCAGCCTTGAGTGGTTTCCCAAATGTGACAGCTTCACGAAAGTCTGAAAGTTCGTAAGATTCAAGTGGTAAGTTCTGTATTATGCAGAAAGTCATTGATGCCAGTGCTGAAATATTGTCCCATTAGAGCGTGTCTAAGTCTTTCTAGAGGCACAAGGGAGCATGGCCGAGTCCCAGTATGACCATCTGATTCTAACAGGAGCTGATTACAATGCCTAAATGCTGCACTTTCTTTCTGAGCCTCAAGAGACATCACACTTCCAGTCTCCCCTCATCAAGGAGGGCTAGAAAATAAGTGCACATGTTATATCTAAGTGCACATGGCCTGTCAGCCTTCCTGTGCAAGGAACCTGTATCTTCTGCTTATGCATTCACGAACAATACTTGTTTTTGTCTTTTTTTTACTAACGGGGCGGCATTTCTTGTGGCGTTCCTATCGGCCAGAGCCTGCTGTGTTCCAAGGCGACGAGAACCACGAAGGAGAGGATGTTAATTTCGGACGTTAAAAAACGAGACAGCAAAGCTACTACCAAAGACTTGTCCCAAGCTACAGCCACTTTGTCACCGCAGTTTGCTGCTGAATAAGCGTGGGCGCTGTCACTGCTGCAATCTTGGCATATCGTAACTCATGGCGCCCGTAGTGATGTCGTAATACGACTGTAGGTCTACTTAAAAGCACTGATGGTTGAGTTCTGTGTCAAAATGTGATATAAGTCGACTTGAGCTAATCGTAGCTGTGAAAACATCTGATTCCGTGTACCCGGGAGAAACACAAAGCTGGCGGCGGCTCTCCTTTTGGAAAAGCACACACCTTCAACAAATCTTGAAACAAATTCACTCATCCGCTATAAGAACACAATGCAGTTGTGTCAGTGTTCTTTGGAGTCACCTGCAGTCCTTGTACAGCCTTGCCGCCTTGTCTACAGCACTCTGGTCGTGCCTCCGCGGCCCGCGGCGAAGCATGGCTGCGGCGATCTCTTGCCTGAAGCGATGCCGTTGCTGCGATGTTTGGTCGGCGAACGGGCGGTTGGTCAGTTCCCAGCGGCCACACACAAACCTGTGATTGCAGCACAGTCATGCGACGAGCTTAGAAAGGCGTAGCAGCTGTCAGGTTATCTGAGAGTGAACAGCGCAAAGTTATAATGCGTAAACAAATCATTCTATTCACGTAGGCAGAAGACGTAGTTATGCGCCGTATTACCTTCTACAGCCACAAAGAAAAAAACAAGAAAAAGAAAGGAAGTCTGAGAGAAGGAATGGTCTCCCCGCTTACAGGCATGCCGATATGAGCACGTGGCTTTATTATGCTTGTCAATAGAATCTTGATGAACTAGTTGGTACTTTTCTCAAAGATATTCTAACCTTTCAACCAAACACTCTTGAGGCGAACAAATCGCGAGGGGAGCATGAAATACGAGCAAAATGACCACTCCGCAGTAAAAGGCATACCTCGTAAAACATGATGCAAGCATTTCGGGTACTATATGTCTGAGTTTTGTACTTCCTTGTGACCCGTCTTGTAATAATGGATTATTAATAGGCTGAGTGGTCAGAGAATCTAAAAATAAGGTCAGAAGCCCTCATGCTACGTCTCCAATCTGCAGGTTAATAAACTAAAATGGACGCTGCGCTGTTGACTGTTTCAGCCAGAATAACCAGATGCCGGACGTGTTTGGCTTCAGACTTTTGAATATCTGAATGAGGGCTTCCTGAGAAAAGGCGTTGGAAAAATTTTAACGTGTGTATGCAAGTGTGCGGTTCACATTATTAGACCACTTTAGTTAATTGTGCTCAACTACCTTTCGCACCGAAGCCATCGGTGCAACGTGGGTCTCCGTAAAGAAGCTTAGCATGGTTGGTGGCCTGCACCGTGAAGTTCTGGCTGCAAACACGTTCAAGATTTCTCGCAGTGAGATCAGTTTGTGGTCAGCTTGCTAGCAGTGACCACGAGATATGACAAGGGCCCTTTGTTGCTTTGTATGCTTGGGATGACAGCACGAGCCTGAAAAAGTTAATTTGGGCGCTTGGCACGCATAGGTTGCATGTGTATAACGTCCCCTTGCTCTTCATAGGAGATTGTCCTATCCTGCGGCCTTCACCCCTCTGACTCTCTGAAACGTCCTGCTGTGCCACATACTGTCCGTAAACTTAAACTAACCATTCCATTGAAATAAATCAAAGTAGCATTAAAGATGAATGACAAAGCTTCTAGAACAAATTGTTTCAACGTAGTGAGATACAGAACAATTCTAGCCGTTGAGCTCTTCCACTTGAAGAGCAGCACAATATTTCCGCGGAAAATCGAAAAAGGGATCAAATAAATAAAAATTACTAATGAAGCTTTGAACTAATTACTTAATGGCAAACATTGTAATTTGAAACTTGTATCCGGTCAGACCGTAAAGCATATTCATTTGAAAGAAATTCAGTCGATGACACAGTTTTTGTGATATACACCATCAAACTTACGGGAAAAATCTACTGTCATTCCCTTTCCTTTTTTTTTACATAACCGCGTTGTATAAATTGAAAGTTTGAGAATTAAAATCTAGAAACTGGTGTAATTTTGACAAAATCGTTCGGAGTGAATTCGCCTGGGAATTCCCGGGCTACAACTTGTACGTCACAATACGTGCCGCAAAGTTAGTAGTAACAAATAATTATATTTTTGTTAATTAGTTCATTATGCATTTTGATGTATCCTGGTAATAATGTGAGTTAAACAACGAATAAGTAAAAGTTACCTGATCTGACCATTTCACAAATAATAAACCATGTTGGGCTCAGCTAGGAAGATGTTTGTTGAAAAGGCAGACGCGCACCAGTACAAATCATACCACGAAATTTAGCATAAAAGTCACAGTATGTTGTGGTCTCGTCTGTCTCTGTGCTCACCTGTAGAAGTTGTTGCACGGATCCGCTTGCAGATCCAGCGAGCGGCGCAGTTCCTCGACTATATCTGAGCAATGGGGGTCGTCGCAGTAAGTATAAAAGTTCAACTGCAACCACAGGGCAAGTGGGGGCGCCAGTCCCGTGCCGAAGACCACAAACAGCGCCAACAGCCAGTGGTAGGCCAGGTCACGGGCCCACGTAGCGTCGAACTCGAACTTCAACATTCGGCTTTAACTCACTTCTTCACTTGAGGCTGCGCCAGGAGATTATGGTAGCAGGAAAGGAAAAAGGGAGGTCCCCCTCAGGGCCTCTACTTATTTTTGTCGCGAGTGTTTAGTTCTCAGCGTAAGGAACGGGAAATGTGCAATATATTGAGGACGTCCGTCAGAATTTGGATACAAATATCTGGTAACTCGCCCGAAATCAATTACCGAGGAAAGCATGCACATGCGAGCTATTTAGCAACGTATTATGAAGAGCGCTTATTAAGCACCGGAAATTTCACAAAGCAGGTCAATGCGAAAAGTAAGAAGGAATCTAGGACGCGATGGATGCGGTTTCCGCTCAACTAAGGTGCGTTATAAAAAATGCAGACAAAAAAGTCCCGCTTAACAATACCAGCAGGTAAGCAGAGCATTCACCATAACAAATAGTAGAGAATTGTCACGTGCGCTCTTCTGCTCAAAGGTAACTATACTCCGTTCCATACGCGGAAGTCAACGCTGTGGAAGCTACGCGAGAAGTTTGGTCAAGATACGTTATCTCTCCGCGCACTCCGTCGATGCATCGCTGCCCGCCAACAGCGTTCGCTAGAGCGAGCATGCACGTGAAGCTCCTTGGCCACGGTTTGCACATAAAAAACTCGAAAATAACAAAGATAACAATGATCTAAAAGAACCCATTAGTAGCCGTATACCACAGTGTGCTTGTTTCCTAAGGGTTAAAACTTGTTTACTTTAACACTGAGCATATCTAAAAACGTTGCGCACAACTGCGGTAAAAAGAACATCGAACTGGCTGTGTGGGCAGCGGCAGGCGGCGGGGGCCCTGGCGTTCGGAGAGCGTGCGACGAGTGCCGGCGACGCCAACACGAGAGAGGGAGGCGGAGAGACAACCACTCTCCAGCAAACCACACAAAGGATTGGGATGGTGATAGGTACTTAAAAAAAGACGCTTGATTCAAGCACTGGGCCGAGCAGCGGCCCTTCAGTGCACGAAAGCTTCCCTGCCAGATGTTACTACGTCATTGGTGGAAGCCAAACACGTGACCGAAAGGGGTGCGCCATCTAGCCAAACTAGGCCACAACATGATTAAGGAGTTAACGAGATCTCTCAGAGAGAGACACTGTACAACACGAACTATATCCAAGTGCGAACGAAGCCACTGCAAGAAGTCTCTCTAGCCTCCATAGTGCTCCTTTTAACTGCTATGTATGGAACGGAATATAGTTTCTTCTTGAGGCCCAGAAGGCAGCTTCTTTGTATTTCTAATATTACTGAGACGTTATAGTGACACTCAAGAACAGTGGCAAAACAAATTTCTTTATTGGGCGAACTCGTGCCCAGCAAAACAAGTAACACGCAGGAAGAACGATAGCGGCGAGCCAAGTTTGCAATTGTCGAAAACCTGATAAGCGGGTGACGCGCGTCCGCTTTCATACATGCCTCGTCGACGGTCCTAGCCCAATCGGTGGTACCCGCGTGGCTTCCCGAAAGTACCACACAATTCGTGTCGCGCATACAATCATATTACAAACACTTTGGTGACAACAGCCAACTTAAGGAAGTACCAATAACATTCGAGAAACTTGAGGTCCATGCAGGCGCTTTTTGCGCCTAATAATCGACAGATAGGCAAGCCGTGGATGCTTGAGTAATCGGGACAGGAGCGCGCTGCTGTGCCATATATTCGAGGTGTGAGCGAAGGCCTAGCACGTGTTTACAGGGAACGGGGTGTACAGATCTCGCAGCAAGCAAGCTTGCAGGGAGACTTGATGAACTAGAAGGATCCTTTACCTCCAACATATTTTCCTGGGGTGGTATACAATATTCTGTACGCCGATTGGGCAAAGCGAAAATTTCTGCAAGCGTATCTAGCAGCACAACAATGGTGCTGCCAAAGGCCACACAGTTATAAATGCCCTCACAGAGCATGCCGACAAGATGGGTCACGAGCCCAGCTAGGGCAAAGCGCCTATCGCACACACAAAGAAGAGTTTGACAAAGAGGCTCAATTTAGAGTCAATAATTCAAACGGCAAATCACACAATGACTAGATCGTCTGGCACTTTAAACCACGTGTACTCTCGAAGTTTACGCAATGCGCTCAATGCCACTGAAGAACTTTCTGCTTAGCCGACATTTCATTGGGAGCAAGGGATCCGTACAGATTCCGAAAGGTAATTTTTTAAATTTTTACCATGATCAGGGACCTGTTTCATTTTTAACAAAGTTTTTACCTGACGAGCTGGTTTGCCGTCAAACTCTTGACTACGTAATATTTGTTTGACAACGCACATTGAATTTACAGAACAGTAGTAAAACAATACCGCTGATGAGCATTCTCAATCGAAATGCCACTGACAACATTTTATTAAAATATTGTTCACCAGTTATTGAGTGTGAATGAGCATACACAATCTGTATTTATTTATTTTATAGGAAGAGGTTTTCGAAAGCACTTAAAACGGATGTGAATGCTATTACTTACTTTTCCTCCCTTCAATTCGCGGTTAAGTAGCTGTCACAAGCCAATAGCTCATTAACTGAAATTAGTTGCTTAATTTAATTAGTATATCTAGCGCCCCAGTTGCAAGCCGTATGCTACGTGATGTCGAAACTGGGAACCCTGAGAACGTCTTAAGGTGAATACAGTGCTTCCTTCACTGAATATGGGACTGTAACGATTGTTCCTTTTATCGCAGTGTGTGAAACCTATGGTTCTTTTTTTGCTCTGTAGCAGAAGCTTGGTTGCTTCGCATTTATATTGCTACGGCACAATATGCGCGATCACGAAAGGCCAGCAGTGTGAAGACGACGACGACGATTAGAAGCTAGCGCGGGCTGTTGCCTCTTGGCCAAGCGCAGCGTATTTTCCTTGTAAATATATTTGTACATAGCTTTTCGTCTGCGTCTTCCTACGTAACATATCTGGTGGAGGTGGACGTTCCCTGTACCTCGTCACGGAGCTTCGCAGTGGACGGTACGTCGAGCCTTCCTTCATGGCTCCCGGCGACGACAACCCGACTCCGCCGGCTCCGACACCTGCTGCCACTTCGACGACCTACATCACTCTCCCCGCTCCCCGTGATCCTGGCGTATTCTCGGGCCAAGATGGGGAAGACGTCGATGACTGGATCAGCCTGTATGAACATGTCAGCCGCAATAACCGGTGGGACCCTACTATTATGCTCGCCAACGTAGTCTTTTACCTCGGTGGCACACCTCGAGTTTGGTATCGCACGCACGAAGATGAGCTCACCAGTTGGGATTCACTTAAGACACAGCTTCGAGACTTGTTCGGCAACCCCTACGGTCAACAACTTGCCGCGCAGAAGGCGCTTTCCGGCCGTGTGCAGACGTCAACAGAGCCCTATGTCACGTACATTCAGGACGTCTTGGCTCTGTGCCGCAAAGTTGACACCCACATGACTGAGTCAGACAAGGTTTCCCACATCCTCAAAGGCATTGCCGATGACGCCTTCAACTTGCTCGTTTGCAACAACGTAGCGACGGTGGATGCTGTTATAAGAGAGTGCCGCCGCCTGGAACTCGCCAAAAGCCGACGTATTGACCAGCAGTTTGCCCGTCTGCCCAACACCCCAGCGACATCTTCCTGTGCCGACGCTCCTCGTCCCAACAACACTGCCGATGTTACCAGGATCGTCCGGCGTGAGATCGAGGCCGCCTATCCGGCTGCCTTCGACTCCAGTCCCACCAACACATCTGCAGTCACGGTCTCACTGATCCAGGCAGTTGTCCGCCAGGAGTTCGAAAACATGGGTCTTCACACCATCTGCTCGGCCCATCGCCCTAATACCCGCCCGGCTTCTTCGATTTCGCCCCGTCCCGCATCTTCTTACCCACCACGTTTCCGCAACCCATCTGAATGGCGCACTGCTGACGACAAGCCTATTTGTTTCTACTGCCATCGAATCGGGCACATTTCTCGGCACTGTCGTAGTCGCTGGAGTTCCCCGAGCCGGCCTACTTATACTGCCTACTCTCGCCCCTCAGGTGGCCCTTCTCGTCCCTATGCCGTACGCTCCGATAATGCCGCCACTGATTCTCCTGCAACGAACCGCCCCTATTCTCGTTCGCCTTCGCCCCAACGACGACAATCTCGCTCTCCCCAGCCCCGTCGCTCCTATTCGCCGACTCCCTTCGGACGCCGCTCCCAGCCGGAAGACTAGACGATGCAGCGCCTCGAGGTGACGCTGCATTGCTCCCTACGCCGCCAAATCCTCTACTAACTTTGCCCACTCATCTGAACCTTCTTGACGTGCAAGTCGACGGTGTTTCTGTGTCTGCTCTCATAGACACTGGGGCGCATTTGTCCGTAATGAGCGCTGACCTTCGTAACCGGCTCAAGAAAATTATCACGCCCGCCACGACGCCTGTTGTCCGTGTCGCCGATGGCGGAACAGCCCCCGTAATTGGTATGTGTACCGCCCGCGTCTCCTTCGCCGATCGCTCAACAATCGTGCTATTCACAGTCATCGCCCACTGTCCCCACGACATCATCCTCGGCTTAGACTTCCTTTCCGCACATTCTGCTCTCATCGATTGTTCCGCCAGTACTCTCCGCCTTGACCTGCCTGTTCTGGATCCTGCTGAACCACACCCCAGTCGCCTCAGTTCCGCCGACTTCGTTCGCTTGCCACCTTCGGCATTGACCTACGTTGACCTAGTGTCATCCCCACCAGTCCCCGACGGTCACTACATCGCGGCTCCTATGCAAGACGTCCTCCTTACACATGGGATCACAGTACCCCATACAGTTTTATCTATTACGGCGAATTGCGTCTGCCTGCCAGTGGTCAACTTTGGCTTGACGACACAAGCGCTGCCACGTGGGATGTCTTTGGCCCAGCTTTGTTCATTCGAGGATCACTCAGTAGCATCCATTGCAGTAGACGACACTTCATCCGATACTCCTCTACCATCGCAGTCGGCAAATTGTACCATCGCTGACTTACGGAAAATGATTGCCCCCGACTTGCCCTCCGAGCACGCTCGTGAACTCTACCGCGTTCTGTTTTCCTACCACGATATTTTTGACTTTAACGATCGTCCTTTAGCCCAAACTACAGCTGTCAAACATCGCATTAATACCGGCGATGCCCCTCCTATTCATCGCCGCCCGTATCGAGTGTCACCAGCTGAGCGTCAAGTTATTCACGCAGAAGTTCGCAAAATGCTTGCCAAGAACATTATTGAACCATCATATAGTCCATGGGCGTCACCTGTAGTACTGGTCAAAAAGAAGGATGGCTCATGGCGCTTTTGCGTGGATTATCGGCACCTTAACAGGGTTACCAAAAAGGACGTGTATCCCCTACCTCGGATTGATGACGCCCTTGACTGCCTCCACGGTGCTCGCTATTTCTCTTCTATTGACCTTCGCTCCGGCTACTGGCAGATTGCCGTGGACGATCTCGACCGCGAGAAGACTGCTTTTGTCACACCCGACGGTCTTTATCAATTCAAAGTGATGCCGTTCGGTCTATGTAACGCCCCTGCCACTTTTGAACGCATGATGGACTCCCTTCTTCACGGTTTCAAATGGTCCACGTGCCTGTGCTACTTGGACGACGTTATCGTATTCTCCCCAACGTTCGCTACGCACCTCGAGCGCCTCTCAGCAGTCCTGGACGTTTTTCGGCGAGCCGGTCTGCAACTCAACGCATCGAAGTGCCAATTCGGCCGCCGCCAGATTACCGTCCTTGGACATCTCGTTGACGCGAACGGAGTGCAACCGGACCCAGGCAAGATCCATGCTGTTACGCACTTCCCTGTTCCGAAGTGTGTCAAGGATGTGCGCAGCTTCATCGGCCTTTGTTCGTACTTCCGCCGTTTTGTGAGGAATTTCGCCGCCATAGCACGACCACTAACCGACCTTTTGAAAAAAGACGCTCCTTTCCAGTGGGGCGATAACGAGGCCTCTGCATTCTCTCATCTAATCGACATTCTCACAACGGCTCCCGTTTTGGCCCATTTCGATCCTTCTGCGCCTACCGAAGTCCGTACTGATGCCAGCGGTCACGGAATTGGAGCAGTACTGGCACAACGCCAGCGTGGCCACGACCGTGTTATCGCTTACGCCAGCAGGCTCCTCTCACCCGCGGAGCGCAACTATTCCATCACTGAGCGTGAGTGTCTGGCCCTAGTTTGGGCGGTTGCGAAATTCCGCCCATACTTATATGGCCGATCCTTTTCCGTTGTCACAGACCATCACGCGCTTTGCTGGTTGCTGGTTATGCTCACTGAAAGATCCTACAGGAAGACTTGGTCGCTGGGCCTTACGCCTCCAAGAATATTCGTATACTGTCACCTATAAATCTGGCCGACTACACAAGGACGCTGACTGCCTGTCTCGCTACCCGGTCGACGAGCCTGACGACGCCGACAGTAGTAGCGCCAACGGCATTTTCTCTGTCTCTGCCTTCGGTAACATCGCCGATGAGCAGTACCGAGACCTATCGCGGCGAGCACTTATCGAGCGTCTGCGCTCTACACCTACCGACGCATCCGTTCGCCGATATGTCCTCCAGGGTGGCATTCTGTATCGAAGGAACTTCCTCCCTGACGGCTCTGACCTTCTTCTTGTCGTGCCAAAACAGCTACGACAGACTGTGCTCTTTGAGATGCATGACGCACCCACTTCAGGACATCTTGGGGTAACCCGCACGTACGACCGCGTCCGCCGCCGCTTCTATTGGCCTGGTCTCGCTCGCTCCGTTCGACGCTATGTTGCTGCCTGTGATCCCTGCCAGCGTCGGAAGACACCTCAGGTGCTACCTGCCGGTCATCTCCAGCCGATCACCGTCCCTGTGGAACCGTTCTTTCGTGTTGGATTAGACCTGCTCGGTCCCTTTCCCACGTCATCTTCTGGGAACAAATGGGTAGCCGTCGCGACTGATTACGCCACCCGATACGCTATCACTCGGGCTCTCCCTACCAGCTGCGCCACTGACGTCGCGGACTTTCTCTTACGTGACATTATCTTGCTTCATGGCGCCCCGCGACAGCTGCTTACTGACCGTGGTCGAAACTTCCTCTCGAAAGTTATCGCTGACATTGTGCGTTCCTGCTCCATTCAACACAAACTGACTACTTCATACCATCCTCAAACCAATGGCCTGACAGAGCGGTTAAACCGTACTCTTACCGATATGCTGGCCAAGTACGTTTCCAAGGACCACAACGACTGGGACATTGCCCTTCCTTACGTAACATTTGCGTACAATTCTTCCCGGCACGACACCGCCGGATTTTCTCCCTTTTATCTACTGTACGGTCGCGAACCTACCTTGCCCCTAGACACGGTACTTCCTCCTGCTGCGGTCTCAACAAGCGAGTATGCGCGCGACGCCATCGCCCTCGCTGACCATGCACGCCAGCTTGCCCGTGCTCGACTGACGGCCTCACAGACCACTCAGCAGTGTCAGTACAACGCCCGCCATCGTGACGTACAGTTTTCACCTGGTGCGCTCGTGCTCCTGTGGTCGCCCTCTCGTCACGTCGGACTTTCAGAGAAGCTCCTTTCGCGATACACAGGGCCCTACCGCGTGCTGCGCCAGGTGACGCCTGTGACTTACGAAATTGCTCCTGTGGCCTCAACCTCGTCCTCTCCTGTGGCATCTAGTGATGTCGTACACGTCAGTAGGCTCAAGGCCTACTACACTGCTTCCGAGTCCGATCTTTAGTCGCTCCGGGACGGCGCTTTTGCAGCCGGGGGTAGTGCCACGGCACAATATGCGCGATCACGAAAGGCCAGCAGTGTGAAGACGACGACGACGATTAGAAGCTAGCGCGGGCTGTTGCCTCTTGGCCAAGCGCCGCGTATTTTCCTTGTAAATATATTTGTACATAGCTTTTCGTCTGCGTCTTCCTACGTAACAATATTAACACATTTCCAAACAGCCTAAACTGCTTCATGGCGTTGTTGACTTATGTATCAGCAATTGTTAGCGAAATAATCACTATGTATTTCGGTTGTTGAATCTAATCTGAATAGTATATTGTTGCGGAGCACATCCATAAAATGGGACACATGAATAGCAGTTGCCACAGACTATGCGACGCGCTATGTCATCACACGTGCCCTGCCCGCCAGCTGTGATACATGTGTAGGGGACTTTTTACTTCAAAACGTGATTCTTCACCATGGCGCGCCAAGTCAGCTGCTGACAGATTGTGGCCACTATTTCCTGGCCCAAGATGTCGAAGACATGCTTCGTTGCTGCTCCACCGAACACCAACTCGCCACCGCATATCTCCCGGCAATGAGCGGACTGACTGAATGAATAAATAAACCCTCACACAGATCTCTATGTACGTTTCAGCAGACTATCGCAATTGGGACAGCACTTCACCCTACGTGACATTTGCGTACATTTCGTCGCGTCATGATACCACAGGTTTCTCGCCTATCTAGCTCTTGTTCGGTGTCGTGACATAACGCAGAACACGTCCTTGACGTCGTTGGTCGGACTCGTATGACTCGCCAGGTTGTCTGCGATTGACCTACAGCGTCTCAGGCGTCACAAAGCACTCGCTATGACAGTCACTACCGGATCCTTCAGTTATCCCCTGGAAATCTCGTTCTCATGTGCACTCCAAGTCGCCACGTCTGCCTGTCCTAAAGATTGCTTTCAATACCACGCCCTACCGCGTATTGTTACGCTTAAGTGACTTAAACTACGAAATCGCCTATGTTGAAGACACGACGTCGTCGTCCCAGCTGCGAACTGAAGTCGTCCACGTGTTCCGTTTAAAAGCGCACGGTTCATCTAGTTTGCCATCATTTGAAGAAGCGCCGGGACGGCGCTCCACACCCAGGCGGTTATGTTACGGTGCATTTTTACAGGATCGCGTGCGCAAGAGGCAGACAGAGTAAGTGGTAGAATGTCTCCTGGAGCTCTGACCTTTGCACCAGCCTATACGATCAAAACTAATTTTCCCCCATGTAAATAGCTGTACACACATTTGTGTATCGGGCTTCCTCTTCTGTAAGAATACCTCGCTAATATAACTAATGACGAATGAGACTTAAGGCACACAAGTGTGAACACATGACTATTTACCACAACTTCAACCCTTCTAGTTCTTTTGACAGCTTTGTAAACGGAGGTAAAGTAGAGGATCTGTCTCAATATAACTAATTCGGAGTTCCAGTAAGTTATCGTGGTATAAACAGTACCCTACCTTACCAACTATGCTAATCGCGCCATTGGGCTGCCTTCTTCCAAACATTCACCATGGCCCTCTGCTTCTTAAACTGCGGCTATACCAAAAACTACTTCACACGGAGCTATAATGCACTGCTGCGCTATGGGATCTTGTCCAAAGCTCCTTATCGTTTTAGAATCTGTCGAAACCTATCGACTGAATGTATTTTTGCGGACAACACTCAATCTTCAAGCGTTAATTTAATGAAATCCTCCTTTGACCTTCCCAATCGGTCAATGCGAAGAAAAATTTCTCGCCTTTGTTTTTCTCAAAGAATTTTATTCCGCCCCCAAACCTTTCGGTGTGAATTAAATTCAGGACCATCGTATTTTTCACCATGTGTGGAAGACCCCAACAATGTGGCCCTTATATTTTGTCACTGTAATATTTACTTGAATTGGTCCATGCAGAGGACCATCAAAGATTGGGAAGGCCTTCCACAACGTGGTGCTGCGACCGAAGATTGCCACCCTAAAGCACTGCTCCGATTAGATGCGCTTGACCTTTCTTTTATTACGATCCTGATAATGTAGCCCACCTCACTGTAACGCCATCTTGGCCTTGAGGTTTTTATATTAAGCAGAGTAAAAGGCGGAGTGAAACTAACAACCAAGCTACACTCTGAAACCCCGAGGAGACGGGCGCACAAATCGACTTTCGTCTCTGTGCTTTAACCATTTTCCACAAAGTTTGGACCTGTGTCCCGACAGGCGAAGACTGCACAAGGAAGCAGAAGTCTGCAAGCTCAAAATCGGACTATGAAAATGAGAGTGTCAGTCCAAGAGTCACAACAACTTCACCCTTAAACTGGTATTCACCTTTCTGCACTGTCGATATTTGCATAGAAGAATCACGATAGAACTGGCTCACCGGAGAAGTGTGTAAACACGGCCGCCTTTCACCGACGTACGCGGCATTGTTGGCTGGTTGCTTTTCTTTCAAATGGCTCATACCCTCTATGAAGGATTGGCCAGAAATTAATTGAGATTAGAAAGAGAATAAGTACCGTGACAATAATAAAATGTAATAAAAGAACTTAAGATACTCCAAGAAAAAGTAACATATAAAAGTTCTAAAAATTATGCAATAAAGTTCTCTTGATAAAAATAAAAATTACGGAACGTCTGTACAGTAATACTTATGGCAATCTCTAATAAAACAGGCTGCCACAAACAATATGAAGAACGTAATTATTCAATGCAAGGTGGTTTAATACGTTTCCTCATCTATGTTCATCAATATACTAATGACGCTGAAGCTCGAATAGTTCACTCACCCATTACAAGGAATTACAAGGAAGCAGAAGTCTGCAAGCTGAAAATCGGACTATGAAAATGAGGGTGTCCGTCCAAAAGTCACAACAACTTCACCCTTAAAGTGCTATTAACCTTTCTACACTGTCGATATTTGCATAGAAGAATCACAATAGAACTGGCTCACCGGAGAAGTGTGTAAACACGGCCGCCTTTCACCGACGTACGCGGCATTGTTGGCTGGTTGCTTTTCTTTCAAATGGCTCATACCCTCTATGAAGAATTGGCCATCGATCAATGTGACACATTGATCAATGGATGCTGTGAGCTTCGCCTTTGGAACAGGGAGGTGGGTTGCGCCACCTAGCGCTTGTTACTATATTGCCTAATGTTCTACTTATGGTAAAAAATAAAAAAATGATAAGGACAAAAAAGAGACCAAGAATTCCCATCACCAAACTTTCTGAACCCCTATAAGCAACTTTCTTTTTTTTTTTTTACGCCTCCGTTGTTTCTCGTTTCCCTACTTTCCTTCCACCAATCTTCAAATCGCCTTTAACTAATCACTGTTGCGGACATGTTTACTTTCCCTCTGCTCTCGCTGAACGCAAGTGCTTCAAGGAGGGCAGAGGTGCCTAAATCGACCGCTCGGCAGTCTTCACATTCTAAACATGCTCCATCATTTTTCTGGCTTTACAGCAGGATAGGACAGGATATCCTTCTTCGATCGCGCCTACAAACTCCAGGGGATTCACCAAGTTTTGGATGGCATTAGGAAGACGTTGGTACTTCAGGAAGGGCATGCTTCTTCCTTGTTGTACGTTGCTTTGTAAATGCGTGTTCTAAGGCATCCTGACCTCGCTTCGAAAATTTATGCTTCCCTTTGAGTTACCATAAGCTGTTTCTTTCCTGATTCTGTTTTTTTCATCCTAAGTAGTTACACTTAGCAGGCTTCTTTCCCATTGCCGCTACCCATAAGATTATCTAAGCCTCTCTGACTTTTCGCTCAACGTTATTTGTTGCCATCTTCCTTACCATAGCGGTCGTATACTTGCCGGCAAGCTTTCTAGTTCTTTTAGTCTCTGTAAATGAACATTTTTTATGTACAAATATCTGAAAACTTTCCCAGCTCATTGACTTTCTGCCATATCCCTCAGTCATAATCAATTGTGCAGCGAGCTCCCCTCCCTTCAAAACTTGCCCAACCCATATCAACCTGCACAACTTCATTTGCAGACTTCCCGTGAGCACCCAATACGAGACGTCGTACTCACCTTTGGTTACCATCAAGCCCTGATTATAACCCTGACTTCAAGAAAACAACCGCATTTCCAAATGTAAGTCCTGGAACTATTACACCTTTAAGTATACCACGGGGCTCCTCGCACTTATTGGATTCCCATGGCGCTCTGTGTTTCGTTATGGCCGTATTCCTCTTCCTCTTTGCTGTTATTCTTTTTCCTGTCTTTCCATATATCTATTGTGTTCGTTTATTCATATACCAAGGTATTTATATACTTTTATCCGAGGTGTTTCCTGGCCCTGTATTGACACTGTCTGCTGACTGTTTTCATTGTATTCCATGACACCTCATTTTTAACGCTAAATTTCAGAACTAATTTCTCGCTTTTCTGTCCACAGCTATCAGCCAGACGTTGGAAATCACTTTGCTTGTTAGCTAGCAAAACAATGTCGATCGCACAAAATAAACATGGCATGTGCCCCTGTGCTACTTACCCGCCTGTATTTATGAGATAATAAACCCGATATTGCTTCCCTTTAACATCCTTTCCATCCTTTACAAACATCAGCGTGGATAAAGGGCACCCTTACCTCAGTCCCTTATTGATATCGAATTTCACCTCGCTCCTCATCCATTCTCATTCAACGCAAACGGTATTTTCTTGGGAAATCTATTTCAAAAGCTGTACGAAATCGTCGCCTGATTCTTCCCCTTCCCGAATATCGCCCGAAATGATGCGGTCTACGTTGTAATACGCTCCGGCAATGTACGCCTATCTGCCGGCTCTTTGTATGTGACAGTCACGTACAGGCACCTCCGGCACTGTGCACATCACGACCTGCACCTGAGGGGACATCTCGAGAAAGTTGTCTACCAGCTTCGCCAAGCGCTGAGCTGGTCCTGCCGCTTTTCTGTTTAGCAGATCATTTAGCCCACCTGCTACTACGACAAGGTTGCGTCCATGGACACTTTCCGCGAGCTGTTCTTTTCCTCGCTCCATAACAAAACGAAAAGTCCACCCCGGAAATGTGCCTATTGCCGCTCTTTTGTCGCATTTTACCCTCTCGAAAATGCCTCTGAGCACGTGGCCAGGTTTGTGTCGCCGGCAATTGCCACCTTTTCACTCTTGCCTAATGTCGAGGCCTCTCTCTGCTTCCCTTTGTCATCCGTTTCCATGTGATTCGGACTTCACAAAGGGCATTGACCCACGCGTTACTGCTTTTCCTTTGTGGTCGCTCAAGGTAGATCAAGCTCTTTTCAGCTACCCCAACCCTGCGTTGCACGTCTTCTACGTTCTTTGTGGACACTATCTGTCTTGGAACATCGGGAGATGGCGTTCCATCGCCACGACCATTCTGGTTTATGATGGCGGCCTTTTTCAGCCTTTCCTTGGCTGCTTGTAGTCTTTTTTCCACCGCCTTCTGTGCATCCCGCTCAATATTTAGCGAAATTTCGAGCTCTTTGGCCTCTATCACAAGCTCCTCCTGGAAATCGTCCACTTTCTTTAGTCTAGCGAAGCCATCACAGTGCCTGCCGATTGACTCAATTTCCTCTGCATTCTCATTCTTCGCCTCGCTTACCTTCAGGGACCCCGCACACTGCACGCTTTACCGTCTTTTTTGTTGTCATGTGATGCACTTGGCTTTTTCTAATGGAAACAGCGAAAATTTCAGAGCACTTGCTTGCTAGCAAAGTCTGATACGCAAAGAAACCAAAATCTTGAAAATGTTGCAATATAATTATCCCCAATGTTTTAGAAGCAAGAAAGGGCGCACATATTTAAAGTATGACACGTATTGGCACGTGTTGAAACACGCGCCAACGCTCTCACTGTGCTAGCAAAGCAATATTCCTGGTGCCAAATGCACTGATAGCTCAGTGTTGCCACTTCCAAACTACTGTTTAAAGGCTATAGGGACGACCTCCCACAGCTCTGCATGGGTAGAAACACGTGGCACGAAAGGATGCTCTGACTATCCTGCAAAACGAAATATTCACAAAAACACACCCGCGCACACGAAAAAGGAAGAACAAAAAAGGATAACTAGCAAATCACTACTTAGACGCTAAACAAATCAGCAACTCACAAACAGAAGGAAGCTCATGCATGCCCTGAAACTCACGCTTTCGTCGCCGCCACGAAGCCCGTGCGTGCGCCACAAGCCTCACCGCAATCACGCAAACACCACGAACACAAGGCCCTCCCCCGGCTACGCCCCCAATGAGGAATCGTAGAATCAACAACTACAAATATAATGAATGAAGAAAGTCGAGAGGTAAGCGAGGATAGCGCTACGTTTAGATGCTTAAATGATATTGCACGACAAAAAAAACGACACGGACGTGAGTGAAGACGACACACCGAGCGCAAACTTTCAACTAAGTTTATTGTGCCACTGCGTCGATATTATACATGGCAGGCAGGGTAGACCGCGCATGCGCTTACAAGAAAGTGAAGTGCGAATTCATGTAACATAGTTACGAGTCATGTGATGCCGCGTCCAAGAAACATCATTCTTTTTCTGTGAGAGCCAGAGACGGGAAGCTAACACACGTATCACCCAATTTTGCGATCATCTGCGCTTCAGATATTTCACGGATGAGCTGCGTGCTGTAACGGGAAACAATCGTGTATTGATCCTCAGGAGGTTTGCATCCATGATCGCGACAGTGGATCGCCAAGAAACCACCAGAGCCGTTTTTTACATTGTTCCTGTGTTCGCGGAGCCAAACACTGAGGCAACGCCCAGTCTGCCCGATATATTTTTTCCCACATGAAGGGAGGTTGTGCACCACCCGGTGGACACACTCGACAACCTTTTAGCGGTAATGCGGTGATGTCTGTCGCGGAAAGCATTTTAAGAGAAGCACGATCCAGCATGCAGAAGTCGGTTGCCAATGCCCCTCCCGGCATACCCCCTAAAGTAAGTGTCATACCTTACATGCACGGGATATCCCACAACTTGAAAAAGATGGCCCAAAGGGCGAATGTAAGAGTTGTTTTTCTGCTCCCAACAAGCTCGGCAGGCTTTGCAGGCTGAGGCATCCAAATGCCGTCCCTTCCGATAAGTGCAGAAACCATCACCGCAAAATGTTTGTCGATTGTGTCCACCGGGTGGTGTACAACCTTCCGCTTTCATGTGGGAATAAATATATCTGACAAACTGGGCGTTGCCTCAATGATCGGCTCTGCGAACACAGGAACAATGTAAAAAACGGCTCTGGTGGTTTCTTGGTGATCCACTGTCGCGATTATGGATGCAAACCTCTTGAGGATCAATACACGACTGTTTCCCGTGACAGCACGCAGCTCATCCGTGAAATATCTGAAGCGCAGATGATCGCGAAATTGCGTGATAAGTGTGTTAGCTTCCCGTCTCTGGCTCTGAGAGAAAAAAGAATTATGTTTCTTGGACGCGGCATCACATGACTCGTAACTATGTTACATGAATTCGCACTTCACTTTCTTGTAAGCGCATGCGCGGTCTACGCTGCCTGCCACGTATAATATCGACGCAGTGGCACAATAAACTTAGTTGAAAGTTTGCGCTTGGTGTGTCTTCTTCTCTCACGTCCATGTCGTCTTTTTTTTGTCGCGCAATATCATTTAAGCGCTGGATTACCAACTTTTCCGGAATGCTGCTCTCATTACGTTCAGATGATATACTGAATAAATATGGCATATTAAAGCGAGAATAAAGAGTTAATCATTAAAGATGCCTTTGAGTTCATGAAACCCGAGCTTAAATCAAGATTGCTGAAATAATGACAGTTAAAAGAAACAAATTACCTCTGTAACGCTTTTGCTTAGCCATATAAATGTATATAGAGAGCAAGAAACATCAGGTTAAGTCAAGGACGGAAGACTTAAGTGACTGTACAAATAAGAGACTTTAGACTATACCGAGCTGGCAAAGACGCACCCTGAGAGAGAGAGAGAGAGAGAAATTTTATTGTCAAGGTTGAGTGGAGGAGGAGGAGGAGAAAAAACGTTTATTGCACTCTAGAAAAATTTGATGAATTTCCCAGAGTCAGATGGTGTCTTGAATTTTCTTAGCAATGGCCCTCTGCCCCTAGTCCAGGGCTCTGCTGGATGCCACTGCCAGCTGGGCCCGTCGGATCAGCCCTAGTTGATGTCCTGACGGTCGCTGGAGAGCATTCCTTCCCATTGCTCCGCCCTCGGGTTTGGAATTATTGGTGCCGCATTTGTTTTCTGGCAGGCCCACGTTATATGGCAGAACGTGGGTGTTTCCTGGCACCATGGGCATTTGTCAGTGTACTGTGTGGGTTGTATTTTACTGAGTGTGTTTAGGTTCGGATATGCACCCATCTGTAGCAGCCTCCAAGCTACGGAGTCCTCTCTAGTGAGAGAGCTATTCGGCGGGTGGTACCGCTTCCTGCTGCCCTTATAGTGGTTTAGGATAGCCGAGTATTCTCTGGGGACTGGCTCGGTTTCCTCGAGATCATTGGCGAAGGGTGCTCGGCATGCAGTGTACCTCGAGCTACCCTGTCGACCTCACAGTTGCGTTCCACGCCCGTGTGACCCGGCGTCCACACTATCGTCTGTCCAATTGGTTGTTCTTTTTCAGGGTCTTGTGTGTGGTGATCTTCAGAGCGGAGTATGCGGAGCGCTCTGTCACCTATACCGCCTAACATGTAGTTTCGGCATGCTGTTTGGGAGTCGGTTAGTATTGTTAAGGACCGCCTACAGATTTCTTTCCCAGCGATGTGGGCTAGCGTGCGTCCACTCCGTCGCGACGCTATCAGCCCATTCCGCCAACCGTATCTGGTCTTACGGGTTGAAAGTTTTCATCTCCCACTCTTCGTGTGAAGGAGCTCGCCTAAAGAGTTCTCTCGGGGGAGGGTTCTTTTGCATGCCCACAAGATGCGATCTTGGTCCGGCAGGGGGCAGTTACAATGTTTGCAGTTTGGTGGATATTCACCACCGGTCATTGCAGCTAGTCTTTTTAGACTGCGAGAAAGTTTCAAATCGAACTTTGTTTTCCCCTTCATTCCCCTTTTCCATGGCTGCTGCTGCTGCTGCTGCTGCTGCTGCTGTCGCTGTCGCCGAGTTGCACGCCGCGTCATGGCATAGTCCAAAACATGTATATGTATGGTAGAAGTGCGGCTGAGAGCAAAGGCGACGCGAGAAACTCCTTTGGGCCTTTCCATCAATGGTCACCACAAGGCCATCTGATGTTCCCTGGGCGTAGCCACAATACTCTCTCGACGGCTGTAATTATCCCTGATCCTCCCGAAAAGCATCGCAGAAACTGCAGTGCTTACGGTTGTACTAACGGGCAACAGTCCGGAGATGAGGTGCATAGAATGGCAGAGAGGAGGCAAGAAGAGGAGGCGGAGAACGGGTAGAAATGGCGGATCCACGAAAGAAGTGAATGACAACCTTGTCACTCTTCCTTCAAAGATCGCCAACATGGCCGGAACGCGGGAGAGGGACAATGCGTTGGACGAAGGCAGGGAAACGCTACTACTAGACATGACAGTGGTTGCCGACAAACTGGATAAATTTAAGCTCAAGGCGCACTGCGGTGCGTTTCTCCTATTTCTAAAAAATAAAGGCTGCGCAAATTTTTCAAGCGGATAATTGACTCAAGCCGTGCAAACGCAAAGTCCCAATCAAGCGCCGTAGCGCCGCATGGAGTCGCCGCCGCTGCCGCAGCTGCTACCGCCGCTGCCGTCGTCTATAGTTCCCTGGGCACCTAGAGTTCCCTGGGCACTTGTTCTTAGCGAAGGCGTTACTGCTGGCGACTGCAGTGAGGCAATCATCGCAAATGTTAAGATCCCAGCGGGAAGTTAGGCCGTCCGAGTGCTTGGGCTACATGGGCAGCTTTCCAGAGCTTAGCAAATGACGGCAAAGTGTTTGTCAAATCAACTACTTGTTGTAGAGACAGATGCCATATCTCTGCTTGTGCGCGCATTTATCTTTGCTTCGGAACACAAGCGTGCCAACGTTTGCTTTTGTTGCAACCTGTTCGCCCAACGTAACTTTAAATAAGGTGCCATAAACAATTGCTGCGATTCCTTCATTCGACACGAGCTGGCGCCCATCACTCTGTCAGTCTTCAGGACTGATACAGCGGTTTCCGCTGTAAACGCAAGCTAGAGGCAAACACCCAATTGGTTCAGGCTTTAAAGTTGTGTTAAAAAGTATTTAGGTGAACTTTGCTTCAAGAGTATCGTTTAATGAACAGACAATGAACGCCA